>NC_140580.1:493717085-494330835 GCF_964204655.1 Triturus cristatus | reverse complement strand
GCTACCTGTTTACCTGTATTGAAAAAGGCACATGCCAAAACACGTCTGTGTGGTGATTACAATATGGAGCCGATATCCGTTGAGTGCTCCGCTTTACTCCTGTTGGGGTTGTTGCCGGATATTTATTGAGCTACGGTCACTGTCACGACAGCAATGAGTGGCATTTGGTGGAAATATAAATATATATATATATATATATATTTATATATATATGTTAGCAGCCATCTTGTGACTGATATATATATATATATATATATATATATATATATATATATATATATATATATATATATATATATATATTCACTGAAAAAACCATAGGTTTCACACACGTTATAGTTAGAAATTAGCATTTAAAAAACCTTGCAAATTCACTGAAAAAACCATAGGTTTCACACACGTTATAGTTAGCTGGACATTTTACTCGTAAAAAACCAATGAAATTCCCCCGTTATAGTTAGTTCAGCTAACTATAACTCGCGCGCCCGCAATCCACTGCTGATGACGTCACATATTACATCACTCATGACATGGTCAGTGACATCACTGATGACATCACTGATGACATCTCAAATCTCTAACTATAACGGGGGAATTTCATTGTTTTTTTACGAGTAAAATGTCCAGCTAACTATAACGTGTGTGAAACCTCTGGTTTTTTCAGTGAATTTGCAAGGTTTTTTAAATGCTAATTCCTAACTATAACGTTTGTGAAACCTATGGTTTTTTCAGTGAATTTGCAAGGTTTTTTAAATGCTAATTCCTAACTATAACGTGTGTGAAACCTATGGTTTTTTCATTGAATTTCAAAGGTTTTTTAAATGCTAATTTTTGTATTTTTTAATTATATTTATTAAATATTTCTTTTTCAAAAATTTCCCTATGTATACATTTATATATTATCTGTATCCTTTTTTAAGTTTTAATTATGATAAAGTTGAACAGCATAGTTAATATCTTCTATTAAGTTATGTCCACTTTTTTTTTTTAATATAAATTCTTAAGGTGCGCGCTCAGAGCGCGCACCTAGTACGTTTGCGTACATTTTTTATGAATTCCGGCGTATGTTATTTACGTACGCATACATACGTTTTACTACGTGCTCGGAGCGCCCACTTAGTACGCATGCGTACGTGCGCATGCTTACGTGCGTCGTACGTACTCCACGCGGTACACTTCCGTATACGCGTAGAGTACGCGCGCTGACGTTTACGCATACGCGCGTGCTGCATATGCGCGTTACGTACGTGCATAGTACGTAGGCGCATGCGCGCATACGCGTTTGCACATGCATAATTGTACCGTGCGCGCTGGGAGCTTGCTCAGTGCGCGCACCTCAGGGTATGTGATGAATAAAACAACACTTTTAATTGGTTTTCATTACTTTCAGTTTCAGATTGTTTCAACACCACACCCAATCCCTTCATGGCAAGTCATGTGATCCACAAACATCACTTTTCATTGGTTCAAAGTACTTTCAGTTCCAGATTCTTCCAAAACCACACCCACCCCCCTCATTGTCAGTTTTAATTCCCTAGGAGAAGGAGCTAATCTGTGTGTTGAGATACAATGGCAGAGCAGCAGCCATCTTCTGAGAGTCAACAGGACACTCTTGAGAGACAGAGGCAGAGGAAGCAGAAAGACTCCTTCATATGGCAGTTTTTCACTTTTCCAGAGGGACAAAAGAAGGTGAATGCACCAAAGGTCACCTGCAAACGGTGTCAGCGCGTCTTGTCACGTGGGAATCCTAACAAGAAGTATTCTTTTAGTATTCATACTATGACGAGGCACGTTGAGGTAATGCATCCAGTGACTTTTCGTCGAGCTTCTGGAGCAAACCCTCCACCTGCTCAGCCGACGACATCTGCAGCAGCTCAGCCGAGCACATCTTCGGCAGCTCAGGCGAGCACTTCTTCTGCAGTGGTGCCTTCACCTTCTTCCACACCTTTGGATATTCGTCCTTGTTTTGGGAGGATGAGTACACACTGCATGGATTGTGGTTCTCTTATTTCTTTGGGTGAGAGCAGTATTGATCTCATTCAAAGAAAATTTGAGGAGCATCTTTGCGAAAGGCCATCATTTTCTTTTTTTTTTTTTCGGTTTTCTCTTCCTCTGTCCCTACATTAACTCAAGGGGTCTTTTTAGAGCCACCTAAAATCAAAACACAAAAACGTGTTTTTTAGAATCTATTTCTTTTTTTTTTTTTTAGAGTGCGCGCAGCCAGCGCGCACCCAATGGGTTTTTTTTAAAAAAAAACACACATTTTTTTCACCTTTAGTAAACCTTCAGGGACTCCCTGAGAAAGAGAGGGGAATGGCAAAGTAATTAAAAAAAGAGATGGTGTACATTTCACAGATGAAGGGAAGAGAGTCTTCCTATTAAACTTTAAACTCTGCATCACTATTTATGTATAGGTACCCAAAAAAGATAATAGCTCATTTCAGTGCTGCATTAGAATTGCCTGTATTTACAAGGAGAGGAAAAGACACACAAAGAGGCTTATCCTCTCCTTGTAAATATGGAAAAGCACCCTGCGCAACTAGTTCTTCAAGAAAATTGACGTAGTGGTGGCACAGGTGGCTTGTAAATGTGCCCCAGAGATGTTAAGGAAATTAAGGGTAAAACAGACAAACCAAGAGTGGCAGATACAGACACAGAGAGCAAACAACTGACAAGGAGTAAGACAGTTAAAAAGACTAAGACATATGGATACAGAAAAAGAAACATGGATGAAAAATTAGTGATGGAGGTAGTAAAGGTAGGGGAGTAGTATAGAAGGAGTGAGGAAGTTACAAAAGAGTAGTAAAGCAGGAAGAGAGAGTGAGAAGAGAAATGAGAAAAGTAGAGTAAGGAGAGGTGAAGAAAAGGAAGCATGAAACTAAACCAGTGACACATACAGATATGTTAAACTTACCTGACCATCAAAATAAATAATTTAGAATTAAATGTTTTTATTTAATTGCAAAGATAACTGAATAACATCTTCTAAATTTTCTTTCTAGTTCTGAAAAAAAGAAAAAAAGTATTAATATTCAACAATACACTTTATTAAACAGTACATGTTTTTTCATATTTAGCAAAGCAATTTTTTGCCCTTTTTTTGCTGTTTTCAGAATGTTTTGATTTTCACTGAAAATAATGAAATCAATTGTATTCATCATTTAACAGCGGGCAAAAAAAAAAACAATCTGAAAGATTGTTTAAAAAAGCCCCAAATGTATCCTTACTAAAACATACCTTAATAGAAATGTTAAAAATACCTTTTAAGAAGAATAACAATTTCCAAAAAATAACGTCTGTAAACCTTGTTACAAAAGAACATTTTCCAAAATATTATCTGTCAAAGAAGTCCATAATTGTTTGTTTTACCTTTCCTTACGGCCAAATGGTAAGTTTAAAATCTCTTTTGAGCAAAATATCCAATTTAAATCCTTTTAAATTTTAATAATGCTTTCTTACAATGATGATGTTAGTATTTAAAATTTTGGTTTCAGAAAAATTAGGTAACAATTGGGTAAATCATAAGGCAAACGTTGCTTGAAAATCAATTGAGAATCATTACACAGTGTCCATCCTTTTTCACATTTAAGATAAACTGTGTAATGACCAGAAGTTATAGAAGGACCATCATGAAAAAGTATTGCAACTGCAACAAAAGTTTTTCCAGATATTGATAATTTTTGTCCTGTAAACTTCTTTATTAAAGTGTCCAATTTTGAACAATCAGCTCTACATCGTTGCATCATTAAAATTACATACTGTCCATATTTCTTTAAAAATAACGTTGACAATATGTCTGATTTACATTGAGAACATTCCATGTTGTGATTAGCATCTTTAACTAATTTACTAAAAGTCACTGTTTTACTCTCTGGTAATGGTAAATATATGAACCTTTCAGAATCAACATTACTACTGCTTGTGTTCATACAGTTATCACAACAATGTTCCCATTTATAAGAGACACCAAATAAATTTTCTACTTCTATCCCTTCATCTTCCAGTACCATCAGGATATACATCAAGAATTCCTGTGCATCTTGCTGGACATTTTGTGTAAACTGTGTACGTCCAGAACATACATCTAAAAGTTTTCTAACATCAGAAGCACTTTCTATTTTAGTTTTATCATTACTCAGCTTCTCATAGAGGAGACTAAGCAAAGAACAGAATCTTTTTTCGTGATTTAGTGTTATCTGCTCTTGCAAAAAATCAAGATAAAATACAACATTCAGCACTACATTTGCGTAGCAGTTGACACCAGAGCTATTTTCAAAATGACAACCAACAACCTCTTCCACACTGTCCTTTTTCTTTTTGCTTGCAGTCACATCACTATCTTTTTGTTTTCTCTTCTGTACACCCTCATTACAGATATTCTCAAATCTCCTTTTCCGACAAACAACACGTTTTTCAAACACAGGATACTGACCTAAATGAGGAGCATAGCTTCTTCTTAATCTATTATACTCCTTTACACAGTTTGCATCAATACTTACTTTTGAATCATCAAAGTCTATCATGAATAAACCAGATAATTTTTTCACGCGTGACAAAGCAACATATGCCATACCTTCTTTAAACACAGTAGATCCAATGTTTACAAAAGCACTATCAACAGTTAATCCTTGAGATTTGTGAATAGTTACAGCATATGCTAGAGAAAAATGGAAACTGCTTCCTACGCACATATAAGTCTTTCACAAGCAAGAAACGAACTGAACAACGACAAATGTCTTTAACCTCTTGTATCTGATCAAATTTTATTTTTAAACATTCAATTCCAACTTTTTTCTGGTAATTAATAAAACCCACAACTCTTCCCATAGCTCCATTCACTAAACCTTTCTCTACATCCAAATTCCGTCTTAAAATTACTCTACAGTTCATACACACATAAAGATTATTTTCCAAACCTGCTGTTTTTTAAATGTTTTTCTCCAGAGAATCCAATTTAGTACCCAATTTGCCTGTCAATATAACAGTTATTCGTTCATGTTCTATTTTATCCACAGCTTCCAGTTTGACAATCTCTTCATTTTCCAATTTCAAAAGTTCTTGATTGAATACAGAGCATTCATGTAGTGTTGGCATTAAGCAGATTACAGTATTTTTTTCTGCAATTTCCTTGTATATTTTCTCTGGAACAATTTCTTCTGTTGGAAACAAATTACTCAGCAATTGACTCTGTAATGCTTTTCTGCCATGTTCTGTGAGTAGTCCAATTCTTATATCTTTCAGAATACTTGCATAGTCCTCATCATTGGCTTGCCTCATATTGGTAATGAGTTCCTTATACTCAAAATATGTCCAAATATTTACATTGCCTATACTTCCTAATGACTTTTTTGTGTCTTCATGTGTAAGTGTATGGAATACCGGTTGTCCTTTAACTGGATTAAGTTGCAAAAGATCTCCAAAAACTATGACGTGTTTTCCTCCAAATAGGGCGTCAAAGTCTGTCTTCAGAATTTGCTGCATTCTTAAATGCACAAAGGCAAGCATTAAGTTTGATACCATGCTAACCTCATCAATAATGAGTACTTTCATTTTCTTCAATACTCTTGAAACTTCCAAGCATGCTTCTCCTGCTAGTGTGTGGTACTGTATTTTGTTCTCATGCTCTACTGGTAACATTAGCGAACGATGTAAGGTAACTCCTTTGATGTTATATGCTGCTAACCCAGTTGGAGCAGTAACAACACAAGACAAAGTAGAATCCATTTTCTTCTGTAGGTAGCTTCTAATTACATTAATTAAGAAACTTTTTCCAGTTCCTGCTTGTCCACTTACATATATTCTCATTGGTTCAAAAGATGTGCATGAGCACTCTTTATTTTCATGTAGTAATCCGTGATCAATTTTTTCTCTGACTTCTTCATAAATTTGTTTTTGTTCTTCATTCAGTTGCTCCTCCAAATATGTTAAGTCTACTAAATCTTCCTGAGCTTGATTCATAGCTGTTTCCACTTCGTTCACAGCTATTGCTGCTTCATTTTCGATGATCAGTTGTCCTAGAGGATCTTGACTGAATGTCCCAGAACTTTGAGTGGCTTGAGAACTGTCTCTAGCTACTTCAGCTGCAATTGTTGCTTTTTGTTCAATTTCTTCATTTAACATTTGAACATAAGTTGTGAAAGTACTGCATTCGACGCTGTCTTTGCTAGCATTAAAGCAATCTTCATAGCTCTGAAATTTTCCAAGTAGTTCGTCCTCTGAACGCCATGGTTTAAACAGCTGCAAAAGTGCCAAGTAGTAAAATTCCTTTTTATCAGGAGTGTCGCAACTCAGCTTCCGGTGATTTATCAAACTTCCTTTTGTTTGCTTCACCAAACATCCTTCCTCACCAATGACTTTATATTTTCCATTGTTGATATCTTCTGTGACATTCCGTTTAAAAATAAAGTTCTGCAGCACTTCATAGAGACACATGTTCTCAAGGTGATGACTTCTTTGTGGGTAATATGTGTCCAACATGTTTGTTCTTAAAATGTCTGTACTTTCTGGTTCGAACTCTGCTAAATACTCAATTTCTCGAATAGATTTCAGTACCCGATTTCGCATTGCTGCAAGACCTAAACTTGCCCAAATTATTCTTCTGGATTTGGAGTACAGACTTGCAGATGATAACCTATCTGAGCATTCGTAGGATCCAATTTCTCGATGCGATAACATCTTTAAACTGAAACTGTATAGCTTCTTACTGACAGTCTTCTCGTGAGAAATCTCTTCCCACATTTCCTTCAATTCCGTTTTCTCAGATTTAGTGATGTAAGATGTGACATAGCGAGCAACAGCAATAGAATTGTCAGCCACATACTGTATATCCATGTTAGCATTCCACATGGATAAAATGACTGGGTTGTAGTCATTTATATATTTTGACTCTTCTTTTCTTCTTAGATTGTAGGTATTTTTAGGCGATTTTCTTGTAATAGTATGTCGCACAGCTGACATAAAACTGTTTACTCTTCCTTTTGAAAGAACAGGTCGTGGAAATCCAAATCGACATTTTGTGTAGAATTTATCTTTACTCTTGTACTTCCGTCGACAGTATTTTCCACACCGATGACTTTGGAAATGTAAAACTTGCTCTTTTAAATTTTTCTCTTCTGTGCTTTTAGGTATAGCACATGTTGCATATCCTTCGATGAAACTTAAAACTGCATCATCAGAATCTGTTCCAAATTTTGGAGCATCCTTGATCTACAACAGCATATGAATATGAGGAGCACCTCAGGCTTGGTACTCTTTTCTCCAAAAGAAATCCACAACTTCTCCAAGAGGTGGATTTTTTTTATTGCAGATGAAGGACATCATAGCCTCAAATCTATGATTGAAATATCTGCAAACATTAACCGGATCCAATGAGAACAATTCTCCTGCTGTCTTGTATTGGATGTTTTCAATATTTGAATTTGCCTCTCGAAGAAAATCCAGAAGATCATCCCAAGCGTACTCAGCACAGCTTAGGGTAAGGAACCATGTAGGAGTTCCTAAATTCCGTAACATACATTTCAATTCTCCATGTCGTCGGTACCAATATTCATTCGTCCCACGCTGACAAGCCATCAAATTGATCAATTGAGATTCCAAATGATCATCTCGCTGTTGCACTTTGTTCATAAAATCCTTTGCAGTCACATTACGTAGATGTACTCCAGTTTTCAAAATGTGATTTACTGCATAAGATAGTGCTGACAAGTCACTTTCAAATAAAAGATGGAACAAATAAGGAATACTTTGACGAAATCTCGGATCTTCTGCATATAGTCTTGTAGTCCGATACTCAGAAGCAGGAATCTGTACTGGACGTTCATCAGATCGTCCTCCTTCTCCTGTAGGAAACAGCTGGGGAAAACAACAAGCTTCCAAGCTCTCCTCCCATACACTCACGGGAGTTCCTTGTGCTTTCTTCATCTGAAACAGATCAATAGCGTTTCCCATAACTTCTTTAGAATGTAGAGGATGTATGCTGAAATGTTCATAAATTTCTTCTTCTTTTGACTTATCCACTTTTTCAAGTTGGCCAGTTGGTATTCCTGTGTCTTCTAGTATTTCTTCTTCATCTTCATCCATATAAATGGCTTCATACCATTTATTATTTTTTTTCAAATACAAATTTGCTCTTTGTACTTTTCGTACATCCACCAGCTCCTGCCAAATTTTCTTATTCTTTGTAGGTACACCATTAACCAGAATAACTAATGGTTCAGTTTCCAAAGTATCTGCATCAATTGTTTCCATATGTTTTTTTCAAATCCAATGGCAAATAGACAACTCTTCCTTTTAAACCTCTTTGTAAATCCGAAGAAGGTAATTTACCAGTTTTTGGCTCCATACGCACTATGGTCTGAAACGGATGGACACATTGAATGAGTATAGACTCATACGTATTTAAATCAGAAAGTTCTGGAGGAATATCAATCAATTCTAAATTATTATGTACAGCTCTAGCTGGCATTCTATTTTCTTCTAACTTGTTATAACAGTATTTACAAATACGCTGATCTTCACCCAAATCAAAACAATTTTCCAGAAATATATATGTTGCAAAATCTTTCCACTTATAATTATCTTCATTTTCACTTTTTTTATACATATCAACATTCCTTGTTTGATTTTTGTAATGGCTTCTCCGGCAACAAATACTAGTAATGTTTGGTCTTTCATTAGAGATGACAGTAAATTTTGTCATTTCATCCTCAAAATTTTTACTAACAGTGAGTTCTACATTCTCTTCCACATTTTCATCAATCACTGTGTTATTTTCTACACTTTCTTGCTCTGGACCAAAGTAACAAAACTGAATCTCATCAGTAACCTTCACTACATCTGATACAGATCCACGGAACAGAGCATTATTCAACTCATTTAACTTTAGTGCTGGACTTTTAGCAAAATACAATGTTCTCACAAACTTTCTCATTTCAGTATGATGAACAGCCAGCATCCTAAAATGGTGAAAAACACTTTGACACACTTTCCTAGATAGACAAGCCAGAGAATGTCCTTGCAAACCAGTATTCTCTCTCACTCTGCATGGATCTAGTCTTTGAAGCACCTTAATCTTCTGTTTAACACTCTTTTTACTATATTCTCTTAGAAAGTCACGTAATTTATCAATAGATTCCTGACGCACAGTACAAATACTACTACAATTCCAAGTGTATACTGGGGCTTTAGGACGTCTTCCCATAACCTCATCAGCCATCACTTGTTCCTCATTTCTTGGAACCATTTTCTCCTTTTCCATTACACACCCATCCTTAACTTCATATGCTCTACCATTGGTGTCAACTGCATGCAACAAACTATTACTTTGAAGATAACTCTCTTCATTAAAAAATGGTTCAGTACTTAAACTATGCTTCCATTCTCCTAAGAACACTTTACAAAAGTTTTTTTTTTTTACTTCTCTTTTCCTTTTGCTTTGTGACTTCATTGCATTCACTAATTTATCTAATCTACGCATTCTGTTCAAAATTAAAATGAATAGTTTTTTTTTTATTTCTAATGCCTTGGTAGCAATACTTTCAATTAATGTCTTTTTCTTATAAAATTTCATTTTTTTCTTATATTTTTTCATATCCTTCAGCAAATTTAACATCACTCTTCTCTGAAACATTTTTCGACGAATGTTTTTAAAATCTTTTTTCCGTGTTAAGTCACTCTTCCTAACTTCTGAGTCTATATTAGCATTTTTTTTTGCTGTCGACTCTTTCGTTGTTTTGTACTTGAAACACTGTTTGAATGTATCTTTCGATCATTTTTTTTTTGAAGATATTTTTAAAAAAATCTTTAGTTTGCTTACCAGAAGACTTTTTCTGTTTTCCAACACATGCTTCGCCTCCTATTTTTTTTTTATCAGTCGTCTTCAAATATAGTTGTTGTTTCTTTTCTTTTCTTGTTCTTGACTTTATAGGCATCTTTATATTTTTTCACTGTTGCTCAGCAATACCTGCAAAAAACAAAAAAAAAGACCTTTATGTAATTTAAATTCATTACAATTTTTTTTTTAAACTTTTCAAATCCTATCACATGAGCTGATCCTTTCCTACGAGTCAAACTCTTACAAAATAGAAGAAACATGAATTAAATCTCTGACAACAATTCCTGTGTACACACAGACTCATGGAGTGATTCTAGGCAGAAAAAGATATTTAGTTGGCAATTTGAATGCACATTTACTTCTGTTGAGGAGCAAATGATAATTACTGTAACAGCCTGACACATGTTCCTTCTAGTTTAGACAGGCAGAAAGGAGCACATGTCCTAACAGCTCCTTGAGACCATGACCATGTGTTAGAGGGTGAGTGATTAGACTAGAGCAAAGGAAATGAGCCTTGGTGACGTTGAATCTGTTTACGTTACACACTGCTTTCTGAAACACCACACAGAGCTGACTATAACGCATGGGAGTGTAGGAGAAGCTGCTGCGTGTGTGCAAAGAGTGTGTTTCTGGAGACTGTGTATTGTCAGCTGCAAGAGAGATCTGCATGGAGACTCCCACAACTGCATGAAGAGTACAGACATGTGTGTAAGAGTACATGTGTGGTAAGGGTTAATTGGAGTTTTCAACATGTAGGAACCACCTCAGCCATGGCAAGAATTGATGAAAAATCTACCATACTATTTTCAAATGTGTTTGCATTTGCCTCACATTTTTGAGATACTGATTTCTGCTGAGTGCTAACCAACACATTGGAAGAAAACAAGATGGGCCTTTCCTGAATGTGCAAGTTTTACAGAACAACAGCAACACAAATTAAAATGCTGACAACAATTCCTGTGTGCACACAGACTCATGGTCTGATTCTAGGCAGAAAGCGATATTTCCTTTGGCAATTTGAAAGCACATTTACTACTGGGGTAGAGCAAGTGATCATTACTGTAACAGCCTGACACATGTTCCTTCTAGTTTAGACAGGCAGAAAGGAGCACATGTCATAACAGCTCCTTGAGACTATGACCATGTGTTAGAGGGTGAGTGATTAGACTAGAGCAAAGGAAATGAGCCTTGGTGACGTTGAATCTGTTTGCGTTACACACTGCTATCTGAAACACCACACAGAGCTGACTATTACGCATGGGAGTGTAGGAGAAGCTGCTGCGTGTGTGCAAAGAGTGTGTTTCTGGAGACTGTGTATTGTCAGCTGCAAGAGAGATCTGCATGGAGACTCCCACAACTGCATGAAGAGTACAGACATGTGTGTAAGAGCACATGTGTGGTAAGGGTTAATTGGAGTTTTCAATATGTAGGAACCACCTCAGCCATGGCAAGAATTGATGAAAAATCTACCATGCTATTTTCAAATGTGTTTGCATTTGCCTCACATTTTTGAGATACTGATTTCTGCTGAGTGCTAACCAACACATTGGAAGAAAACAAGCTGGGCCTTTCCTGAATGTGCAAGTTTTACAGAACAACAGCAACACAAATTAAAACGCTGACAACAATTCCTGTGTGCACACAGACTCATGGTCTGATTCTAGGCAGAAAGCGATATTTCCTTTGGCAATTTGAAAGCACATTTACTACTGGGGTAGAGCAAGTGATCATTACTGTAACAGCCTGACACATGTTCCTTCTAGTTTAGACAGGCAGAAAGGAGCACATGTCCTAACAGCTCCTTGAGACCATGACCATGTGTTAGAGGATGAGTGATTAGACTAGAGCAAAGGAAATCTGCCTTGGTGACGTTGAATCTGTTTGCGTTACACACTGCTATCTAAAACACCACACAGAGCTGACTATTACGCATGGGAGTGTAGCAGAAGCTGCTGCGTGTGTGCAAAGAGTGTGTTTCTGGAGACTGTGTATTGTCAGCTGCAAGAGAGATCTGCATGGAGACTCCCACAACTGCATGAAGAGTACAGACATGTGTCTAAGAGTACATGTGTGGTAAGGGTTAATTGGAGTTTTCAACATGTAGAAACCACCTCAGCCATGGCAAGAATTGATGAAAAATCTACCATGCTATTTTCAAATGTGTTTGCATTTGCCTCACATTTTTGTGATACTGATTTCTGCTGAGTGCTAACCAACACATTGGAAGAAAACAAGCTGGGCCTTTCCTGAATGTGCAAGTTTTACAGAACAACAGCAACACAAATTAAAACGCTGACAACAATTCCTGTGTGCACACAGACTCATGGTCTGATTCTAGGCAGAAAGCGATATTTCCTTTGGCAATTTGAAAGCACATTTACTACTGGGGTAGAGCATGTGATCATTACTGTAACAGCCTGACACATGTTCCTTCTAGTTTAGACAGGCAGAAAAGAGCACATGTCCTAACAGCTCCTTGAGACCATGACCATGTGTTAGAGGATGAGTGATTAGACTAGAGCAAAGGAAATCAGCCTTGGTGACGTTGAATCTGTTTGCGTTACACACTGCTATCTAAAACACCACACAGAGCTGACTATTACGCATGGGAGTGTAGCAGACGCTGCTGCGTGTCTGCAAAGAGTGTGTTTCTGGAGACTGTGTATTGTCAGCTGCAAGAGAGATCTGCATGAAGACTCCCACAACTGCATGAAGAGTACAGACATGTGTCTAAGAGTACATGTGTGGTAAGGGTTAATTGGAGTTTTAAACATGTAGAAACCACCTCAGCCATGGCAAGAATTGATGAAAAATCTACCATGCTATTTTCAAATGTGTTTGCATTTGCCTCACATTTTTGTGATACTGATTTCTGCTGAGTGCTAACCAACACATTGGAAGAAAACAAGCTGGGCCTTTCCTGAATGTGCAAGTTTTACAGAACAACAGCAACACAAATTAAAACGCTGACAACAATTCCTGTGTGCACACAGACTCATGGTCTGATTCTAGGCAGAAAGCGATATTTCCTTTTGGCAATTTGAAAGCACATTTACTACTGGGGTAGAGCAAGTGATCATTACTGTAACAGCCTGACACATGTTCCTTCTAGTTTAGACAGGCAGAAAGGAGCACATGTCCTAACAGCTCCTTGAGGCCATCACCATGTGTTACAAAAAACAAGCTGCCCCTTTCCTGCGAGTGCAAGAGTAATAGAGCAAGACCAACCCGAATCAAATCTCTGTTTACATTTCCTGTGTGCTCACTGTCTCATGGTATGATTTTAGGTAGAAAACAGTATTCCTGGGTGATACCAGTACACATTAACTTATAATGAAGACATACTCCATAATATATAACATGTTCAAGCCACTTAAATATCTTCCTTAACATAAAATGTAAAACACAACTTTTAAAGTGGTAGGAAAATGTAACATACTATTTTCAAATGTGTTTGCATTTGCCTCTCATTGGTCAGTAAATGATTTCTGCTGAATGCTAACCATCACACTTTAAGATAACAAACTACCCCTTTTCTGCGAGTGCAAGGCTAACAGAACAAAAGCAACACAAATTAAATCTCTGTCAACAAATCCTGTGTGCAGACAGACTCATGATGTGATTCTAGGCACAAAACAATATTCCTCACTGATACCACTACACCTTAACTTACAGTGAAGACATACTCCATAATATCTTACAAGTTCAAGATAGTTAAATATATTCTAAACCACAAAATGTAAAACACAACTTTAAAACAAGAATGACAATTCTATTATTTATATCAAAATACACCACATACTTCCCCTCTCAAACTCATAACTCACCTTTAAAATTAATTAGTTGAGAAAGAAATGTGGCACTCAAACAGCAGATTATCAGAGCCAGAATCTCAGAGCTGTACACCTCTCTCCTCTCTCCACAACCAGTAAATGGCAATTTTTCCCTCTCTTTTTTCCCACATATACATGTTAATGTAAAATCACAGTGCTTCCCACATTTTTTCAAATGGAATCACACATTTCTATTGGTTGCAACTTTCAACCCCTTTGCAAATCATCCCTTCCCCCAACATGACTTCTGCCTGCTACCATAGCAACAGCTCATGGAACACAGGTGTGAGCAGAGAGGTCAGAAGTTCAGCAGACAATGTTTCAAATCCAAAGAGCAAGACTGCTTGACTTTTCAAACCTAACAGCAAATCCAAAGTACTGTTCAGTGGGAACACATTTTTCTGAACCAATCCAAAACATGCTTTTAAAGATGTAAACATACAGCCTAGTTTTTAGTGTAGAATGGTTTGAAACAGCCAATGAGTTATTTTTATTAAAAAAAATTATGCATGCCTCCATTTTTCAACTGTCTTTCTTTTCATATTGCCATTCTACTGAAAGACACCTCCTGAGTGCATCCTGTTCTCCTTCAAAGATGTTCACAGTGTGGATTGTAGGTCATAGCTATGTCTTCTGGAGTGAAAAATTTGCAGAAAAAAGAGGTATGGTGAGAGACCTTGCTTTGCCAAATGTAGACATTAAATGGATTGGTCAGAGAGGGTTAAAGTGGCACCAATTAATGCCTTTGGTGAAAACCTTTCTACATCTCCCACAGCCTAACCTTATTATTGTGCACTGTGGTGGAAATGACCTAGGCACTTTAACTGGGGTAGGTCTGGAAATGCTTATTAAGGACACCTTTGTGCAATTGATGTCGCTTTTTCCTCAATCTGCCTTTGTATATTCTAACATATGCTAAAGGCAAAAGTGGAACTGGTCCAACCAATTTTGTCCGCAGATTGACAAAGCAAGAAAGCACGTCAATAAGTCTGTTTTGGCTTTCCTCAGAGACTATGGTATGGGTTCTATATACCACAACAACTTGCGTTACAACATGCAAGGCATTTATAGAGGAGACGGTGTACATTTCAATGATGAAGGGAACAGAGTCTTCCTCTTGAACTTTAGACTCTGCATCGGTACTTACTTGTAGGTATCAATTTTTTTTTAAGGCTTTTTTTCGGGTGCGCGCTCAGTGCGCGCACCTCGTGATGTTTTAAAGGTTTTTTCGGGTACGCGTAGAGTAAGCGCACTCCGCGATGTTTTTTAAAAAATTTAAATCTTTTTTTTTGCCCTTCGTGGTCCTACTGTGCCCCCCTGACAATGGCTAGGGGGGTCTAGAACTCCCTACCCTGCCCCCTTTTCACGGTCTCCACCTTTCCTTTTTAGTGCGACAGACAAAATGGCGGCCGACACTTCCTGATTTCGACCGATTCGAATGTTTACTAACATGTAACAACCAATCACAATTATGCTCGCGCACGGCAGGGTGCGCGCACAGGGCTTGCTCAGTGTGCGCACGCTGCGCGCGTATAGATATTGATATGCTTTCAAATGCTATTTTCTCAGGAAATACTGAACAGATTTACACCAGACCTGCAAAAGGCACTTCCTTGACCCTATGGCTACCTCTCTGCCAAATTTCAAGTAATTCTGTTCAGCCGTTCGGGCTGTAGCTGTGTCTAAAGGTCCTATGGAAAAATGCATGGGGAAAACACGTTTTGGGACCCCCCTTTTTTCTCAGCCCCTGCTTGACGAATCACCCCGAGACTTTCAGGGTAGGAGCTGAACGGAGCGCCCCATTAGTTTTGAAAATTGCGCGAGGATTCGTCAACCGGTGCCAAAGTTATTCAAAATAGAATTTTGAGATTTCCTATGGAAACACGGTCCTAACTGTAACTATCTACTGGCGACCGCCAGTAGATAATATATAAATATCAGTCACAAGATGGGTGCTAACATTTCCTGATTTGAAGTGTTGTCAGCCAATCACATTGGAGGCATGAAATCAGGAGGGTTAACGGATCCTCCGCGTCCCCAGTTGTATATCTGCGAAATATTTAAATTTCTCAGGAACTACTGAATGGATTAACACCATTTGACAAAAATACTGCTTTCTGAACCATGAGCTACCTTTTTGCCAAATGTGGTGTCATTCCACTCAGCAGTTTTGGCTGTAGCTGTTTCTAAAGTTTCCTATGGAAATAAACATGGAGAAAATGCATTTTGGTACCCCCCTTTTTTCTCGGCCCCTGCTTGACGAATCACCCCAAAACTTTCAACACAGCAGCTGACCTGACCGCCCCATTAGTTTGGAAAAGTTTGTGAAGATTCATCAAACAAAGCCAAAGATATTGCAAATCAAAACACGCTTTTCCTGAGGAAACTAGGTCCTAACTATAACTACTTACGGGCGACCGCCAGTAGGTTATATACACATATGATGCTGAATTTCTATGGTTTTGTGTGGGTAAAATAAGAACCTAACCATAACATCCCTTGATCTGTTAACCTGCCAACACTGCTGCAGGCAGGGTAACAGAACAACAGATTGCTCCTGCCTGGAGAGAGCAGCACTGTTAGACGTAGTATTCTTAGAGTGGTCTTTCCCTAGATTTTTTTCCTTTTGCATCTCGTTTTCGCTGATTTCTTTTTGTTGGCCCCAAAACTCTGAGCAGTTTACCAATGTTAACCACTGCAAAACTGCATGTCCTTCTCCCCTAAACATTATGACATTGGTGTATACCTGATTGGCATATTTGTTATACTTTTAAGTCCCTTGTAAAGTGGCATACCATACACCCAGGGCTTGTAATTCAATTCTAGGTGGCTGCAGCACTGATTGTGCCACCCACAGAAGTAGCCTTTCAAACCTGTCTCAGGCCTGCCACTGCAGTGCTTCTGTGTGCAATTCACTGCCACTTTGACTTGGCATTTAAAACAATTTCAATAAAGAGAGTGACCGAGTGCACACCTTGTTCATTCCATGTTTCACCAATATTTCATTGCTTTTCCTCTATTACCGTGCTGGCCCAGAATCGTGGACTGCCCAACCACGTGCTATTGAATAATAAATCATTATTAAAAATAAATCAATGAGCGCTAATTGGAGGAATACCAATGGGCGGGGGCACGTCACAGAAGCTTAAAATGAAGAGAGTTAGTGAGGCACCGAGATGGACTGTGAATACGAGTGAAAGCAGTTACTAGAACGTTTAAGGTACGGGTTTGTTTAAATAAGATTTTATTTAAATGAGGTTTTGTTGAAGAGACATCCGAGTTAGAAGTGGTTGATTGTAAACTGGTGAGAAAACAAAGTATCGTGAGTTTACGAAGTCGAGTGTAATGAAGGGTATTGGTGAAACGAAGGATTGGGCTTTTTATCTAGTAGTAATGTATTGTAACGAATTCAGTGGGCAAAACGTTGTTCAAGGGGTAAATTTTAGCTCCTAGCATGCATTATGTTTTTGTACATCAAGTGTAAAAATTAACAAATATGAGCCATTTAAAGTAACGATTTAACCGTAATGTTTTGAATTTGTAGATAACCCCTGACGAAGGGCCAAAAAGGGCCCGAAATGCATTGGGTGATGAAAACTATCGACTAAGGAAAACTTATGTGAAACTCCATGCTCTAGAATAAGGCCTGGTTGGCATGTCTACAGCATTTAAGGATACAATGTAAACATAAGGGTCCTTCATGTGACTGAATTAAGATGAAAAACAACCAGACAAGAAGTGGATGAAATGCAAATAAAATTCTTGACGAAATTGGATTAATGGTAGCATCTTTGTTATGCATTAAGGAAAGCTGTGCGTCCAGAGTGGGGCGTTACCTCGCCCCAGTTCTTTCAGTTATTTAAAACAATTTGCCATGCCTTAAACTCCCCTTTTACTACAAATAAGTCACCCCTAATGTAGGTCCTAAGTAAGCCTAAGGGTGGGGTGCTATGTAAGGTAAATGTACCTTTGGGCCAGATGTACAATGGTTCTTTTTTGCATTTCCTAAAGAGCGATTCTCAATAAATTGCTCTTTAGGAAATGCAAATTGGTATGGACATATTCTGCAATTCCATAATAGTTAGGAATCACTATTAGGAAATTGTTATTAGGAAATCTTAAACCATTAATTCCTATGGGCGTAGGTACGAATGGGTTTGCCTGTCCTAAATTGCAATTTCATAACAGGAAATCGCAACTTAGGAAATCCAACCCCAAGGGTGCCTCTGGCCTTAAAACCTCCCTGAAGATACCCCAAAATGTATAGTGCACATGTAAGTGCACATATTCCCCCCTAGCAGCATATGTGTGCTTCATGTCACATCAAAAAATGCATTTTTTCATTTTTCACATGGTTACCATCAACTTTGAGTAGATGCTCAATTCGCATTTAGGAAATGCTTTGTAAATGTGTTTTAGGAATCACAAATAGCTAATCCATATTTACGGTTCTTAAATCTTGGTCACAATTTGTGATTTCTAACATGTAGAAATTGCAAATCGTGACCGATAAGTGAACATTTGAAAAGGTAATTTAGCATTTCCTAATGTGCCAAAATCGCGATTCGGCCCTTTAAGAAATGCTTAATGGTTTTGTACATCTAGCCCATTATGTTTTATATGTCCTGGTAGTGACAAACAGCCTATCTCATTTTTCACTACTATAAGGCCTACTCCTCTCATAGGCTAGCATTGGGAACTCCTTAATCCACTTTTAAGCTGTAATTTCTGATTAGAGAGGAGTAGCCTTTTCATGTTTCATATCTTTGAAATGGTAATGAAAAATCCTCCTTTCTGGTGAAGATGGATTTAACATTACTGTTTTAGAAATGCCACTTTAATAAAGTGGAAAAAGAAAAAATTGATGGACAGAATGTTGAGCAATGCCAAACATTCATCCTAGTACAGATATCTGAGCCTAAATCCATCGCGTTCTTCTCCCAATGCCATTCCAGTTTAAACCCAGCCATATGCATATCAGTCTTGACCCTGCTCCCCATTGGAACAGTCCACCCTGAACTGCAAGGCCAGGTCCTCCCTGGACCAGCAACAAGCCTCCTGGAACTGGTTTCAGGGTTTTACCCCATACCAACCAGACTAGGAAGTGGAATATCTCTGCACTTCCTGCTCTATGTGCCTGACAATCTGTCTCCAATGCACGTCTGGGGTGCGTGACAGTCACATTTTGTGCACTCCCGCTAAATAGCTACAGACATAGGAAGGTGAGGCTCATCTGCATTCTGAGCACTCACCTGCATTTATCTGCATTCTAATGGGTCTTCCTGGGCAGGGAGAAATGGAAGAGACTGACACTTAAACTTCAATAGGCAGTGTCCTGTCCACAAACAAAGCACTGGTTTACCCTCCCACATATATCCTGGCAGACAGGACTGGGTTGAAAGGGATCCTTGTGCACTTCAGAGTGCTGCTTAGAAGTCATCCCCTACATCAAAGGCACTTTCGGGTATAGGTACCTGGTCTCTGACACCCTAAAATCAGACACTTCTGGATTTTGAGCTGCACCTTTGTCAGAATGACTACTGTGCTGCTTAAAGGACTCAACTGGACTGCTGTTCTGGAAGGACTGTGTTCTGTGTGTTGCCCTGCTGCTTCCTGACTCTTCTGAAGAAGAACTGGACATTGCCTTCTCTCTAAGTGATCTCCAAGGACTTGCTGGCTTGCCGCCTGTTGTCTGAGGTCTCCTAGACACATATGACTTCCTGCAATTCTGCTAGTGCTGCTGGACTCTGCCATCTGTAACTCCTACCCTTACCTGAGGTAAGAGCTCCAAGTTCTGGGCCTCAGAAGGGGGTTCTGCAGCTGTTTTGCTACAAAATTGATGCATCGTCACCACTACACCAATCGGAACCATTGCTGTGCCCTTTAAAGCTTACGCAGTACCAAACCGGAGACAGCCGTATGGAGGTTGTATGTGATTTCTTCACAGTGAGCATTACAACTGTTGCATGCTGCCAAATGCCCTGAAGGTGTTAAAATCCATGGGTACATGCTATGGAGCTGTCGCAGACTCCATACGTACTGGCACACAATCAGCGAGCTGCTGCATGTAAGCACCGGCCGTAGTTTACCGTTTGAATGGACTGTATATCTGTTACACCAGTTCCGCAGAACCCCGGCCACGAAGGAAACGTCTTGGTTTATGGATCTGGGTACAATAGTCGCTAAGCGATTGCTCACCAAGAGATGGAAGGCACAAGACCCACCTCATGCGTGAGCATGGAGACATTTGCTTCTTGCATGGACCAGAACAGAGGGAACCGCCATCAGAAGGGAGGAAACAATGGGGTTGCGGAAGGAGCCCATAGCTACCCAATGGGAGGGTCTACTTCAGGCACTTCAGAGGGTCGAGGATGAGTGCTCAGGGGGACAACTCGAAGGCGGGATGGGGACACAGGGTAGATACCGGAGTCTTTAACCGCGTGCAACTGTGATGTTCCATGTGGGAGTTGATTAGTATTGTCATTTACGAAGAAAGCGGTGGTTGCCATTGAGAGGAATCAACCGTCAATCTGAAACGCTGTGATATGTTGCTGGGGAGGCTGGGAAAAGGGTGGGGGGAAGGGAGATATTGGTACTAATACAGGTCTGCGTTGAGTTTGTTAGATGTTAATTGTTATTATTCTATACCGTCTGTTCTGAAGTCCACGCAGAATCAGCAGAAAGACTATACTTATGGAACTGCTGTAACTAACCAGTCACCGACCTCTGAATCATCGCAGTAACGAAAGGAGCAGTATGTTGTCCTGGTAGGTAATCCGGTGCGGTAGATGCGCCATGTATGTTAATGGGCTCAGCCTTCATGTAATGAAAATATGCTTTTATCGCCGATACGTGTCATCATGCATGGACAGCACAAAAAAATGCTTCTTTTTATGTACCTGTAAAATTCAATAAAACAGATTTAAACAAAACAAAAAAAGTGTTAAAATCCATGGGTGTTGCATGAAAACACCCACCGCAATGCCCATAGAACACCTCCTGAGTGCAAATTAAGGCAACTCAGCAATATGAGATGCCTTGCCTTACACCATATTTATGAAGCCATTGAAAGTCATGCAAAGTGGCTTCACGTGTCCTCATAGATATGATTTCAAGGTTGGCGCCACGGGAGCATCACAAAAAGGAACATTCCGGTGGCACAAGGGGCTCATAAATATGCTGCCTTTGTGTTGTGATGCACGTGTAATCTGTTGCATCACAATTGGTTCACACGTCCATTGTAGATGGATGGAATGAACAGTGCTCTCCTTCATAACATTGTCAACCAATTGTAGCACTTCATGATGCAGTGTTGGCACAGCCATTATGTAAAATTAGGTCCACCTAGGAACCTTCTGTTTTGGGCAGAATACCTCCCCAGATTCCAGTAAGCCCACTCCTTTACAAATTAAAAAAGAGAGGATGTCAAGCACTAACATTTTAGCCAGCTTTTTCACGGTCCAAGTTGTATGGCGACTCCTTGGTAAACATGGTCTAAAATATTAGTTTGTTTTTGTTGTGATCCTACTACCACAAGTGGTCTACAGGGACTCGCAGGCTGCTTGGGCGTTTTGGGATGGAAGTTGCTGTAACCCACTGTGCCTTGTGCCATGCAGAGTTTGCTGTGGGTGAGGATTGTACACAAATGGGGAGGCTTACAGGGCTGCTTTGTGTAATGCTCATGCTATCATCCTCTTCTTACTCCTCAGTGCCATCTTCCATCACTTCTAGTGCGGGTTTTCTTTAGCCACCCGTAGCTATGACTTTTAAGGTACTCTTTCCACATGATTGAGAGTTGTTTTTAAAAAACGGGACAGTTTGCCTCCGGTACCATGGTGTCCATTATGAATAGCCACAACAAACTTTCTTTTGGCAAACGGAGCATATTGCAATGATGTCCTGATGCTTGCAACGCTTGCAAAGCATAAAGGACCCCCAAACTGAGCAGGAGAGCTTTCAAATTGTACCAAAGCCTGAGGAACTGGAGGCAAAGCTAGGTGGTTGTGTCATTTGACTTTCTAGAGTGCATGCTGGAACTCTGGTAGGTGTGGTGGTGTTAATGGCTGCAGGTTTCAGGGGTCTTGCAATAATGGGAGCTGGTGGAATTGTTAGACCTATACAACTCTGAGCAGGTTGACTAGGGCAATCCATACTTCCTCTGATCCACTCTCCACACTTTTGATCACAGGAGCATCATCATCGCCACCTTCCTCACATGCATAGCTTTCAAGGAAGCTTCCTTTACCTTTGTCTGTCAGACTCTGCCGGGGACCAATACATGTGTCCAGATCATCAAAAGAGGGGTTTGGAGAAGATAGGTGAGTACTGTTTCTTTCACATGCTGGAGAGCATGAAGCTGATGTGGTAAGAGCAGAGTTACCAACAACATCTTGCTCAGCTGGATCCTCAACTTTCTGTTCTGCTCCCACTTCCACAATATCTATTGCTGACTGCAGCTCCTGGTATAGACTTTCTTGTGTTGATTCAGTTTGAAGCTGAGAAAATGCCATTTCAGATTTGATTCCCTCCAAGACTGCAGTCACTGCAGCTCTGCGAGACATGGCCTTAGGTTTTGGTGGTGGTGGTACCGTTGATACAGGAGTGATCATTTCAACCTCTTTCTACCCACAGGAGGGTGCATCAGGTACATCAAGTCTCCTGAAATAGAATGAGGGCTTGATTCCAGTGGTGGCAATTGGCTTCTTATTCTTCTATAGACTGGCCACATTCTTGGCTGGAACCTCCTTCTTTGGGGCCAATTTTTAGCGCTAGCAGTTGGCATTTAGCACTATGACCAGAAGCACGTATCAGAGGAGGATTCCGTATCACTGTCAGCTAATTCCTTCACAGACTTCTTTCCGTATCAGTACCATGTGCAATACCTTGTTCACCTGCAATCAAAGCAACACAAAAAAGTCAGAGAAAAATGGGCAGTCAGAAGACTGTAGCTAATGTATCACAAGTAAATTCATTATGATCATAAATATCCCTCATATCAAATACTTAACAATAGTGTATCCAAAATGTGTATAAACTATAATAAATAAATTAACAATTTGCTGATGTCTTTTCAGGGCCATGGAATGAAATCCCTATGGGAGGCAGGTAAAAACCGTATGAATCAATTCAATGATTGCTAGTGACCCTTCAGTGTCCAGGTGGGCTCTGTGGGAGTCAGAGGGAGGCAGGAAAAATTTGAAACAAATTAAACAATTGCTGGTGCCCCACCAGGCCATTTGGACTCTATAGTAGGCAGGTAAAAATAAAAATGACATAAAAAAATTGCTGGGGCCCCATCTGGGACCGTGTTGACTCTATGAGAGGCAGGCAATACAGCAAGCACCAGGTAAGGGGTTTTATTTATGTATTTCTTTTATTTTCCCTATCCCGTACTTTGTTGACTTCTCCCTGCTCCGCCCCTGTCCCACTGCTCTTAACTGTACCGGCCGTGCCTGCTGGCTACACAAAAGGGCCACTGTTACACAACCAGTAAAGAAGAAGGCATTGAGAAAAAAAGAACACATGGCATCCTATGGCATACAAACACACTGGCTATACAAAATGGCCACCACTACATGGCCATGAAGGAAGAGACGTGGAGAATAAAGAAGACAGTTTCCCTGTCTTGTCTAGAGCACCTTCTCACCCCCAAAAAATATTTTGTAGTATAGCAGGAAAAGGATTGAGAAGATATTATTTACCCAATGTGTCTAGGCCCACACATTAAACTGCTCTTTACCTTCCCAACATTACATAAGCAATGGCAAAAATTAAACTAAGTTAAAAATTTCCCAAACCACAATATTAAGAATGTCACTCATATAAAAATGCCCCAAAAATGGTGAGCAAGAAGAAAGTAGCTCAGTTTAAAGGAAGATATGTCATGCTACATGGCATGGGACTAAAGGAGCCACCCCAGACTGAGCCACCAACAGGCGCATGCAGACAGAAGGAACATATATTTTGAATGTAATCCGAAGCCATCCACCACACCCCTTAAACGTTTTTAAAATATATGGCACAGCAGCGAGGATGTGAAAATTAGATTACAAATACATTAAACAATTGCTGGTGCCCCACTAGGCCCATTGGGACTGTATGGGAGGCAGGCAAAAAATAAAAAATACAGTAAACTATTGCTAGGGCCCCATCAGGGTCTACGTTGACTCTATGAGAGGCAGGTGATGCGGCGAGCGCAATATATATATATATTATTTTCCCTTTCCCGTAGAGTGTCGACTTCCCCTCACCCCGCTCCCTCCCCAAAACTACCTGTACCGACTGTGCCTGCTGGCTACTCAAACTGGCCTCTGCTACATGGCCAGTAAAGAAGAAGGCATTCAAAACAAAGAACACATGGCAGCCTATGGCAAACACACATACACTGGCTACACAAAATGGCCAATGCCACATGTCCAACAAATGAGGAGACATGGAGAATAAAGAAGACAGTTGCCCTGTCCTGTCTGGAGTACCTTCTCACCCCCAAAAAATATCTTGTAGTATAGCAAGGAAAGGATTGAGAAGATATTATTTACCCAATGCGTCAGGGCCCAGACATTCAACTGCCATGCACCTTCCCAACATTACATACGCAATGCCAAAAATTTAATTTAGTTCAAAAATAAATTCCCAAACCACAATTTTAAGAATGTCACACATATAAAAACTCCCCAAAAATGGATGGGGAAGAACAAGGTAGCTCGTAATAAAGCAAGATATGTCGTGCTACATGGGAAGGGACTAAAGGAGTCACCCCAGACCTAGCCACCAAGAGGCACGTGCAGACAAAAAATTTAAATATATTTCGATTTTAATCCTAAAACATCCACTACAGCTCTTAAAAGGTTTTAAAATATACAGCACAGCAGCAGTGAGGATGTGAAAAATAGATTACAAATACCCCCAAGGCCTAGTGCAGGGTAGATAAGGTTTCGAAGAGTATACCAACATCAGAGTAAAATGATAAACAAATTACTACAAAATTCACAAAAGCTAGACAGGAAAATTGAAAAAAAGGTAAATTTAACCCAGGTCTGCATCACCAAAAAAGTGCAAAGTTTCCCCTTAAAAAAGCTCATCCCACCTGGACCAATCATACTAGTCAAAACTCCAGGCCACCCACCAACAAAGGTTAAAAAAAGAAAATACAAAAAGGAACATACTGGTGCATGCCCTCCCTCAAACATCAAACTTGTTTCAAAGTGCTTCATTGAACTTACTTGATTCCACCGGTGTGGATGTAGCAGAGATTGCAGTTAAAGAGAGAGAGTGATGCTTTTCCATCAAGATATAAATCCAAAGTGACCAATGGCTTGATAAAGCAGAGGGACGAGTTTACAAGGCAGGAAGAAGAAGTTGCTAAGGTATGTATAGTAGCCCCCAAGCTTCTATAGCACCTCCTCCCTGTGTTAAAGAAACAATTAAATAGAAAATGCATTTTACATTAAAAAAAATTTCCAAACTGTCTGTTTGGTTAAAATATCAACTCAAAAATACATTTTGAGTTGATTTTGCAGCTGGTTGAGTAAAAGACCTACCCAAAATACTGACCGGCGACTGAAACATTACCGAACTGCAGCTCATATTCAAAATGACCACTGAATGTTCTGATCCCATTCGCCAATAGAAAACAAACAACAGCGTTCGCGCTATAGGGTTGCTTCAGTGCTTCACACTGTACAATTTTCCCCAATTGCAGAATCAGTTACACAACGTGGCACTATGGTGGTAAAATTGGTAATTACGTGCCACTAGAGTACTGTGGAATTATTAAATTACTCCAGTTATTCCGGAGTATTTAAAATTACTCACATGCTTACATATGGAGTGATACACCTGTTGGCTTATGCTTCTTGTTTTATTTTGAAATGTGTTAGCTCTAACCAACAGAGGTAGTCATAACCTTCAGGAGGCCGCTCATTCTCCTTCCTCGCGGCCTGAGCCTGGAATGACCTTCCGCTCCACCTCAGACAGATAACATCGCTCCCCGTCTTCGCAAGCAACCTCAAAACCTGGCTCTTCGACAGACCCCCCCCTTGATGGACTGGAACCTGCGAACCCCCCCACACCCCCAGCGCCTTGAGATCCTTACGGGTGAGTAGTCACGCTTAACAAACACCTGATTTGAAACTTCAAAGCCAGAATCTTATCAATTGTGTTGTTCCATTAGAATTAGACGAAGGCTCAATGTAAAATTACACTGGTGTAATTCACCTAATGTCAGGAATTATGTGTTATGTTATTCATGGTAAACGTTTACAGCAAAATGCTCCATTAATGGTAAAAATGTACATCAAATGCACAGGACACATGCAATTGTTGTATACGTTGATTTTGTTAATGCATCTTAGCATCAAAAAATGACAGGAGAATGTATTTTGTGCTAAAATATAGAACAAAATGATGAACTTCCATTTCACACAATTATCCATAATTTCAATAAATTTTGACAAACGTTTGCATAAATATACAAATGCAAATTGCATGAATCTATCCAAACCCTTACTTGGAGTGCTTTTTGATAATATCGACCTGATTACGAGTACATTTTGTTTTTTAATCTGTGCCAGGAGCAGTACTTTATAAGGATCAATGTGTTAACAACAGCGCCTCACATTCTGGGCCGCTGGGATTGCAGGCCACCCTTTTTCATTCTGTCATTTTTTACTGTCTTCTATATGTAGTTTGGCATTATCAATTCTTTTACAGCACTATGTAGATTTTCAGTTGAGACTATTGAATCAGCAATCTATTGCTGTGAATCCAAGTAAAGACAGTATTGTTGAATTATGTTAGGTTCACCTCCAATAAATGTATAGATTTTGTGCTGGCTTTATGTCAAACCACAGACAATATTTCACACCCCTTGCTTTTCATTTCCTGCACTACTCTACTGTGCACCTCCTTTGGTGCTAGAATGTATGGAACTGAGTTTGGTGGTTGCTAGACAAATTACAAATTCGAGACAACAGCAGTATCAGGATCAAGAGATACTCATTACTTTGTTAAAAAGTGAGATCAACAAGGAGGAGAACTTCGTAATCTTATACAGCTCCCCAAAGATAAGAGACTTTTTTACCCATAAAGTTGCGCCATGGTTACAATGCTGTGATGCATTTTCCTGTTTGTTATGGATACAGAACAATTCGTGAAATAGATATCACTTCACACTCCTTCAATTCTTCACACCAGCTTAAATCTAGTTGTTTTCTCCTAACCAGCACCAGGTCCTATTGTGCATTCTTTACCTAATCTACCTGGTGTTAACCAGCCTGCCTCCTGGGAATTTCAGATTACAGCAAGTCAAAGAGCACAGTTCTAACCTAGCAACATGCCACAATGTGCACCATTGCCCAACCTCTGCTCTCTTGTCATATATTACCTTGTGATGCTCCCTCTAATATCTTAAAAGACAAAAATTATTTTTCAAACAGTTTGCTACTGCAGGAGTTATTGGGAAAAAATAATAAAAATAAACATGTACTGTTATCTTCTTTTGCTGTTTTCCACATGTCTCTGGCACAGAGCTCTCCAAATACACTAACCATGCTAATGTATAATAAATAGATAGATAAATTAATCAATACATAAATATGCCCGTCTCTTTCTACCAAAGTTAGAGGTTAGGGACTAGAATCAAAATCCATGGTGCATGGGGACATCCATGTACCACTCATGGTATGCGTCCTTTATGTAAAGTAGCACTAGCGCTGCTCTGTGTTACTTCAGGGCTACTGTCCAAAGCAATTCAGGATTTCACTGGAAAGTATGCCCAATACAACACTTTTCACTAGGTTTTCATCACTTTTGTGATGCAAACAAGTGCAAACTGTTTGTAAATCATCCCATAAATGCTCCATAAACGTGATTGGTGTGTCAAACTAATAAAATTGCATTGCTACCTAAGGGAACCATTTTTAGAAACCTTTGAATAATGGAAGATTGAGTTGAAAAAACAATGAGGTTCCAAACCTATGCCTTTCAATATGTATGCAGCACTTTTATGCCAGCTCATAGCTCAATGTGCTATACTAGAAGGATTTTTACTTATGAACTCCAAGTAATTAAAGGATCTCTGTGACAAAAGCAATCTCCCACTAAGCTAGCTACATAAATTACTAGACCATGATCTGTATGTCACAGGTTGTGCTTTACAGCTGGAACATTAACCCCCTATGCTATTATGTCATGAGTCAAAACTTTGACTTGACAAATTCCATGTCTCTCCCTCAAGTGCATTAACCACTGGAGTTGCCATGCTGCTGTAAGCATCCCCTGAAAAATGGCCACACACACAAAGATCTCTGCAGCCTGTTTTTCTATCAGTTCCGCCTGTCACTCAAAGGGCGCCCTGCTGACCTTGGCGCCCAGTGGAATGGCAACGGTCACGCCACCCGAAAGTTGGCACTGCCTCCACTTTGCAATTCTCATTCACAGATAGTTATAAAAACTACTGTCTCGTTAGTATTTATGCCTAAGGAGCCCAATTGTGTAAATCATTGCAAATGGAGAGATTGAGACCTGTGTGGGACAGCAGACCACTACCCTTGCATTTGAATTTACTGGATTCTAAATGTGGGCTCAAAACTCACACCATGACGCAGTACAAAGAAAAATGTTATTTAGGAGATAGGAAAAAATCTACTGGCAAAACGGGGATTCTTTAACAAATGAAGAATGAAAAACTTGGAGTTTGTGCTTTGAACAGCCATGTCACGCTCCACATAGCCAGAGACACTGACAGTCTAACACACATAACTAAACACACAGAATTTTCTTTCCGAGAGTACATTGTCATTGGAGAATTGTGCTAGGCAAGCAAACGCTCAAAATAATTCGATATTTATTTAGAAACTGTAGTAGTTTAAGAACAAACTTACTTTATTTTTAACTGAAGATATTTTTATAGAATTCGTCAGTGTGACGTAAAAGGGGAATGAAAGATTAGTTAAAAATGAATAGTATGAGGTTGCATTCACCTCTCCTGAAAAAGAGATACGGCATCACCTGGATCCAAAATTCAAGTTAAACATTCTAAAATGTCAACATGTTCATGAGAAGAAGAATCTTTACCATGAATATAACATGTGCGTTTGTAAAGCGCAGGTTAACCTCCTGAGACATCTTGGCTCTGAATAAGAGACCTCAGGGTGAAAAGTGGGCTGTCTGTGATCATGAGGTCAAACAAAGACTTTTAGACTTTGTCGCTTAGTCTCATGAGCCACCAGTTCCGGCCTCCTTAACAATCTCATAGTTAAAAATCTGTATCTGGTCTACCTGTGTTCTTCGTCTTACATAATTTGGGATAAATGTTTTAATTCTGTTGTGTGTCCCAATGACTGGCGACCTGCACCTTCCCACCCCTTTATACAGTAAGAATTACACACTAACTATTTTCTTTCATTATACATGGAAAGATGTATTTCCTTCATTCTTCTTCCTTCATGAGACTTTCATTTTGATCATACTTTACCCAAAGACACACAACACGTGTACAGAATTATTTACTTTGTCCAAGAGGAATAAATTAATTCATATGTTGTGCTCGTTACCTGATACAAACTGTGCTACAGGGAAACCCCACCAGCGCAAAGAGAAGGAGCAATGCAAATCAATTGACAAAACTCATGTTATAAAATGTGCAGAAGATATTTAGGCCATTAAACAGTAATGGACGCAAATGAAAAAGCAATATCTCACATCATTAGTACTAAATATGCTGTTTAGTTTTATTTTCCATGTAAGAGGGAAAGAAATCTGCATAATGAGAATGCAGAGCGTCTAAAATCAATGAGTAGGCAAAATTTCAAAGAAGGCGATCTGAGAGATAGATCTGCCAATAATAGCAAACCTGTCTTGAATTCTGTATTTGCACATTAAACAGGCATTTCATGTGTTCAAAAACATTTTATCGTTTTACAAATGTCCAATTCAGGTACTATTTTATAACATAGATGATTGAGCAGTAAGACATGACAGACAGTGTATTTCTGGAGTAAAGGCTGAGTGGCTTCAGTGGCATAGAAAAATAAAATTCCAACAGTATTTGCTCGGGAATGCTAAAGTCATTTTTTAAATGGATAGTCTCATAATTTGGCATTGTGCGTATTTATGACATCGCATTGTTAACAGTCTCAATGTCTCTTTCAACACATCCTGGTTTACTTTTGCTCCACTGATGTAATCTCCCTAATAATGGGCCAGATGTGCTAATTATTTTAACTATCACAAAGTTCTGATATGATGTTTTCGACTGCTCATATGTTTATTCTTATGTCCTAATCCCGTTTTAGGAGCCACAAAAGAGGTTCTGACTCCTAAAATGGGATTCCGAATGGATAAAGATTTGATATCTGGAAGGGTCGTGTTCCAAACGACTCTTCCAAACACTGAATCAGTATCTTATATATCAATGTTTTGCAAAACAAATCTAGTTGCAAATCATTTATTTTTTACCGACACTTAAAAAAGGTGGTAATGTACAGGTTAAATGGAATGTGAGTGTAAACAAATAGCTTGTTAAAGAGTAGACACTGGTCCAGGGGACCACTGCGAACTTTTGAACATAAAAAGTAAAGGTTTTTTTTTAAATGCGGACCCATTTCTTTTAAGGAAAAGGGGCTACATTTTTATTTTATTTGCTTTATTAAAATGCAATCATTGACATGGTCATCTGATGGCCCCAGCAGGCTACATCCCTGTGATGGCCTCCAAATTAGCGAGTCTCAATTTTTGACCTACCTCATTAATATTTATGAGGTAGGCTGAATTCTGACCTCCCTTTGATTCAGAATTTTAAGAACAGACCTATTGCTACATTGGTTCGTATTTTTAATTTTTTACTGGTTGCACAAATAAATCGTATTTTGCGACAGTAAATAGTACATATGACCTAATGTTCGCACTATAATGGCAAGCTAAACTCTATCCATACCCCTTGGAGTTTAAAGTAAAGAAATGTTTGATGACAGTTTCCTTTTTCAAAACTGGAGCACTGCACATTGTCCACATTTGTGAATAGAAGCTTGACTTTGAAATGGGAATCACACAGTCCATATTGCATCTCTGAATTAGCCAACCACTAACTGCATCTGGCTAGTGCAAAATTATTCTTGCAGTAGATCCTGCATCTGGGTAAGTTTGGTGAGCACTATGATTTGGAGCCAGGTACAGCACCAGTCACTGCTTTGCTTTGACTTCTCCGTAGTAGGTCTTCGTTCTTTGTATTACATGTATATGCCACTTCAGTTTTCGACCTTAATCCATAAAATATTCCTACAGTGTTGTAGCGATTTCTGGCATAAATGAGATTTGTTAACTATTCTAGGGGGAAAGTTTACCTCATCCTTGTAGTATGATTAGAAAGTAGTCATCAGGAAATTGCCTGAGGCGTACTACATTCTACTGTGAATATGTGTCTTCTCAGTCAACTTTGCAGACTACCTAGTTCAAATTATTAAAGCTTCAGATGGTCTTGGTCTGTTTAAGTCTACTCTAGTGGTCAAAGCAATGAGGGCTGGAGATGATGTGGAGCTGCAGTGTGAGGAGAGGAATGAGGCTCCTTTCACTGGGCGAGTGTGCAGAGTGATTGAATCAGAGGACCTTTGAGTGTTTCTGGGATAGTTAGTCATACTGTGTGATGTGCATATGACCTATTCTTCTTTCCAGCAGACAGTGTATGCCAGGATAGATGGATAGCTTGTAATTCTTTTCTTGGTCCTATACTTCTATAATGCTCCATATTGGGTGTAGAAAGATGACGTCAATGGGACTCAGTGATTATTCTGGCTTAAAATACTCCTGCAGTGCTCATTTCAATCCAATGGATGTTTCAAACCCAATTTCAAAGTTAAATGCTTACTAACACCTTGAGAATTGCAAAATGGGTCTAGAAGAAACTAACAAATAAAAAGAAAACATGTTTTTTTAAAGAATAGTGAATATTAGGAAGATGATGACAATAATTCAATGTGTTTTTAATGAAAACTATAACATGTGTGATGTGTTAATTTTGGCACAATGTTGGGTGCAAAAATAAGATTATGTGATACTAATCTGAGTGCAAGAGAGACTTACAAGAAAAATCATTGACATGGGATCTGTCACACATTTTGATCTATCAATATAATTTTAGAATCATAGAAGCATAAAGTGCCACTTTCCCTCCTCATACCTAGCCTATCATCTGCACATATGCTCAGAATAACAAGTAGAATTTCCAAATCAAAAGTACATTTTTTAGGAGTCTATGGGGTACATTACAAGCTGTGCAGAATGCAATCTCTAAAGGAAATATAGTCATGCACATTTACGAATTTTGGGGACATAGTTGCACCAGGTAAGTTCTCATTCGTTTCTGCACAATAGTTTCACCTGCTTGTAGCAGCTGTAATTAATTAGGATAAACAAGCCCGAATTCAGGCAAAAAAATGTGAGAAACAGTCCAGTAATATCTGGACCCACTTGTTATTCCCAATTCTGGGCATCAAAGGTCATAACTCTCTGGTACAGGAATGGGAATGCTATCTAGGAATGGAAATTTCTGACTAGGTATTCTTTTGCTGCCTGTACTGAACGACTGAGAACCAGGCCTTTGCAGAATCTGAAGTGACCACCAAAGCTAATAAGAACATAGCTGGCTTGAAACATCATCCAGAGCTTAAGAACACAACAATGCTCAAAATACTAAAGGGAATATTCTCTGCATGATCCGCAAGATTAGAGCTTCTTCTATATTTCATTGCCTAATCCACTTAATCTGGTGTGATGTTGTTATTTAATATACTCAAACACATGTTCAATAATCTGTCCTTCATTCATGGTAACTAACCAAATCTTTGCCAAACTCTCACTGAGTTCAGTGGAATAAATGTATTTGTGTATCCGGCAAATGCATGTTGAAATCATTGCAAGCCTATCTACATCATCATATCTTCTGAAAGTGATCTAATTATTTTTAAATGAATATTCCCATTAAAAGCCTTGTGAAGATAGTCCCTTGTACTCCTCTAATTATATTCCTTTTCAAATGATACAAAACATTTTCCTATGCATCCAATGTATCTCAATAGTGCATGTAGAATATCTTGAATCTAACGTGTAGATCCAGTAGGTAAATTAAATGCCTCCCACACACTCTTCAACACTGTTACCCAAACTAAATATCCTTTAAAGTATGTTGTGATAGTTTGTGATGTAAACACATCATATCACACCTTAAATCCCAGTGCAGACACTCATCAAAACAGAACATTGACCCAACCTGATCTTTGGGAGAACATTGTAATTTCTAAATGAAAGAAGCATTCATGTGTAATTTAACAAATAATGGATTCAATGAATTATGCCTACTTTTAGTTGTTCATGTTCATTTATCCTTATATATCAACCACCCACAAGATTGCTCAACTGGAAAATTACCGGCAATATTGGCAAAGATTTATGATATTAGCCATTCATCTATCTAGGTTGTGATTCAGTTTTATATGAATGTCATCATCCCAAATACGTTCAGTACCTAAGAACTTGTCAAAATTATCTATGACTCGGTCATATCATTCTAGAGTGTTAGATACATACACATTTGAAAAATTGACTTGTTCTCAGCCAGGACATCTGATATAAATATTAAACTTCCATTGGGATCTTCACCTTTTCTAATTACATTAAACATTAAAGATATGTGCTTCTGTATAATTGTATATATCTATAACTTTCAGGAATTGGGTCATTACTTTGGGAGAGGGTACCATTGACAACTCAATAAATCCACTCTAGGTAGGTTACAATTCAACTCCCAGAGAATCTCTGCTTGACCCATGATAGTTATGGCGGAAGTAGCTGGCAATCCCTAAAGAAGTATGAGTGAAGCTCAAATAGTCCCAAAATATTAAGCGAACACCACAACACAACAATATTCCCAAACCAGTTTAGAACAATAGAGAATAATGTACTGAACAAAAAACAATATCATTAAAAATATTAAGGGAAACTGGATATATGATTCTTTTAATTTTATGGACAAAATGTGCGAAGAGAAAGAAAAATGAAAGAAAAGTCCAGTGTTTGTGGTTGAGTGAGACCAAGATGTGATCTCAGGTCAACTACAATGGAGATGAGGTTGTATACATAACCGAGAGATCCAAGTCAAAGTTTTTCCCACTGGACTTATTCTATGAAATGAAGTCAAAATCTTCTAGCAGGGTTAAGTCCATAGCGGTGGTGAGCTAGGCTCAGGACCTTGTCCTCCTGAGTTGGAACAATGGTCAAACTCTTTCTAAGTTGTAAAGTTCATTCTGGAGCCTTAGCACCTCAGGCTAGCTTCTAGTCACCAGATATCTCTGCAGTCAAATCCCCTGCAGGAACCAGTACTTTGTGGTCAGCGGAGCTCCCTTGGAATCAGCAGCCCTTCTGTTTTTGTGTCCCTGAAGCTGGCAAACGGGTGGTCTACCACCTGACCCCCCTAGAGGAGTTCTAGTCTCTTGTAGAAAGCAGGATTCAGGGGTCCTTAAGTCCTTGAATGAGTCCCGTTTTTTGGGAAAGAGACAGGAGTCTGCTTCCAGATATAAATACTCACTGTAGCCAAAATATGATATATGGCTTCCACTCCATAAGTGCATTTTTCTGCACCATCTCCAATATTCTTACAGGACAGTTAACTAGATCGATGGGAGGAAAACTATTTTGCCACTACCAATTTAGGGCCAGAATACATGCACAGTGGTAGTGATTAGCAGTGTCACATGGCACAGATTCTTAATACCAGCAATACCTGAATCCAACAAAGGGGTAACCTCTGGGCAGATCATGCAGCAAAAGGTGAAGTTGTTACAACAACCCTTCTCCTTATCTTTGACAGCATATGATGTATAAAATGGATGTTTAGCAGTCTGCAGCATGGGCCGACAAAGGTTTTATACTCATATGTTTGAAAGGTTGTATTTTTTTTAATGGAAATCTTAAGAACTTAAGAGTTGAAAAGCTTTAGTTAATCTTAACCCTTGACGGTTACACCTGGTGCCGTTTAAATCATTGTTTATTCAGCCTCTAGCATGAAGGACTATTCAGAGCCAAACCAGGATTTATCTTACGTGAAAGAGAGCTATCCAGTATAAAAAACAACGCCGTACAACTTTTACGTGTGAACATATGCAAACCCAAAAGTGTTTCATCTGTAGCTGCAGCAGGGCATGTTGGTGTAACTTTGGGGTTACAAAGGGATAACAGTTAAAGGCAAAGAATTGGCATTGAATTTATTTCAATATTACCAAATATTGGTGGTGGAATTCCTTTTGTTTATATTTTCTTGCTTCTCTATGTCAATCTAGAAGAACACACATATTCAAATCAGCTTAGATGCTTCTCTCAAGGGAGGCTAACCCTCTAGTTCATTGTGCCTTTGCTTTCAAGCACAATCACCCTGTAATGTTTTTCAGCCTTTTTCGTCTTTAATGGTAAGGTGTATTTTGGTTCCTTCGGTTCAGGAGTTACGGGCCTAAAATGGACATACTAGTGCTCTTTAGGGTATATTACTTTCAAGCCATGGGTGGAAAAGCCTGATCAATGTTAAGTATTGCCAATTTTTAAGGGGAACTTTTAATTTCATATTTTGTGGCTTGTTTGTATCAATATAGATGGTGACCATTTGTGTGCAAATTGGTCTGTTCTAGCCCTAATGGAGCAGCCCGGCCTAAACTTCAAATCACCTCACCTTACATTGGAGCAGAGCTAAGACTGATTTGCAATCAAATGATGTTCTTCATAATGGTAAAGAAGCAATAAAATATACTTATGTGCTGCAATGATACCCAAAGTCATTTTCTGTGGTTATGAAATAGTCAAACATTTTCACACAGTATGTTTTTCTCATTATTGTGGTGAAGGTGGCCAAGTACTTACTACTACTAAGAATAACACCTCTATAATGAATCCCAAAACGACTGAAACACAGTGTGAATACGGATTCAAATTGTAGTTCCCGGATGAGGACCATCATTTTAAATCCCATCTGGGGATGCTAGTGTTCCCCTGCATATAGGCATGGCTAGGCAGCTCCTTTTCAGGCAAGGTTCAACCTGACTGGAATATGCCTGTCTTCTTTAAGGTCACTGACAGCCAAACACACAATGGCAAGGACCGCTAGCCGGAGAAACTACTTGTAACTAAGATTCAATCTGGCATCTTGACTCTTCCTGCTTTGTTTTTCTCAATAACATCTGTGCAATTATTTCAGTTTGCGGCTATTTATACTGCTTATAGTCCAAAGGAGAAGCTTAAAGGAGCCTGACTTATCCTACTAGTTCCCATGGTGATAGGTATGAATCCCAAGAGAGTCAAAACTGTACTTGTTTTATCTGAGGTCAATATATTAAGTACCATGGCATAATAATAACTATCTTGGAAGTGCCCAGAAAAGGATGATTTTGTGGTGCGTGCTACGCACATATCCACTATTAGTAGTCATGATTGCGAGCAAACGTCTTCTTATAGCAGGACAGTTACCTGAGGTAGCTATGCATATTAACTACAGGAATAATTTCATGATATGTTGGATGATATGTTTGGGTCTAGTGTCTGAATCCTTGGCTTAGAGACAAATATTGCCATCACCAATGCAAGAAATGCCTGAAAACAGAACTTTTCAGATATGCATTTAATAAAGGACTAACTTCAGCATGGGAGCAAATTAAGATTATTGGATCCAAGTCCTCCTTTACATCAGGCTAAACTCTAATTCTCTCTGATGTCAATGTTTCTGTTTTGTTTGTTCTTCTAGTGCTCTGAAGTGGCCTAGGCAACAGACAACACTTAAGCAATTCTTAAATTATTAAGTACTATTAACAGGCTAATTTTAAGTACATGTGCAAGTATTTAATGTCATAGGTATTGGATATGGATAAAATGTCGAATGAGATAAGCAATATCAACTTTTCCAGGAAACTCTCCCTCTTGGTATGGTCAGTCAGTCAGTCATAATCACTTTATTTCACTAGTACATGAAAACGGCATACAAAGTATTCTATACACAATAAAAATCATGCTATACATTATAACAATAATGTTCAAAAGGTACATGGTAAGAACAGTCATACAGCTAAAAAGGGAATACATAAAGGGCAATTAAAACTTGTTTACATTATATCACATTACGGGTGCTGTTTTCGCCTCTTTATAGCACATCGGAAGAAGGAGACCAGACAATAACAAATAAAAGGATCAGATAATTGCTTTAAGAAATATAGAGCTGGGCGGCATTGCTTAAAGTTGAGCCTACGCATAAGTGGGTGAATGGACATTTGTCTCTCCTCACTATACAAACTACAGAAAAATAGAAAATGAAGATCACATTGAACCGAGTGAGTGCCACACAGACAAACAGAGAGGGCGTCCATTGAATAGGTTTTAAGGGGATAACCCAGCATGAGAGATATAAAACAGTTGGACTTCCATCTCTCTTACTTATGGTTTCCTAACAATAGTTTTTTCAATTCGAACCTTGAAATAGTGGTACATGAAGTTGGGTCATCAAATAGTTTGGGCAGACCAATGGAGTATAAACTATTCTTAGCAAAATGCAGCTACTCTTGGTATGAATATAGCCCATCTATGTTGTATTTGTGGTATCACCTGGAAATGAGTGTCTCATCAAGTGAATTATGTTACAAAACATATGTTGACTCTTCATAAAGGACCCCAAGCAGCTTTTCTTTTTTTTATTAAAATTAATTTTAGTTAAAAAATGTCAACACTCTACAGAGAGACCCACTTTTGTTTTAAAAGGAGAATTAAACTATAATTGTATTTTAACTCCATCTATTGTCTATAAATAATAGGGAGCTGGTTTTAAAGAATCTATTTAACACAATACTTCTAGTTTATTGGAATATCTTCAATAACATTAAAATGCATTATAACCCAAGAAAGTCCGTCTCTTATTTGTGCACTGTACCCAAAAAGAAGTATACCAATGATGTGGTGTTGCTGTCTCTATGGTTAGTTGTTTTATTTCTGTTGAACACTATTCCTAATTGTTAACCGCCATATACACCTGGGCAAATTAAGTCAGTTATCCCATGTTAAACTTGTATCCTACTTTCGGGCTGTTTGCATATCAAACACTCCTGTTGTGTATTTTAACTGTAGAGAGGCCTCTTGTTCAGTCAGACAGTGGCCGCTTTGCTCTTTTTTTCCCTCTTGGAATGTTGAGTTGAGAGTTCTCCTAATTATGTAGGTGAAAACCGGGGCTACCGAATTACAAAAAGATTTATACTGGAAATTTGCATCTTACACCCTCCTGAATATAATATGCAGAGACCGTATAAATGACATATTCCTGTTTTTTCAAGAACTGGGCCTTTGATGTTCAAGCGATTCCAGTATTAAAGGACATCCAGGGAAGAGTGGAGACGCGGCTCCTATTTGTGAGAAATGTGCGCGAGGGCCGAGCCGAATGTGAGGGCGTCATTATTTTGTGAATCGCATCCTTGAAAAATAACTCCGAAGGAGCGAATCGGTTTAAAAAAAGATAACAAAATGGTTTAAGCTACTTTTCTTGAATGCCAATTATATTTTAATATTCAGCTGAGCATATCTTACGAAGAAAAAAGGCAGCGTCGACGCATGCATAACTCATTGGCGGCATCGACCAGCTGTGCCACTCTTCCCTTCGAATCACTTTGTGCATTTTAGTAGCATGGTAATTTAGGAGAGAACTACCTGAGTGATGGCATTTTCAATGAGCAGGTAATCTTCAGAGAATTTTTATATGGTTATGAGTTCTGTGCTTCAGCCTGGCAACACAAAAATACATCAAGACCAATTACGGTATCAGCTTTCAGTGTGATACCCTTGCCACGCAAGTGCATGTATTTCTGCCCCAGGCATTTCAAATTGCATCTAATTTGAAATCTTTGGGGTTTTAATTAAATTTCAGAATATATGGAATTCTTCATTAGTACCTGCTCTGAATAGCAGATTACGCTCCTCTCGGTCTCTCGTTAAAGAAGTGGGATGTAGTAAATAGCATGTTCAAGAAATCATCATTTGTGATGTCTGGATGTTGGGGAAAAAGAAATGGCCGAATGCAAAACAATATCAAAAAGATTATTAGTCCAGCGAGAGGCTGTTGATTTGTATTTTAATGGAATTTTCCATTTTTCTTAATGATTTGCAAATTGTCCTCTGATTATAAGATGCATTAAGCTTTTCATTTTAATGCTGAGACTGCCATTAGCAGAATTCTTTTAAAGTGTTTCCCTGCAGCAGATAAATATTGAAACCATCAATACCTTTGATGTACTTCGTAGTGCGAGAGCTAGCACCAATACATGAAGAAACGAAGCAGTTTGCATTTTAGCATAGTGGTTAGACCCATCGTTGCCTTGCAAAGATTCCTTATGAAAGAAATAGAAAAAACACTCTAGGGCCATTAGCAAATATTGCACCCTCCACATGTTTAATTTCTTGCATAGCTGTTTTAATTGTTCCGTACTGACGTGCTTCATGTTTTTAGTTACAGTTTTGAAACAGTTGCGCGGTTCTGCTGTTTGTCTCTTCGGGAATTTGGGAATGCATAACAGGAGTATGCATTGCAGGGATGTTTTTGGGAGGATGAGCAAATAGCTCATGTAATATTCCGGAAACAAACACAGACGGATCTCAGAGGGAAGAAAACTGCATTTAAAATACGAAAAATGTAAAGTTTCGCTAAGCATGGTTATAGTTTTAGAGACTTTTAGATATTTACATAATTGTATGTTTTCCACATACGTAAATGACACAATGTATGTGTATGTAAATTTGTACGGTAAGGAAGTCCATTTTTCTAACCTTGTTTGTGCATGCATATGTGTTGAGGACGAAGGTGTACTTTCCAGGCTGTTTAGTTAACGTTTAAGGGATAGGATCAGTGCTGGAAAGCAGTGGGATCCCACCGGATCCCGGTTTCATCAGCTATTGCTGACCCAAGGAAACATACTGAATTTGTCCTGGTTTCATTTTTCGACACTAGGACATAATCAAGCTGCGCCTACGCGTTGTCTCCGTTCTGTTCAGAGCAACAACTTGTAAGCAGCAAGAATTTCCTATTTCCACTTCCAGCCAGGCTAAAACAAAGGCTTGATTTAAGAGCCATCAGCCCTTCTTTTTTTAAGTATCACCTCGGCTGGGAACTATCTGCTGCAGATTACCTAAATGTGAATGTAATGAAACGAAGCACACAACGTCTCTTTTTCCAAGTACTTTAGAGAAACTATGACTTGGAGACAGGTTTTTGACTTTGTTGAATCCCCTATGTCAGAGATGTTCACTCACAGTAAGAATGCACAATGTATCTGTGTGTATGAGTAATTACACAATAAATTATTGAAATGACACCTACTGTTTTTATTGATTTCATTAAAAGTTCTATGCATCCCATTGTATGGTGTTTGAGCACTTTACATCACACACAGTGGCACAATAAATCATAAAGTGTGTAAATCAATGTACAGAAAATGTTACATAAGACAATGTGGGTAACAAGGGGAAGGAAACACAAATAGTCCATATTGGTAGACATTATATGTTAAGAGTGAATGGTTGGGAGAATGGGAGAGACATAGTGGTAGGATATAGAACGTAGCACAGTCATTGTGGTTGTCTGTACCAATAAAACTGTATTACCTCCCAAAGGAACCATATATTGCAATATCAAAATAGCAACAAATTGCAAGAAAAAAAACGGTATTGATCTAACCCATTACTTACAAATTGCAGTCAGCTCCTGGATGCCAGTAAATGGATCACTGCGCTATATTAGAAGGATTGCAACGTATCAATTGGATGTAACAAAATGATGTCAGTGTCAATAGCAGTAGCCCGCTTACCCATCTACAAAAAATACAAATTTGCTGTCTTCATGTTACACGATGTTACATGATGTGTTTGGAACCGGCACCTTAACCCACTATGCTACTTTATGAGTCAAAACTGTGTCTCGACCAAACGTTGAGCACTAGAGTTATCTTACAACTAGTATAATCCAGCGACGGCCCGTATAGGGCGTGTTACCGGGGCGGTGACGTGGGGCAGGGTGGGGGGTTGCAAAATGTGACATACGGCCGATTGCAGGTAAGTTGCGGAAAAAAAAAAAATTAATTTCGTTGCGCGAGCAGCATCGCCAAATGCGATGCAGCGCGCGCAACAAAATATGTGCTGTGCTACTTTATCAACGGAAGCAACGATTCCGTAGTAGGGCAGAGGTAAGCGCTGCTCTAGGAAAAGACGGAATTCTTGTGAAAAAGGTCATTGACTATTCTTTGGTTAGCGAAGCGGACAATGGTGGGATTTTTATGGCGTTACTAACAGATTTGTGAATTTGAAGAACGTAAAAGGCTTACCGAGAGGATTTTGTAAAGGAGGGGTCAACAGGAACAGGAGCAGGAGCTGCGACAGCGAGAAATGCTGACGTCAGAAAAGCCGCGCTGGGATTGGCTAGTCAGTGAGAAACGTAATCGCCCCTGTTTAATGTGCTAGTGTATGCCGCGCTAGGAGTGGAGAAGTACAGGGTGACGTAGACGCTGCTGATTGGTGCGTAAGTGTGAGACGCACTGGGATTGGAGAATTGCAGAAGTGACGTAGACGCTCCATATTGGTGCGTTAGTGTGAGTCGCGCTACGAATGTATAAAATAACAAACAGTAGTAAGGAAAAGATTAGCGATACACGAAAGACAAAATGATGTATTACGATCCACCTGAAAAGGAGAAAAAGTCCTGGTTTGGGAAAATTAAGAAGTGGTTTAAAAAGGGCAAACTGATTGTGACTAGGGAAGGACAATTACTTCCCCCACCGAAAACCCCCGCAACCTTTATGTTGCGAAATACGGATATCATACTTGTATTTGGTTAGACAATTGGGTAAAATACACCAAGAACGATGGAGTCTTAGCATTTCCAGAGCATGGTTCATTTAATTTAGCAGTTTTGAGAAATTTGAGAGAGAAAATGATGAATCTAGAACCAAGACCAAGTCCAACACAGTTTGAAGCACTGACAGAATGGGAAGATGAGATGCATGACAGAGAAAGACAGAGGAGTGGCCGAAGGTATAAGTACATGTTTGGTAGATACGGGCATGACACTCATGATGAGAGAATGAGAAGGTGGCGGAATGCAATATGACTGAAGGCCTGTTTCCTGTGAGAACTGCTGAAGAAATTGGAGGTAGAAAATGTACGGAAAAGAGACATAATATTGAATAAAGAGGGTATGGAGGGCATGAATCAGAGGATAATGTTCTTGATGACATGTTTTATAAAAATCCACCTCCATATCAACCAGAATCTGAAATGTTGACACCAAGTGCCCCGATGAGAGAAACTTTGCGAATCATTAAGACTGAACCAGTATCCCAAGAATTAGGGAAAAATAATTCCATCAGAGAAATAGAGAGAAAATCAGATGATAAAACAAGTGGCGAAAATTCAGTATAATTAGCAATAACAACTTTAGAATTAACTGAAAAGATAAGAGAATTGACCAAAAGTTTAGAAGCTGTAACTGCTCCAGTGACTATAGGCCCTGTGATGCCTATTTTTGATAAACAGAAAGATGGTGAACATTGTTTAACAGTTCTTTATAATAGTAATAAACAGACTGAAAAGCCAAAGCAGAGCCTAAATGAAAATCCATGGAGACAGACAATGAGTATAATTGAGCCAAACGTTTCGAATAACCCATTTGTAGGTCCAAATATAGCAGAAAGACATACAATGACAATGGAATCAGTATTAGACACTCAAAAAGCCTTAAAACAAAGTAAAGTAGAGAAACCAGTAGGCCCATCTTCAGAGGAATTGAGCGAATGGTTGAGAAATTTGCAGAAAAAAGACAAAGAATCCCAATCAATAGATGTGGCCAAATTACGGATGGTACTGGAAGAGTTAATAGTAGGAACTCTCCCCACAGAGAAGTTAAAAACTTATCAGGATGAGGAATTACTGTTTCTATGCAAAAGCTTAACATGGAGAGCAAAAAATCTGCATGAAAGATTAGAAGAAGTAGCAAATGAAATGGGTATAGATATTGAAAAGGTGAAGGCTTTACAATAACCATATCGAATAGATTTTACTGAAAAATATATTGAAAATTTGAATACCACAGGACAAATAAGTCAGATTAAGGAGATAATTATTTTGTTGTGAAAATGGGGAGATGTAGATAAATGGAGAAGCAGGTGGTACCGAAAACGAGAGGATGCCTCAGATAAAACATTTGCAGCGCTCCCGGTGAAAGAAAAGGAAAAGGTAGTAACAGAATGCCCCATGGGAGAAATTCCAGGAGGAGGATATGTACATGTTCCATGGACTAGACAGGATATTTTGTCATTTACCAATGATTTCCCTCGACTACGCGAAAAGCCTGTAGAGTGGTATAGGCAAGTGGACAGGTTTGTGAAATTATCTAAAGTATTATGGATTGATCTAAACAGTCTATTTGATATAATAGTACCAGCAGATTTATGGACAGAGTGCAAACTTATGATAAATTGGCCAACACAGGAATACCCTAGGGATCCAAAGACAGGTGCACCTGACCCAGAAGGTATGAAGAAATATCAACAGGTTATTGCTTTTTTGAAAAATAAAGTACCTCCCAAAGAGACTGATTGGGTAAAAATTGACACAACACATCAGGAAAGTAAGGAGTCGGTACATGCCTACTAAAAAGGGTTGATTTTGGCCTTTAAACAGTTCAGTGGTGATGAGAATTTGAGTGAAAAAGATTTGAGTCATTTTGTATACAGATTTGTATATGGTCTACGTCCAGAAATTAGTGAGATGATCAAACAACATATTGTAGATTGTCAAAACAAGAAAATAGATGAAGTATTGAGACATGCAAAATATTTCAGTGATGAGATTGAAGCAAAACAGCGTAAATTAAAAGAGAAAGCTATGTGGGCACTGGTAAAAGTGGCAGAGAGACAGGAAGCTCAGCTAGCGGACAAGCGAATAATACAGGACCGAGATCAAAATTTATTCCTGGGAAAGGTAAGGGAAATTTAATATAGAAGAAGCTAAAAAGAAATTCCCATGTCATAATTGCGGTAGAGTAGAGCATTGGAAAGCCAAGTGTAAATTTCCCCCAAGTACCAATAATGAAAATGCATCATTGAATCCACAGGTGCAGAATGAGGTGAGTGGTCAACCGCAGCGACAGCAGCAGGTTGTTACCCAACATAATCTGGTGCCATAACCGCCTTTTCCACAAAGCAAAAACTCACAGAAATACAGTAATGAGACAGGATTCTACAACGAAGAACAGGTAACTAAGTTGCCGCATGCTAGCGCGGTTTCGCAGTATTGGCTACAACGCAATGAGAGCGATTCAGAAGAAGGTTATTGGCGGTGCCGAAGGGAGGAAGAAGAGTGCGTACTTGTCGCGAATCTAGAAGTAGACCAGACAGGCCCATTTGTGGATGGGAAGATAAATAATGAAAATATTACTTTCCTAGTCGATACTGGTGCTACTCGATCAACTGTTAGGTCAGCTGATGTTAAGAATCTTCCTCTCTCGGATGAAACGATCCAAGTAGTTGGTGTATCCAACAGACAGATTAAAACTTATCTTACAGAACTAGTGAAAGTTAGCATAGGGAAGTTCTCTGAAATGCACCGCTTTGTTGTGTGCGACACAAGTCCTGTGAATTTGTTAGGTAGGGATTTGCTGTGCAAAATGAATTGCACTATTTTCTGTACCACTGATGGTATAGCATTTGAGACCCCTGATGAAGATGTGCTGTACAAGATGACTATCCACAAAACACAACCAGTGCCAATGCTGCACTTAATTCTAGTGAAGAATTATATCATGAACTTAGTGAAACAGTTTCACTTACAACCACTTTTTCCGTTGGATTTAAATCAACATTTTTTATTCAATTCATTTATTTTTCAATTTGTGTAATTTAAATATCACATTTATCGCATATTCAAGGAAAGAAGAAAAGAGAACAACATATATATATACATTTACATATACTAATTTTTACGACACCCCCACTTGCATACAACAGTCAATCATACATACTACGCACACACTTTCAAACAAACATCCTCAATCACTAATTATGACATGAAAACATTTTTTAAAAATAAATCAAATACACAGAAGGCCATCGACAAATAAATTGGCACACTTATAATACACTGTATTCGAACATTTGAAATTGATTGGCCTGAAGCGAAGAAAGGTCTACGCGTTTCGAATCCCTTTACATGTAGGGATTCTCATCAGGACCAACACTTTCTGAAACAAAACAGAAACACAACCGAATTTTACTAGATGACCCAAAGATAATTAGATTTCGAACCGCAAACCTAGTTCTGGCATCTTACCTGCAGTTCAATGTATGCAGAAGAGATTTTCAACAAAAATTCTGAAGTCGTGGACTAACCTAGACACAAGGCAGAGAACAAAAATGTAACCTGAATGGAACCTGAATAAAACCAACTTTACAATGGGTGAGCCATCTAAGGAAACAACAGTCTTACTTGTCAAGCTTAATGTGGTGTCAGAATAATGGTTCTCTTCGCTGGCGTCAAGGTCTGGGTCTTTAAGGAATATCGTCTCCCCAGTACGACAAACACAAAACTTTTCGGTGTAGTTGTTGCCCTTTAAGATTGCTTATGTCAATTCTGGTGAAAACATCAAAAACAACAACGCTATTCAGTGTCCTCCGCATGTAACACGTTCCTATTTAAACAAAACTGAGCACGGCTAAAGTTTTACCTGAAAGTACATAAAGGTTCGTCAGCGCTCCTTCAATGACGTCAAGATCTGGGTCCTTAAAAAAGTCGTATTCCCAGTGTCGCAAGCACAAAGCTTCCGGTGCAATTGTTACCCTTTATGACTGCATATGTCCGTTCTAATGAAACATAAAATGAAAATGCAATTCAATGCCCTCCTTGGTATGTAAGGCGTTCCTATTTGGATACAACTGTGAATCAGTGCTCACTTAGAATGGTGGTTTTGTTCTAATATTTTTTCAGGTCACATTTTTGTTCTCTGCCTTGTGTCTAGGTTAGTCCACGACTTCAGAATTTTTGTTGAAAATCTCTTCTGCATACATTGAACTGCAGGTAAGATGCCAGAACTAGGTTTGCGGTTCGAAATCTAATTATCTTTGGGTCATCTAGTAAAATTCGGTTGTGTTTCTGTTTTGTTTCAGAAAGTGTTGGTCCTGATGAGAATCCCTACATGTAAAGGGATTCGAAACGCGTAGACCTTTCTTCGCTTGAGGCCAATAAATTTCAAATGTTCGAATACAGTGTATTATAAGTGTGCCAATTTATTTGTCGATGGCCTTCTGTGTATTTGATTTATTTAAAAAAAATGTTTTCATGTCATAATTAGTGATTGAGGATGTTTGTTTGAAAGTGTGTGCGTAGTATGTATGATTGACTGTTGTATGCAAGTGGGGGTGTCATAAAAATTAGTATATGTAAATGTATATATATATGTTGTTCTCTTTTCTTCTTTCCTTGAATATGCGATAAATGTGATATTTAAATTACACAAATTGAAAAATAAATGAATTGAATAAAAAATGTTGATTTAAATCCAACGGAAAAAGTGAAACTGTTTCACTCAGTTCATGATATAATTCTTCACTAGAATTAAGTGCAGCATTGGCACTGGTTGTGTTTTGTGGATTATATGTGGCTTGGCCTTGCTGCTATTGAGCCAAAACCCGAGTTTGTTCCTCAGTACAAGATGACTATGGCAAACAGGGAAACAGAGGTTACTGAAACTTATGCTGTATTTAACCCTGATGAATTACCTAAAGAACTGAAACAGACTGTAAAGGCAGAAGTCTGAGATTTCACGGGAGAAGATGTGGGACTAATGAGAAATGTGGACCCAGTAAAAATAACAGTGAAGGAAGGAGTAAGCTATCCAAATGTCCCACAATATAAACTGACACCTGAGACAATTGGAGGGGTTACTCCAATAATTGAGAAAATGATAAAACAATGCGTTTTGAGAGAAATAATGAGTAGTCCATGTAACTCCCCGATTATGGGACTGAAAAAGCCTAATGGAAAGTTCAGGATAGTGCAAGATTTGAGAAAGATAAACAAAATTGTTGTGTCATGTTGTCCCATTGTACCAAATCCATCTGTGATTTTGTATCAGATTCCCCATGATGCAGAATGGTATACTGTGATTGATTTATGCCATGCTTTCTTTTCCATCCCATTGCACCATGACAGCCAGCAGATTTTTGCGTTTCGCTTCGGCAAGCGTATTTTGGCTTGGTGTCGAATTCCACAGGGGTATACAGAAAGCCCCTCAATATTTAATCAGATACTGAAGAAATCCTTAGAAAGTCTAGAGATGCCCGAAAATTCAGTGTTAGTACAGTATATCGACGACCTTCTTGTGGCGTCGAAGACTCGTGAAGCTTGTGTAATGGACACTATAGCCTTGCTGAATCATCTGGATGATGGAGGACTCAAAGTGACACCATCCAAGTTACAATTTTGCCAAAAAGAAGTACATTATTTAGGCCACAATATCGAAAAGGGACTGAGAAAGATACCAATAGGCAGAATCAGGATCATAAAAGGAATGAGAGCTCCCATGATGCAAAGAGAGGTGAGAATGTTTCTTGGAATGGTTGGATACTGTCGCCAGTGGATAAGCAATTTCTCCTTGATTGCAAAGCCCTTGGTACGTTTGACAAGAAGTGATGTGAGAGATCCCATTGATTTGAACAAAGAGGAATTGGCAGCATTTAAACGATTGAGAGATGGTTTGTGTTAAGCGCCAGCATTAGGAATCCCTGATTATGAGAAGGAGTTCGAGTTGCATTGCAGAGAGAGGAATGGATGTGCACTCTCTAATACAGAAGCATGGAAAACTGAGGAGACCAATTGCATACTTTTCATCAATACTAGACCCAGTAGCTGTAGCCTTACCTGGGTGCTTGAAAACAGTGGCTGCTACCTGTCGGAGTTTGGAACAGAGTGAAGGAATTGTGATGGGAAATCCTGTGAAAGTGTTTGAACCTCATGATGTGGCAATCCTTCTAACAAGGAGTCGCACTCAGTACATGACACATAGTCGGCTGACTAAGTATGAGAAAGTCATATTAGGTGCAATGAATGTGAGTCTTGTGAGATGCTTAAATGTGAATCCTTCAACGTTATTGCCTGATACTGAGAATGTGGAAGTCAGAGATGAAGCGGATCATGATTGTCTGGATGTACTTGATTTCTGTACCAAACCACGTCCTGACATAAAAGATGTACCATTGCCAGAAAGTGATTTTGTGATGTTTGTAGATGGTTCTTGCCTGAGAACAGATGATGGAATGTTGAGTGCAGCATATGCAGTATGCACAGTTGCAGCAGTAATGGAAGCATCCTACCTGAAAGGAGTAAAATCGGCCCAAGTAGCTGAACTTGTTGCCTTGACTAGAGCATGTAAGATTGGGAAGAGCGTGAGAGTGACTGTGATAACTGACAGTCAGTACAGATTTGGTGTGGTGCATGATTCTGGCCAAATATGGCTACAGAGCGGATTTTTGACATCAAATGGAACTCCCATTAAGAATTCTGATGTGGTTGAAAAATTGCTTGAGGCGATACAGCTGCCTAGGCAATTGGCTGTTGTGAAGTGTGCTGCACACAGTCAGTCTGGCGATTACATCCCCATCGGCAACAAATACACCAATGAAATGGACCAATACTGTGCACGTAGCCAGAATTCAATTACTAGGGCAAAGGAGAAAGAAGTGAATTCTTGCACCTTAATGTTTACTAACATTGTGGGTACCTGGGAGGAAGTATGGCAATTACAGGAAGAAGCAGGAGATGAGGAAATGAAGCATTGGGGAAAATCAGGATGTGCACCAAGGGAAAGGACCATGTGTGGGTCTATCGGGATGGAAGACCAATTATGCCTGATAGCATGATGTCTGCCATGGCACGGATGTATCATGGTCAGGGACACATAGGGACAAATGCCATGATCAGGTCGTTCAAGCAGACCTGGTACAATGCAAAATTTAGACTTGTAGCAGAGAGTCTTTGTCAGAGATGCCTTATATGTCAGCAATACAACCCTGGAAGAAAGACAGTGGTGAGTCTGGGAACAATAGGTCGAAAAGGAGGGCCTTTTACCAGAATGCAAGTGGATTTCATTGAACAGGTTGAGGTATGTTCTAGTCATGGTCCATATGGTTTCTAGATGGGTAGAAGCATTCCCAACAAGAAGAAATGATGGAATCACAGTGGCAAAATTACTTTTGAGGGAATTTATCCCTAGATTCGGGTTCCCAGTAACAATTGAATCAGACCGAGGAAGACATTTTCACAATGAGATCATAAAATTGATTTGTGAAGCATTGAATGTACGGCCAAAAACAACATTGTGCCTATCGCCCAGAGGCTTCTGGTGTGGTGGAGCAAATGAATGGTATTATCAAAAACAGGATAGGGAAAATGTGTTTAGCCATGGGTATGAAATGGCCTGATGTCTTGCCTCTAGTACTCATGACTATTAGATCAATTCCAGTCAGAACTACAGGGTTGAGCCCCCATGAAATTATCATGGGTAGAGCAATGCATCATGTGTTCATACCAGTCAACAAGCTGATGCCTAAAACTGATGACATGGTGTTGGATTACTGTAAAAACCTGGCTGATGCAGTTCATTCTGTGTTTCATCAGGTTGGAGCGGATGCCACCACCCTTGAAAAGAAGCAAGCTCATGATCTGAGCCCAGGGGACTGGGTAAGAATCAAAGTACACAGAAGAAGAAACTGTTTGGTTCCAAGGTGGGGAAAACCACGACAGGTGATTTTGACCACAACAACAGCTGTGAAGTGTGCTGGAATCAAGAACTGGATTCATGCAAATCACACATTGAGAATTCCAAATCCTGTGGATAGCACAGAAAAATAATATTTTGATGAATCAGAATCGAGTACTGAATCAGATGATGAAGAGACAAGAACAAAAGAAAACCCTGAAAGGGGGGAATCAGAGTCAGATCTAACTTTTGTCCCTAGAAGTATTTCCCTGAGGAGAAGGTTACAGATTTCTGATACCAGCTCAGGCTCAGAGACTGAACAGGGAACTCTACGTTTGAGAAAAGAAAAAGACAATTAAAGAAATTGCTGAGAGAGAAGTTTCAGATGAAAAATTGAGAGAAATTCCACCTGAAATAACAAATTTAGATGGACAGGTGCCAGATACAGAGAGAGAGGGAAAGATTTCTGTGGAAGACCCCCGAGGAGGTGTAGGGAACTCCAACATCCAGTTAGAGGATAGTCAGCAGGAAGATTGCGTGCCGGAGATTCGAGGAGGGACAGAAGTAGGGAAAACAAAAGAAGTGGTGGAAAGAAAAGCTGTTGAAAGTAAAAAGCAAGTTGAAACAGAGTCAGAGGAAAGCGAAGACGAAGTACCAGAAGGTCGAGTTTTAAGAAAGAGAGCTTGGAGAACTGAAAAGAATGATAAAGGAAGTAAACTGAAAAGAGCAGCAAAAGACTAAGTTTGGCCGAATAAAATAAAAAGACTGAGATATCGACTGACACGAGTGAATTCACCAAGAGCTGAACAGGTGAATGAAGTAACAAGTCAAGTGAAATCAAAAGACGAAGAAATAGTTGTAATTGGAGAAAGCAAAAGAACGAGGAAACCTAACCAGAAGTATAAGTCGCCGAAATGGATGTATGTGGCCCTGCCTGAAATAAAAGAAGAGGCGGATAGCCATGGAAACCCAGAGGTGACTGTACCGGAAGTGATTGAGGAAGACGAGGAATTGGAAATCCTGAGAGTTATCTTGTCCGATATTGGAGAAGAAGCGGATGTTCAGGACATTCTGTATTCAGATCACGAAGGAAAGGTGAAAGACGATGAGATGCCAAACTGAATGAGACAAGGAAGCTGTTAATGGAAAGATAATAAAATACGGGAAAAAGACAAAAACTGGTAGAACCAAGTAGGTGCTTAGAGCCTTGGGTTAGATAAACTAGTTGTGAAGTAGAAGAGGCTAAGTCAAAAGACACTGCTAATTTTTACAGAAATGGCAAACACAGATTGTAGAAAAAGTAGATGTACATTTTTGAAGCGATGGTGTAAAATGTGTTGTTGTTGTACAGGATTACTAATGCTTCTGTGGAGTATACTAGCTCTGATGATCTCATTTAAGGTTACTATAGATACAATAGAAGGACATAGTGAAAACAAAACTGATATAGAAAAGATTCAGAAAGCAGTTCCAATTAGAATAGATAGAAACTATTTGCATAAAGATAGGTCTATAACGGATTTTTCTAACAATGTATTTTCGAAGTTATTGTATGAATATGTAAAGACAATGGACGTAAGGGACTGCTACGTTTGTATGCAGTTACCTACATCTGTATCGGAGGGAGTGACCTATCACCACCTTCCAGTAACTTATGGAATAACATGTAGTGTAATAGCTAGTTTATTTCACCAAACAGGGAAGTTAGAGTTTTATTTTTCAGATGTAGATAACATATTTTCACAAGTACCATCAATTAACAAGCTAAACAAGGTAAAACCTGCAAAGGTATTAGGTGAATTTTTCTTAGAGACTAAAGAACTAACATTAGAGTATATATTTAGAAAGAATTTGACTTGCAGTTTAAAGAAAGAAGAAAAGACATTTTTGGATATGGTTGAAGAAAGGAGATTGAAAATGCAAAGGAAGGCATCTGAAGGAAAGGTGGAAAAGACAGTTTGGGATGTAGAAATGGAAAAACACTTGAAGGAAGAAGCTAGTCCAACTATGGCTTTAGATTGGCCTCAGAAAGGGAAATTGTGTATTAGAAGGAATCAAACTGCATATGATAATTACTTTGTAGGTAATAGTGAGTGCCATGATACATACCGAATCATGGGTGGATGGGGATTTAAAGGAGGAAATGATCCAGTTTTTCCTGGGTTATACTTTATTTGCGGAAGCAAGGCATATTATCGTTTGCCAGACCATTGGTATGGTACATGTTATGTAGGCCTGGTTTTCCCAAAGATTTTTCACATGGGAAGAGGAGAAGATGGTGTACATAATTTAGGTAGTTATTTAGCACGTAGAAAGAGGGAATCTTGGTCAGAAATTGTAGGCGATATCTTAGGAGCATTGATACCAGCAGTGGGAATATCTCTGAATGCAAACAAAATTAGAAGGCTATCAACTGTAGTGGATCGCTTGTCAACAAGCACCGCTGGAGGATTTTTATTGGTAAACACAGAAATGGTTGCCATGCGTGCCATGGTAATGCAAAATCGACTTGCCCTTGATATATTATTGGCAAAAGAGGGTGGAATCTGTGGAATGCTGAAAGTTCAACATTGTTGTACTTACATTCCAGAAGAAAGTAAAGATTTGAAAATGTATATTAAAAATATAACTGCTCTGCATGAGGAAATTGCACCACTGGAGGTTGAAGGTGTTTGGGAAAAGATTGTAAAGAAAATATCTGCTATTAAAAATTTATTAGTAAATTTAGGTAGTACATTTTAGGTAAATATTTATTTCCATTAACATGTGTGATTTTCTTAGTATTAATATTAAGATTAGGATGCCTCTGTCATAAGGGAAAGAAAAGTCAGAAAAAGTTAAAAAGAGAAAATTTAAGAAGAAAAGATAAGAAACAAGAGAGAGAATTTGAAGAAATAGAATTAGAAGAGGTAAAGGAAAGTATGTATAAGACAGCCAAAAGACAAGATATTGGGGAGGCTGCGATGTAAATAAAAGCAAGAACTCATTTCGACTGCATGAAAAGTAAAACAAAATTTTAATGGTGTGGTGATAAAAATCACCAAAGGGGGGATTGATGGAGCGGGTAGTACAACATTTTGTATACCCCCCCCCCCTATTCTGCAAGTTTATACTAATTAGAATAATCTAATAATTGTAATACTATTAATGTGTTTGCATGAAGTTTAATCAACATTACTAATGTACGAAATACACGTGGGATTAGCATTTTGTATCGCTAAATAATTTGTAATTAACATGTGTACGCATACTAACACTAGATAAATAGAATATTGCATGATATATGTTGCTTTTGTGACGTTTTCGTAATGTTGCACTAGATGACATCGATGGGTGAATATGAACGCTTTAAATGTCGCCATATGCTAGATAATTACATTCCCATAGAGGGATTAGTAAGGGTTTAACATTTTATTCATTATTTCTATGTATTAATTACTCTTTTGTGTTTGTTTTGCTTAAGTTGTCCTTTGGGCCTAAAACTAAGATGGCCGCCAATTTGACATGACGTGATGGCCACCATTCCACGAGGTTTTGGGCAAAGTGCGCCTGCGCAACGACATGTACCAGTGGCCTCGACATGACCCTAGACTCGCTGTGCCCAAGCAAGGTTACGATGAGAAGCCTGCCAAGCGTTCTAACAATGGACTAACACAAGGAACCGGATGGATCATGTATAATGACATAACCTCATGAACTGTGTGAAACCTCACTGGACGATCCTAACCGACCAATGGGAGAAGCCCAAATTTTCTAAAATGTATCTTCTTGACATTACTTTTATTATAAAAATGATGGTAGAATAGAGAGGGCTACGTCGTTGCGTGCTTTTCTTTTTGCTGACAGAGACGACGGTGACGCTACGTGACGGCTGCGTTCCTGAATCTTTGACAGACTGAATGCTGCCCAATTTCTTGATGAACTGAAGACTTCCTAAAATCTATGGGCACTGATCAATGCTTGTACGTCTCTGGTCTTTGACCCAATCTTTGGGACTGTAGCGTGCTGCATGAAGAACTTTCGAACTCTGACTGATTGACGACTAAATTTGATGACTTAAAGGACGACCGATAGCCAGATTAGGTAAATATGGTGTTCTGTGATTTGCGTAATGACTAATAAATTTACTAGATGGAACTAAATTCTTGCATTAATTAGATAAACAAAATATTGATTAACAAGCAAATGTGTTTTGGTCGTTTATTGAGAGTGGATAGATCAGGATCTTGAGTGTGTTTTAGCAGGACTAAATCACCCTACCAATCCAACTAAATGATCCATTGATCACATGGGAGGAGTATCTTAATGTTTAGGTTTACGATGGGTAGATATAAGGATTAATGTATAGATGTGTAAATATTTTTCTCTCTACAGGTTATAAGGTATTCCTTTAATGTCAGCGCTTGGAACATTCATCTCTCCCGTAAGTGCAGACCAGTGAGAAGTGCAGTGTGAATGTTGGTGTCATGGGCCCCACCAATGATTGTAGAAGTGAATGTGCAATAGTTTTCTGGGTTTGATCGTGTCCCTTTTTCATGCATTGGGGCTAAAAGACAACCTGTCCATGACTCGGGAATGTGCCTTCCTGATCTATACTCATACCTAGTGGTGCCATAACGTTTGCTAATTTTGAAGCTGTTCCCTTATATACCATTGGAGGTTTACCGTTTGGGCCTGGTGCCCCGCCAGGGCACATTTTATTTCTAATGTGCACAACCATATCTGCTGTTATTTTCTTCTGATGGTTTGGTGCTTGCGGTGGCTCTAAGTGAGGTAGTATGTTGTTGAAAGTAGCCTGTTTGTGACTTGTGCTGTCTTCACTGGGCGAGTCCACATAGAGAGCGCATATGTGATTTTTCCAGGCTTGGGCCAAGATGTTTGTGACAGTGGGTTGCAGATTATATTTGAAGCAGTTCTTCATCCACTTCCAGAATCTCTTCTGGTCCTGAGACTTTATTATTTCATGAGCTTTGATCCAGTGAGATTCTTCGGCCATTCTTCGAAGAGTGAATCTTTCTTTCCTATAGCTCTGACGGATTGCTGCCACCTTTTCCTGGGCTAATCTATGTCCAGAGATCTCATTGGTGATATTTTGTATTGTATAGTTTAATTTACATTTAATTTCCGATATTAACTTTGTTTGTTTTTTGAGGCGGTCATCTTGTAAGTATGATGTGCACGGATTTCTCTTTGTCCCTCTGAGTTTATCCCTAATCTCTCCCAGAAGTTGTTCCCAAGATATTGTCGGGATTAAATTACCATTTCCCTCAGTTGCTCTGGAAGGATTAATTCTACTTCTCCATCCATTTTTTCTTTATGTTCAATCGACCACCTTATTTTCAGGATTGGCTCCAGATTGGCCTTCTCACTGATCTATTGGATTTTTGGGCGATAGCATTCCGATGATAGAATATTGCAGGAGATGATGGCATGGTCACTTGCCAGTGAGGGAGTTACAGCAAAGACCTGTGCTGTCTGAAAATGCACAATCGAGATCCAAATATAGTCTATAGTGGCCAGTCTGGAGTGGGAGAATTGAGTATATGCTGCTGGTAAGTCAGAAGCTGATCTTCCATTTAATACTCGGAGGCCCAGTTGGTTAAAATAGGCTGACAATACGAGTCCATGGTTGTCCTTTCGTTGGAACTGGCAGCTTATTTCTGGAATAGACCAGGTTGAGTCAGCAAGAGGTACCAGGGAGGAGTTTAAGTCTGATTCCATTAGATTTGCATTAAAATCACCCCTGATTAGCCTTAGATCGTCCGGGTGTTCAGCATGTAAATCGCTGATAATTGGCAGCATTCTGTTTAACGATGTTTCTCTATTGGGCTTGGATGGGTGAAAGTAGATACAGACTAAGATCATTTGCCACTGATCTTGACTTAGTGAGTTGGGATTTTGGAGCCTTGTTTTGAGGAGTATGTAATCACCATATCCTTTGCATACTAGGGATACCTGGTTTGTCAACTTGTTCTTGATGTAAATTGCCACTCCTGCCGAAGCATGGCTCCCCGCTTGTGAGGGTGTAGCAAGCGATTCGTAGGCTGTGTAGTCTGCCCAGGGAGTTGAGCTCAAGGCCCAAGTTTCTTGCACCGCTATGATGTTGTAACCCTTCAATGATTGTAGTGCTTCCTTTTTTTCTTCGTTATCGATTAAACCCCGGATATTCCAAGAACAGATTTTTTATTTAAAAGTTAAGTTGTTCTTGTCAGCAGAAAGAACCCGTTTGTTAGGAGTAAGAGTTTAAACCCTCAGTACCCAGGACCAGTCTTTGATGTTTACTCTCTTGGCCAGGCATGTTCGTTTTCCCTCCTCTGGGTCCATTATAATTTGTAATGGGCTGTTACTCCATTGTCTGGTTCTCGGACCAACTTTGATGCCGTGCAAAATGGAGCTAGTTGTGGGATTTATCTCACTTTTTCTGTTCTCTTTGCTTTGAGGTTTTCTTACATGGTCCAGTGACTGTGCTATATATGCTCCTTTCAGGATTGCCAGATATTTCGTTTTTACTGGATTTCTTTCCTAGTCGTCCAGGCGGTTTTTATTTTCCCTTAGTGCTGTTCCCATTTCCTGGTTAGAGAAAGTCACTTCTACTACCTCATTCTTATCACCGGGTTCTGGGGTGAGGAAAGCCACTCTATCGATGTATGAGGTTTCTATATTCTCCAGTCCTGGCATGATTGAGCAGAGCCTCAAGAAAGAATAAACAAAATAACTAATAAAGAAATCACAAGTGCTATGTCAACAAGTTATACAATAAAAAACTTTGTTGACGCGACGTTTCGTGGACAGAAATCGATATACCACCTTCTTCAGGACTTCAGTTAATGACAACAATCATCATTTATTATGAATATCCAGGATTAGCACTTAACTACTTTCATGCATCTTGTCAGTGGTTGATTCTTCTGACCGGTCTTTATATCTTTGACCTCAGGTGCATATATAAATTATTCTCTCTGCTATCGGCAGTACCTTCAACTACAGAAACCTTTTCCACGTTTTTATACTCTGATGTGGATAATGGTTGATAGTAGCTTTAAAAACAGTGTTTTTTCACTCAATTATATTGAACAGGTAGGAACAGGCATCCTTCGTGTATAAGCATTTGCGATGGTAAAAAAAGGGTGCAGCGGCCAAGAAAGTAAAGAAAATTGGCGAACACTCAAATTAACTGTTTTTAAAGCTACTATCAACCATTAAACTGACGAGCGAGGTGTCTACTTCTCCCGGGTGGGTCATTTTTGTCTAAGATGGTGATTCTTTCATGCAGCATTGATTAATTATGAATGGGCTTCTATTTGGAATTCTTGATTTTTTTTTCTAGAACGCAAAGGAAGTGGGAGCTGTGATCAGCCATTCATCAACAGGCACCTTCGAATAGGTTGTCTCCTAATTTCCCTGTCCTGAGAAAGACCCGTCAGCTGAGGATGCAGTTACCGTCTATGCTTCTAAGTCAGGTCGAAACGTCAACACTTGTCCCAAAGTGGGCCTGTACCATGTGACACAGTTTTCCCGCCCCACCCACACATGATATCTCTCTGGTTCTCGAAATCATCAAAAGATGCCTATGTAGAAAATGACCAATGTTAGACAGGCCGTGTCTAACTGGTCTTGGTGCGATTTATAACCAGTTACCTTTTGGAATTATTGTAATACTTTTGTATTTCGTTTTACCTTCACTCCGATTCCTTCCTTCCTTTTTTCATCTACTGCACACATGAGCACTACTTCTTTGCATGCCCCTCCCTATGGAGTAACCCTCTAACTATTATTAAGAATGGTATTTACCAATTTTGGAATGTATTTGTGAATAAAAATGACAAAAATGTTCTTATAAAATCAATAGGTGCCAATGCTGTTTATGTCTGTGCACATCTAAGGACTCTGCTTGTATTTGATACTTTTTGCTGAATATATGCATGCAATAATTTGTATTCTAATTGCAAATACTCTTAGACTCTGTTGTTTTAGGAATAAGTCCAGGACCAACTGTTTTTCTGTACCACTTGATACCCAGGTCCGCAGACTCTATTTGGGTAACCCCATTATGTTATAATGACTTTTAGAAAGTGGGCATTTCTCAGTGCTCATAACTCTTTGTGCTTTGCAGTCTGTCTCAAATACACATCTGGGCTGGATGACAACTACATTTCAAGCATTCTCTCCAGCCAGCCGCAACACAGGAAGGGCTGGGTGAGACAGTGATACATCTGCATTGAGCTGCGTACTGATAGTCTTCCTAGGCAGGGAGAGGTGGTTCACACTTACATTTGAATAGGTTGTGTCCTGCCCTCACACACAGGGCTGATTTACCCCTTACTGATCATCTAGAGCGAGGACTAGACTGAAAGGGATTTTTGTGCACCTCTGAGGTTTTGTTTTAAGTCACCTCTTACTGCAAAGTCATTTTTGAGTATAAAACTGGGGCTCTGACCCCATCTAATTAGACACTGTGTGGGACTTGTAAACATATGCTGCTGGCTCTAATATGCACATTGCCAGGGGACTGCTGTGCTGCCAGATGGGACCAGCATTTTACTAACTGTTGGCCTGTTGCCTTCTAACTGCTGGGCTGCAGGAGGGACTACCATGTTGAAACTTGCCTTGATGTGCTGGCCTGCTACCTTCCTTTGTACCCCTCATCAAGCGTTCTCCAATGGCTTGTTGGCTTGCCTACTGTTCTTGTGGAATCTCAGTACCATCAAAGATTCCTCTTGCCTGCTGTGTGATTCTGCAGTTGGTGAGTCCGGCAGAGGGACTTTGGCCCGATCAGCATGTGGCTGATCCACAGTTTTGTGGAGGACTGCATATTAACTGCCTCACCAGGTCAAGTGCATCATCAAGGACCAACACTACCCTGGCCTGCTTGGTGTTACTCTAGTCGCGCCCGAAAACACTCATAGAAGCGAAGTATGGCACCCAGGATCAGCATGTCCCCTTCACAACTCACGCTGCACAGGCCATGTACGATGAGCTGATTTCCTGAGAGAGCCACATTGCCTAGGCAGCGGGGAGGCCCAGACGACATCAGCACTGCTTCTACCTTGCCCACCCCAGGGAGCAGAACCCAGCATGGTATGGCCATGCCCACAACTCATTGAGGGGAGCTACCTTGATTCTGACCCCATCAGTGGTATGTGACCACCTTCCTTGGCCCGGGAGAAATGTTAGTTTCTGCCCGGATTGGAATGGGGGAGGTCCTGTGCAGAGACTGCAGCTGCGCACACACACACAGCTGGACTGGCACCGGCACTGAGTAAGGTACTGTTTTCTCTGGCATTGGACCTCCATGGTCCTATGGGAATTGTACAGCCATCCCACGCTTCCTTTTCAGGCAGATCCATTTTCCTTCTGTCCCAAAGGATATGACCAGGGTGGCCATGAAGGGCCCCGGGAACACCAGTGTTTGGGGATTATTGTTCTTCTTTGTAGCATGGTGGAACCACCACAACATTTTAAACTCCCTAATGTGACTCCAGCTCATGGGACTGACCATAAACTGTCTAATAGGAGTGCAGGTGTTCCTATGCCCCGTGTTTCCTAACTAATGTAATCGTTTACAATTCCCCTTTAATTTATGTAATTGTTTCTAAAACACTGCATTCCTTGCAAAGAATTTATTGGATACATTTCATTCTGGTCTTCTTGTGGTGTTATTCTTAATATAGAAAGCTATTTTTTATGTAACCCTGTGTGGAGTCTCTTTTTTTCTGGTGTGTTCATTGTGTTACTGTGTGAGTGTGTTGCACAAATGCTTTACACGTTGCTTCTATAGATAAGCCTGCCTGCTCTGCACTAAGCTATCAGAGGGTGACCACAGGTTAACTTTGGTGTGTATCTGATTTACACTGACTAGAGTGGTGTATTCCGCCTGGCTGGGGTGCTTACCTTAGCCAACAAGAAACCCTGGGGCAGATTTATATCGGACTTGTGCCACTTTTACGCCGCCGTTGCGTCACTTTTGTGACGCAGCGGCGGCGTAAACCCTGCGCCATGTTGTGCAACATTTACATCGTGACGCATCTATGGAGATGCGTCATGGTGTAAAGCCCTGCGCCACATGAAACCTGCGTCAGGTTTCATGTGGGCGTTTCAACTCAGGGGGGGCGTTCCGTCGCAGGAACGCCCCTGAAAAGTGACTTAGTGAAATCTATAAGAATTCACTGAGTCACTTTCCCAACGCCGATGCATCAAAACCCTGCGCCTGCTTGAAGCAGGCGTAAGGCTTGACGCACCATGTTAGGGATAGGAAAGGTTGGAACAGTGCTGGAGATGCGTCGACGCAACTTTAGCACTGCGCCAACCGTACGCCGGCAAATGCATCACGTATCTGCTTGTCCTTGCGCCACGTTGTGCCGCATTGTAAATGCGGCGCATCTGCGGTGGCGCAAGGGCAAACTTGCGTGACGCATCTTCCCTGGCGCATCAATGCTGATTTGCAGGGATGCACCAGGGAACATAAATCTGCCCCCCCCATTTCTAACACTTTCACAAAGAATGTGTCTGGGCTGACTATTCAAAAGATTGTAAGGAAGGCTTTCAATTTATTATTTGTATCAGTTGGGGTTTTATTAGGAATTATTTTCAAATTATCTTGTTTTGCTTTTGTGGGTATTATTTAACTAATCAAATATTTTAATTTTAATATATATTTCATAACTTTTCCCCTCTTATTAAACAGTTCCTTAGGCAAAGCATTTAGTTTAATGTGAGAAAACATTTAAGGTGTTTGAGGACACATATCTAGTATGAGGTGATATCTTATATGAGAACACTCCCCAACTACTATGCATTCAAGAAGATGAAAAATCTGTGTTCAGCAAAGCCGTGAGAAAGTTAATAATTAATTTGGGGGGAGGCAACTCCACCAACCTATTAAAGATCTATCATATTTGGTTATAGCAGAATTCTATGTGAAACTCTACTCAAACCATGATAGATATGTCAAAAGCTGTAGGCTTTTCCCAAGAGGATGACATGATTGTGTTGAGCAGTTTCAAACAACATTAACCCATTGGATACTAAGGTTTAAACCTTCCAAGTGCTGAGCCTTTTTTGATGTTTGCGGCTGTTTTTGCTTGAGACTTCATAACTTTCTTTTTCCACAAAAGATGCTTGAGACATACATATTTGAAATATGTCCTGTATCCTGAGTTTAGGAATACTAATTGTTTGCAAAACTCTGAATTTGGGGCTGACCATACTGTTATGTGATACATAGAGCATTAAAAAAATGTGGCCTGCTTGCACACTGGCTTACATTTAAATATGAAAATGGAGAGTGTTAGAAACAGGGATTCCCGGTAGGTTAGGGCATGCACCAAAACCAGGCAGAAACCCCCATTCTAGTGAGGGCAAGGTAGTTACACACTGAAGATAACCCCTGCTCACCCCCTTGGTAGCTTGGCACGAGAAGTTAGGCTTATCCCAGAGGCAATGTGTAAAGGGTATGCACAACACACACACAGCGTCAACACACTGAGCACACTACAAAAGAAACTCCACACAAGGTTCTATAAAAATAGCCTTTGTATTATGCAACATACATTAGAATCACCATCACAGATACATACACTGTGCCAATTGGCACCAGGCCACAATTTACAGGGGACTATGTACAAGGCAGTGCCAATCGGGTCACTGTCAGAATCATCACAAACACGACCAAGAATTGCAGAACAACCAGTAATAACTGACAAGATCATGAACTTAGCGCCATCACATTACATGAGGCATAACACATCAGCATGTATCACCTTATGCATAAAATACCTTATGCAGAGCAGTGTAAGGCATATAATCATCAGCAGTACAGGGCATTATCTCCATAATACATCACCCCCTTCGCAGGTATAAACAGAACCATACAGTATGCCGAATCCGGTCCTTGGTACACACTAAGCATCATCATAAGCCCCTCATGTCACCTCTGAAATGACCAGACATGGCCCCCAAAGCAATAGCAGTACTGGCACTCACTGTGCCTATTGAGCCCCCACTGGGGCTTGACAAAACAAATGTGCCCAACGTTGCAGCTGCCCGTGCTGGTGCGGTCCAGCTGTGTTAAAAAAGAAACAACGAGACACTGGCACTTCTGTGCAATCTGGACCCTCCACTGGGGGCCTTAAAGCAAATGTGCGAAACGTTGCAGCTGCCCGCTCTCTCCCGCGGTGCAGTTGTGGTGAAAAAGTGAGCAGCAATGCTCTGGGAACCCACCCTGGGGCTTTGTAAATAGTTTGGCCCCCAAACATTGCAGCGGCCCGCAACTGCGGTGCCGCTGAGTAGCCCAAGGGATACTGGCTCTTCACCACTGCGGCCCGGGAGAGCACAACCCAAGGGAAATACATTTAAAAAAAAGAGAGACTTAGCCCCACTCACCATTCCTTGGGGGTTGAGCGAAGTAGACAGCAGCCGTCCACTGCAACCTCTGACCAGCGATCTCTGCTTCCAATGTTGGAGCGGCCCACTGTTCTGCAGGGCCGCTCATGAACCACCGGCCCGACTGCTCTGTTTCCTCGCGAGCACCAACACTGCCCCCTCCTGAAGCCCCCACTCACCGGGGCTTCCTCAAGTCTCTGCTCTTCTTCGGTGGCATGCGCAGGGCTCCCACCAGCTCACGGGAGCCCCTGCTCTGGACTCGCCAACTTCCTGGTTCCGGGGCAGGCACTGCCCACAGCCAGGCGGCGCTCCTCTTGCCGGCTCGGGCCGCGGCGGTGATTTCTCCTCACAAGTGCAGGGTGGGCACCTGCCGTAAATAAAAGATAATTGCGGGGTGGGCACCTGCCACCAAAAAGCACATAACAGCGGGGTGGGCTCCCGGTACAGGTATAAAGCAGCGGGGTGGGCTCCCGCTAGCAAAATAATCAGAAAAGCGGGGTGGACACCCGCCGAAGTTTTCAAAATGCAGGGTGGGCACCCACTCCTGAGAATCGGCATAAAGCGGGGTAGGCTCCCGCTAAAGAGCGAAAATACGTGGGTGGGCACCCGCTCTTTTTAAAAATGCAGACAAGCCTCAGTGCTGCATGATCCACGCTCCCTCTTCCTGGCAATTTAAATGTTGCGCTCACGAGCTAGGTAGCAGGCAGGAAAGTCCTTGGGGCTGGAATAAAGTTATAGCGCTCACAAGGCGCTAGGTCCCACGATGAAGAGGCAAGGCTGGGCAAGGTCAGCAGACGAGGGGACAGCACTCTAAGCAGAGCAGCAATTCCTAAGAACAATCAGGCACAACAAAGAGGCAATCCTTCCAGTACAGCAGCCTTTACTCCTGCAGAGTCTCTTCCTGGGTCCAGCAGATGCAAAAGTCCTTGGTGCAGTCAGGCAGGCCAGCACGCAGGGACCCTCAGGAGCAGCAGCTGGGTCCTGTGGTGGTTCCTCCTGGCAGAGTGTCCCCTCCAAGTCAGCACAAGCACACCCACCTCATGGGGTCACAGCCCCTGTATTTATACACCCTTCTGCCCTGCTACTAGAAGGGTGCAGAAGTTTCTGGAAGGGTCTTTGGGGAAACCAGTCCCAACTGGTTGAGGGGGAGAGTAGAGCACTTTGCTTAACAGGCTTCCCTCCTCCCTTTGTGAGCTGGGGCTTGGTAATTAGACATACCACAGGGGGGCGGAGCCAGCATTGTACAGGGCAGGCACTATTCAGGGACAGGGGACTTCTCCTCCCACTACTCCAATTGCATATCTCCTATTCAGCCTGACACTGACTCACCCTGCCGTCCCTGGTGCCACCCACACCTCACCAGCCCCGGTCACGTCTAGAACCAGACATGCAATACACATCAGGCAGGCAGGCACACAGCACACAAAAATGCCAACGTCTAAAAGTGGCATTCCTAAAATAGTGAAAATAAATCTGCGCACACCATTGAGCAGCATTTATCATTTCCATTCAAATCATACCGAACATGACATACCTATTGTGTTCCATTTAGGAGTCATCCCATTACGTGGGGGGGTTCCCAATGTTAACCTATGGAGGGCAGAGAGCACAAGCACTTTGCACTGCTAAACAGTGCTAAAGTGCCCTGAGTCCTAAAACCATCAACACCATGTTATAAAAAAGGCTAGGAGGAGGGCAAAAAGTTCATGGGTGACACTGCAAAAAGGGCCAAGTCCAACAGAGAGAAATTCAATTGAAATTTACCGAATGTTTGAAAATTCCACACTTACACACTTCTACAAATAAAAGCAGTACCCCACTTGTGTGCCTGGGATGATAAGTCAAACCCGACAGGGCCACAAAAGTAATGCTTTCAAAAATGACCCATTTTGGCAAAGTGAGTAGCTGGAATGTATGAACCTTGTCTTGGCTGCCACCCAGGGAAACATACAAGACCCAAACATTTCTGACCAATAGACACACTCAATGGAGACCAGAATTGTGTGACTTGAATGGATTCCACTATGTTTTCTTGCCCAAACTGCCATGGAGATGTCAAATGTAGGCTAAAATCACATTATTTTAGGTGCGTAGGTGTAGCCCAATAACTTGGATTTAAAAAACAAAAATCATTGTGTCTAGTGGAATGTATGCCACTTGGGGAGGCCAGAGAGTGGTAAACCTATCAGTCTGATTCCTGGGGCAGACGGAATGTGGACCCTTCACATGTAGGGATCAGTACTGCTGCTGTCCTTATCTCCTATTTTATATATATAAGGCTTTCTGGCTCCTAAAGGGGGAAGATAGGGGTAAGCCTCCCTATCTATCTGCCATGGGGCAGAAACACTGTTTGGCCCTTTAGACTGTGTATCAGGTCCCATGCTTGGGTAGGCCCCTCCCGGCCTCTCCCACCCCATATGTTTTTAACAATTCCTAGTCACTCATGTGAACTCTGGTAGCACTAAAGGGCAGATTGGGGGTAAAGCCCCTGCCAAGGCTTCCTGGCGTAGAAAGACTGTTGGCCACTAAGATGTGTAGTAAGGCCCATTGCCTTGGCATGCTGTCCCCACCCAATTCTTTTTTTTTTAAAGAATCCCTTGGGTCAACTGTGCTTTCAACACCCCACGGAGGCAGATTGTGTGTAAGCCCCCAATCTGCTCCTAAGTGGGCAGAAATACTAAATGGCCCCTTAGGTGGTGAGGGAAAGGTATGACCCCAGGGTGAACTGCCCCAATCATATTCTTTAAAAAAAAAAGTCAGTTGCTAGTGATTTTTGTGGTAAACCCCAAATCACCCACCATTGGGAACAGAAGGACTGAATGCCCCATTTTAGGGGGATCACTTGCCCATACCTGACGTTTGCTCCCCCCCCTGGTGTCAAGTCAATGGATCCATGTTTGGGGATTGCCTCCTGTGGCAATTGACAAGCATGGATTCACCTGGAAGAGATGCAGTTGGAAAAGAGAGAATCTCGCACTTCAACAATACCTCTCCCATCATAATCGGTACACGTTGAGCTGAGATACGCTTTGAGCACAGATGGAAATGAATGTAAAATGAGCTGAACAGCTCATTTTAACTTTCACTTTTATTCTGCTGGTGTGAGCGTACTATGTGGGCAGATAGTCATTCATAAAAAACAAATAAGTCTTGGGTTTCTGGGCAAGCTCTTCCCTAGCATCCTGATCTGAAATAGAAAAAAAGGAATCACTCTGGTGCCAGCATCAGCTGGACTCCAAGGCCTGGTTAATTGGAAACAACATCTCTGTCCAAAACACCCGATGGGTTGAACAGTGCATGTTGATGTCAGATTCTCAGCACCCATGAGATATAGGTCAAAATCAGCAGAATAAAATTCCCAACCAAAGTAAGAAACAAATCAAAATGTTAATTTATTTATTTTATGGGAAAAATTGGCGAAAAGCTACAAAGTGCCAATGTTAAGAAACACTCTTCAATCGGACCTCATGGCAATTTCAGTCCGACTAGGTTGGTGCCTGGAAAATTTTGAAGGTCAGGAAATTCGAAAGATTTACCTTGGGGCTTAGTATTTTTTTCTTGAATTTAAGCACTTCTAATGGGGCAAAGCAGAATGTAGACATCAGTGAAGTTCCATTGAAGTTGTGTTGGTTGATTTCACACTACATCTGAAGCCTTCAGTTCTTGTGCCAGAAGCTTATTGCAGGCAGAGGCTGGTTTCTGTAGCTGTTCAGATATCTGTGTTCTTGGGCTCATTTGGTTGCCTCACCCCAGTCTCTAATGTCTACAGTGGTGCAACTCAGTGTGTTGTAGCTGATGAGATATCAATGGGTCACACTTTTCTTTTTCAGTGGTCCCCAGCTGCCTCTAAATTCACCGGAAGAAGTTTCATGTGGGACAACTAGAAGTTCATAGCTAGCTAGTTTGCACTTCTCTCAAGGACCTTAGGTGCCTTGTTTTTGTCCTTCAGAGGCAAACTTCAAGGCCAAAGTTCCACTCTCGCTAGGAATGCTTTTCCTGGTACACTCCACGACTCCCTGGTCTTCAGAAGAGGCCTATATTGTGCTAGTCTTTCTCCAGCCCAGGCTGATCAGCATCCAATGCAATCCTTTTGCGCCACTGAGGCAATGTTGCAGGCCAGCCAACCAACAATCAGAGAGCACTTGCAATCCTTGGGTACCAATGTACAGAATGGTGCCCCTAAGGTGATCCAGTCATCCTTCTCACTTCTTCTGTTACCTTTCTGGGTCAAGGAGTGTTTTGATCAGCTGAAGGTGGGGAATTACATGTTGAGAGAGATTGGTGATATTATTGATCTAATTTTGACAGAATTTAAATGAACAGTCATATTGTCTGCAGCACTTCCTGTCTTGCTTCCCTCTAGACAATCTAAGAATCCATGTCCAAGACAGTAGAAGTCTAGCTCTACTCTTAAGAGCTCCTAATCCCCTCCTATGTCATGCTCTATGGAAATAAAAAAACACCCCTTTTCCTGAATTGTGAACAGGATTCTCCTTTACAGGGAGCACAGATTTACATCTAAGAGGGATTAAGAGATGAAAGACTTCAGCCATGTAAGCATTCAATGGCATAATGATGTCAAAAGACTGGCCTTAGGGGGCGTGGCTTGGATGCCGAAGCAGCATGGCGGTCCTAACGTGATCTCTGCTCAGACGCAGAGCTTGTCTTCCTTAAAAGTGCCTCTCATCACGGAATTTTGCAGCTCCAAGTGAGGTCCCGCTAGGGTGATGAAGCGGTGAGTCTCTATACTGCGTATGGCTACCCCAACATCATTTTTGCGCTCGTCAGCCACAGCGGTAATTATCTCTTCATGAAACGCAGGCACCTGCCATTTTAAATCGCGGCGCTCGCGCTCCAATTTTTTCCTCAAAATTTAATTTCCTGAATAATCTAAATGTGATACCACTTCTCCCTGACTTCAGGAATTTTCGTTTTCAGTGACCTTTAACTCACTCTACATTTTATGATATGTGGGGCTGGAAAATGCCCTGATGACTAAGTCTCAGGATATTACTCACTCTGGTTACTTGAAATTCCCTGGACTATCTATATTATTGTGTGCTCTCACCTCCTTATTGCACATTAAATAGCTCTTATTCTTTCTGGCGTGGATGGTGAACTTTTTCATGTTTTTGCTGGTATTGGTCTGAGGTGACGCTTCTTTTCTACATTGGGGTAAATATTGTTAGTCACCTTCCAGGGACTAATATACCTTACCTCTACCCCTCTGCTTTTTTGTCATTGCTCCTGCCTTCCTCTTCGCTAGTGTATGGGCCGGATTAGCCCCATTTTACTTAAGATGGCCAATGATCCTCACACCACACCTAAACCATCCTCGTCAGGTGTAAAGCCAAAGAGACACAAAAATGATCCTCCTATTCTCTCCTCAAAAAATCAGGTTCTAAACTCTATTTTAGATGAGGTACTTGGTCTACAACCATTTATGTCAACTACCAATGAAAAATTAAAGCAAATAGAAGAAAGATGGTTTGTCATGGAGGGAAAGGTGTTGGAACATGAACAACGAGTGGGAGATCTTCATGATATTTCTACAAAAATTCCTTTACTAGAGCAAGAGATCCACAAGCTGAAACTCCACACTGAAGACCTTGAAAATCATAATCGGAGGAACAACCTTCGCCTTTATGGTCTTCCGAAAAATATTGAGGGCCAAGATATGTTATCCTTTTTGCAGAAGTTCCTTCCAGATCTCTTAGATCTTCAATCCTCTTGACCTCTCAATATACAGCGTGCACATCGTCTGGGTCGTCTTCATCCTAATTCAAACAAGCCACGTGGTATCATAATGCTCTTCCTGGAATTTACTGAACTTATGAATGTTCTGAAGGTAGTCAAACTCAAACGACGGCTCACTCAATATCTTCATATCTCAAGATGTTTCCAATGCAACAAATGCTCGTCGTGAAAACTTTTGAACATCCAGTATGGCATTCTTCATCCTTGCCTATGCAAAATTTCTCATGAAGGAAACTCACGTTCTTTTGACGATCCTGAGAAACTCAAAACCTTTCTCAACATAATCTCCTCTCGTAAAATGGATACTAATGTTTAATTTTCTCCTAGATAAAGGATTGCTACTGTTTGTTTTAAAAGTATATCTATCTTGAGTTTTTCACTATATGTTCCTCTTCTCTACTTTTCTAGTGCTTTTTCATTCCTTACTCTTTTCTCTCTCACATTTTTTAAATTACTCTTATCCTATTGCTCTCCTTTCTCATTATTTATTTTCTATTCTTTGTTTTATCTTTTTTTTTTTTCTTAGGAGACTTTCCCTTACCTATTCAATCTTACTGCTGTCCTTGTTACTCGGCGTCACGATGCTCCTCATATTCCAGTTATTTATTTCTTTTCAGATCTGGATTCTCTTCCTTGATCTGTTCACTCTATCTGTTTCTCTACCTCTTCCTCCTTCACTCGCCCTCTCTCTTTTTGCTCTATAGCTTTTTTTCCTCACGGTTTTTCTCATTATTATCTTTTTATCCCTTTGAGTGTCTTTCTTTTATCATTTGACAAATGTTGTGTCTTTTTATTTTTTGTTGGTTTTGCAGCTTATTGTTCCTGTCTCCGTACGTTTCCCCTCACCCATCAACATGTTTAACATTGTCTCTTGGAATGTGCGTGGTCTAGGTCATCCTGTCAAACGTCAAAATGTATTTTCTCACTTATCCAAACTTAATACTCATGTTGCCTTTTTACAGGAAATGCATTGTAATGATGTGGAATCTCTTAAGCTTAAATGTCAATGGGTCAATAAAATTGTTTTCTCTCCTTCTCTTGATCATCATGGTGGTGTTGCTATTTTATTTCATAGATCAATTAATGCACAAATAATATCAACAGAATGTGATTCCAATGGATGATGGGTTTTGGTTGACGCTATTATTTGTAAAACACAAGTCACTCTTCTTAATATTTATGGTCCTGTCAAACCTGACCCACAATTTTGGCATTGTATTAAATTGAAACTATCCTCTATCTCTAACCCCAATATAATTGTTGGTGGCGACTTTAATAATTGGCTGCATCCCTTCTCTGATAGAAAATCTAATTGCAAATTTAAGCCTGATAAGACTCACAAATCATTTCAGTCTGCCATCACCTTTCATCCTTTGTATGATGTATGGAAAACATGTTATCCAGATACTTTCCATTTTACTTTCTTTTCACCTGTCCACCGTATTAGGTCCTGTATAGATTATATTCTGGCTTCTAAATCATTACTCCCTTGCATCCATTCCTCTGAAATTGGTTCTATTTTTATTTCTGACCATGCTCCCATGTCTGCTTTGTTTGATTTATCCCTTAAAACATGCAAACAAGGACGTTGGCTTTTTAACAATCACCTACTTACCAACCAAACCTTTATAACAGAAGCAACCTCATTTATTAATGAATTTTCTCAACACAACAAACCCTAAGATACCTCAGTTCATAACAACTGGGATGCTTTTGAAGCATCATTTAGAGCCTTTACTATTGCTTACTCTACAAAGAAGAAGAAATTACTGAATGCTAAATATCAGGAAACTCTCCAACAATTCAAAATCTTGGAACATAATTATTTTTCCTCTAAATCTTCCTCCATTTTGCAAGAAATGGTTGCAGCTAAATCTACCTTAAATAAAATTGCCACTGTAGATGCCTGTAACATTCGTCTTAAGGTTAAATCCAAATTTCATGGTGGCCAGAATAATGCGAGGGCATTTTTTAAAAATCAGAACGTAAAAATATTGGACCTATCCACTCGGAAACAACCAATAAACTTCTTTCCTCTGATTCAGACATTGTAGACACATTTCAGTCCTATTATAATCTTTTATACACAGAGGATACCAATTCTTCTGAAGGGGATTTTGAAACTTTTTTCCAAGGTATCCCCAAACCTCATTTTCTCCCTGATACTTTTTTACCTCTTGAAAATAATATTTATCTTCAAGAGATAACTGATGCTTTTAAATCTTTGAAAATGGCCAAAGCACTGCGACCATATGGCTTCTCAGCTGAACAATTTTTAGCTTTTTCCTCAATTTTTCCACTAAATGTATTAGATCTTTTAAATTCATTCCTGCCCAATTCTAAAACCTGTGGTTCTTTTTTAGAAGCCCTTATTATTGTCATCCCCAAACCAGGCAAAGATTCTTCCTTTTGTAAACATTTTTGACCCATCTCTCTAATCAATTATGATTGTAAAATGTTTGCAAATATTTTGGCTTCCCGCTTCGAAAAGATTGTCGCTCTTCTCATCAAACAGATCAGGCTGGCTTTGTTAAAGGCCGACTTGCCTCTGACAATGCCAGAATGTTCTCCACTATTCTTGCCCTTGGAAAGAAGTGCTCTTCTCCTCCCTCTGCCCTATCACTTGATGCTGAAAAGACTTTTGACCGAATACATTGGCAATACATGCTTCACACTCTTCATTGGTTTGGTTGTGGTCAAAAGTTTATCTCATATATTAAATTACTATATACTACCCCACGCGCTTGTGTATTTGTTAATGGACTCTTTTCCTCATATTTCCCTCTGCAAAGAGGTACCCATCAGGGCTGCCCCCTTTCTCCATTACTTTTCTCCTATGTTTAGAACCCTTTCTCTAATGAATTAGATATAACCCTAATATTACTAGTTTTAAACTTAACTCCCACCAAATTAAACTTTCTGCCTATGCAGACGATATCCTTATTTACATGTCCAATCCTTGCAACTCCCTTACCCCTTTTTTACAAGAGATTGCTTTGTTTTCCACAGTCCCTGGATGCAAACTTAATTTTTCCAAAACTGAAATTTTACCTTTAAATTCATTATGCTACCGCTACATGTTTGACTCAACTAATTTTACTTGGTACCCCCAAAAGATTAAATACTTAGGAACATGGTTTTCCTCAAATATTCCTGATACTTTATCCCATAATTTTACTGCCTTAAAACTCAAACTCACTAATTTGTTGAATTCCTGGTCCCCATTATTGTTAACCTGGTAGGGCAGACTGGAAACAATCAAAATGTTATTTACGCTTTCAATGTTACCTTTTAAAATTCCTAATTATTATTTTTCACAGATTAATTCTTTATGTACTAAATTTTTAAGGAACAATAAACGTGCTCGTATTGCCTTTTCTAAATTAATTCGCCCAAAAGCAGAGGGTGGTGTTCGATTTCCTGATTTCAAACTGTACTATAATGCTTTTTTGATTCATCAATTTTATGCCATGTCTAGTGATTATCAAGATTTACCTATGCCAACATGGGTTGCTGTTGAACGTTCACTGTTAAATAACTTTTCCTTTCAGGATGTTATGTTTATGACCAATTGTACTTTCGTTTCCAGGTAACCTATCTTAAAATATTCTCATCCTCCAATACACACACTTTTTTTCAAGAGTTTTGACCCATACCAATCTTTTTTATCTTCTTCAATATGGTTTAATAAACACATCAAATTCCGCCACAAATCCTTTTACTACAAGCTCTGGAAGGAAACGGGCATTTTTTATGTACATCAGTTGATAGTTAACAATTCGATTTTGCCCTTTCCCCAACTACAAGAGAAATTTAGCCTCCCTGACTCTTATATCCAGCAATATAACACATTATCACCTGTTCTCCAAACCTTTTGACAAAATTTTAATTCTAATCCCACTCCTATTTAATTTACGCCTGTTACATCCCTGTTTCAAATTCCTTATGACCCAATTCCCAGTGCCTCTTTTATATATAAAACCTTATCCTCATCTACTTGCACTCGGAGTAAATCTCCTATCGAATTAGCTTGGGAACAGGATTTATCTCAATTGCTTTCTGTTCCTCAATTGGATCGATTGTGGCAAAAGATGTTCAAAACTTCTAAAGCTGCTAACATTACACAATCCTTATTTTTTTAGTGGTAATTACTCCCCTCTTTTTACACAAAATAAACCCTTCTATTACACCATTATGTTGGTCCTGTCCTTCTTCTGAAGGAAAATTAATACATTTACTTTACTATTGTCCCAAGGTTTATCAATTTTGGAACGCTATTTGGTCCATATGTATTTTGATTTTTTCTTGTGATGTTACATTTACTATTCACAATATATTTTTAGGTACTTCATCTCCTGATTTTGATTAACTCCCTTCACAAACTATTTTATTTGACCTTTTTATTGCTGTTGCTTTTAAAGTTAAATTAACCTGTTGGAAAGACAAATCTAAACTATCCATTTTGCTTTGGTGGAATTAAATTTGTGATGAACATAGAATTGCTTCTGTCTCTCACTCTTCTATTCATCTAAAGAATAAGTCGGATTTATTATGGTTACCTTTTACTACATTTCTGTCCTCACACTAATCTTTCCTATAATACCCATTTTTAATCTACTCATTTCTTTTCTCTCTCTCTCTTCTTCTCTTCTTTCTCCGCTTCTCTTCTGCCTTTTCTTTCCTCTCTCTTTTTTCTATAAAAATACATATAACATACTCCTTTCTTTTTTCTTCTAGAACACAATATTTTATTACGATGTTATGATTTATTATCCTCATTACTTTTCTCTTCTTATATTATTGTGTTTTATTATAATGTTTGCATTATTTGCTTTTTTTTTTATTATTCTTGTTCATATAGATTGTATTATCCTCTGTTTATCTCCTGCTATATATCCTCTGAGTTATGTAATGTTTTAACTCAGCGTTCATTCTTTTAATAAAAATTTTTAAACAAAAAGAAAAGACTGCTCAGTTTGGGACCATTGCTTGGTAAGCTGATCCACTCCATTCTCAAGTGTCACGTTCCCAGGTTAATTGGCTAATGATGTGCTCCTAGAAACAGCCCCAATGTTTCACTGCCAGAGCATCATGATGGTCTAATCACTGTCTGTAAGGAAGCCCAGCAGACCTTAATTAATTACCAGTGAAGCCCTCAGGCAGCACAAAGTCCTGTTTTTAAAAGTTATAATTCTAGCATAGTGCCTTCACTAATGTACTAGATTGTTGACATATATTGAAATGAGGTTTTAAGATTTTAGTACATATTTGGATGAGATTGTAACAGTAATCTTTTATTATTAGCTAGTTATTGCCTTAAGGAAAATACAGCTTTACCTATAGAGTGAAAACTGCATTTTTTAGCTGTTCATTTTAAAGACATACATTTCTTTAAAAAATAGTATGTCCCACTTTCATACATTAAGCACCCAGTCCTTCCCTTTAAAGCTCAGTTGTCTAATGTGCAAAAGGAGATTTTTCTACATTGCAGAGAACTTTCCTTTGATAAGTGCTGCCCCACTGTTTGAGTCTGCAGCCAGCCAGGCTACGGTGAAGGCAGTTATGTTTCTCCAGTCACATATGTGTATGGTGTAAAATTACACTGGAGCCCCAATAGATAATTTACCTTGCATGCACTGGTGCTCTTCCTGTGCCAACCTACTATGATTTTACTGAAAAGTTAAATAAGTTATTTGGGTGTTGCAAATTTTACCTCTTGCTATGGGGGAAACTAACATGAACTATGAACTTGAATGGCAGTGTCATAGGGCCCGGAGTCAAAATGGGACCAAAACAAGTCCAAAAAAGGCGAGAAGCCTATGAAGATAATACTGTAAGGTGTCTTTGTTTTATATGACTTCTCAAAAAAAAATCAAAGTCTTCTCACAAATGTGCTCTATACCTGTAGACCAGTACAGAATGAGCTAGGTGCAATTATTATGAAAATACACTATTCACAATTCAGATACTACATTAGGCCCAAATTCCATTCTTCTTTCTGTGCTGCAAGGAGGGTGAGGGTGCTGCTGTGTTTTCAGCCCCTGAAGTAAAGCACACACTTGAGTGCATCATAGGGAGTGGGGCACCCGTACTGAAGCGAAATCACCCTTTGTTCCTTTCTAGCTCCTCTCCTGTCAACAGCACAATGAAGCGGAGCGGGTTGGTGGAAAAGTCTGCATTAATGCACTGCTGTTTGATCTGGAATTCACACTTTGCTGAAAACGCATCACTTTGCAAAATTTGTACAAATCTTATAAAATGTAACAATAAATTATTATGAAATTTCACAAAATTAGTTGCGCAATTTCACACATCCCTACTTTTCATGTATCAGTATCAGGCCCACGACAACACTGTGATTTAGAACAGTAATTGCTGACAGAGCAGATCTGAAATAGAGTATTTGCCTCTTGGTGTTTCTGAGCTCATGCTCGGTATTCAGTGTATCAAGTTAAAACATGCACTGTAAACAGTGCGCTTTCATGAAGAAGATCATATAGAACTGTTCTGCTCCTATGTACAAGTAAAGAACATATTTAAGATTCAGACCTTGGACTCTAGGAGACAAACCTTAACTGAAAAACACAGAATGTTTTTTGACAACCAAGATTCCATCTCCATCCAATCCTCAAGCAGGCAGAATCTCACTTCCCATAATGTAAGTCTTAGTGGGACATTTACAGCCTGACTGGAGTTCCACTGAGCCTGGGTCAAAGGAGACGCCTCCTCCATCCTGTGGAAATATGGATTTTTCTGGTCAGTTATGTCCCCTATCTTGGACCCCAACGGTTCTATGTGCGTGTCACAAGTACATGTATGTTCCCTCCAGTTCCAGTTATGAAGACGCAAATACATATGCGTCCACCGTCAACATGTCCTCTGTCAGATCCGCCATGAACAGGCCGGATATTCCATTCCTAAATATGAAAGGCCACCGGCTTTATATGGTTCACTTATGCCATTTTTACAGTCCAGGCAAGTAGGCCCTGATTCTGTCATCAAACTCTTCTTGCCTTCTGCCTCTGAAAGCTCCAGTCTGAGCCTGCATCTGTGACCATGAACTTTGTCTCATTCTCTGCGCGGCTCACGAAGTTTGACATCAGCCTATTCTCTGCCAAAAACTGTCTTTCACCTTCGAATTATCTGCTTCCCCCTCAGCCGATGCATTCCTGCCTAGTAGCTTAAGTAAACATTCTTCCAGTCACCGAGCAAAAGGCCCGGCTTCTCTGCCCTCATGCAAGTAATTCATAGTCCTGTTACTATGGAAGATTCCTGCCCTCGCATTTAGTGTAGACGCCTAGACGCTTTTACATGCACGCACAGTCAGTATAGAATAGATTCTGTCCGAGAGTCCTTCTTTTGTGGATAACATAGTTCTTTAAACATAGGATGTTAGATATGATTTGGGATTAGGTTGACTTGACCCCCCAGACTTTTCGTCTCCACATGTAGAGCTAAATGTCAAGTCCCCTTCACCCCCTAGTTACACGTCAATTACACGTCATACTGCTGCGCGCGCATCTAGGCCAAGTATTATCTTATAGATCCACCTATGTATGACATCATAACCAATTATGTTCCTTTTTACTCTTTATTACACCCATTTCTGGTTACGCAGAACAAATTGTCATTTTCCTTATCAATTGTTACGCCTACTGCATTCGCTTCATTGTAATGTATGTACTATAAAAGTTACTTCTTGTCAATAAAGTATGTACTTCACTTCCTGAACCTCCGGGGTGATGGAACTTGAAGCATCCGATTATAATCGATTATTGGAATAAAGCCCATTCCGAACCTCTAATACCACGGATTCTGCCTCTCATTTTATTGAGCTATTTTATTATGTTTCTGTATCAAATTCAGTCCCGGTAAAGGAAAATTATTTACCACATGATGGCGCCCGAACAGGGACACTTTCTCATCTCACGCGCCGGCGGTGAGTTGCAGGCCCGGTCTCCTGCCACAGCTGGACGGACAATAACGCGTACCAGCAGGATTTCCTGTATCTCCCTCCGGCCAAGCGGGGGCGACTGAGACTGCGATCAACACCCAGACGAGGCGGTGAGAAGTGCGAAGTATCCCGACCAGAGCCTAGCTGAGAGAGCAAGATCCGAGGTATACAGAGACCCACCAGTTCGAAGTCAAGCCCAGTGTCCGACGAGTCAAGTCGAGTCCAGTCCGGTTCAAGTTCAAGTTACCGAGGCCTTCCGTTTCCGAAGCTACCCGGTGAGTACCATTACCGGGGAGGCATTTCTGACGTGCACATAGGTTGTGCCGGTCAAGACGGGTTTGGGTACACAAATCCGGTCTGCACTGTTTTAGCAGTGTATCTGTACTGTTTAGCAGTATATCAAGTATTCCGAAGTATCCAGTTATTGTCAAGAATTAAGCTTGGTGATTAGTTATGCAGACGATCATCATTGTTGTTTCAGTTAAAGGTTTAATGTTAAATGTTTAATGTGTTTAAAAACGTCCTGTATAGTGTGGTATGAATGACTGTTCATTATCGTGTTTATTGTATTAAGTCTGTTCAAATTCAAGTATCAGGTCAGTTGGTCAAAATCAAGTATAAGGTCAGTTCTCAATATGCCGCTCTTCTCGAAATTAAGACAGATCACTACTAGAAAAGGGGTTCTCGAAGAAGCCGTTCCTATTCCTCCTAGGGACACTCCAGGGCACTTTATGTATCACAAACATGGCTTAGACGCTATATTATTTCTTGATTTATGGGTAGACTACACCAAGGGATTACCAGAAAGTCAGAGGTGGCCCGCAGCGGGGACCTGGGATGCAGAGTGCATCATGAAAGTCGAGGAAGAGTTATGGAAAAGGAAAGTCAGACAGTCACAGAAGGACGCCGTTGAGTTATGGCGTAAAGAATCTCATAGACGCACAGAAAAAGCACGTAGACAGGAAGAAAGGAATAAAGGGAGTTCAAACAAAGTTCGAGAAAATCTATTAATTGAGGAAGGTATCAGAGTGAAATCAGAACAAGTAGACAGACAGAGAAATGCCCTTATGAATGGTATGTATCCCCTTCTGGCCGAAGGATTACCTAAGGCTACTCCAGAGATACCGAAAGACTTGCCACCCCCATTATTCCCAATCAAGGTACATCCTAAGGGGCATCCTAGAACCGCAGAAGATGTTTTTCTTTCCTCATATTTAGATGACGCAGCTCCCGAGTATGCTAATTCCGCCCCACATAGACCGCATATCAGGGAGATCCTACGCCAAGATCCAGTACCCGTATCCCTACAGCAACAAATCGAGTCACAAGTTCCGGCAAGCACATCTGTTTCTGTATCTGTTCCTACAGCTACTTCTATAGCTGTGTCCACACCTATAGTTGCTGTGTCACGTTCAACGAATCCTTTCACACCCGACGCCCCAGATGGGGCCACGGGAGGTGCTACCAATATCTTTTCTACGCCACCTAGAATAAATAAACTTACTTTTCAAGAGTCAGCGCATTCACGTACACCCAAATTCGTAAGTGCTCGTGCACTTAAAGAACTTCTCGTAGATTGTAGATATGACCCGGTGCCCGGTATAGAGGACGAAATGACCCTGGCCTCATTGCGTATCAGACGAGCCGCAGTGTATTTAGCGAAGTTACCAGGAATGCCTGCGCATCTAGATAATATATATCATTTTGTCCAAACAGGGCGAGATCCAGAATGTATTTACAGAGCTATGGAATACCAGAAAGTAGAGATACAGGGGGAACTGTTACGTTTCCTCATAAACTGTGTGATCAGAAACCAAGACCGACCGGGGGTAGATCCGGATGCAATGCAAATTCTTACAAGGTGGAGTCAGAATATATCAGAAGGGAGACACGATAAGCAAAATTGTATAATAGCCATGAGCCGAAAGATCCGTAAAGAAATAGAACGCCTACACAAAGAGAGATTAGAGGCAGACGAGTTCGAACAAAGCGAGGAAGAAGGGTCAGGACTGCCCGCAGGACAGTCGGACACCATAGCCTATGTAGGTAGAGGAAGATCTTGTAATAGTAATAGATGTCTTACTGACTCGATACGTCCGATATGTCCAGATAATAACAGGAATTTCCAAATACCTATAATTAATATAAGGTCTAACGAGCACTCGTTCCAAACCGCCGACAAACTACTCCAAGAACGAAGGGGTTATCATTTTCTCGATTCTATGGACGAACAAGATTTAGCCAGGGCAGCTGTCCATTGGGTGGACAGTCCCGGAAAATATAGTGATGATACAGTAGTGCGCACATTTTTGAATCTTACCCCAGATGAACAGAGGTTAGCTGGGATTTATATGATTCAACAACTCATTATACTATATCGGAGTCAGCATTCGGACCCTGGTCCCTTACCTGACATACTGACTGAATTGCTTATGAATAAATGGAGAGGTCCAGGTACTAAATTAATTAAAGAAATTCTAGAATCAAGAAAGCAGTATATTCTTTTTGTATGCTCAGAGCAGGTCTCAGTGCCCGTCAAGGAAAGAACCACGTATCACATGGATAGACAGAATCCGTTACGAGAAGTGCACCCAATAAAAGGCGAGGACAACGAGTTTAAGCGCGTATTTGTATATACGCCCATATCAAAAATAGAATTGTTACAAATGAAGAAAGTGGTACCCAGTCATGACAAAGATCCAGCGGGTTTTCACCGAGAAATTAAAGACATGTTACTCATGGGAGAGTATACCTATCCCGACATTATGACAATATTAAAGGTATTGATGCCTGCTGGCATTTATGAAAAACTCAAGGAAAAAGAGTGGGAGGTAGGAGACCAAAAGATAGAATGGTCAGTGTTAGAAGCGGAAGAAAAGGCCCGAACTGCAGGAGCAGGACTTGGGGATAAAACTAAAGCATTACCAGGTTTACTAGTACAGGTACTGCCACGTTTATTAACTACGAAAAAGGAAGATTGGGGAACGATTTCAGCCTGTAAGCAGAAGCAAGATGAGGACACTAGTGATTACTATGCCCGATTTGAAAAATGTTTTGGTATAAATAGTGGCATAAAAGCAAGTAGCGAATCATACCCACATCTGTTTGTAACAAAATTAGTAGAAAATGCCCTGCCACCAGTAAAGAATAGAGTATTAAAATTCGAGAGTACCTGGCAAGGTAACACTCCATCACAAATGTTACAAATGTTACAGTACCATCACAATAGAATTAGAGAGGAACAAGAACATGAACACAGACGCATGAAAGACACGAAAATGAAAATGCTAGTTTCCCAGACAGTTCCAGCTGAAGGACATAAAAAGGGTATGACACATTCCGATTCAGCAGGACCTGTAAAAGGGACATGCAATTATTGTAAAAAGCCAGGTCACTACGTACACGATTGTCCAGTTTTGAAACATAATATCAGCATAGGTAAAACACAAGAAAGATCACGGCCATTTAGACAAGAGCAGAATGAACAAGGAGCTCCGCAGCATGCCCAGGCCATGCCAGCCGCACAACAGCCAATACAGTTTGTGCCAGCTGCACCACCGTTGCCTGTTGCTGCCACACAGACAACAACACGACAAATGTATCAGACCGCACAGTATGAATATCCTGAGTATCAGCGTTACGCATGAACAAGCCTAGAGAGGGAAGTTGATTTACCCCTTATCGAGATTCCTGTAGATCAAGAAGGACCTTATGTACATAGTGAATTATTAGGCCAAGATAGGAAGTTTTTACTCGATACAGGGGCAAGTCGAACAACTATAAAATGTAGTGAAGTTCCAGGGGCACCCCTCTCAGGCTCTCAGAATATTTCCCTTGGTTTTTCAGGAAAACCTATTGTTAATGAAGTGTCACAACCACTGCCACTTACGATAGGACCTCTGACCCGAACTACAGATTTATTGCTTACTAAATCATGTCCAGAAAATCTGTTAGGAATTAAAACCCTGAAAGCTCTAGGAGCCATAATATGTTGTTCTCCGGAAGGTGTAAGGTTGTTTTTACGTGATTTTAAAGGTCACTATGTGTCTAGAGACATGGATCCCCGACTGCAGATTTTACCTACACATCTATGGGCACAAGGCCCTACTGATGTTGGTTGCATGAATATTACACCATATCGAGTCACATTAAAGGCAGGAGTGGTGCTACCACGAATGCGACAATACAAGTTACCACCAGATGCTGTAGTGGCTTTACTACAAATCATTGACGAGCTCATTGCCCAAGGAGTAGTTGTGGAAACAGACTCCAATATATGTAATTCACCGATAATTCCGATTCTTAAATGAACAGATCCTAAGGCCCCGCCAGTCTATCGATTGGTTATTGATCTGCGCGAGTTAAACAAATGCATTGTGCCACAATTCCCTGTGGTCCCAGATATCTCGTCATTACTGACAGCTATTGATTCCGAAGCGACATTCTTTACTGTAATCGATCTCAAGAATGCCTTTTTCAGCGTCCCAATAGATCCGGAAAGCCAATATTTATTCGGATTTAGTTTAAATGGACGTAGCTTTAAATTCTCACGCGCACCTCAAGGATTTACAGAAAGCCCCAGCATCTATAGCCAAGCACTGAAACGAGAACTAGATAGTATCCGCATGCCAGTTAACACTGCTCTGCTCCAATACGTCGATGATTTGCTGATCACCGCAAGAAGCGAACCAGAATGTGAAAAAGCATCACTGACAGTTTTAAAATTTCTAACCGAAAAGGGACACAAGGTGTCCCCTTCTAAGCTGCAATTCTGTGTCCAGCGAGTTGTTTATCTTGGACACTCGCTGTCCAAGGAGGGAAGGCAGCTTACACCAGACCGCATTCAGTTAATAGCTAACATGCCAATACCCAAGACACAAAAGGAGGTGCGGGCTTTCATAGGCCTCACTTCATACTGTAGACAGTGGATCCCGCAATATGCATTTCTAGCAAAACCACTCATCCAGTTGACAACCCAGGAGGCAGCCACATCGACTGTTCTCCCTTGGACTCAGGAACATACACAAGCTTTTGAAAGCCTAAAGAAAGCTTTATGTCAAGCACCTGTTTTAGCAACGCCATGTTACAGAAAACAGTTTACACTCTTTGTTACAGAACGCGAAGGTACTGCTTTGTCAGTACTCACACAGGAACAAGCAGGAGCACACAAACCATGTGCTTATTTTTCTAGTACATTAGATCCCGTAGCCCAGGCTTTGCCTGCATGCCTGAAATCAGTGGCAGCGACAGCTTTAGCAATCAGACAAAGCGATGCCATAGTGTTAGGACACCCATTGACAGTTCAAGTACCGCACGCAGTAGAGGTTCTTGTAAATAGAACACAAACACAACACTTGACTATAGCGCGACTTACAGGGTACGAACTTACATTGTTTCAGCCACATATAGAAATCAGACGCTGTAACACATTGAATCCTGCCACACTTTTGCCAGTAACCGGAACAGACCCACTAGCCCATGACTGTATTGAAGTTATTACTATAACGACAAAACCCAGACAAGACTTGACAGATGTCCCATTGTCAGATCCAGACCTGACGTTGTATGTAGATGGTTCATGTATGAGAACAAGTGCAGGAGAATTAGTGGCCGCTTACGCAGTCACAACAGATACTGAAGTCATTGAAACTAATCGTATAAATACTTTGTCAGCTCAAGCCGCAGAGCTTATCGCTCTGACACAAGCCTGTATTCAAGCCACAAATAAAAAAGTCAACATATACACTGATTCACGTTATGCATTCGGAGTTGTACATGACTTCGGCGTGCTGTGGCGAGAGAGAGGTTATTTAACTTCCCACGGTGCCCACATTCAGCACGGACCCCTCATTCATGCCTTATTAGATGCAATACATCTACCTACTGCAATATCAATTATGAAATGTAAAGCTCATACGAAAGTTACTGATATCATTTCTCAAGGCAATGATCTAGCCGACAGAACAGCTAAACAGACTGCTCAAACTCAGACTCCCGACATGACAAAGACAATAGTCCCGATACCGACACATTGTATGACAGTTAAAGATCCTACTCTTGACGTAATTGACATACAGACACATGCTACACAAGACGAAATAAAGAAATGGACTGAATTAGGAGGGATCCAAACGGACCAGGGATGGATGATGAAGGAAAAGTCTGTATGGTTCCTTCCTGATTCAATGGTCCAAGTTATAATTAACACTATACATAGTCCAGCACATCTAGGAGAAAAAGCTATGCTAGACAGCATTCAACACATTTGGTTCAACAAACATTTACGAGCAGCAGCCACACAAAAGGTCCGTACCTGTATGATCTGTTGCCAGTTTAACCCAGGAAAAAGCGTTCCCGTAGAACAGGGTGGATTTCATCCTCCTAATAATCCTTTTGAAGTACTCCAGATGGACTATATCCAGATGGAACGATGTCGAGGATTCAAATATGTTCTCGTAGTTGTCTGCGCTCTGTCCTGTTGGACAGAGGCGTACCCGGTTTCAGATTACACTGCCCCGACTACTGCCAAACAGTTGGTTCGAGAATTCTTCCCACGATACGGTTTACCACGTGTTGTTCACTCAGATAACGGCCAGCCGTTCTCATCCGAATTAATGAAACATGTCTCACTTCTGTTAGGATATCAGTGGAAATTCCACTGTGTCCGACACCCCGAGGCAGCAGGTCTCGTAGAAAGACATAACCAGATACTGAAAATCAGAATGTCCAAAATATGCAGAGAAAAAGGTGTCGACTGGGTAGTAGCGTTACCCGTTGCACTCTTTTACATGAGAATGGTAGCACACTCACGAACAGGGCTATCCCCGTATGAGGTGATCTTCGGCAGACCACCAAATATGTGGGGGACGCCTATACCACGAAAAATAACTGATGTTGACTGTAATATGCTGACAGATTACTTGGCTTCTTTGATGTCTGCACTACAATCTTGTCGTTCACAGGTAGCTGCAGCTTTTCCTGACAACACTGAGGTAAAACCCCATGACGTAGTTCCGGGGGATCTCGTCTGTGTGAGGAATTTCGACCGAAAGACTCAGCTGGAGCCCAGGTGGAAAGCACCCAAGTTGGTCCTGCTGACCACAAGGACAGCCGTGAAGATCGAGGGCCGCAAGGGCTGGATTCATTCAAGTCATATCAAGAAATTTCATGGACAATACTCGGATATAGACATTGTGCCCTGCACTCCCTCACAGACTGATTCAAAACTTCCTTTGGTTGAAAAGACTGAAACAGAACTTTACAAAGTTAAGTTGAGGCCTAGAACGTCAGACGGTTTGATTGTTTAAGTCCTCTCCTAGGTGAAGCGGTTGAATCTGTCTCTGACATGTATCCTCTAGACCTGAATCATGGACAGTCGCGAAAAATGATGAAACGACAGGCGTATTGTAAATCACTGCGTAGCAACTGCATAATGACATTATTAATTTTGTTTTTATTGAGTCTTCTAATAATTATTACAAGTATGTTGTTGCACATATATTACCCTATTTCTAGACATGTTTATAATGTTGCTGCTGAACATTCTTTTAGTGACTTACCTCCACATGAATTGTCTTATAGACTTGCGCTGCGCAATAACACTTTCATTAGTATGTTACATCATTCCCATCAGACTAGTAATGCTACTAATTGTTGGGTGTGTGGTCGGCTCCCTCCCTATCAGAATTATGAAGGAGTCCTGCCATTCTTTCCACACCCATTTACACACAATGGCTCCTGTGGAGCATGGTTTAGTTTAATCAATTCCATAAACTCAGACACAGCAGTTTACCAAGATCAGTGGGTATGGGGAAACCTGAACCTAGTTTTACTCAAGGTCTGCTACCCTGACAAGGAGGGTCGCCCCAAAAGAACAGGAACTGATCTAGAAAATGAAGTATATGGATTAGGTAATTTTACACCTAATCTCATGATTCTAAATGTCGTATCCGAAATTGAACTAGTCTTGCCCACCATGTCAGTATTCCCAGCGAAGGGTGAATTATGTGTAAGAAAAGTTGGTTCCATACATATGGGCCATAGTAAATGCACTACTATAGTAGAATTCAGTGATCAAGGCAAATCTTTATTTAGAGCTTCTCGCCATTCCTACTTTGTATGTGGTCAGACTGCATATATGCGTTTACCTCTAGATTGGGATGGTACCTGCTACATTGCATTCCTTTTGCCACCTGTTTTCCTAGCTCCTCCTGATTATTACAGAAATATTCATTTAGTACACAACAGAGAGCGGAGAGATCTCCCCATTGTCGATTACACTGAGACGGCATGGGACAAGTATGTAGATTTTAATAAAGGCATCTTTCCCTACATAGGTACCGTTACTAATAGTAAGCTGATACGTAGATTAACTAGAACCCTTGAAGCAGTAGTGAATGAGACTATTTCCGCCTTAGGCAATTTAACAGAAGAGCAGTCTGCTATGCGGATTGTTGTGCTTCAAAATCGTCTTGTCCTTGACGTCATCCTGGCTGATAGGGGCGGAGCTTGTAGGGTCATCGGATCAAGCTGCTGCGTATTCATACCAGAAAATTCGCCATCTGTATATAAAGCCATCACTCGCCTTCATAAGATTGTAAGCCAGATACACCAGAACCCAGGCACTTGGACTTGGTCCAGTTGGTTTTGGAATGTGATATCAGCCTGGGGATGGAGAGTTTTATCCTTCCTAGGTATTGGCCTTCTCATACTATTCAGTTGCTGTCTATGTCTACAATGTGGACCAGCGATCTGTGGTCTGTGTGCCACATCGTGTATTCCACCACCAAGATTTCATTCGTCACGGAAGAAGAAAGAAGAACAAATGATGCTATATGAACAGATCAATGGATTGATGAAGATTGATATCTCTTGAAGGGCAAGTAGGGGACAAGGAGGGAATGTGGAAATATGGATTTTTCTGGTCAGTTATGTCCCCTATCTTGGACCCCAACAGTTCTATGTGCGTGTCACAAGTACATGTATGTTCCCTCCAGTTCCAGTTATGAAGACGCAAATACATATGCGTCCACCGTCAACATGTCCTCTGTCAGATCCGCCATGAACAGGCCGGATATTCCATTCCTAAATATGAAAGGCCACCGGCTTTATATGGTTCACTTATGCCATTTTTACAGTCCAGGCAAGTAGGCCCTGATTCTGTCATCAAACTCTTCTTGCCTTCTGCCTCTGAAAGCTCCAGTCTGAGCCTGCATCTGTGACCATGAACTTTGTCTCATTCTCTGCGCGGCTCACGAAGTTTGACATCAGCCTATTCTCTGCCAAGAACTGTCTTTCACCTTCGAATTATCTGCTTCCCCCTCAGCCGATGCATTCCTGCCTAGTAGCTTAAGTAAACATTCTTCCAGTCACCGAGCAAAAGGCCCGGCTTCTCTGCCCTCATGCAAGTAATTCATAGTCCTGTTACTATGGAAGATTCCTGCCCTCGCATTTAGTGTAGACGCCTAGACGCTTTTACATGCACGCACAGTCAGTATAGAATAGATTCTGTCCGAGAGTCCTTCTTTTGTGGATAACATAGTTCTTTAAACATAGGATGTTAGATATGATTTGGGATTAGGTTGACTTGACCCCCCAGACTTTTCGTCTCCACATGTAGAGCTAAATGTCAAGTCCCCTTCACCCCCTAGTTACACGTCAATTACACGTCATACTGCTGCGCGCGCATCTAGGCCAAGTATTATCTTATAGATCCACCTATGTATGACATCATAACCAATTATGTTCCTTTTTACTCTTTATTACACCCATTTCTGGTTACGCAGAACAAATTGTCATTTTCCTTATCAATTGTTACGCCTACTGCATTCGCTTCATTGTAATGTATGTACTATAAAAGTTACTTCTTGTCAATAAAGTATGTACTTCACTTCCTGAACCTCCGGGGTGATGGAACTTGAAGCATCCGATTATAATCGATTATTGGAATAAAGCCCATTCCGAACCTCTAATACCACGGATTCTGCCTCTCATTTTATTGAGCTATTTTATTATGTTTCTGTATCAAATTCAGTCCCGGTAAAGGAAAATTATTTACCACAATCCACTGGAGGAGGATAAGAAGCTGCCTCACCTCTAAATGGGGTGGGTAATGGCAGTGACACTCACACTGTCCAAAACCGGAAATAAGGCCCTAAGCTTTGGATGATAAAGATAAAGCACAACCTCAAAAAAACCTGCTTCCGAACCTATTAACAGTGCTGCGAAGTTGGCATAAAACAACATGTTTGAATTCTACAAAACACTACTGAATAATGAAAGACAGCGGTAATTTAACATCATTATTTTGATCTATGCTAAGTTACTGCAGAAGAAGCTTGCTAAAGAAAGCTTGCAATTTCTTTGCACCATACATGTTTCAGTTGATGTTGTTGTTGCCATTTAGCTGCCAAGTGAGGAGTCACACTGCACATTTGTATTGCAATGGTTTTCTTCTCTTGTGTAACGGATGTTTTTGGGTGACGTTTATTAGCATTACTGGACATAATTCATTTTACACATTCGTTTCATTGGCGTAGTAAGTCTTACAACAGAGAATTGGGCATTATTGCATAACTGTTGGAAATGGCCCTTTTGCAGGGTTACGCCCAAACCTCCCTCCTCCTAATTTTTGCTTAATTTCTTTTTGTTGGTCGTAGGACTCTGAGCACTCTACCACTGCAAACTAGTGCTAAAGTGCATGTTTTGTGTCCTTTAAACATGGTAATATTGGCTCATACCCAATTGTCATGTTCTTATAAGTCCCAAGTACAGTGCACCACATGTGCCCAGGGCCTTTAAATTAAACACTACTAGTGGGCCTGCAGCACTGATTGTGCCAATCACTTAAGTAGCCCTTTCCATATGTCTCTGGTCTGTCATTGCAGAACCTGTGTGCGCAGTTTGCACTGCCATGACGACCTGTCAAAAAAAACTTTTTTAATTCAAAAAGGGTATCCTCTCAAAGAAAGTGAATGCTCAACGGAAGAAGATTAACATTTTCTTATGTACTTCCACCTCACACAGAGGTGCATTTATATTACGGTATCGAACTACAATATCTGTTTTGCCCCTTTCCATAATTTGTAATTTCTCCTCTCACCCCGCTCATAAAGGGATACCTGGGGTGAGTTAGGGATTTGTATCTAACAGCAAAAAAAACCTAACATTAAAAACAAATTGTCTTCTAAGTGCTCCCTGGAATACGGTCGAGCCCACTTTGACCTTTAGGAGTCAGGGTGACCCCAATGATGAAGCATGCCGCTACTAGATTGGGAAAGGGTTATAAATAAATAAATAGTTTTTTCCTCTTCCCACTTCTGAGTGCGGTGGAGGAACATAAAAAATGTTTCCTCTTCTTACCTTGACCATTCACTTTTTTCAAGAGGATACCCTTTTCTGAATTAGGATTGTTCCAGTGGGAGTATGTATCCCCTCTCCTTTCAAGTAGAAGGGATCTCTTCACCATACCCAGGTTTCTGAGGGTCTCTCTGAGCCTACTTGTTAAAAGTGAAAAAACATAAACTTTTTGCCAGGCCCAAACATTCTCTTTTTATACATATGTCAGCCCTAAGATAGGCCCTGGCCAACCCGGAGGAAGGATGTAATGTATTTAAAATATAGAACCGGTACTTTTAATTTTACATGTCCTGGTAGTGAAAAACTCTCAGATTCGTTTTTCAATACTGCAAGGCCTTTCTTCCCATAGGATAGCATTTGGATTACATTATTACATTTTATAATTGTAATTTCTAATTGGGAAGAGATAAACCCTATAAATGTGGTGTTTCTGGAATCACAATTTATAATCCAAATTTATGGTGAAGTTGGATTTTAAACAGTAATTCTAAAAAATGCAACTTTTAGAAAGTTTGCACATTCTTGCTTTAGTTATTTGGTGCCTGTAGCCTGTCTCTGTAATCACATGATTGGGTGTAGTTGGCAGTTTGGCTTATTCTTCCTCCTAGACAGCCACACACAATGGGTGTCTCTCAATGGGACTTCTCTGGCAGTATGGGAGGGAGGAGCTGAATAGGCTCTGTCCTATCCACACACAAAGGGCTGCATACCCATCTGATGCAAGCTAGAGTATCTTTATCCAGTTTGGGGATTAGCCAGATGTGTGCTGGACTGGGACCTGAAACAGGCGCTGGCAAAGTACTCGGCCGGCCCGGGGGTTGGGGGGGAATATGGCAGTGCTTGCAGAAAGCTTGGTGCCGTTTTTGTTGCTGGGGGACAGTTTTGGCCAAGATCGGCCCCCGGTAACAAAAATGCCCCCCCCCAGGGGTATGGAACCAGCCCCCACCCTGGCAGCCCACCAGGGAAATGCCCGGTGCTGGCTACGGCCAGTCCCACCCTGCCTGTTGAATTCCGCATGTAAAGGGTCAGTGGTCTTATCTGCATGCTACATTTCAGTGAGGATCATCACTATTGTTTCTTGGGTGATTTGTAAAACTCTAGTGGGAATCCATCCTCTGCAGGCACTTTTCCACTCATCATTGAATTTATAGCCTTACGTACTTCTTCCTCTGTGATATCTTACTCCCAATCTTTCCTGGGTTGTTCATGTAGCGCCAGTAGGCACATCTGTGACGTTACCTCCTCTTCTGTTGCAATATCGTCTGGACAGTAAGCATGTACAGGCTTGAGTAGAAAGACGCAAACTACAAAGCTACTTTTTCAAAATAGTCATTTAAATTCAAACTTTAACATTTAAGAAGATTTTAAATTACAATTCAAATGAGTGGAAGAAACATTTCTCTAGATGTTCCCAAAATGACATTATCACTTATTAAACTTAATAAAGTACCTCAGTGTTAGTCTATGGGAGAGCTAGCCTTGCTGCAGTGAAAAACAACTTTGTGGGAGGAGTTAACTTCCAGGACATGTAAAACTTAATTACGCATGTCCTACTTTTGAAATACCATGCACCATGCTCTATGATTTAGGGCCTCCATTAGTGGTGACTTACGAGTCTTAAACAGGAAGATTTAGGTCTGACAAAAGGCTTATTTTGTCAGGTCAAAATGGCAGTTCAAACCTGCACTACTTGCTCCAGTGTCATGCCTGAAACATGTTTTAAAATGCTACTTTAGTGGGTGAAACTATGAGTGCTGCATTTAATTTACAGACCCTGGTGTTAGATCTGACAGTCTTAGGGTGGTCTTTCCCAAACCTTTGCCTGCTTACCTCTTGTATTCTTGTTGTTGGCCTTAGGACTCTGGGCACTTTACCACTGCCAACCAGTGCTAAAGTGCATGTGCTTCTCCACTAAACATCATTTAATTGACTTATCTACAAGTGTTATATTTAATTAAGCAATAGTTCCCCAGTAAAGTGCACTACATGTGCCCAGGGCCTGTAAATCAAATGGTATTAGTGGCCCTGTAGCACTGATTGTGCCACCCACACATGTAGCACTTTAAACATGTCTTGGGCCTGCCGCTGTAGAGCCTGTATGAGCAGATTACACTGCAATGTCAACTTGGCATCTAAAACCCCTTGCCAAGCCTTAAACTTCCCTTTTATTACATGTAAGTCACCCCTAGGGTAGGTCTGAGGTAGCATATAGGGCAGGATGCTGTTTCACTAAAAGGTAGGGTATGTACCTTTACGTTTTCCATGTCCAGGCAGTGAAAAACACCCAAATTTGTTTTTAGCTACTGTGAGGTCTGCCCCTGTCATAGGTTAACATTGGGATTTCCTTATTACACTTATAAGCTGTAATTGCTGATTGTGAAGGAGTAGCTCTGTCATGTTTAATATCATTGGAATTGTAATAATAAATCATCTTTGCTGGCAAAGTTGAATTTATCATTACTATTTTAGAAATGCCACTTTTAGAAATATAAAATCTCTCTGCTCTAAGCTCTGTGTGCGTACAGCTTGCCTCCAATATACACATGGGGTGGGTGAGAGCTGGACTTTGTGCATTCCCTCAAGACAGCCACACACAAAGGAAGGTTAAGTGTAACTGAGCAGCCATCCACATACTGATGGGTCACCTTTGGCAGGATGGGAGGGAGGAGCTGACACTTACACCTGAATGGGCAGTGTCCTGTCCCCACACAAAGGGCTGCAGAACCCGTGTAGTAAATCTGGAGCCAGGACTGGGAAGGGATCACCTCTGTGAACTTCAAGGCCCTTCTTTGAAATCACCTCCACTTCAAAGGCACAACTAGGTATAAGACCTGGGTCTCTGACCCCACCAAATCAGTCACTATGGACCTGTGAGAAAACTCTGCCAGAAGGAAGGACTGCTGTGCTGCTGCAAGGGCTGTCACTCTGCTGGACTTCAGCTCTGGGACTACTTTTCTGCTGTGCTGCCCTGCTGCCCTGCTGCCTGCTATCCTCTGACCTGCTGAGGAAGAACTGGACTACCTTACTTGAACCCAGAGTGATCTCCAAGGGGATGTTGGCTTGCCTCCTGTTCCAAGACTCAGGAATATCAAAGTCTTACCCCCTACTTCTGTGTACGGTCCATTGGGCGTGGATCCAGGTGCTTGCTCCAGTGGAAGCAATGGATCATTTGCAGTATGAAGAAGAATAGACGCATCGTCGCTGTTGCGGAAACAGAACCAGCGCAATGCACTTGGAAACAGTGCATCGCCATCAGAACTGACGCACCAGAACCACTGCATCACCCCTGCTGCAGGAGAGACGATCTACACATCCCCTCGACTGTGTAGAGAAACCTGGCACATCGTACTTGGAATGAACACATCTTGGAACCAGAACTTCATCTTCAGCATCAGTGGTTTGCCATCATTGCATTAAGAAAATCGATGCATCACCTCGACCGCGAGATCGGCACCGACACATCACTCAACTGCACCCCCACATCTCCCTGTTGCAACCAGGATTAAGGCCCTTTTGTTCAACTGGCCTTTCATGGATACTGTTTCAGCCCTACGCTACATCCCGGTCAGCCTGAACTCTTTACTTTGTCCCGGTCTAGTGTGACTAGATAACCCCCATAGGCGCTTATTGATTCTAAGCGCTATTTTCACTTTTATTCTTTAAAAATTCACATCTTGACTCTAGTTATTGTATTTTTGTAAATTTTGTCTTGTTTTATCTTTAAAATCATAGTTTATATTTCTAAACTGGTGTAGAGTCTTTTTGTAGTGTTTTTACTGTGTTATTGTTTGATATTTTGGAAAACACTATATACATTGCTTCTTTATTTAAGCAACCTGACTGCTCTGTGGCAAGCTACAGACGGTTAGCACAGGTTACTTTTACTGTGTGTATCTGACTTACCCTGACTAGGATTGTGGTTCCTGCTTGGACAGGGTGCACACACCTGCCAACCAAACCAAATTTCTAACACCTAGGTACATGTAATACCATTTACTGGGGACTTATAATTAAATTGAATGTGCTAATTAGGTACCAATTCTACCATGTTTTGAAGAAAGAGCACCTGCAATTTACCACTGTTAGCAGGAATAAAGGTTACACAGGCCTGCTGCCAACAGAAACGGGCTCAGCAAAAAAATAGAGCAGTGCTGGTAAAAATCTGGTATTACACTTTATTTTTTTCTAAGTCAACAACCAGGACCGTTGAATAAAAATGCTACCACTGTAAGTCTAAAAGACAGTAAACTGTGCATAGTTCTCTTGCTAGTGATTTCTGTCACTCTAAGCTTGTGAGCATTTGGTTTTTACCTTTACTGCCTGCTCTATTTTTGTAAAATACCCTTTTAATTTTATCCATAAGTTAATAAACATTGTTAAGTGTACGGCTAAAGACTTTGCTGGAAAACAGGAAAGGGTTTTCAAAGGTTCTAGCTCGTTGAGAGCTCATACTGTGCTTATACATTCTACTAGGAAAACAGACATTTGAGGCGGAGAGAATTTGAGAATTAATAACTTTGTTAAGGAGCTTCAGCTCTCCATCTGAAGACAGGAAAATCCCCAATGTTCCCTATCTGGTGTTTTGCATAGCACGTGTTATAGTTTAAGCATGGTAGAATTTGTTGTTGACAGAATTGAGTAATCCCTTGTGCCTGAGAAAATGCTATGATTTCCTGTAGAGCTCTAGTGAGAGCAAAATTCAAGTCAGGCGCTTCTTTTACATATTATATGTTGGGTTGAATGGTATTATTTTAATTCAAATCTGCATTACTGTTCTTGGAAGGTAAAATGCATTTGCTGTGTTTCAATTCAACGTATGTGCAGCAGGAGTTGGGATTAGGGCCTCACCTGCAGCTAAACCTTGCCATCCAATACCTTTGTGCCCGGGACCCATATTGTATGACTATTGAACATGTGCAGTAGGGGTCTACTGGAGGGCCTGGTCTAAGGCCAGGACCTATGCCTATCTTCTTATGGACCAATTACCACTTTCAGCCAGGTGTTATACTTGAACTGATGCACACCAAACTCTGGCTATGCATGGCTTTTATTTTCTCTGTGTGAAGCAGAGATTGGCTGCTGCCCCTCTTCCCCATACAAACACTTTCAGCATACAGACTTTGGCCATGTGAATCAGGGGTTTTCATAGGCTGTACACCTAACATCCTGATAACCCAAACCCCAGTGCACTACATACCAACATGCTTGCATTATTCATAGGTCATGGGATTTTGCTGCCGTCCCTGTACCAGGCAAATTCCACTTAACCAACTTCAACAGTATGTAGTGAGCTCTGGAAGCAGAGATTTGTCAAAAGCCAGGCCCTACACCCACCCTATACCACCGTACCAGAGGTGGGCTATGGGGACAGGGCCTGAGAGGCAGGTCAAGAGATCAGAGTGCTCTCTACATAGTTTCAGCCTTGCACCACTACACTGTGTTTTGTCTTTTAATTTATTTCAAGATATCAACATTGTCAAAATGTTTTTTAGATCTGGGGAAAACAAGCTAATTTTTCATTTAAGAGATATATCTACCCCTCTGGTAAGCTCTGCCCTTGCACAATGAATCCTCACTGGGACCATGGGATGCTCCCCAAGCTGTCTTACACTTCCTCTGTCACCTTTTTCAGTTTGCAGCTTCAGGTCTTAGCAAACTGAAACATTTCCACTGTAACCAGCCAGATTGCCCAGATCCTTGAATATTTGGAGGATTGAAAACTCTCACATTGCCCCCCTTCCTCTAACCTGATTTGATTGTGTTGTAAATATATTGTTCTTGAAGGATTAAAGGATGTCACAGTGTGGAAGATCTGAAAACTAATGGTCCAGAAAGGATCACCTTTAACTCCTTTGAAGCCTGGCCAATACCTTTTTTGTAATTGGTTTTGTTTCAAGCAAAGGTTGGTGTAGTGCCGGTCATCTGTTCTAGATGCAGTGAAGAACAAATCTTTGTATGGACATTACAATGGAAAACATATTTGTTTGACATCACTTTGTTTTCACCAGATGGACCTGAAAAAAACTGAAAGTTTCATGCAGGTTTATCAAATAGAACAAATCTTATAAACAAAGGAAAACGGCCTTTTGAATTTAAATAACAAACAGAGAAAAAACCATAACTACACAGTCTCCATTGGCAACTGTGTAATATATATTCCTTTGATAAGTTATAACTATAGTGATTTTGTGGTCACAATTTAAAACTTAAAAATACTTAACATTCTCAGTTATGGTTCGGGGTGGGTGAAGAATTCCACTCTACTGGCAGAGTTCATGGTGTTTTGCCCACTCCCCGCCGAGCGCAGAGTTTTGTAAATCTCCACTAAGTGAGATGGAGCAGAGTTTTTTCTCTTGCACAGCTCACCAGTGTTAAGCTGGTGTGCAGTCATGAGAAAAAATCACACGCTAGACCTCCCCCCGTGAGATTTCTCAATGCAGGCGGTAGCAACAGGTCACAACTGTTCGCATTGAGGAATCTGCCGCTCACGATGAGAAAGCTGCTGCACGAGTAGAATGTCTACTGGAGCAGCAGAAAGTAGCAGTGCCCTCCAGCACGATGCGTAGAGCCATTCGTGCTGATTTAACAGCATGGGACAAACTTCCCCTGCTTAAAATCAGTGTGAACAGCACAACTTAATAGACTATGCTGCTTGCTGAACTCCGCGGAGTGCGTCTGAGTTTTTGCATCAGTTAGTGGAGTTCAACAGAGTAGAACTCCATGAACTCCGCAAAGCCTAGTTATAGCGAGCCATGAAAAACATAACTCATACCCAGCAGTGCTTTGCTCTTGATGTCACACATGACATCACTGGTGATATTTTTAATGACATCCTGGTATGTGTAAAAGTAATTTTCAATGAAGAGTGTATGGTTGACAATAGAAAATGGTCAACCATTCTAACCTCCAAGCACCTGATGATGATACAAATGTTTGGGCTGTGCATAGAGCTTGCTGCTCATGTGAGGGTCTGGAAAAGAATTGCCTTTGACCACACAGTGCAACCTAACAAACCTTTCCTAAAGATGGTATGCATGATCTTCAGTCATTTGCTGAATGTACACAATGTACATTTTTTAGAGCAGTGGAGCATGGGCATAATGTTTGACCTTATGTGTCAAACCAGTTGTGAATGACCTTCAGTCTTGCCCAACTTTGCTGCAATGTTCAGGGTCAGCTGCATACAGCTTTAAAGCATGTGCTGCTATTTCATTTTTCGCTAACCCCAAAAAAAGTAGTGAGTGATCATGACAAGCTACGCTTGTTCTTCTGCTATGAACAGGGTGGGACAGCTTCAAGTTGTGGGCACACTCTCCACTCACTAATATCAATGATGATGCCATTATAGATGTCATGAGAGATGTTGTGCATGAAATCATGAGTATTGAGTGACATGGCATGAATTCTGACCTTTTATAAACAATTGTTAATTAGGTGAAAGCAAAGGTAACCATATCTTTTTTCAGTTCATTCTTGCATTTTTTTTAACATATATTACACCCAAACAACAGTACATAGACAAAAATGTTTAAAGCTGACAGAATAGATTGTAACTAAAATATATATATATTGGAGCACCACAAGAGCCTGCAGGCAGTGTGCCTGGTAACGCCCACAGAGGCGGGACTTTTGAATTACTTCAGGTACTCCAAATAATTGGGGTGTGCTTTCCATAGACTGCCTTAGCTCTTTGAAGAAGTGCGAGTCTGCACGAAACGCGTTGGGCGTTAAAGACTGTGTGAGCATCTTGTGCTCCATGAAGCAGCTTCCTTAAGAAATGCAGCAAAACTTACCTCCTCTGTGTGGCTTCCTTGAGGGGACAACTCTCTGTGGTTTTTGATGTTATAACGGCCAGTCCTGCCATAAGGAAGCCACGCCGCGGAATGCGGTCTCATGCCGGCACCTTGGTGCGTCCCGTAATTCAGGAGTAGAGGTTGCAAGGGAAGTCTTATGGTGCCTCCTGGAGTCTACATGGCACTCAACCAACCCACTGTGGATTAATAGACGCTTAATTGGGCATCACATCGCAACTCACACGAGGAAGACATTGGAGCACTGCAAGAGCCAGCAGGCAGTGCGTCTGGTAATTCCCACAGAGGCGGGACTTTTGAATTACTTCTGGTGCTCCAAATAATTGCAGTGTGCTAGCCATAGACTGCCTTAGCCCTTTGAAGTCGTCGAGTCTGTACGAAACGTGTCGGGTGTTAAAGACTGTGTTGGCGTCCTGTGCTCCATGAAGCAGCTTCCTTAATAAATGCAGCAAAACTTACCTCCTCTGTGTGGCTTCCTTGAGGTGACAACTCTCTGTGGATTTTGATGTTATAATGGCCAGTCCTGCCATAAGCAAGCCCCGCTACGGAATGCGGTCTCATGCCGGCGCCTAGGGGCGTCCTGCAATTCAGGAGTGGAGGTTGGAAGGGAAGTCTTATGGTGCCTCCTGGAGTCTACATGGCACTCAACCAACCCACTGTGGATTAATAGTCGCTTAATTGGGCATCACATCGCAATTCGCTCGAGGAAGACATTGGAGCACTACAAGAGCCAGCAGGCAGTGCACCTGGTAACGCCCACAGAGGCGGGACTTTTTAATTACTTCAGGTGCTCCAAATAATTGTGGTGTGCTTACCATCGACTGCCTTAGCCCTTTGAAGAAGTGCGAGTCTGCACGAAACGCGTCGGGCGTTAAAGACTGTGTGAGCTTCCTGTGCTCCATGAAGCAGATTCCTTAATAAATGCAGCAAAACTTACCTCCTCTGTGTGGCTTCCTTGAGGGGACAACTCTCTGTGGTTTTTATATATGCAATATATATATATATATATATATATATATATATATATATATATATATATTACCTACTGGCGGTCGCCAGTAGGTAGTTATAGTTAGGAACCTGTTTCCATAGGAAATCCGCAACATTCTATTTGGAATAACTTTGGCGCCGGTCGACGAATCCTCGCGAATTTTTCAAAATAGGTGGGGCGCTACGCTCCGCTCCTACCCTGAAAGTCTCGGGGGGATTCGTCAAGCGGGGGCTGAGATAAAAGGGGGGTCCCAAAACGCGTTTTTCCCATGCATTTTTCCATAGGACCTTTAGACAGGGCTACAGCCCGAACGGCTGAACAGAATTACTTGAAATTTGGCAGAGAGGTAGTCCTCAGGTCAAGGAAGTGCCTTTTGTAGGTTTGGTGTAAATCTGTTCAGTAGATTCTGAGAAAATAGCCTTTAAATCAATATATATATCTGAGCCAGCTTACGGTGCGCTTACGGTACGCTTACCGTACGCGTACGGTGGCGTGCGCGAGCGCGATTCTGATTGGCTCTTAGATCTTAGTAAACATTCGAATCGGCCGAAACCAGGAAGCGGCGGCCGCCATTTTCTCTCTCGCACTGAGAGTGATGATGAAAATACAAAGCACAAAAACATGTAAAGGGGCTGTTTAGACAGCTCCCACACACATAGCCGAAGAGAAAAACTATAATATTTAAAAAATAAAAATAAAAAAAATAAAAATTATCCACACTCTGTCCACCCCGTGTGCAAATGGTGCCCGAAGGGCACCATTTGTGCATGGCTTATAAAAATTACGAAAAATTAAAATATTACCTTTCAAAACGAAGTGCATCATATGTCCTCCATGTGCGCACGGTGCGCGAAGCGCATCGTGCGTACATGGCCCATCTAGCGTAACGTGGGCACGCGGTGCGCATAGCGCACCGCATGCCCACCGTGCGTGCACGGCACTAACTGCGTAAAGTGGGCGCGCGGTGCGCGAAGCGCACTGCGTGCTTACTGTGCGCGCACGGTGTGCGAAGCGGAACCGTGCGTGCACGGAACGAACTGCGTTAAGTGGGCGCGCACGCCACGAATGGCGTAAAGTAACTTAGCATTTAAAAAACCGTACAAATTCACTGAAAAAACCATAGGTTTCACACACGTTATAGTTAGGAATTAGCATTTAAAAAACCTTGCAAATTCACTGAAAAAACCATAGGTTTCACACATGTTATAGTTAGCGGAAATTTTACTGATAAAAAACCAATTAAATTCCCCCGTTATAGTTAGTGCAGGCAACTATAACTCACGCGACCGCAATCTTCTGCTGATGACATATGTGTCTTTATGAAAAAAAAATATTTGTAATATATGTATAGCTAAAAATGTATGGAAGAAGACATGGGCAAATAAGTGTCTAAATACAGTATTAGCATCAGCAGAGGATTGCGGTCGCGTGAGTTATAGTTGCCTGCACTAACTATAACGGGGGAATTTCATTGGTTTTTTATCAGTAAAATTTCCGCTTGGTGTAAATCTGTTCAGTAGATTCTGAGAAAATAGCCTTTAAATCAATATATATATCTGAGCCAGCTTACGGTGCGCTTACGGTACGCTTACCGTACGCGTACGGTGGCGTGCGCGAGCGCGATTCTGATTGGCTCTTAGATCTTAGTAAACATTCGAATCGGCCGAAACCAGGAAGCGGCGGCCGCCATTTTCTCTCTCGCACTGAGAGTGATGATGAAAATACAAAGCACAAAAACATGTAAAGGGGCTGTTTAGACAGCTCCCACACACATAGCCGAAGAGAAAAACTATAATATTTAAAAAATAAAAATAAAAAATAAAAAAATTATCCACACTCTGTCCACCCCGTGTGCAAATGGTGCCCGAAGGGCACCATTTGTGCATGGCTTATAAAAATTACGAAAAATTAAAATATTACCTTTCAAAACGAAGTGCATCATATGTCCTCCATGTGCGCACGGTGCGCGAAGCGCATCGTGCGTACATGGCCCATCTAGCGTAACGTGGGCACGCGGTGCGCATAGCGCACCGCATGCCCACCGTGCGTGCACGGCACTAACTGCGTAAAGTGGGCGCGCGGTGCGCGAAGCGCACTGCGTGCTTACTGTGCGCGCACGGTGTGCGAAGCGGAACCGTGCGTGCACGGAACGAACTGCGTTAAGTGGGCGCGCACGCCACGAATGGCGTAAAGTAACTTAGCATTTAAAAAACCGTACAAATTCACTGAAAAAACCATAGGTTTCACACACGTTATAGTTAGGAATTAGCATTTAAAAAACCTTGCAAATTCACTGAAAAAACCATAGGTTTCACACATGTTATAGTTAGCGGAAATTTTACTGATAAAAAACCAATTAAATTCCCCCGTTATAGTTAGTGCAGGCAACTATAACTCACGCGACCGCAATCTTCTGCTGATGACATATGTGTCTTTATGAAAAAAAAATATTTGTAATATATGTATAGCTAAAAATGTATGGAAGAAGACATGGGCAAATAAGTGTCTAAATACAGTATTAGCATCAGCAGAGGATTGCGGTCGCGTGAGTTATAGTTGCCTGCACTAACTATAACGGGGGAATTTCATTGGTTTTTTATCAGTAAAATTTCCGCTAACTATAACATGTGTGAAACCTATGGTTTTTTCAGTGAATATATATATATATATACATATATATATAAATATATATATATATATATATATATATATATATATATATACATATATATATATAGGCAATATATCAAGGCAAGGATTAGAGGATTACTTCAAGCATTTCCTACATGATAAAATGCGTTCAATTGTAAAGTTTCTAACCATAACAAATTTGAAACATGTACATACATGGAAATGTTACAAGTAGGTTAATACAATTGTACATTTAGTTAGGTATAGTGAGGCATTATAATATTACAGTAAATTCATTGTGAAATAATTTATATTTAATAATTTAAATACTTCATATGTGCGCTATGTAGAAATCTGAATTCTTAAATATAAATAGAGGTTTGCTTATGGAAATACACTAAAAAGGTTTAATATTTACTTAAGCAAAATAGGTTACCGGTATCATTATAATTAAGAAAATTATTTAAGAATAAAAAAGAAAAGGTCAACATAAAAATAGGTTAGAGGTGTGGAATAATAGGAAGCATGAAATGTCGATATGAACATGTAAGCTTTTTCTGGATTCTACAGTCACAGGAATTGTAGTAGTGACGATGTAGCGGTGCAACACTTTATTTGCAGAAGATATAGGAAAATGCAACCTTCTTAATCTGCTATAGAAAGTTAGATTTCAATAGTAGATTAAGCAGATCCCATGAGTATATGCTATGGAGCAGGAACAAGATCAATGTTCCCTTAGGAAACACCCAGCTCACTGGTTTCAGGTCAGATCTAAATGATCCAAATTGCAGTGCCTGAGTCCTACCAGTTAGGAAGAATTCAATCCATTTTAGCCCAGGCCACAGACTGCACAATCCACCAGTTTTGGCATTGAGATGTGGTGAACGGCAGCATCCAGCACAGCATATAGATGACATGCAATCACTCCACTGACACCACCATCATTTGAAATCATCTGCATGAAGTCAACAACAGATGCCATAATTAATTCAGTACCCCATTATGGCCATAGCCTGGGTCGCGACTCATCTATCTGGCTGTCTCATTTAACAAAACTCTGAAGCTGTAGGGTGGCAATTGTTTAGTTATGGAAAAATTGAGTTCAATCTTCATTGGCATAAAGTAAGGGTTGTTTCAATAATATGGTGGACAATAACAATTTTAAATTAAACAGGAACAGCTCAAGTGCCATATATAGATTCATTATTTCTGTGGTTTTATTTATATGAACATCATAGGAGGAAAAATACCTAGTGGAAACCATGATGCTTTACTTTTGGCTATACATTTTCTACTTACTTTGATTGACTGAAGTGGAGAATTCATAAAACAAATAAGGTTTCTTCATACTTTAATTATGGGAAGAGGAGAATTTATCAAAAGAATTCTCCTACGACAGCATATATTCTCGACCTTGACAGGTTGATACAGTTCTAAAGATTTTGCATAGAATAATCTCTGCTGATAATATCTTCAGAGAATGGTAAGCATTTTTGGTTGCTATATAATTATATATCTTCTTAGTCTTTCTACATTTCTCATCTATATCATTTACATCTACTTTAACAATATAGGGCCTCATTTACTATTGGGCAAATAGCAAAAATTGGATGAAATAGCATACCGACATTTTGTAACCTGCCAAGAATTTTGTGACGTGACTAATGAACTTATCAGCCACATTGCAACAAGAATATTTGGAGGAAGACACAAACTCTCATACCTCATTAACATTCATGAGGCTGGATGCAATCACCAACACCACCACAAGTATCTGCAAATGCAGGCCTGTGAGAGACTGTCAGAAATACAGTGTTATACAAGTAACTATTCAAGAATTGCGTTAAACTACAACAGGGCTCTACAACAGTATGTCCTGCCCGCTATCAATACAGAATACATGCACTGCAGACACAAAGTCAGGTATGTGATTTATATTGTCAAAATATCAGAAATGCATGACATGAGACAAGGTGCTGCTGGTGAATGGCACAGTGCAGGTGAAAATTGTAAACCCAAAAAATTGTATACATAGGAATATAGACAGTTAGGCAATCAACATTGCATTAAGTCCAGCAATGAATGAAAGGTTAGGACAACAGAACTTGGTGTTTTAACCTCTCTAAGTGATTTTTTGGGTCTTTCTCATTAGAAAACAAACAGGTAGCAACCTTACTATGGAACTCTGATGCAACTGAAAAAAACATCTAAGAAGCCGGTCGCCATGTCCTTAATAATAACGTCCAAACATTCAAAAGGTACACACAAAACGTTGGTCGGTACACTCGTCCACTGTAGCAGACTTCCATCTGTGCATTTGCAGTTTATAAGAGTAAACATTTTGGGTGCTGCTGACCTCCAGGGAAGACAGTGGTCAGAGGATGGAGTGATGCTCTGGACCATCAATTGCTCTCCTCCAGGCCGCCCATGAAAGCTTTTTAACACCTGCCAAGAATCCAAAAAGAGATTCTTGGAAGGTGTAAGTATATTTACTACTAATTATTTTTCCACTACAGGCGTGGCTTTCAGGAACATCAACTGCTAATTTGTGCTGAAGTAGCTTGTCCTCTCCCCATAAAACATGGTAAAATAGGCCTACACCTGATTGGCACATTTAATTTACTTGTAAATCCCTAGTGAAGAAGTACTTAATGTAGCTCATTACAACATGTCTCAGGCATGCCATTGCAACCTGTAGTGCAATTTTGCCAATTTGACATGGCAAAAGTAACCTTTTTCCAGGTCTGAACCTTCCTTTTTAATGCATATAAGTCAAATCCCTAGTGTAGGCCCTTATAAGCATATAGGGCAAGGTGCGCTGTGTCTTAAATAAAAAAGACATGTTTTTATTTATTTTACTTGTCCTGGTAGTGAAAAACATTTAAATTCATTCTTCACTACTGTAAGGCCTACCTCTCCCATAGGATAACATTAGGTTACCTTATCACACTTAATAAGTGCTATCTTTTAATTGGGTATAAATGTGCAAGAGAAATTCCTAGTGGAACACATAAATGTTATGAATAATTAAATGATTAATGATGATTTTCTAAAGATAATCTAATATGAATTGTCAACCAACAAAAACAAAGGTCAACCCACCTTTCATTATTGAAACAGTCAAATATAATTGTTTCAAAGTTGATCATGTTTCAGTAAATTAGTGCATAGTGCTCAAGTGATCACATGGTGAGTATAAAGAAACACTGAACAAAGTGTATGTAAAAAGGAAAAGAAACGACAAAGGAACAGCACAATGAGTCATATAATAAGGTCTAATCTCAGTAATCTGACACTATGAAAACTATTATTCTTTTCCAATTGGCAAAAGTGTTGATGGCTTTTCGAACCCAATAATTAAACGGGTCATCATCAGGACAAGAGAGAGTTTAGAGGAGCAAGAACGTCAATTCTAAATCAGGAGAAGAAGGGGAAAAACATGGGCATCTGAATTAATGAGAGATTAAATAACCATCGGCAAGTTAACTGGGCAAAAAAAGAAGAAGAAGTGCAAACAAATTCTAAATAATCATAATATATAGATTAATTATCTTTTGATTGAGAGCAGGTAGAAATATCATGTTTAGAGAAATTAATTGTAATTTAAATTCTTCTTTAATGGTAAAGTCAGATTTTAAGTCACAATTCTCAAAATGACACTTTTGCAAAGTTGGCATTGTCCTTCCCTAGCATCTCTGTGCCTCTGCCAGTGTCCTGGCAAACAGTGAGACAAAGGGGACTGGGTTTAGGTAGGATGGGTCATCCTTCTTGGATTGCTGGGGGCAGAGCTGTCCCCTGCCCCACATATTTTTCAAAGGGCTGACTGCAGCTCACACACGTAGAACCTGAAACCAGTGTTTTGTCACCCCAGATATCTTGGAGTCTTGGCAGGTGAAGCAAAGAACTTTCCAGAACCTGATATTGGTGGGTAGCCCTGGAGAATTCCCCACTTCAAAGCTTGGTCCCAGGTATAAATATTGGACCTTCAGTACAACTCTTCAGTGCACTCCAGGACCGCTGAACATTCTAAAGGTAAGGACTGATTTTTTGCCCCACAGGACTGCCCTGCTGGTTGAGGCCTGCCTTGTTCCCCAGAGGACTGTCCTGCTGCTTGAGGCCTGTCTTGTTACTCAGAGGACTGTCTTGCTGCTTGAGACCTGCCTTGTTCCCCAGAGGACTGCCGTACTGCACGAGGCTTCCCTTGTCCCCCAGAGGACTGTCCTGCTGCTTGAGGTTTGCCCTGATCTCTGGAAAGGAAGACCAGACCTGCTCTCTTCATCCCTGGCTTCCGGAGTGACTTTAGGGGTCAGTTGGCTGACACGCTGTTCTGAGCTACAGGGACACAACAAGCTTCAGAGGCCTTCCTGCAAATTCCAAGCTGACCTGCTGCACCAGGCCTGCTGTTCATGTTACAGCAGCAACCATCCACAAAGCTCTCACTGCTCCTTGCAGCCTCCTTCACTTCTTAATTAGTTGAAGGGAGTGGAAGCCTCACTCAGGCAACAACCACAATACTTGTTAGGGTGAACCGTGGCTTTTTATCATGGCTTTGACTCCCACTAAGTATGAAAAGGACATGGTTGTTAAAGGTGCCCAATCTTTGCTGAAATCTGAGATCAGGCACTCTTTTAATTCTTGGTATTCCAGGCATTCACTGCTGCAGACTTGCTTGTTTGGTGAGCAAATTCACCTAATTTGTTAGCTGTACCTAAGGGGAACAGTGATAGATTAGGAAAGTAAAGTACTTTGCCTATCTCTATTAAAATAATTGAGGAAATAGGAGTGGAGCCATTTGAGAGATTGGAGAATTGAAACACCGATTTCATAGCTACCTACAAATTATTAAGTATCAAAACCTAATGAATTCTATTTTGTACTTGGGAAAACCAATGAAAAATACAAATATTGTGAAAGAAGAAATGTCCATTTGAGTTTTCAGAAATGTATAGCATTCCAATGTTCGGCCTACCTCATCATCTCACGATTTTGCATGAGTGGCTAATTTATTTAGTCTACCTTCTCAAATAGTAGGATGTTAAGTTATTTCGCTTCTTCTCATGCGTCTCATGCTTGGTATAAAAGGAAATGTGTGCATTGCTGGCATTCTGTTTAGTGGTTAACCACTAGATACACAGAGGCCAATAACATGTTTGTTTGGACGCTCTTTTTAGCTGTTTTATTATATTTTGTTTGTTGAATTACTGTGCATGGGTTTTCTTCAAAGTACATTATGCTGAAGATGTCCTTGTGAGGACAACAGAAAACAATCCTCCCTGGATGCTCTCATTTACAAATTGTATATCATGTTGAGATTTCTCTTGGTGTAGTGCTCTCCTAAAGAGAACTGGGAGCTCATTCTTTATTGAATGTTAATAAGTTGCTTTTGTACAAGGTTGATTTGAAGTCAGGCCTTCACTTATAGTATGCAGTAAAGCAGATAAACCCTACATGAATTTTGCCATTTTTAAAAAGAGTGTGAGAATGACATTTATTGTTATTTTGATTATAGTTTGAATATAAACTTTTGCATTCTGTGCTATGTTTCCAGCAGTAGTACGGGTAGGGATACCCTTCAAAACATTGACTGGAATGCATTATTTTTTCTGTAACATACTGTTATGTTCCCTGTGCCCCAGTGCTAGGGTTCCCAAGTCCTGAAATTGTAAGCCTTAAACTTGTAAAATCTTGGTAAACTATGCATTGTATCACCACTCTTTGCTTGGTATTAGTATTTACCCTTTACATTCACTTGAACTATATAATCCAACATACATCACACGTTGATTTTATTACCAGGTGAGTGTGGACGTGAAATGCTATTGCCTGAACTGTTGCAAGAATTCAGTAGCTTTTCAGTTCTAAATGTTAGAGAACACTGTATGCTAAGCAATTTATGATGGCATGTATGCTATAGGGATGGACCTTTGTGTGTCATCTGAAAAAGTATGCTTCTGCCAAATATCAGTTAATGCAAACTGGTGCTCAATTACAAACTGTTTTTGAAATTTCATTCTGGCCTACACCTGTAAACAGGCATATTTCAACTATAATTAGGTTATTCCTGATTCACATAGGTAAAATTGCTACATTTATGCTCAGTTTGCACTTGTGTTCCTATCTTTATTTGTATTTTAATACTTCAAAGGTTTTGCACTTTGCAAAGTTGACAAGATTGTTTTGTTTAAAAATAATATGAGAAATAGTGAGCCTGAGAATGTTGCAAATGTTTGTCCCTTCTATCTTGATTTGGCTTCCGTTCTGACCTCCTGTATACTTTGATTATGATGGAGCTCACTTGTGGAATTTAATTTTTCTGAGAGAGGTTTCAAAATGTACAATATTGAGACACTCCTGGTTAGCACGTGGTTGCTTTCAAAATGAGTTTTGGTGTATTACTGCATGTTAACATAATTTCCAAACAAGCTTTAACACAACATCACAGTATTGTTATATTCATATTTATAGCAGATGGGCACGTATTCCTGATCTTGCAATCTTGTCTACAGAAATATTATCTGTTTTTGTCAAACCAAACCATTTTCAAATAAAGAATGATAAGTGTGCAGTCAAATACAAAAATGTGGACGGGCTCTATGTACTGTGCCTTTTTAAATTAAACTAGAAAGTGTGATGCATACAATTCTTCAATGATTCAACAATAGCTAGGGGGTGGACCTGTTTAATGTCAGCAAGGCTAGGCCACTGAGAAATACTAAACAAAGAATTACCATTAATGAATTAACTTCCACTAGACATAACTTTTTATATTTGTGTTCCCGCAATTCAATTAATGGGATCACCATTTATTTTCATCATTATTTATGAATAGTTTAGTCATTTTCTAAAGCTGTCATAAACAGAGGGACAATCGCTCATGATTTGAGTCAATTAACATTCATTGTATAACTCACATAAAAGGACTGACAATACATTACCATGACAATAAAATCATTACCTACAACAAAACATCAAAACATACAAAAACATAAATCAATTGGGGACCTGAAAAGTGAATCAATAGCTTTCCTGGCACTGAACTTTAACAACCAAAGGGGTACTATATCTAATACTATGTGACACCCCAAATTTATCAGATAAGAACCTGGGAGTGCAGGCTTCTTCTCTCATATGAAGCTTTAGTGAGGGATCTACTCAGTGAGCTATCTTATCCAGAGGATCCCTAAAAGCACATGCTTCCTTTTAAAGGCCCACTCCCTGATTTACTAAAACTGTTGACATGTTTCGAACCCAGCTCCAATTCAGGACGCATAACAGAAGGACACCCCAGGGAAAAACAGAAAACAATTGTGAATATACGAACTTAAGCATGTTATTCATGTTTTAAAAATGTACCACTTTGAAGTCTCCCATTATAAAGACAGACACATCCAAACTGAAGAAAAGGAAAACAATTGAGGACCACTATAAAAAATAATGATATGAAGGTGAAAACTTTACTTCAAACTCATGAGTCAAACATGTACCCCTATCCAATTTACTCTTTTTTAAACCCAATCAAATGTAAAATGTTTATTCAAACCACTTGCTGGTCAAGGTTTTTCTAACTGAAAAAACACTGATGTATGCGCTTAACATAGAAAATGTCAGAATAATTTTGGAACTCTGAGTTGACACCTCATGATAATAGAAGGGTTAATGTAGCAAATGAGTTCTACCCATTTAGTTTAATAGGATTATCTGCATCTGACTGCCAGGATTTTGGACTTTTATTGTGATCAACTTTTACACCTAAGTCTCACTCATAGTAAATTCATGGTAATTGGTCTCAGACTGCTAACTGCCAGTATCCACCTTTGCAACTAGGGAGAAAGGCTCTGAGCTGGTTTCACTTGACTATATGAGCACTAGCACGTATATGTGTGTGGGCTGCACTTGTGGAAAAACCATCTTGAGCAGTTTGGTGTCTGCACACCAGTAGCCTGTCACGGAACAGACTTTTCAAGGATGTGTACTGACCATGGGATAGGCCTTATAATGTGAGTGGGCATTCACAGTTTTGGTTTTAGTGGGTACTGAAGGTCTGTGGTGCTTACACTGCATTATAAATTTCAGACAAAATCTGCCCTAAGGTACAGTTTTGCACTACTTAGGCCTTAAGATCCAGTTGAGTACCAATGTTGGGGTAAATATGCTCTCCATGTGTAGATTTATAGTTCCTAACATCATCCATACACTCCTTATGGCACTTTACACTTTGGAATAGCTTTATTGATAAACATCAAAACAAGAGAAGAAAATAGCTTCCCCAAAAAGGAGAATACAAAGGTGCATTATTGTAAAATTATATCATTATTACATAACAAACAGAATAATATCAAAACTCAGCTGCATTAAAAAAAACTTTTACAATTGTAATTTTCCTAGTGGTAGAGAAAGAGAAAGGGAGGACCAGGAAAGAAACAATTGTATTATGTAATAAAGTAAACAAAGACCAAGGATGAAATCTATATAAAATGTATAAATACTAAGAGATAGGAAATGAAGTACCAAAATATAGGTAATGAAAAGAACAGAGAACATTTCATCTAAGGAGGCTTGCAATTATTGATATACACAGTTTTTGATTGCGTCATTCTTAATACTAGTATCTACAAAATGTGTTAGCTGTAAACAAAACAAATCTCTATTCATTTTAGACCTAGAAAGAGACATAAAAGCAATCTCTAATTTAAGATGCTAGCATACATTATCCCACCATGCTTTGTGCAAAATAATATTTCCAATGAATAATTATTTGCTGAAAGGCAAAAGCCAAACATAAATCTAACAGCATATTTTTAGGAGTTATTGGATAACTATGAGTAAATAAACCTTCTAGAAAAAATATATACAATAGACAAAGAGCAGTGAATGTGAAAAACCACATTAATTTGAAACCAAACCTAATAATAGATAAAGTATTTAGAAACCAAAACAACAGATGCATAAAATCATTGTTTGGGTGATCACATGACCAGCAGTTGCCTCTATTGTCTTTAAAGAATTTGGCAGCAAATGAGGGAGCAACATATAGCCTACAATAAAGAACTAATAAAGATTAGGTTGTCTTGGCTGCTATAGATATCTTATGTACTCTAGACCATATCTTCTTCCAAAATGGAATAGATCAGGTATATCCTAAATCCAATTCCCATAAAAGTTCCACTTTAAATTTAGGTGTTGAAAAATTCATAGAGAGAAAATGTTTATAGATAATGGAGGCTTTAGGAGGAGAATGAATATAAAAGATAATCCTGAACTATTAGAAGTGGTCAAGGTATCTTCCAATGCGAAAATCTTGCTTGAAAGGATGTAGAACAGTTAAAAGACCCCTGAAACATGGGAAAAGATATTTGAGCATCATCTTAAAATAAATCTGCCACCCAAATAATACATTTCTCTGTCCAAGGTTTCCAAGAGATTGGTTTATTATTGTGTTTGATCAGTTTGTTATACCACAAGGGTGATTGCACGGAGGTATAACATTGCAAGGTATCTAGGAGATAACTTGATTTAGGCAGTGTACATGTGTGTTTGAAAAGTGGAGAAGCTTGAAGAGAGGAATGTGAGGAGAAATAAACCACCTGCAGAGAAGAAAAGGGTTTTATTAAAGAGTTCCCAATATCAAACCATAATGGTGAGAATGGAGGCGAATTCTTGATCGTCCAGAAAGAGAGAAGGCTTTATGATAAAGGCAGATATTGAGAAAAGTTGCTCCCCTTTCGATTTAGTTTTCTTGAGTTTGGCTAAAGAGATTCTAGTTTTTTTTTCCCTTAAACATTTAGAAAGTAGAGAATCAATGTTTTTAAAATAGGAGCAAGTAATAGTCAAATGGATCATGGATAAAATGTATAATAGAATAGGTCTATTCATTATTTTAATCACATCAAGATGTCCCCACAGATAAAAACAAGGAATTCCAAGAAGAATGCTGTGATTAAACTTCAGTCAAACCTTCAGTAAGATTAGTGTCAGCTGATTCTTTCCTAGAGTTCATAAACCAAATTCCCAGATTATTTAATCTTGGAATTCCATTGAAACCCAGAAGAATCAAAGAAGTGTTTGAGACCCAGTTTATTGAGGGTAAGATTTTCAGTCTTATCAGTATTACCTTTTTACTCTGAAAATGAGGAAAATTCAGAATCTTCGGTGAGCAGAGCTGGCATGGAAATGTCTGGATTTGAAATAAAAAAGAGAGTATCATCATCGTATGCTGATTATTTTATTTGACTCTCTCCATAATGGTAATCCAATATAAATGGGTTATTTTAAATTTGAGAAAAAAAGGATAAAACATCAAAACAAATAAAACTGGGGATATAGGGCATCCTGGAGGGACACCTTGTTGAAGACTAAAGTAATGTAAGATCTTCCCACTGAACAAGACCAAGGCTTTTGGAGATCTATATAATAGAGCAATCAAAGAAGTCATTTCGGGGCGAAAGCCAGGCTAAAGATTTAAGCATAAATTTCCAATCAATCCTACAGAAAGCCTTTTTCACGTTAATATTTATTGCTGTCAATGACATTGATAAGAGGAGATTACTTTAAAAAAAAGTCTCTGTTATCTGAAGCTAGCCTACCCTATATAAAACCTGATTGTTCTTTTCCAATTAATTGGGGTAAAAAGGGGTCAAGGCGTCACGCTCTATTTTTGCAAAACATTTATAGTCAACATTCACAAGAGAAAAACTGGTCTATAATTTTTACACAACGCTGGATCTTTTCCCTCTTTATGTATGAGACAATTTGCGACTTCTTGAAATGTGCCCTTAGTCACACCAGCAGCGAAGAAAAAGCTAAATAATGGTAATGGTCTCTTCAATAATATATTAGAGAAATGGAGTAAACATTTTACCGTAAATCCGTCAGGTCCCGGAGTTTTACCTTACTTAAGTGAGTTAAGTGTAATGAATATTTCTTGTAGAGAAATGTCTTTCTTAGGAAGAGAAAAATCAAGATCCCTTTTGACATATTTAGATAAATCTTGTAAGTAAGAATCAATACTAGATTAATGTGTAGTAATTTCAAGAGTATAGCCAGTATGATAAATAATATAAAAATCCAGCTGATATGCCATAATCTTTAAGTAAATAAATAACCTTTGAACTATGCATAAGACTCAATATTGGTGCATTGTCTCCTTATCTTGAGGTAATTAGCTAATATGTTCCCTACTTTACTAGGACCACAAAAATAAGGAGCACTGGTTTTATGTAAGGTGGAGAAGGCATTATATATAGAGGTTTCCATAAAAATATATTTTATTTTGATAAGATCCTTCAAAGCAGTTTCAGATTTAGATAAGTCGTGCTGATGTTCCAGATGTTTGCTCGTGGAAATTTAGGACTTGTGTTCTATATCAAACAATTTTTTCGTTCTAGTCACATAATCAATAATAACCCTAATTGCAGTAGCTTGAATCTGTCCCAAAAGATTAGAGTTAAATATCAGAGTCCTTATGTAGCTGAAAAAAATTGGATGCAAAGGAAAAAAAAGTGGAAGAAAATTGAATATCCTGTAAAAAAAAAGTTACGTCTCCATATACACTGAAGTCAGTAATCATTGGAGAATGGTCTGAAATCACATTGGGACCAATAGTGGTATAAACAGTGTTTTGGAATAAGTACTAAGAAAAATGTGATCTAATCTAGTGAGTGATTCATGAGCTGGAGAATAAAAAGTATAGTCTTGTGAAGAGGATCACAGAGCCTCCATAAATTAATTAGAGATCTTTGGGAGATGGCTCTACAAAACTGTTTATTCATCTTGTGCAGAATGAATTTGACTGAGGGGTTCTGCATTGAGAAAGGGATCCATAATCTGGTTACAACAACCTCCTAAAATAAAATAATCATCATCATATTATAAACATTTTTGGAAATATCAGATCAAAAATTATGATCAGCTTGTTTAAAGTCATAAACATTGCATACTGTTAAAGGAATATTTTTAATATATATATCTTTTTTTTCAAACAAACTTTATTGAGTACCAGAAAAAAATGACAATGCGTCATATCAAATACATTATGGTATTTTCGTTAATTGTTTTTAAATCGTGCACAGGTATCAACTTTGTACAGACTAAACAACAGATTGCATATGCCAATGGACCATAATACAGTCAATACGAGTATGATGCAATTGGTGAAGGCATATAAGAAGCAATAGTATCATTTGAAATGATTGCATTGTGTAGTTTTAAAAACAATTCCAATAACAAACCCCCCCTCCCTCCACCCTCCCTCCTGGTCTGCCGTTTATTGAGTGATTCTCAGCCAGTGCATTCGGTAAGATATCAGTGTCAGCCAGTTGCCGCTGGTGTGCGGTTAGAGTGTATATTGGCCTATACCGAACCTGCAGCTTGGGTACTTCATATATAGCTGGGTAAGTTATAGGGTCGGGGTGATATGTGTAGATAGGTGATCTATCTGTTTGAACCTTTCCAGCATAATGTCCCATTCCATAGAGATGGGGTGTTTCCGTAACCCTCACACTTCCTCCCATCTAAGTGCCGTGCTTTCGGGACTGCACCATCGAATCACGTTGACCTGCCATGTGGGTAATGTAGGAAATCTAGGGGACTTCCGTCTCATGGTGATCACTCTATGGCCAGTATAAGTGTGAGGTCCAGGAAAAGTAATTGGACCTTTAGGGCCCTAGAGCGCTTTCGGAGCCCCAGCAGGCATTCTAGAGTGTTGTCATTGGATTGTTGGGTGCCTGACCTCCCCAAGTGCATTCCGGATCTTTCCCCAGTAATCACGGAGGTGAGGACAAGCCCATAGCATGTGGAGAAAGCCCGCCTCTTCTACCTTGCATTTTGGACAGCAGTGTTGGGCTTCAGGGAACATTTGTTGTATTCTCTTTGTGGTTAAGTGGGATCTGTGTAGCACCATAGTTTGGATAAATCTAAGTTTCACGTTACGAGATACCCGCTTGGGATGTTCTAATATGCTCGCCCATGCTTTATCGTGAGTTCTGTGTCGGGGGCCTCTGCCCATTTTGAGCAAAGGTCAGTGAGTGCAGTAGAGGCTTGTGCCCGGATGCAAGTGTATAACCATTTAACTTGATGGCCGCCCCCCATGTAATACAGCAAATGTACTAGTTCATGTTGCAGAGGTTCGGTGCGTTGGGGCGCCCATGTCACACTAATGTAATTAGCAATTGTTGCCCAGTAGTTTGTACAAAAGTGTCATGGTCTAGTAGGGTGCCATCACCAAATAGCGAACTGACCTCCTCTACGCCAGCTTCTGCCCAGTCATGTAGTCGGGTCCTCGTGAACCTGCCTCCGGGGATTGTTATTTCCAATAATGGGATATTACTTGCTTAGGGGAGTGCATCTGGGGTGTAATGTAAGGCCTTCTTCCAGCAATGAACTGCAGTTGTCAGCAGTGGGGGCCCATCCAGGGGAATTTTTGTTTTTGGGAGCAGTAAGTTGTGTAGGGTTCCACGCTCTAGGTCACGGGTTGAGTAGCCTATTTCCTGTAGATTCCTACCTGCCTTCCAGTAAGACAACCACTGGAGTTGGCTTGCGTTATAATATGCCCAGAAGTCGGGGACCCCCAGTCCACCCTTGTGGGGCAGCAATTGTAATTTCTTGAGGCTAACCCTGCATCGACCCTTCCCCCATATGAGCTCCAAGAGGCTTGTGTCCAGGGCACGAAAGGTGGATTGCGGAACTATCAGGGGTAGATTTACAAAGAAATATAGAAGACAGGGAAGCATCACCATCTTGGAGATGGCAACCCGCCCCATTACTGATAATGGTAGGGATGTCCAGAAGGATACACTCGAGCGTATAGCAGTGATTGCCCTCAACAAGTTACCGTCGAGTTGATCAGTCTGTGCCCTGTATACTTGGATTCCCAAGTATTTAAACGTGTTATGTACTACAAGCAGATTGTAGGTACCTAATTGGAGCACATCTGGGTGGGACCGTCCTGGAAGTAGAAGACGTTGGATTTCCCTTCTTTGGTGGCCAGGCCTGAGATACTCTCAAAGGTGGAGAATATGTTGTCAGGTCACGTAGGTAAAGGAAGATGTCGTCTGCGTATATTGAGGTTAAGTGTGCGTGCCGGCTATCGGTATACCCAGATGCTTGGCTGATTGTCTCAGGGCTATTGCTAGTGGCTCTAATACTAAGACAAACAGTAGGGGGAGAGAGGGCACCCCTGTCTTTCCCCCCTGTGTATAGTATATTCATGTGAAATATGGTTCCTGGTGCGTGTTCTGGCGGTGGGGTTGATATAAAGCAGACGTACCCCCTGAAGATACTCTGGAGGGAGGCCAAATCGTCGCAGAGCCGCGAACATGTATCCCCACGTTATAGAATCAAAGGCCTGGCGTAGATCCAACGCTAAACATCCAGCATTATTATAATCCGCGGGCGTAGCCCCCATGATATGATATAATCGTCTAGTATTTAGAGAAGTGCTGCGTGTAGGGAGAAACCCGCATTGGTCTCTATGAATAAGGGTATTTAGGGCAAGCAGTAGTCGGTTAGCTAGCGCCTTGCTTAGAATTTTATATTCGGTCGCTAACAAGAACAAGGGCCGGTAGCTAGATAAATCCGTGCCATCTCGTCCCGGATGGGGAGTGAGACGACTAGGGCTTGCATGGTGGAGTGTGGCAAGAGACTGGAAGCCAGGGCCGTCTTATATAGCTCCTCTAGCTTAGGGACAAGGATATCCAAATAAGTTACATAAAATTCTTTGGCCAGGCCATCTAGGGCCTTGTTCTGGTTGAGGTCTTTGATCGCAGCACGTATTTTGTGCTGGGTGATGGGGCCGGAGAGGTTTTTCTGTGTTTCTGCTGTTATGCAGGGGAATGTTAGTCCGTTGAGGAATTTTTCTAGGGGTGTGTCGTTAGTGTGTGTGGGGGCAGCATAGAGGTCACTAAGGTAAGTACAGAAGGCATCATTTATCTCAAGTTGCATGTGTACTAACCCCTTATTTGGCGTACGTATGCAAGTAATGATGGGTGGCTCTGGGCTGTCTTGCAGTATCCGGGCTAGTAACGTACCAGACTTGTCGGCCTCAGTGTGCTTCCATTGCGTAAAAGCCCGATGGTCGATAACACGGAGGGTTTCTACAGTCACGGCATGTCTAATTCGAGCTTCTCGCAGGGATTCCCGTTTGTCTGGGTCAGTCACTGCAGCGTGCTCCAGGTAGGTCCTTAGGTCATCTATACTAATAAGGCTTTTATGTGTTTTTTGTCTGGCCCCCTCTACGGATCCAATTGCAGAACCCCGCACTACCACCTTGAGCGCATCCTAATCAATGAGATTGGAAGGGGCTGTGTTCCAATTTTCAGAGAAGTCATTTGTAATGGTCATGGATAGAGTGGTGCGAAACGGGGCGTCTTCCAGGAGTTGGGGCCATAATCTCCAAGTAGGAACTGGGGTGGGGTCTATACCCCATGTGAGTGTAAGCTCCAAGGGGTTATGATCCGAGAAGGTCTTAGCTAAACAGGTGGACTGGTTTTTGTGTGGCGATGGTGTGAGAGCATAGGAACCTATCAATCCTGGTATGAAGTGGGGGACTGGGGAGTAGAAGGAATATTCCCTGTGTGTAGGGTGCAGCAGTTCCCATATATCTTTCAGTCCCCAACCATTCAGCCATGTATTCAGGAGGTCAGCTTGTTTACGTGTGCCTGCGCTGTGTAGTGGGGGATGGGACCTGTCTGAGTCTACGTCGAGGACAGCATTACAATCGCCTCCTAGGATCCAGGGAATAGTATCCCACCCAGTCAGGGCCTTGCTCAATCGATGGAAAAACTTGTCCTGATCAAAATTCGGAGCAGAAATACTTCCCAGAACCACAGGTAGACCGTCTAAGGTGCCCTTCAGCAGAATGTATCTACCCTGGTCGTCTGTGCAGTGATCCAGCTCTGTAAATGGGACCATGTGGCGAATCCATGTGGTCGCCCCCGTGCAAAGGCCGAGTAGTTAGTAGAGAAAATGCGTCCCCTCCATTTTTGTACGGGTCTTCAAGGCCTCTGGCTCCGTAAGGTGCGATTCCTGGAGGAAGACAATTTGTGCCTTCCGCCTGAGGAGGTAGGCACGGGCACGGTGCCGTTTATGTACTGCCCCAAGTCCTCGTACATTCCAGTATAGCAAGTTATATGCGCCTATGGCGGTATGATGATTAGGCATAGTTTAAAATTGTAAACGGAGCTCCCTCTAACGCGGAGCCAATGAACTGACGCAGACCAGGAGTACCCCTTTCAACAAAACATACTCGGCGCAGCCATTAAACTATGCTGGTCCAAACAGATAACCACAACATACAAGTACCATAAATCAGTGCATTCGCTTTGTGGGGGGTCGTTGCTGCCGACCATAGTGTTGCTTGCTCGGCTGCAGAGCTCCGGTAGCTCAACAGAACCCGGGGGAGTATATATATAACATGTCAGTTAAGGAGACAAGGAGAGTCGCCGTAAGTATGGGCACTAAATTCTTATAGACGAGTACTGTAACCACTTGGTTTTAGTGAAAGGTCCGTTTCAGACTGTGTGGGTCCTACGTATCGGAATATGTGGGAGGACATCATAGCATTTCAGAGCATATTATTGCAGCTAGGTATACATCATAGCATATGACGTAAAAGAAGGATACTGGTGTGCTTGGTAGTCTATCTATAGTACGTAGATGACCCTGTCGGTATATTTAAACAAAGTGGTAAGGCCGAACACATCAATTGTCCACTAAGTCATCCACGGTCTGTGGCATCACTGAGGCAAACAGAGTGATACTCTGGTCAGAGTCTACGGTGCTGTCCTCTGAATCAGTCATAATCTTGGAGATATCCTCACGGAAGGAGCCAGCCATGGTCAGCGCTTCTGCTCTGCGAGTCATCTTCTGGTCGTGGGTTGGACCGGCTACCGTGGTGTTCTGCGTGTCCATATTGTGGCAGCGGGCGCCGCATTTCTGTGTTTCTGTGGGACCGCGGCGTGCCGAGCCCGATGGCTCAACTTGACTCAGTTCTAGACCCATCACTTCTAGCCATTCTTCCACATCATTTGGACTGTCTAAAAAGTAGGTTATCCGATCGGGAATGACTATTAGAAGGGCCGGGTATAGCAGTGCATATTTGAGCTGAGCTGCACATAGCTTTTTCTTAACTGCTTGAAACGAAGTCTGTTGGCGCTGTACCATGATTGTGTAATCGGGGTAGAGCGAGATCTGCTGGTTCTAAAATTGAATATGCGTTTTTTCCCTCGCCTTTTGTAGGAGCACATCACGGTCCCTGTAGTTTAGTATTTTAACAACCAGAGGTCGTGGAGGCGCTCCAGCCCTTGGCGCCCATGTGGGAATCCTGTGTGCTCTCTCCAGACAGAAATATGGTGATAAGCCATCCTGGGCCATGTATATCCGGAACCAAGTTTCCATAAAGTCTGCCGGCTTTGGACCTTCGCTGCGCTCCAGAAGACCAATGACATGTATATTATTTCGGCTATTTCTGCCCTCTGCATCCTCGACTCTGTCCTGAAGGCCGTTGACTTGCTGTTGCAGTTTTTTTATCTGCGTAGTATGTTCCGTAAGTTGAGGTTCCATACTGGTCAGGGATTTCTCGTGATCATGTACTGCATCAGCGAGCTTCCCATGGTCCGCCCGGAGAAGGGTGAGGCCACTCGTAAGGGTTCCTATCTGCTGTTCTATCACTTTGCGAGAGTCCCTGACTTCCTGCAGGATCAGGTCAAGTTTGTCAAGTGGACTCTCGACTGACTCAGAGGAGGAGACACCTGGGGATGGCGGTCTGGTGGTGGTTTCGGGAACTCCGGTAGGGCCTCCCGCACTAGAGTTACTGTCCGTGACCTTTCCCTTGAGTCTGCCCATATTGGATCTCCGGCGGCTTGTGGGTGTGTCTAGTATGTGCACAGTAGTTGAAGAGAGGATGCCGATCAACGCGATACAGTCCGGCAGTGTTACTCTATTGAGTATCTTACTCAGTTCTAATGTGGTCCAATTAATCGGTCTCAAAATGGCTCTTGGGCACAGGCCCTGGTGCCTCTTCAATCCCACCTGCTCTGTCCATAGACACGCAGTGCCGCCCAGGGTACACTATGTTGAGACCGGCGCTGTCCGCCACCTCGGCTGGACAGCCTCGATTCACACGGGATTGGGGTCTACCATTTGTCTGTCGCCATTAGCCCAGCCATTCCATGGCGATCCACACTGAAGAGCAATACTCGCACTGTTTGCCTGCAGGTAACTAGGCCCCAGGTCTGCAGAGTGTAGTGCTGGCTAGTACTCACTGCATCAACCACAAAAAATGAGAACTAGGGGTCTAGAATAAACAGACAAAAGCACATAAAGGCAGGGGTATGGAAGGAAAATCATAGAGTTCTTGGAGCAGAGTTTTGGGTTACCATCAATCTTGTATCGTGATCAGTATTATCATATGGTGATCCACCCAATTAAGGAGTATATCTCTTGATCATAGAGACTATCTCCATGGGAAACTCTCTTGCTCGAATAGATAGAAGGAGCTGAAACCTACAATACAGAAAAGCGATGGTGTATATAATTTGTGATTCAAAAATTATTTGTGATTCAAAAAATAATGCAGTGCAAAAAAACTAAGAAAGTTGTTGAATTATTAAAAAAGGGTTGCGTTGGAGAAAAACCTATCTCTTATCAAGCAGGCTCCTCACACCCTTAATAAAATTGGTGCAAAAAAACCCACAGTATTAACAAATAACTGCTAAATGAAAGGTCAACATGTTTCAGCCATAAGGGTAAATTACCCACGGCTTTCTTCAGGACCTATTTTTCAAAATCTTGCTACTGCCAAGTGTAGAGAGTGAATAAATAACACAATCTGTTTTAATGAAGGTTGGAATCATTACAACCTTACATTGGTTTCAATCCTCCATTTCAAGGGGTGTGACAATCACCTAGAAAAACAGAACAATTATCAACATAAACCCCTGTATTCGAGTGTACTTCTGAGTGGCCAGTATGACCAGACAATTTCTAATCATGGCGAGATGCAACAGTGCTTAGCTTACCCGTCTTGATCGGGGACTAAACCTCACCTCACCTGGAACACTTCTCAGGAATTATGAGGCCCCGCTCTGAAACAAGTATAGCGGAAAAAAAAGGAAAATAGGGGGCTTTATTAAGATTAAATATTAATAATTGCTCAGCCCTTCTGCTCATTCATACTATATCCACAAGATTGAATATAACACATGGTGTCCTCTCAGGTACACTTTTTATAACTGCTGGGCTAGTCTCAACATAATTTTTTTTTTAATCAATGCTCCTCCACATAAAGAAATTCCAACTTAACGCATGGTATTCTTAAAAGTTACGCTAATCTGAAAGTGCCAACCAATGGTACGTATCTTGTATAAGCTGCATGTGACACACATTTAACCACAAAGCACCGGGTGGTAATAGCTCACGCCGCTGTGGTGGCCAAAGCATACCTAGTGCAAAAAAAGTTCTTAATTCTCACACTATCGCTAATCATGTATCAGCCTCTGAACAATGTCAGGCTGCATATTGCGTGAAATATTCCTCAAAATGCCAATCGTACAATTGTTATAGAGGATAACGCTGCCATAGCAAGGCAAAGTAAACAGACAAGATAGCAAAATAAAGGGACAGAATAGGAGTGTGCCCGGTGAAAAAAGGCCACCGTAGCAAAAGAAGCCACCCATTGTAAAAACCTTTTGCGGGCCGCGTGTGCTTACCTGTCCGTCGTTGCCTCGAACGTCTTCTGAGTCGAGGAAGGAGGTAAAGGCGGGAGCAGGCGCCACGCTTAAATAATTGGTAATAGCGCACCTGTTGGTAATTAGCATCCACCCGGCTCCGAGTAATGTCGTCAGAGCAGACATACGTCCTTACAAGAAACCTCCCCCGCATTGGTTATCAGAGCGAGGTTGTCTACATCCACCAGATCGTAGGGCAAGAACTACAAAATGACGTCATCATAACGCAAAATGTAGTTCAAAATATAAAGTCTTGTCGTGTGATGTTATAAGAATGTAGAAATGTAAAATGTGAACTCGGGAGACATGAGATTTATGCATCCTGATATATAAAAACATACTTAATATGCGCACAAATCAAAAAAAGGTGGAGTGCTTGAAATACAATTGGTGGTAAACATCGTAAATATATTACGATGTTAATGTCAAAGAATGTATTCAGTGAGGAGTCTGCAGAGGTGCAGACCTCTTGTCGGGTATTACAGGATGGAAAACGCATCAGGCTACGTTCCTAAATTACTGATTCTACTTGATGTTATTTCCATATATAATTCCATCTATTTTAATACTGGATCCGATGGATTCCTTAATTAAGAATAACACAAGGTGTTATTGAAAGACACTAATGCACCCTCAAGAAAAACATGTTGGTCATGTTAATATCATTTGCCTCTTATGGTTTCTTATATAACATGGAGTATAAAGGTAGTAGGTCAGGGTGATACTTGAAAATGAATATCACTGGAGTAGTGTATATCCCTGATATTAACTAATATTAACATTGATGTTAATATTAATATATCTTGATGACTATTTACACAGACAAAAATGTAAATACACTCCTGAGTTAACAGTGCAATTTAGTATAGAAATCCTCGTACGTGCTCCCATATATTTTGAAGTGTTCATTCAGTCGACTAATTAGTTCACACTACCACAACTCCCATGTAGAATTTTGTCAAGGTGCATCATAGCCCCCTCTAAAGAGACGTAATGGTCATTATAATCACATCTCCCTCTTGTAGTTTATTGTGTGTCTCAGATAGTTGAGACAAGTCGAAATGATACTCAACAATATCTAACACCTTCGTTGATACAAATATTTTCAACATTTTTGATTCACTGACCGACAGATTGGACCAAGCTACTATGTCAACAAGGATGTGGTTATAAACTGGTCCATGGTATGTCGTCATTTAGGCCCTGAACATCGCAGTGAAGCCTGAAAACCAATTTTTGTTCTTTTAGGAACAAGTACCTAGAGATGTCACTAATGTGTGATGGTATCAAAGGTTTTTCAAACACTGTCCATTGAAAATCTTCTGCTCCATGGTTCATTTCAACCAAGTGTCTAGTTAGTCTGGTAGTGGTTTTCTTGCACCTAAATGTGCTTTTGTGTTCAAGCATGCATGCCTTTATCTTCCGAGTAGTCATTCCGACATACTTGGTTTGGCAAGGACAAGTCAGCAAGTAAATTAAATGACTGCTATTGCAATTTGTGAACTTAGATTGAACCCATGGTCTGTTGGTTCCTATATCCAGAGTTGTCGTATGTACTGTCTGAGGACAAATTGAGCATGTCCCACAGTGTGGAAATTTAGTTCGTAACTGAACATTATCTGCGCCATCTTGTCTCTCCCCAAGCGCCACACGCGAAAAACGCGCGATGGCCATTTTAGGCACCATGACCTCATTACCGATCGCCAGCGCGTCCCTCTGGTGCTGCGAACATCCCCCGCGCGCCTAACCACCCCTGCTCTCTCATACATAGGCCATGAACCCTCTCCTTCTGCGCGACCCTGCCATGAAACCACATCCCGCACCTGGCCAACACCTCCTTTCATCCCTTACATGGTCATACATCCTTTCGGTAACCCCTTCCTCCACGCCTGATCGTCCGAACTGATCCCAGGCCATAACCTAGCCCTGCGGATGCAGTTTATTGCCCCCACTGTAAGGGAAACACCCCACATCAAAGGGATTACAGTAGATCAAGGCCCCCCACCCCCTGAGACCCGACCAGTCGCACACACCCCCGGGAATTGGCGGAATGTCTAGCTATGTGATAGCCATCTCCTACTGTGTGTGGGGTGGGGACTTCCACTGCAGATATGTGTGGGAACGAGCTTGAAGTGGGGATTCTGAGGATGTTCTTTCATGTATCAAAGCGATCTCAAGAATGTGCCATGTATGATAAACCTGCAATAAAGTCATAAACCTGTGTATAAGAGGCCAGGCCTCAGAGATGTGGTTAGAGCATCTCGAGAAGATTCCCTGTGGGTCTGATCTGATGTGTTCTCCTCCGGAGAGAATAAAACTTTCTCCGGCGCCTGCCTCTTTTATTGGTAAATCATCAAATGGTATGAGAGGCGATTACCGCCGGGCAATACTTGAAAGGTTATCGACTGCAACTGCCACTACCATTCTAACAATTGGCGTCCCAAGCGTGGGGCCCATCAGCGTCACGTGGATCCAGTGGGAGAGGTCCCGACGACGGAGTGAACGACTGCAACGATCGGAAAGAGGTCCTGCCCGATAGACCCTCGTCTGGCAGCCGATCATCCGAACTTCACTGGTTCCGAGCAGACCTCTCTCGAGTGATCTACGGTCCTGACTGGGAACCATCAGGAGTGCCGCAGCAATAACGGAGAGTAGAGGACAATCGGGCGCTGGAGGCGGAAGACGAGAAAACTGTCCACGCGGTCCGGGTAAGGTCGTGAAATACGACGAATTGCTAAATGGTTGACTAATTGATTGAAAATACTAGTATTGCTTATTGATTGTTCTTTTTTGAGGTATTCGCTGCCTGCAAACGGGGAAGAGTAGAAATACTCTCTCTTCCTTTGCAGATAGTGAAGGGTAGGTAGCGCGGACTTTTGTCCCCCATTGTAATCTGTCGCGCCTATTTTCCTCCCCACTGATTGATTGACCGAATATTGATTGTTTTGAAGAATAGTACTTCTTGAGATATTCTCTGTTTACAAATAACGTATAATAGAAATATTCTGCCTAAGTCTTTGCAGACAGTGAAGGATAAGTAACGCGGACTTTTGTCCCCCATTGTAACCCGTCGTGCTTATCTCTTTTCTCACCATTGATTGATTGATTGTCCGAACACTAGTTGTTCGATATTGGTTCTTTGGAGGTATTCTCTGCTTGCAAACAACGCGAAATAGAGATATTCTGTCTAGTCTTTGCAAGCAGTGAAAAGATAGGTAGTGCAGACTTTTGTCTCTGTTGTAACCCGTCATGCCTATCTTCTCCCCACTGATTGGTAGTTGGTTCCGCCCGGACCGCTTATTAGAGATGAACCATCCGGCTCCTCTGGAAGGCACCCCTAATAAGGACATGTTTACTAAATATGGACTAGTCGCTGTAGCCTACATCAAACTAGGGCATAAAAATCGCTATAGAGAAACAAAAATAATCGAGAGAGACCAGTAGACCACTGATGGGTTCCTTTTAACCCTACAAAAATAAGAAACACTAGGAAATAGCCCTTTGCGAAAAATATGAAATTAGGGGAAGGAGCCAAGCTCACGGTCAAGATGACCACGAGATAGCTCGGCTCCATCGCTCTCGCTACCTAAACATGTCTGCCCTACCACCCACCCCGCCCAGTAAACACGACAAAATCCTGCACAAATGGAAATCTGCTAATACCCACCATCGACGTTGCCGAACTGGGTTAGATCACGCACGCTTGGGCTAGGTCGTTTTCCGGTTATGTAGTAACGTCCTTGTGCTCGTTGCCGGATTACAAGTATGTACAACACTCCAACAAAAGTAGTACGGTTAAAATGTTTTAATAACTTGTAGGTATATGCAACACTCCAACAGGATAAACATGCTAAAACACGTTTTCTAACTATTTACACGACAGCTTGCTGCAAATCCCAAGGCATTCACGTCCACATGACATAGTCCTCGCCCCTCCTTCCTCGAAATAGCAACATTGGCCTGTTTTGGGCGGTCTTTTAGTCGGCGTGGGCTATAAAAGGCCCACAAAGTCCATCGGCCTGTGAGGCGGCATCAGTGGTGGAATATTGTGCGAATAGGCCGGAGGCTACACAACGCGCCAAGACCAGGACGGTATAAGAAGTGGGGTCCAACAAGTGTACTGGTCTTGCCAATCTACTATGCTGCACTGATCGACAACAAAGGGTGCCCTGGCGGGGGGGAAGCGAAGCGAACGGGCCTCCCCCGCCTCCCCAGGTGGAGGCTCACCAGCTGAGAAGGCACCCCTGCCGTTTTACTCGCCGTCCAGCTAAGTAGGCGCCCCTGCACTCAACAGCCAGCTGCAGCAGGGGAACCATTTACGTCTCGCCTATCGGACAACCACCCAGGCGCGGGTCCCTTTCTGCACCAAGATTGCCATTAGCGTTCGACGCAAGAAGTGGGCCCCCGCAGCCAAGTGGTCGGGGGGACCCACCCCGGTGGCTGTAACGAAGAGCTGCTGCTGCCACTGGACTCTCAAAATGGCGGTCGGCTCTTCAGATTCAGGCCTGGTCCACTAAAAGATGGCTCTGGGCTACCTTGGAACTCGGAAGCTTGCCTGCTCGGGCGTGGGCCACACCCTTGAAAACGCCCTCTCAGTTTTGCAGATTCTGCCGGAGTAATTGGCCTTCGACTCCCGCGGACTTCCGGTGGGGGCTACCTCCGCTATTGCTCGATCATTCCACATTAACTTGTCTTTTGCCCCGGGCGGCAGCCATCTTGCGTCCCTTTGGTGCCGTGAGAGAGAGACTGATTCAAGGCATCGGCAGAGAGACCTGCCTGCTGTCCCGCCCTAAGAACGGATCACGGCATTGCTGCGAGCTTGTGGTGACGCCATGCTGACGCAAGCTTCTGTTTGAATTATCAGGAGACACTGTAGCCTAGCCGCTCGGATCAGTTCCGGTGGAACCTCAACATGACCCGGTAGGAACAAAAACTGTGCTTCCCCACCCCCGAATCACGATTCATGCTGTCTGTTCTTTCCGTTGGCGCTAACGAAGGTTCTCGAACTGCCGAAAGGAATTTTGGTCCGGCAGCTAGTTAGTGGAAGGACTTAGACTGTACACTGGACCCACCCGATCTCGCCACAAAATGGCGCCGATGTAGGAGGGGCCTACAACTCCTTATGGCGTTTCAGTTACTTGACATTTATGTTAAAAGGATATGAATGCGATGTTTTCACACATGATAGGCGGAGGGACGGGGAGGGTACTGATCGAGCATACGAACAACCTTATTAATGCTGGCCTTCCCATTTTTTATTGTCATTTTTATTTTTTTCATGTTAAGGTAGTGTTGCTCATGATACTCGACGCCTCTCACACCGTGGCCGGCCTGTAACGGTTGTAGGCCCGTATTTGTATACTGACATTGTTTTAAATAAAGGGCTCTTTGAAGGAATTACGGAATCAGCGTCACAACAAATCATCTAGGTTGGTAGAGGTTTTTAATGACTGTTACTCCCAAGCAATAGAAGGCAGATAATGCAGACCCTTTTTCTTTTTGCCTGAATTTTGAATTAATGAAATTTGTACCCATCACACCTGTCTTTTTCAGAGTTGTTAGAAAATGGTTGACTATAGCTTAAGGTTTCTGCCGAATGCAAGGTACGGTACCTTGCCCCATAATATGCGACCGATTGAGAAACAAATGCACGACAAGGGAACCCGAATTTAGGAGACGAATAAAATAGAGAATCTTGTATAGTCGAGAGGAAGGATATAGTAGGTCTGTGGTATTACCCGCCCCTGCAGCTAGCCTGGTACGTGGTAAGTAGAACTTTTTCGTGTCTACGCGCGCTGACGTACTTTGAATGCTGCACACCCCCCCCCCCTTTTTTTTCTTTTCTTCTCTATAGGTCACATCGGAGTTCCGACTGAAGAATGGAGTGGACATGGACCGCACCGTGCTCAATGTAGGGAAAAACATAGACAAACGTTGTGGGATGGTGCGCGAAGTGCAGGTCACCACTGGGAACGTGAAAAACTGTATGGTATGACTGTGTGTATGTGCCCTGATTATACAGTATGAATGTGTATGCATTTCATATGCTTGGGTCGCTGGAAGAGAACGTCATCGTATGACTAAAGTGCTTGTCTATCGATCAAAGGGAGGGGAGTAAAAAGTCCGACACCCCCCCCCCCAAAATGAATTACGGAAATACTGAAAATACGCAGCGTGCATAGGAAAGAGGACAGGAAAGGAGAGGTCCCCATACTCAACGTAGCTCTGTGTCTTCGCCTTAAGTTTCTGCGCTTGATGTATGTACTGTCACGCCCTATCCGGTATTTGTGTGTACGTGATCGCCGAATTTATGTTTTTCCCGCGCTTGTGTTTTCTTACGTAGAACCGACCCGTGCTACTCCATGTTGTGTGTGCACCAAATAGCCTACTTGATGCGCACGTCTCTCTCTCTCTCTCACACTCTCTCTCTCTCTCTCTCTCTTTCTCTCTCTCTCTCTCTCTCTCTCTCTCCCTCTCTCCCTCTCCCTCCCTCGCTGAAGGCTCTCTTGCCCTCTTTCTTTTTGAATAAATTAACGACACTATACATCCTCAGTATGTGTATAATTGGCCTAAAACACGACAGTGTTCGAACAAATTGACAGAAGCAAAACAACCGTATTTTACCACATTACTACCTCTCCTTCCTGTAAAATGTTGAACTTCACTGGCTGAGAAAGAAAGGACAGGTACAACGACTGATGTCTCCCAATCTGGCCCTCATCACGGGGACTATATGTCAGTGGTTTTCGTTTTAGAGCTCCTAACGACACCCCCTCCACCGCTCAGAATCGCCCCGCCCAATTGCTCAGAACTGGAACGTCTAAACACCCCGTCCTCCCAGAATAGCCCCAGTTCTGTACTAGCCATCCCAGGGTATTTTTAACAATACAGCTGATGACTTTATTTTCTGAAGACACATCGCCTAAACTAATGAGGGTTACCTATTGTCTTAGCTTGTGTCCCTCCCCCAAATAGATATTTGTGAACCCATGACAGTAGCACCTCGCACTTTTTCATAAACTTAGCAGTCCTCGGAGAAAAATGTGAATTAACAGAGCTTGTGTTAGAAGAACGAGTTTCTACCGGAGAAGCCGGTTCGAACTTTGATAGACCAGAAAGTTGACAGATGTCAGGCCTCCTGCAACGATTATAAGGTACAGGAATAGACACCTAGCAGGCCAGACGATGGAAATTTGCAGGAACATGCACAAAAACATGCACCACAGCAATGATTAATAAGTTAGTAACATACACCGATATAAGAGTTAATAGTAAGCCTGGGCGAAGCACTACGCTACGCTCGCGTAGTTTGCGAAGTCCGCGCTACTTCGCACTACGCGAACTGCACGTAGCACAGTGCGAACACGCGTAGCGTAGTGTTGCGTAGTGCTGCGGTCATTTTTTGCTTGCTCGCGGTCCTCAATGTCAAGTTGGCGACCGCGAGCAAGCAAAATGACATCCCGGCGAGACTTCTTCCTTGTTCGCGATCAGCAACATCAAGTTGGCGATCACGAGCATGGAAAATAAACCTCCCGGCGAGATTCCCAACGCGAGGAGGTCAGGTTTCTCATTGCGAGGGGTCGCGTATGCTCGCGACCGCTCGCGATGAGAATCTACCAGTTCGCGTTGAGAAATCTGCCGCTCGAGTAAAAATCTACTCGAGCAGCAGAAAACTACAGCTCGCACTGTGCAAGATGCCATTTTCAATGATTGCACAGTGCCGGTTGCTTGTCCGCACTGTGCAATCATTGAAAACAACATCTTGCACAGTGCGAACATGTTACTACGCAGTTCGCGAAGTGCTACGCGTAGCTCGCGTAGTGCGAACTTCACTTTGCGTAGCTTCGCGAAGTGCTACTTCGCGAACTACGCCCACCCTTAGTTAATAGACATCCATCATAGAGTGACCGATAAAACATTTCCCCGACTACTCGGTGGTTGGGAGAGAGAATGAAGCGCGTAAATGTCTTCCCTGCCAGCTCTCTAAGATTTTGTTTCTTGTACTCATTCAAAGATAACATGCAGTCATCGGAAGAGAGGAGTCGGACGTGACGCACAGCCCGGCTGCGGGTCATGGAACACCTATGGCATCGACCAAGGGGGAGCCACGAAGCAAAAGGGTGCGGGACGAGGCACCATTATCAGCATGAAAAGCGATAGAACGAAGGGCTATCCCGAAGCCCCCTGCTCGCTGATCAGCTCGTGCCTGAAGTCCCAACCCGTCGGGCCCGATTGATGGGCCCAGTGCTGAAAGATTCTGCTCTCCTTGGTCCGCTTTTTGATCCGATCCCACTCCACCCCCTCTTCCCTCGGCATCCCAAAGCACGACCCTATCCCCCCCTCTCTTTTATATGGGATTTTGAATTTGACTTGACAAACGGAAGAACAAAATGCGGGTACCCCGTCTCAAGGTACCTATGATAAGATGAATCAGGGAACAGGACTGTGATCTAAGAGCAACGAATGGTCACACCCTGCTACGTGAAAACTTGGATTTGAGTGGACTTCAGCTCCACCGCCGGTGCTCAACAGTGCCAACGAAAGAAGAAGAACAATGAGAGCTTACCAGTGATGGCTCGTTATAATAGGACACTGGAAAGAAGAACTCCCTTCCCTGACTGTAACTCATGTTAAGTTGAATTCCTCTCCCAACCGCTTTCGTATTGACTATCTTCCAATCGAGTTTTCATGATATTGCATCGGTCACTTCCTACTGTACACTGATAGTTAAGAAACTTTAACTTTGTATAATGACACTTGTATGACACCAGCCGTACACATGACTATGCTGTCTATTTTGATCCACACGAAGTCTAGGCCTTAAGTAATGAACGTAATATTCCTTGTTTTGCCAGAAACATTTTTTTATTACTTTACGGTATCATGTTTGTGTTCAAGCGAGCTTCCCTCCTTCTATCTCCGGGTCTGACATATCACATCAACTACATGTAATTGTGTACAAATGTGTCAGATTATTCCTGTCCACCCTAAAACTCTGAACTTTGAAGCAGAACATATGAAAGCTCTATACGAGGTAGGAGTTCGTGGTATTGTGGGGATAGATCCGAACTAAACAAGCTGGCGAGATATGTTAAAAGGGAGGACTGTGGAAATTTAGTTCGTAACTGAACATTATCTGCGCCATCTTGTCTCTCCCCAAGCGCCACACGCGAAAAACGCGCGATGGCCATTTTAGGCACCATGACCTCATTACCGATCGCCAGCGCGTCGCTCTGGCGCTGCAAACATCCCCCGCGCGCCTAACCACCCCCGCTCTCTCATACATAGGCCATGAACCCTCTCCTTCTGCGTGACCCTGCCATGAAACCACATCCCGCACCTGGCCAACACCTCCTTTCATCCCTTACATGGTCATACATCCTTTCGGTAACCCCTTCCTCCACGCCTGATCGTCCGAACTGATCCCAGGCCATCACCTAGCTCTGCGGATGCAGTTTATTGCCCCTACTGTAAGGGAAACACCCCACATCAAAGGGATTACAGTAGATCAAGGCCCCTCACCCCCTGAGACCCGACCAGTCTCACACACGCCCAGGAATTGGCGGAATGTCCAGCTATGTGATAGCCATCTCCTACTGTGGGTGGGGTGGGGACTTCCACTGTAGATATGTGTGGGAACGAGCTTGAAGTGGGGATTCTGAGGATGTTCTTTCATGTATCAAAGCGATCTCAAGAATGTGCCATGTATGATAAACCTGCAATAAAGTCATAAACCTGTGTATAAGAGGCCAGGCCTCAGAGATGTGGTTAGAGCATCTCGAGAAGATTCCCTGTGGGTCTGATCTGATGTGTTCTCCTCCGGAGAGAATAAAACTTTGTTTCCTGCCTTCCAGTCTCCGGCGCCTGCCTCTTTTATTGGTAAATCATCAAATGGTATGAGAGGCGATTACCGCCGGGCAATACTTGAAAGGTTATCGACTGCAACTGCCACTACCATTCTAACAACAGGGGTGATGTCCTTCTACTGCCGGTAGAGCCCATAATGTTCCTACTGACCTCCCAGATATGGGTTTGAGGTGTGTGTGTATCAACCTGTCTCGTAAATTACCTGATCTTTTAAAGGCAAACAAAGGCGGGGAAATTTTATCACTGCAGCAATTCAGAATATGCCAATGTTTTCGAATGCTTTCCTGTATGCTATTGGCCAAGGTACTGAACGTGTTGACAAAAGTCAACCGATCTTGTGTTGGTTTATTTGTAGGTGGTTCCAAAAGGGCATCACGGTTGTTGTTAGTGGCCCATTTCAAAGCTTGTTTGACAAGTTTGCGTGGGTAGGGTCTATCTACCAGTTGTTCAGTTAGAAATTCTGCATGGTCCTTGAAACTCTTAGTAGTGGAGCAGTTTTGTCGAACTCGAAGAAACTGCCCATAAGGCAAATTGTCCCTTAAGGATTTGGGATGTTGACTGTCATGTCTCAATAATGAGTTCCGTGCCATAGGCTTACGGTATAGTTCGCTCTCTAAGCTCGATGGGGTGGCTACAATGGACAGATCTAGAAACGCCAATCTCGTCTTGTTCATTTCGACTGTAAATTTCAGTTTCAGTTTTTAACGTCTTTATTTCGAATATTCTTCATAAAAGACAAAATATTTACATACATATAAATAATAACAATATTACATAATCAATGACATTATATGAAAATTAAGCGTAAGGAACAATAGAACAAAAAGAATTAAGAATTGATTAAAACCTCAATTAAATTAAATATGTGCATAAAGACGACAAGAGAAGATTATTATTGAACAAATGCATATAAAAAGACACAACATCAATACTGGTCGGAGACACAATCTAGTAAAGTAACGTACTATATGGGTTTTTCATGACGGTATGTTACAAACTGTCTTAGACCTTAATAACCAAGCCCATCCAAGGAATTTGGCCAATTTCAAGAACTCATTGCGTGTGCCCTGGTGCCTCTTCAATCCCACCTGCTCTGTCCATAGACACGCAGTGCCGCCCGGGGTACACTATGTTGAGACCGGCGCTGTTGTATTGGTAAATTCTATCATGTGGTTGCTTACACTGATGAGGGGATCCCCTGGCAATCCCTGACTTATTGATGATGACACTGCTTTATATTGTGATGTTGAATCTAGTATATTTGGGGGGTGTTGTGGTTATAGGGTTCAGAACCCACTAGGGGTGTAACGTGATGTGAGGGTGTCAGGAAAGGTATTTCCATCTACCTGACTGGATAGATTCATAATTTAGTGTGTAGTACTTAGTAGTGTGTGTATGATAAAATAACTTCCTTTTCATAAGAAAAAGCACTGACCGAACAATGATTTACTGAGCGTTATTGTTGTGTACCAATGAGCTGGGGTCACTAGCCCACACCACCTTCCGAGAAGGCTTGAACAACTCTGCTTCGCTATCCTTGAGAGAGTCAAGTGCTACAATGGGGTCCTTGATTCGCAGTAAAAAGTCAATTACTTGTGAAGGACTCGCATCCTTTGCAACTAATAGCCCAATTTCATACAGTTATTTTTAACACCAGTTTTCTGCTCAATATCTTCATACCTAAAGAAATATTTGTGCGGTATCCAAAGTGAATTTTTTAATACAATATGTCATCATTTTAACAATCCAGTAAAATCTGTGCTGTCCCACAGCATATATAATTTTTTGGCTGCGATGGTGCTAGGCGGATTTTTTTATTTTCTAAGGTGTACATGTCTTGCCAGCTGAGATATGATACTTATTTAATAAGATATTTCTAAAGTGCTATTGTGTTAGGTAATATTATCATGCTTTACATGAAACAGTGGAAAATACCGAAAATAAGCAGATCTAGTCAATATCAGGATTTTCATTTGGAGTGTTCAGATACTGTCTTTCTCAAATTCCATAAATCAATTAAAGCCCACCTATTCAAACAGGTGTAGGACCAGGCGTATCTTTTTCTCAAGCACTTCTTCTTCTCTTAATTGACTTATGACTTAGGGCCATGAAACCTCAACCCAATTTGCAGCTGCTCAGAAACGGTCTGAAAACATGGCTGTTTACATCCGCATAGGTCCCCGGTAAATACAGTGTGTTGATCCTGTTCATACACCCTAGCGCCAAGACGCCACGGCAATCGAGCACTCTATAAACATATAAACATAAACATGACCTGATGACCTGACTGGTTAGAAGCCTAAGACAGACTGCGGATCTTACTATTCCTCTCTACCTTAGACTCTGTTCATTCTCCTCCAAGCAGAGCTATCAGAAGCTTTTGGGGCCCTGGTTAAAAAACATTATGTGAGGGCCCTAGCAACACTAACCCCCATCCTCCTTCTGCACCACCTTCAAGTCCTCCAATGTGGTGTTTGAACTATGAATTTGGGAAAACTTGGTTTGGAAAGTGTGTATTTAAAGCACAGTGCTAGAATCCAGCATCAATCGCAGTGGTGAGCTGAGTTACTTGTGGCCACTTCCTTCTAGATAGTTGTTCCTGGTAGAAGAATTCACTGAGGCCGGGTAGGGCAGCAGAGACTGGTGAGAATGGGCATTGCCTGGCGACGTGTTCTGTACCCAGTGGGCATATTAAATAGAAGACTTTTCTGCACACTGGGCCACCATATTAGGTAGTGAAAGAGTTTGCACAGAATGCGCACAATGGTCTCCAGGGGCATAGCTGAGGGGGGAGTCCAACCCAGGCTGCACTATTTTCGATGCGGCGGCCGCACGGCACTGATGGACCATGGCGGCGGCCTTTTTAACTTATTTGGGGACACTGACACAGTGTCCCCAAATAAATTATAAAGGCCGCCACTATGGGCCATTAGTGCCGTGCGGCAGTTGCCCCTACAGTGTGCGATGTACAGTGCACCCCCACACTTACACTTGCGGCTGTGACTGTCGCTGAGCACGCAGCACTGCACACGTGACGTGCAGAGGTGATATTCTAAAACTCGGACACAGCTGCCTACAAGTGCTACTTTTCTAATCGGCGGAAGAAAATGTGTCCCTCTGTTAGGCCTCCGCTTCGCTGCACGTCATCCAAGCATCTTGTTATCAGTGCTGCACCTTTCCTTTACTAAGCATTGCCTTTGGTTGAATTAGTACCATTGGTTCCATAAAAACAACGTGCACTACAACTACCAGAATGCATTAGGGTGTAAAACGGATGCCCATGACAAGCAAACCAGGGTACTGATCACATGGCCTGAGATTTGTAACTGTATCCACTACAAGACTCTACATCAGGGTAGTAGTTCCGCCTTTGGCAAATCGTTAAAACTTCACGATGCACCTATAAGTGGGATCAATATAGTGACTTTTGAGCTGTTGTATTTAGTTTCGTACCACACGAGGAGTTTGTGCAATTGCTGCTCTTTCATTTGTAGTACGTTCTTACTTTTGGTGGCCACAACCTCGTTATGTTCGTGCAAGCACAACTACTTGCAAATGCCGCAGCGCACGCACCACCTAGAAAGTGGTGGTTGTGCAGTGCACGATGTACCGTGTATGTGGGTCCCAGGGCCATCAATCTTGTATCCCGCGAAAGCACTACCAATGATGGACATTGGAATCATTTTTGGCCAGCCCCCACGCTGAAAGCGCAGCAGTGACGTGCGCCACCACCACACGCTCACGGGTCTCGGGAGTGCAGGGCAATTTGCAGCAGAGCCAACTTGCCCTACAGTAGGGGCCCTGCCAGTGCCACCACTGTGGAGTCTACACAGGAGAGCCTAAAGTAAGAGCTGAATGGGCTAGTTCCACCTCACTAAGACCTGTCCTGAAAAGCCGGGCTGCCCGCGCAGTGGGGCCGGCCCAGGATTTAAATTGTCATGCTGCCAGGCCTGTGAATTATTTCCGAACATCAACAGAGCCCGGGCCGGCCCGGCTGACACAGTGCCACTGGGTGAAGGAGAGTGCTGCGTCATGCCCTCAAGAGACCGTGGTGAGAGGTTGAGGGCCGATCATCACTCGTAGAGTCACGCTGCCTCAGCCTGGGGGAAGAAGAACAAACACTGTAAGTTAACCAGCCAATGCCACTAGTTGTCAGTCACAATATCACAATCAAATTAATTTAATTTTCGGAGAGCGCACGACGTTTCTATTCTAGTACTGCTGCAGCAAGTGGTGCACTCATTATGGCTCCCATGAGGCCGAACATTGAGGACAGCAGTGGTCGGGCTCCCCCCACAGGCACCAGCTGCATTCACTAGTGCACAGTCAGGAGTTGGAGGCAGCATAGAGCATGATTGTGGGGGTTATTCCCAGCTAGGGATACAGCCAGATGCAAAGAGGGAGTCTGGCTGGGGATGGATCCAACGTTTAGCTTTAGGATTATTATTGCTCAGTGTCTCAAAGTGTCTTTTTGAAATAATACAGCATAGATATCTAGGCTATGTGTACCTCAGTCAGCCTCTTCTCCTGAGGCTTGCCCTCCCCCATCATGCCTCATTGTATTGTAATGTTAATTGCTTAGACTAGCCGTGCAACTTAATTTCAGCCTCAGGTTAACAATAGCTGGTGGCGCTGGGTGCAGTGCTGTAATCAACTAATTGTTTTTTATTAAACTGCTCAATATGTCTTTTTGGAATAAATAGCATCATTATGCATAGCTGCCAAGGTTTCAGATTGCCATGTGCGACATTTTTAGAATTTCAGTGTAATTATGAGTGACATTTCAACAACTATGAGTGACACTTTCTCGCAAGCAAAATCAAGCAATGAAGATGAGGAAAACATATACATATTATAAATTATACCCATTTGAGCAACGAGAAGCTATATGAAGATCTTAAAATGTCTGGAAAGCACCAGAAATGGATGGGCACGCATATAGCTAGGGGTCACAACCCAGGCTGGAAGGTACTGAATGTGGTGATGAGGAATAAGGGTAAAAATACATGATAATGGTATGGAATAATGGAGTATGTCTAATGTTATGATGTAAAGCAGTTAAAGAAGGGGTCAACCCAAAATCACTGGGACCTGGGTATAGAACAGTATAAACAAAACTGGTCCCAGCACAAAAACAAACCATATACAATAAGCATCAATAAGCATTTTAGACAAAAACTGAAGAAAGTTCAAGTGTTATTTTAATTACACTGAACCAACGTAAGCATGTACCTGATTCAATTATTTAGATACAAATCTTTTCAACAAATAATGAATGTGCCCCGAAAGGGAGGGAAAGGAGGCTGGGGTTAGTGATTGAGTGTGAACTTTAAGGGAAGAAGTGAGAACAATAGTATATCCACTTAATCACAATCGAATTGGTCTGCATTATTCAGTCAATGCCACATGTTACATATAGAATCCATCATAAGATACAATGTAAACAAATGCGAAAAACGCCATGTATGATGAAAATCACAGTGCACCATGTACTAGTGATGATACTGGCAGTAATGTTGTGTCGACGTTTCGACCCCTTGATTGGTGTAGATGTACACTTAGACCTTACAAAGTGGGGTCTTCCTCAGGACTAGGGTGCATGTAGAAAAAGGGGGAGGAGGGCACCTACAAGGAAACCAAATAGAACGAGTGTAAGGATGGTTAAAATCAATTCAACTGTGGGAACATAATAAATTCAAAGGTTCCAAAAGATTACCGTATCGACCAGACGGCAGGATTATGTGGCGCAATGAGTCATCAAAGAAAATGGGGTACGGAGTCTCCCAGCGGTACAAAAACGAGAGAGTGATTGTCACCTAAACGAATTAGGGTGATCATTAATTTAGCAGTCTCCCATAACAAAGAGATCAATAGAATTAGTAATTTAAATAGTGAAAACGTACTCGATGTCAGAGACACGAAACCACTGTTGTGTAATCCAAGAGCCGTCCAAAAACAGCCTTGATGAAACTGTGGCCACTAATCCACGTGTTGGGGTAAAGGAAAGGGGCTTTGCCTCCACTGGATACCCACCAGAGAATGAATCTACACATAAGAGAGGAGAAATAAAATCAAAGCTGCGGACCCTGCAGCAAGTTAAAAAGTCGTGCGAGGGTAAAGGGGAAATCACAGTGTAATACCGTGATGTGTCCTACCCTATCGTAAACAGATCTAATCTTAAAGTGAATGGTGTCAGATTAATGGTAACATGGCTAGGGTACGAGTATTAAGCTAGCGCATCCCCAACTCAAAGATCAGGACCGTAATGGAGGAGAAAAGACTACATCAGTACAAACATCCCGCTCAAGTAAGGGTCCCGGTGTCCAAGTTAATAAGCTGACAACGTGACGGAACCACCCAAATCCTTTAAGGTTAAAATAAGGCCTGACTAATGTTCATTCCATCAAGGAAACCCTAGTGAGAGATATTGCGGAGGAGCAGTACTCACCCTCGTAGTCAAGCCTCACTTCATGAATGAAAAAGGCAGCGCGCGGTCGGCCCGTTCCAATGTCTTTTGACGGGAGACGCGCAGAAAGACACGTGGCCCCCGTTACCGTGCTGCCGCTAGATGCCGGTGGGGCAATGTAATAGAAAAAAGACTCGCAAACCGCATTGGACACGAATAAAAATGTTTAGGTAGTGAGAATATTATGTATTAAGGGCGGTGACCTTAATGATGGCCAACTCCAAAAAATGTTTGTTCATAATGTCTACAATGCCTGAGTGGTGAATAGATACAAGGTTCATGGTCAGCATGCCCTGAATAATTACATTTAGAAACATCCGTTCAAGATTGCAACACATGCTAAATTCATTGAAATTGAACTCCACATACATTCAAATCCTATTTACACAAAGGAATCCTGGTGAATTAGATAAGGAGAGCCTTACTCGTACATTCGGCTCATGGATATTATTGATGCCTCAGCTGAGAAACTGTCGATTCGTGCCAGTTCTATGGTTGACAATTAGATTAGGAAAAAAACATTTCATAGCATGGCAATAAATTCAAAATACATATTGAACAATCATTCACCAAGAAAGATATTGACATATATTGAGAGTCCGGTGGAAAATGAATAAGCTTTGTTTTGGAAACATAAGCAGGAAAAAACAAACAAATTGCAATGGCCCATAGTTATACATGAGTATACACATAAAGAATGTTCAAAATCTACAGATGTTCATAAGTAACGAGAGGGGGGAGTTATTTCAAATCACCCAGAAAGAGATTGCATGGAAAAGGGGGATCACTACCACCCTACAAATAGGAGTTTGGACATTCTAAGTCATTCAAACAACTCTCAAAATAGGAGTATGACTATTAGTTACGGAGAACTGCTAGTTGGGCGTTGGTACCATCTAATTCATTTAACCCATTGGCTACTGTATCCAAGCGTATCATCCATTTAGATTCTCTTAAATTCAGAATGACGGATAGATTACCACCTCTTGGTCCCAACATTACTTTCTCAAGCACCAACTATTGTAAATCTTCAGGGTTATGATTTTTGAGACCACAGTGCTCAACCAATGGGGCCCCTGCTACAGTACACCGGATTCTGCTATGCTGTTGCAGAATTCTAGATTTCACTTTTTGTTGTGTTTGACCAAGGTAAAGTAATCCGCAGGGGCAGATTATGGCATAAATTACATTGGCCGAGTTGCAATTGGTAAATGAATTTAGGATGATTGAGTGTTCTTTATAGACAAATTTTGTTGTCGTGTTCGTGGTTTCACAGGCCTTGCAGTGCCCACATTTGAAGTGACCAATTACTGGTGGGAGATTCCAAAGTTCTTGAATTGTAGGTTTAGATACAGTCTCCTCCCCCTTTTTCTACATGTACCCTAGTCCTGAGGAAGACCCCACTTTGTAAGGTCTAAGTGTACATTTACACCAATCAAGGGGTCGAAACGTCGACACAACATTACTGCCAGTATCATCACTAGTACATGGTGCACTGTGATTTTCATCATACATGGCGTTTTTCGCATTTGTTTACATTGTATTTTATGATGGATTCTATATGTAACATGTGGCATTGACTGAATAATGCCGACCAATTCGATTGTGATTAAGTGGATATACTATTGTTCTCACTTCTTCCCTTAAAGTTCACACTCAATCACTAACCCCAGCCTCCTTTCCCTCCCTTTCGGGGCACATTCATTATTTGTTGAAAAGATTTGTATCTAAATAATTGAATCAGGTACATGCTTAAGTTGGTTCAGTGTAATTAAAATAACACTTGAACTTTCTTCAGTTTTTGTCTAAAATGCTTATTGATGCTTATTGTATATGGTTTGTTTTTGTGCTGGGACCAGTTTTGTTTATAATGATGTAAAGCAAGCCAAGAATATCAGAAAACAAAAGCAGTGTGGGATTTCTCTAAGTCACTAGGCCTTGAGTGAAATGGACTTCTATATATCAATAACCAACTGGAGGTTTTTTGGCGCGATAGAGCCAAGCTACACGGTTGACTTAATTGGGCTCCAGAGCAAATATGTCCTTTTTTCCGCAGCCTCCCCCACCACCCCGCTATAGGCCATGGGCAGAAATCTGAGGGATAGCCCCGGACTCCAGAAGCTCTAGCTACGCCACTGATGGTGTTACATGTGTCCAACAGCCATATTGCTTTTGAGTAATTTGGATGGGGAACATGTTGCTTGACATCTTGCCTGATCTTAACTTCCTCTGATGGTTTCACTTCCAGGTTATATTAGGCAGAGACAGTATAAAAAGTAAGAAGAAAATCACGTTTGAGACTTGCTGTTGCTTTGCTTACCTCTTGTCCCCCTCACCAGATACGTTTCCTGCAAGTTCCCGATGCCCTCCTCGGGCAAAAGAGCCGTATAGGTTTTGGAGCCATTTGAAATCATCTTTAAAAGCATCTGTGGTCTTTTCGGTGGATTTCAGACCGCTGACTCCAAGGAACAGCAGATAGAAGGGAGACAAGGGGCCCGCAGGAAGCATACAACCAGGCAGACAAGTCCCAGTGAGTGCAGAAAATGTTGTGGCCTAGTTCAGATGTGATACTAAGCTGCCTACACTCCTAATACAAGTGCCGGGGTCCGAAGGCAATGAAAAAATCCAATGAGGTGACTGTTTTCAAAGCAGCACTTGCTTATATGGTCTGGGACTACCGAATTTCCCCCTCCCCCTGCGCATAACCACATTTCTAATGATGGACATGAGAAGGGAATTACTTTTTGGAGACGGGGGTCGTACAATCCCCGGCCGTATTTATTAAAATATGAAAACAAAATAAAAATTTTGAAATAAACAATATTTACACAATTATACGCAGAAACATAACACGACATTTGATTACGATTCATATGCACAGATTTCAGATGGCTAACCTTAACATATCTCTAATACATAGTTTTCCTATCCGAATCTAACATAAGGATCATGATCATACATTAATTACTTTCTACGTATCCTATTTGGGCCTACGGCAAGGTCGCTAACTGGTGTCAGATCTTTATCAATTTACCACACCCTCCCGTAGCATGCGCAGAGGGCCCGCTTACCGAGAGGGTACTCCCCCCCCCCCCCGGTTACCCAAATTTGGGGGGTCTTGCACTCTGCGCCATTTAGTGATGTCCATGCCAGTGCGGGGTGGCCAACCAGCCTAAAAGAAAGTGTGACTCCCCCCTTTCCCCGCACCCATCCAGCCAAACAGATGTACCGCCCCTGGAGTTATAGGAGAGACCCCTTGTCCCTCCCCCTCCATTCCAATTCCCCCCTAGGCTTTGGGGGCACTATTGTCCACTTGGGCCTACCTGACGGCCCTCCCTCGTTCTCCACTTTCTGCCTGAGCTCCGCTAAGCTGTCCCCCATTTGTTCTACCTTGCCCCATCTCCTATCCATTGTCGCCATCCTACGCATCATGGCCTCCAGCATATGCTCCATACGGGAACGCTTGGCTCCCCGTTTACCAGACATGCCAAAAATATCAGATAACCAACACACTGACCACTAAATATCCTGCAACTACGCTGCTACTTGCTCCTTTACTGGGACCCAACGGGCCCTTACCTGACGTTGGGAGTACACAAGCTGGCCACAAGCACCACGCAACTGTGACCGCACCACACCAGCTAACCTGGGCAGTAAGGCGAGCGAACTCTCAGCCCCGCGGCCCACAGAAGCAGTGAAGTGCAGGCCTGCCTGTGCACCCTTGCTGCGACAGCGTTAGTTACACCCTTTTCGTCTAGCGTGATGCGCCTCTCGCAGTTTTCCTACGATGAAAAACAAGTTAGCATAGGCTTTGCTGGAATATGAAACCACAATGTTATTCCCAGAACTTTCAACCTTTAGACTGAATCAATGGTGACAACCTGGAAGCCTGTGATTAAAAGGTCAACCTACACAGAATCACTACAAAATTGAAAAAATTCTAATCGTAGCTTTTGCTTACAAGTGTAAAAGGCCTGTAAAAAAGAAGTGTACTTTTATTTAGCACATTATCTGCAACACCATATTACATTTCCTTACAGGTGATATGAACACGCCATCAGGGTGAGGCGCGCTACCGCTGCATCACTAGATCAGCCCTTATAAGTGCCTGCGCCCCAACTGATGTATAAACCGTCTCTCAAAAACCACACCCACTTTTTGAATCAATAATACCTACACCGACTGCACAATACTCCTTGAGCAACCCTCTAATTTACCAACAAAGGCAGTGAGAATGGTATGCTTAAAAAACAGAATCTGTTTACAATCATTAGGCCCCCGTCGCTTTGTATAGCGCTCACCTCGCTGCACCAGCCCCCTGGGCCCCCCCCCCTCTCCAATACCTTATCGGCGCGCGCCTTACACTAGACCAAACAAGCCTCTGTGGCCGACACTCGACTCACGCCGCTACCCGCCGATGCCTTGCAGCTGCAGGGATTCCTCCACCTACGATACGATCCGGATCGCCTCATGCCGTTACCCGCTAGGGAGTCCTCGCCGCACTCGATCACCGTCGTTGGAGGGGGGACTAAAGGATCGTCCCTTCGTCACTGCTGCAACCGCTGCGACCACGAATCCGCCGCTAAAACCTGCAGCAAAACAAAATAAAACAAAAGTTAGCAGCCTCCCAGAGGCTGCGTGCGGATGCCTGAGAGCGCGGGACAAAGAGTCCGAGTCCCACGCTCCCCGGCCTTTTATCCTTGTACTGGGGGCAGGCCAGTTCTAACTGGCCTGTCCCCTCCCCCCCTTGGCCAAGGGTCGCCTTCACCAGCCAATCCCCGCCGTGGCGCGCCCACCGCGTCATGCTGACGTGGTGGAACGCTCCGGGCCGGGCGAACAGGCGAGGGGTGGAGGGGGTCGGTGCCCCGCCATATCTGCGGCGGGGCCGATCCCGGCCCCCGCCTTTCTCTTGCGCCCTCGAGTCGAGAAACTGCCTTAAAGGGCCACGATCTTAGTGTCAGTGTTTGAACATTAAAAAAACTTAAGTTGCAGCGCTGAAGAGGCTGACGGAGGGCCCTTGAATGATCAGAGCTGTGGGCAGACAACGCTGGCCTCCGCCTTTTGTGGCAACCCGTCGGTTTTACCACCTCAATCTCCATATATTGACGAGTGTTCCTACCCTCGACTGTTTCCGTTGGCGCTCAGATTACCGCGATCTTTCAACTATGGTATACATAAATCCATCTTTTCGTTGTATTCCATCCACAACACCGTAGGAGGACACAAGTTGGTCTGTATCAATGTCTGAACAGGTTTGTGCATTCAGAATTTGCAGAAAGCTTCCCTCTTACAAAACTCTCATACATTTATGTACTCATGTTCGAGGAAAAGATATCCGTCACGTGCAGTAAAACCTTTAAGTCCTATTTCTGCGTGCAGACATGTCTACGTTACATTCCCATGCATTAAATCTGCGCAGACACCGGGAGTAGTTCTGCAATGCCTTGTGATGTTCGAAAGTGTCATTTGTCACTAATAGGAGTTACCAGACGGTAAAAACATTTTTTTTTAAAACACACAAACACACATTTGCTGAATGGGCCCATAACGCGTATAAGAAAATTTTACTTACCAATACATCAGTGTTTTGCATTAAAGTGTGAAATGTGAGCCATGGAAAGAACAGTCAAAAGACCTACTAAAATTTATGAAGTCAAATTATATTTGAGAAATACACAAGGTGATAGCAAGAATAATTTCTAGTTTAGTCAAATCCCTAGGTTTCCTACCCTCCCACCTGTACAAACTGCGCATTTATCTCCTGCTACTACATGATTAATAGTCTACCTGCATAACTAAACTGCACCAAGTGCTGCCACTACCTGCGCTGCATTTTTCTAATTTGAAAAGGTGAAAAACCAAAGTCAGTTTCACAATCGAGCTAGATTCCATCACTCAAAATTCAGTCACAATTCCTTTTGAATTTCTTCACTGCCTCGAGGCAAAGGCTCAGTGTTGATACTGAGATTAATCCCAAAAGAGCCTCTTATTTCTCAGCAGAGAAATTAAAGCTTGCCAGTATTCCTTTCACCTGTCCTTCTGACAGCTTTGTCAGTAATGATATGCCTGCTACAGGATATAATCGCCATCCTATGGTAAAGAATAATTTATTAAGAAATTAAGGGGCTTATCGCCCCTCCGTCGGGTTGGTCTTCAAAAAAAAATGGATGATCGGAGAGACAGCGTGATTATCAATGAAAAATTATTTAACAGTACCTTGGGGCTTTTTCAGACAAAGTATAATAAGTCACAAGAGTGAATATCAATCAATCCAATCCCCTTTAGAATCGGTAAATATTCCCGGAAGTTGAGTAAAATTGTGTTGACTGTCTGGCCCCGCCTTCTTGAAGTTTAGTGTGATGGCGGGAGCAGCACCAGTTCAATAGACGGAATATTTTTAGGTGTGTGAAACAGGTGAAACATGTTTCCAAATACATTAGAGAAATTATTTTCTCTAATATTAAAGAGGCTAATGGGAGGGAGTAATATGTTTTCTAATGAACTGTTAGTCACACTTTAAATTCTGGTTGTATGTCTGCGTTGGTGTGACGCATTTGGGAAATGCAAATGGCTGCGTATGTGTCGCGCCACACCATAGTGACGCTCAGTGCCCACTGCCCAGGGCTCGTTTGTTCTTCATCCACACTGCAAAGATGAGATGCCATTCGACATTGTCCTTGTGTCTTTGTCTGTCTGGGCATGCTGAAGAGGAATGGGGGTCTGAAACAATTTCGTGCAAATAGCGATACGGTGGGGCCGTTTTAAACATCTTTACTTCCGTAATGTTTTTGATACCAAGTTTATGTTTTGAAAGGGGCTTATACTCCTGTGAGCCTGCGAAATACGTGAAGCAAGTTCGTTCAGTACTTCCTGTTCACTGGTCTGCTTCAAGGACATGACGATTACACTTACATCACACTTTTTAACAGTGGCCCGAGAAAGAAAGAATGTTTTCAAATTTACAAGTGTTTACATGTTTTCAGTGGAAATGAGTCATGCAGACTTAGGTTGTTTTCACGTGGTACCCAGGAATCCCGAAGAGGTATAATTGTACCGGAAAGAGCAATACTGTAGGGTACGGTAATTCCCAGGAGTGGTATTGCGATGCCATCATAGGTTTTGACATGAGGAAGTACTCTGAGAGTTGGTGTTTTCACAATTTCCCACATGTTCTCCCCACACGCTGAACACTTTTCTACGGAAATATTCTTCCAGGAATTAACTAGAGAAATGTGTCCGTTGTAAACCCTGAGAGTAGACCATAGAGCTGCGGCCGGAAGCAAGAAATAAACCCTAATTATTAAATATCTCACAGGGAGGGCAGTGATGCTGTCTCATCCCACTCTCATATTAACAATTGCTTTTCAGAATACACGCAGTGGGAAAAAAAAACGGCCTTTGCTCTCTTTTGATTGACATATAACGTTCATTATGTTCCCAGAGTGTACCTTTATTTAGTTATGAATGGTAACTTTAGCAGGGGGTAGGTCTTGCTTCTTTAGCTCATGTGATTCATATGAGTGTGTAGTGCAGACCGGCCCAGCTTCAAATCAAATCACAAGCTCTACTCCATTTTTATCCATCAGAGCTCAATGGTAGGAGTAAGACTCAGTACGGCAGTCCATCGTCAATTATCAAACCTTCGAGTGTGCTAATACCAGGGCTTTCAGAGGAGTGAAAAACTAGGGGGTCTCTCAATGGATGTGGCCTATTTAATTAAGGGCGTGGCTTAAAAATATGCAAGGTCAAAATCTGTGCTTAGCCTGGTAGGCCTTCCAACTGGTATTTTGCTGCTTCTGTCATTGAATACAAATATGTAATGCAACATGCAAGTAACATTACACCTACGAGTCAGTGCTATTGGCATTTCCAATGGTTGTTAGTTGTGTAAGCTAAGCAACAGCTGTGACCTCGTTGTATATAATATTGAAAAAGCTCCAGTTCTGCAAAGATGAGACTGTGAAAGAACTATAACGAGTGTCTTTAAAGTTACATCAAAGACAGTCAAGGGTGGCACTGCTGCAGAGTTAAGATTTTTATTTCAGACTGAGGGCAAAAATAGAGAGCCCATAGAGACCAATCTCGGGACCTGCTCTTTAGAACTGCCGGTGATGAGCACCGGAAGGACCCTGCCCACTTAAAGCCCCGATATCATTAGAGCTGTCTTTATTTCATGAAGGCACTGATTATGATGGAGGCTAAGTGGAATAATAAAGTGTACATTTTGGTGCTTGGGTGACTGCACTTGTGACGGAATAATGACAAACATGCCGATGAACATGTTAACACTGATCATTGTGTTTCTCACCTACAAAGCGATAACAAGAAGCAAGCAACCTGCTATTTCTTTTCAAATCAGTAATGGATTCCTTCAAAGCATTCGAAGTTGATGGTAGAAGGAAACTAAACTTCTGCTTTTCAAGAGATTGCGGAACAAGTCACACTAATTTTCCTAGGTAAATGGTATAAAAAAGTAATGCCAAAATCGAAAGATCATGCTGCATCTAAAGGTACACATGGGGCATCATTATGATGCCGGTCGTACTCTCGTACAACCAGCACCATAGTGGACCGCCTAACAAGGAGTCGGTGGTCCTACTGCCCTTGTTTCAATGCGACTGCCTTCACATCGGTCGCAAAGTGTATGTTTTCAATTGCAGCTTGTGCTGCAGGCTGGCGCACATGCCGCAATAACAAATGTATACTTTAAAAACATACCTGCACTATGTGGCAGGCACAGCATGGTGCCAGCCACATAGTGCAGGGATGTTTGCCCCCATGCCCTACAGAGGAGGGCCAGTGGGGCCCTGCTAGGGGCCCCCAAAGTCACTTTCCGTCTGCATTTTCATGGTTGGTGAACCATCATGAAATAGCAGGCGGAAAGGAACATTGTAATCCTTATGGCGGTGCCTGAGCTGGCACCGCCCCTATTGTAGGGATTACTGACCGTCCCTGATCTGATGGGCTCCCTGAGCCTGCTGGAAAGCATCAGACTCTTCCTCCGCCTGCCGCCTCCAACCACACGCATTGCAATGCGTCGGTCGGAACGCAGCAACATATGGCGGTCGGACCACATCTGATGAGCTGTTGGCTGAGGTCCGACCGCCATCAGAAAAACCCCCTTGATGTTTTGTTGTATCCTGGTTTCACATGAAGTGCTTGCTTCTGATACAGGTATTTCTGAATGAAGGAGCTGTGTAGAGATATACATATATGCATGACCCTTCCTCAACAGTGTTTTTTGGGGACCCGGATTCTGAAGATGAAAATTTCATTGGAAGTTGCTGTTGCCCACTCTATTTAAACAAGAGAATACACAATCTTGGAAACAGCTGTGAAAAGGGGTGTGTTGCTAAAGCAGTTGAACTGAGGAGGAGCTTCTTTCCTGGAAAAAAAAACACATTGGAGGGTTCAAACAATGTTTTATCCAAACACATACAATAATAACAAACCTGGTGATCTGGGTTATGCCAATCCTAGACCCCACTCACTTTTTCCTTTATTGCTCATTGTGGATAACAGCAACACACCATTCTGGACATCTCTCCTTAATATAACTGCCAAACGTCACCAGATACAATATGTTTCACCACCTTTTATTTTGCACACAGTTGAGTGCATTAGGACATTGTAAGAAAAACATTTGTGTTTAAATCTAAGTGTCATACAAACAAAATCCTATAAAACCCAACTCCTTCTTTCCTGACTAACAATAGAACAAGCCCCCTTCTGTATCAATGAGGAAAATAATCAAGTCAATAGTCATTAAATATGCTTGAATTGAATGTAGGAACCGCTCAGATCATAGGTGCCTTTCTAAATTCCACATTAACTTGGAGAAAGTGTACAACAGATTTTAATTATTTTGCTTGGAAACAAAAACAAAAACAAATAATACAGTAGAAAGGTGGCACAACTACTTCCATGTCACGTTAGCAATTTATAGAGAAACGAAAAAAGGAGAAACATTATCAAGAATTAAGACTAACAAAATCCATAGTGCAACAAGAAAGTCTGTGAGTATGTGTGTGGATCTGTGAGTAGGTGTATGTGTTTTTTTAATTGGGTTCTGGATCCATGGATCTACCTTGGAGCAAACTGGGGGTCATGCTGAACATCGAGGTAGATCTGCAGACCCTCACAAACTAAAAATAATTTTTTTGACAATTTCTTGCCCTGAAGGGGTACCTCACAAACCTCTCCTTCGGTCCAATGGGTTCAAGGTACCTCTACCCTCACTCCTTCTATCATTTTCATTTTAAAATGTTATCCCAATGTACACAATGGTGGCTGCAACTTTCCTCTCAGGTTGCAGTCAGCCAGTCAAGGCATTGAGTTGGCACTTGGCTCAGCAGATCCTGTGTGGTTCCAGACCCCAAAGCTACAATAATCGCTTGGGCAGTAGATGTTAGTCATTTTTAATGTTCATTGAAAAAATAAGCAACTGCTGTTGTGTTAATCTCTAATTTAGACAAAAAGTGCAGATTATTGTAAGTGCCAGTGTTGACAATTAAGTTCCGAGTCTGAACATAGGAAACCACCGGCTCAAATTAAGCACTGGGTACAGCTACACCCTTCCATTCTTCCAGGATGGCCCATACTGTCCACACCAAATCCCCCTTTTTGTTACTATCTGGAAGCAATACACAAACCTCAGCAGCAGAACCATTCATGATCATGTGACCCAGGACACTGGCAGAAGGCTTATATGTTTAGGACAAGAAAAGGCCAACTTTCTGAAAGAGGCATTTTCAGAATTGTGACTTGTAAACTAACTTTACCATTAAAGTGGATTTGAAATTAAAATTCATTCGAGTGTAAACTTCATATGAATATCCATTCCCAATCCAACGTTATCACATATTAAATGTAATAAAGTAATGCAGTGGTAGTCAATGGCAGATATAAGCGTTACAGTAGTGAAAAAAGACTTTAGGAGTTTTTCACTGACAGGGCATGAAAACATAAGTACATATGTCCTACTTTTTAAATACAGTGCACCGTCTGCAATGACCCGTTAGGGCCTATTTTAGGGATGACATATGGATTAAAAAGGAAGGTTTAGGCCTGACAAAAGGTTTGTTTTGCTAAGTTGAACTGGCATTTTAAAACTGCATTACAGGCTGCAGTGGTTGGCCTGGGACATGTTTTTAAAAGGCTACCTTAGTGGGTGGCATAGTGAGTGCTAGTGCCCACTAGTAGTATTGAATTTACAGGCCCTGGGTACACGTAGTAGCTTTAAACACAATTACTTTAACACCGGATAGCAGTGGTAAAGTTCACAGCGCCCTAAAAGACAACAAAATGAGTTCAGCAAAGGAGGGGAGTGAAAACACACATTTTGGGATGACCCTGCAGAGAAGTCCAGGTCCAGCAAATGCTATAATATATATATTATTAAATAAAAAAAACTCCAAAAAACATAAAATAAAGACACATTGATAAATTCATAAAAGTTTATATTAGCAAAAAATACATATGATATACAACAATATAATTAATGCAAGTGATAGTATCTACATCAACATTTTCTACAAAGTTGAAAAGAAAACAAAGTTCTTACCTTCAATACTAAGCACCACAGTATTCTCGACATTACGTTTTGTTCCCCAATTTTATTTACTAATAATATTCTCAATATTAGGTTGGAACACCCTTTGCATTATTAGCACCTACTGTCTAAAAGAGTTACCGTTATTGTTTGATTTTTCCAAAACACTATTAAGGTTGCAGCTCACCCAAGTCTTTCCTATTTAGTTTAGGGCTTAAGACACATGTTCTGCTTCTGAAAGCAATAATCGCTCTCCTTTCCAGATGTCCTCTCGATAATCACGTGATTTTACATTTTGGTAAATGTGTGCCAAAAATGCCGAAATGTGTTACACTCACAAAATAATTTCGTCGGAGGAGATTGTGTCCTATCCTACAATGCACTTTAAATACGGGGGGAAATATGTAATTCCGTCAAAATGCACAGATTAAAAAAAATAACTCAATCAAAAGAATGGGAAACTGGTGCAAAGAACGATACAAAAAAACACAGGGCGTGAACGCAATTGCTTTATTTTTTAAATACAGAATACAGTTTTCATATCCAGTTGGCAACTGGCAATGAAATAATTCCTCACAACGAGAAAATCAAAGTTTTCTGGGTAAGTTCGAAACATCCACAGTTGTTTCCCTGGGGGGGCACAGCTGAACAGGAGAAGCGTCAAGTCATTCTCAGCTGGGATGTTGGCAATTTGCTGCATATAGGTGATTACTTGACCCCAATAAGTGTTCTATTCTTGGACACATCGAAGAAGCGTGTTGCAGTGTTGCCTTAGGAGCTTACCACTTCACACAGCTATCTGTGTTTGTGATTCCTGCCCTCGAGGCCTATACTGGATCAATATAAGGCCGATGGTAAAACTGAGACAGGAACTATGTCTACCTGTTTGAAACGAGCATGGCTAATCTCACCCATGTTCAAAGCAATCGCATGTGGAGCTCTGCCTTTAGACTGAAATGCCATTACTTTTCGTTTGTGTTAGAAGTGGAGAAATTCAATATATTTTTCTAAGAGTAATCTTGGTTGCATCCCCGAAGAAGCTGCCCAATTAATTATATATCCCAAAGAAAGGAGGTTGCTTCATTCATATATTCTGTTATGCAGTGTGGAGAAGAAGAATATTTTCTACTATCCCATGCTGTTGTCTACTCCATAAAAACAAGTGAGCTGAACAGGAATTCACTTCATAATTCCAGCTACTAGTGAAGCTTCTTGTTTCTTATCTGACTTTTTCACATCATGGAACCAAGTGAATATTCCCATTTAATTAAACTAGTACTTGAAAAATAGTGTGGTGGGAGGGGCATCTTTTAGACTGACATTAGTGCTTTTCAACATTAGGTCTGTAAAGATTCCTAAGCACGTTTGTATTCCTTGCTGAGGAGCAAGAGGATATTCTGAAAAATATTTTAGAGACCATTGACCATCACAGTACTACTTCATTCAATTTCCTGCAACTCTACCCTATTAATGATCTTATAAATATTGCTTCACGTGCCAGGTGCAGGGCAGGATCTCGTGCCTGTGTTATATGTCTGAGTGTGGAAGGTGCACCGTTTTCATTTGTTTCTTGTCATTTTGTAAAATATGATCTAAAGAGTTATCTTCCAGCCCCAGACTTTGCAGGCAGTGGGGTGGGCGGATGTGTGAAGGTGCAGGTGGTAGAACAGTAAGTGACATTTCAGATGAGGTATATCTCTTCCATACTACAAAGCATGTGCCGCAATGTATACTGGCATGCACCCCTTAGGTTAGTGATGGTTCCAATCCCTTTTATCAGCATCTTTCTGACTTGTGCATCATACTGTCTGATACTGCTTTGCCTTGCACAAAGATGCTCCGTCAGCCAGGAATATAGACATGGAGGGGTCCTTGCTGCCATGCACCCTCAGAGCAGTGAGGACTTGGGTCTTGAAGCCCATGATGCACAGCATCCACTGCAGATTACCTGGAAACTGGGCAAGGTGCTGGTGTGGCTCGTCTACCAACAGTCCAGCAGCTGCGTCAGCAAAGCATGCATTCCTGAGGCTCATGGCAAGTGAGAGAGGTACTCTCCTGCCCTAAAATAACAAGAGTTTTATATGGCTCAGGCGATGTGAATTCAATGGTTGCCCTGCTTCAGCAAAGAATTGGAGGCCAAGCAGTACATCACTGCCAAGCCGACCGCTATCATTTATTTGGCTCTTCTACCTTGTGTCTGCCACCTGACTGGCATTCTTCAAATTAAAACGGAGCTTCCAAGAGCCACCTGGCAGTCAGAACATTCCTGCACTTTAGCTGCTGGTCCTGTTGTAGCAATTTTCTCTCCATGCGGTGCAACAACAACTTGCCGCATCATAATAATGCCTTGGCACTGCACACCCTTAACCCTGTTACTAAGTTTTGAGGGGAGGCGCCCTCTTGCAACCTGTAGTACATCTTTATTATTTATCTTTTTGCATCACATATCCTTGAAAGATAGCATGCATCCCGCACTCTCCCTCCAAATCTCCAGTCAATTTTGCATGTGACCTGGAATTTACTAGAACCTAAAGGAATTTACCACCTTACCAGTGGACGCCAGAGGCCAAGATCTGCCCACTTGATCCAGAGTGATGTACCCTGGGCCACAGAGACTCTCCCACCTTCTTTTTGTATTCAATTAAGTAAGTCTCTTCTTCTAGTGAAATCCTTTCTTTTCGACCATTTTCTGCAACTAACTTTAAACTACTGGATGGTTTACCCTCATTTCTCTGCAGGATAAGTAGTACAAGTCTGCTTTTCTTTACACTGACTTCATTCATTCAGATTCAATGTGTTTTTCAAGAAATGTTGCTTCAACCAAAATTGGGAGATAGGACTAACTGCATCTTCTTTACAGTTTGATGGATCATTGTTTGCTGAAAGTTACGAAGTGTGTATTTTTTCACACTAAGCAGCATTGTGTCTAGTGTGGCAGATATATATCCAAACATGCGACAGTGGCCACTTGTACTGTCAATGTTTCTATAAGCACTATTGCCGATGCAAACATTTTTTATTGTGCACCCGCTCCACTGATAAGAGATGCACTAATTTGTCCGCTAGATGTCTCTTTACTAATCAAGATGAAGCATATACATTAGTTCAATGTTACCTTATGGCATTGAGCATTTATCTGCAACAATTGTTGGCAAGAGCAGCAGGGGCTGAAAAATGGCTGTGTCACAAGGACTCCACACTTACCACATTCTGGCAGTGATATTCCTGTGATCACACAAGGGGGCTAGAAGAGATTTAAGGACCTGTGTGGGCCAACTCCACACTTATTACTCTTATCACAGACAAGGCCACGGGTCCGGAGTCAAAAGGTGGTCATACAATAGCTGGGAATGCAGGTGTTGTCGTTAGAGGCATTATTGTAAATACAAGACCAACATGTTTCAGCCAAGGGACCTAAAGTAGTGTCACGCCTTCTTCAGGGTGATAATAATTCAGCTACTGCAATAAATAGGTGTAATGAATGTGAAAAAACATGAGAAAACACGTGCATAAAATAATAGTGTAATACTGAACCAGTAGATTGGCTCTTCAGAGTGTTCAACGCACAACCACTGTTGGTTGTAAAGTTCACTGCATCTGTCCTGGCATACTAGCCTTATGGTATGTGCGCCAAAATCACAGGTTGTGGAGTCCAGGGACCAGGTAGCACACCTCCGGGGAACAGGGCCCTCTAATGACGGCACCTGCGTTACCAGCTATTCACTGTTTTTAATCCTGACACTGGTTAGCTGAATAAAGTTACAGCATAGCTAACCCCGTAGCCAGTTTTAACCATTCACATCACAGCACTGCACCTTTTTTTAACACAACAGGCCCACATAGGGTTTTAGTACACCCGCCCTTACTCAATAAAAATGTCCCTGAGCTCCTCCCACACAGCAAGGGTGTCGTAGCCCGCGTGGAGAGTAGGTCTCTAATGCGAGGAGGCACCCCTATGATGAAGCATGACACCTCTGGTATGTGTGGTAGAGTACACCCAGACAATTGTATGACCTCCTTTTGACTCCGGACCCGTGGCCTTGTCTGTGATAAGAGTAATATTCCTTTACCACACTGCGAGGAAGTGTGTTCTAACCCGCATAATGCCACCTAGATTTTTTCATTTTGGACCATCTGGTTTTTGGATCTCTGCAAGAATGAGCCTGACTAATTCAGTTTCACCCACTGAAAGCTTTTTGAAAAGATGTATTGAGTGATAACTGCCTTTTCCTTCCTTTTAGACCTGATGCTGCACAGCTGAGGTAAGGTGTTCTGTGCTAGTTACACATAAGCACATGTGCACACACCTACGAATGTGTGCGGGCTAAGTGGTCAAGGCTGCTGGTTAAACTGAGCCCATTATACGTAGCTTGTTAATAAATTACTTACGGCCTGCTTAGACCCTCTAATTTAATGGAGCACTGAAAGAGATGTAAGGAAGCAGGTTTCTGCTGTTAGTTAGAGGCAGTGCTAAGACCCAGGCAGAGCTCCTGGAAGCAGACACTTTTTCACCATCTTTAAAATTAGTAAGTGTGTGCAAAATTTGTATAATTTGCTATTATGCTTTTCTGCAATTTGTCAGTCAAATTGTGTGAAATCCTGTGTAATTACGCAAAATGCAAATCCATCATTTTGCTCTTAATTTTCGTGTGAAATGTATCCTCTTGGACATTTTTGATGCAAGAATGCATCTCAAGTTACAAAATTGTGCAAAAAAAGCACCACGAACAACAGCCACTCGAAATCTGTGTGAATGCTGCATTCATGTTATGTTATGTTAATATTTTGTAAAGTGCGCAAATGACAATTGGCATTTTGACATCAATGAAGAAGGTGGCAGAAGGAGCGATTAGGTAGTGGGGGGCAGAAAGCCAGGTTTTCAGCTGTTTTCTGAATTTTAGGAGGTTTGACCTTGCTCTGAGGTGGTCAGTCATCACATTCCACCATTTTCATGTGGAATAGCAGAAAGCTTTTCCTCCTTAATATGCCTTTTTTATTCTGGGGATGACTACCTGTCTCACACCGCTAGACTACAGGTTACGTGTAGGTATATAAGGTATTTACCATTTGAAGATATTCTGAAAGATGAGAGGGCCTTCCTTGTGCAGGGCCTTGTGAGCCCAGCACACGGCTTTAAATTTGATTTGCTCCCAGATTGCAGATTGCTAATGGTTTGAAGATTGGGGAGAATTTAGGGGATTCATCAAGACACGGACTGCTGCATTTTGAAGGGTCTTTAGTTTATTTTTCAGGCGAATTTGGGAGCCTACATATAAGGCATTGCAATAGTCTAGTTTTGAAATTACCAAAGCAATTATAAGTGTTTTCTGCAACTCTACCGGAAGAAAGGGGAGAATTGCATTTATGATTATCAAAGTTAGAAGACAGGAAGAAGTTACATGCTTAAAGTGGTCCATGAATGCTATCTTGGCGTCTAAAATAACCCTTAAATTCTCTGCTGTTTAGACAGGAGGTGGGAGCGACTGCAGATTTGGGGGCCACCAGGTGGTATTCCAGAAAGAGGTGTCATTGCCAAATAGCAATACTTCAGTTTAAGAAAATCCCTTGCATCCAGTCAGCGATGCAAACCATGCAGATATTGAATTGTTTGGCTACTAATTTTAAATGTGAGTGGCTTATAATCGCACAAAGTAGTGTAATGACTTAATTTGAAGCAACAAGCAATATGCAAAATTCACGAAATTAAGCAAATTATGCTGCCTAAATTAAATTTTGTCCAGGATAAAAAATTACCCAGCATGCTGTGCAACTGGGATAATGTGGCATAACTGGATTGGACAGAGACCTTGTAGAGCTCTCCACTTTTAAATCCCTGGAAAGGGAAAACATTTACAGCAAATGTGCTATTATTTTCCACAAATCAGCACATCAACCAAAGTTTCTGCACTGTGCTGAGTAAAAGAGAAAAAACAATGTTGCTGCCTAGTGTCATACATACACCTTAGCGACATAGTGCAAAAGTGTTTCCTTGAGTATATTATATGTTTTTTACTGGAAGGGTATCATTCCAGTGCAAACCACGATGTTCAGACAAACTTTAGAACTGTTCCCACTTTGGATGTGCACTGTACAGTGCAGCAGACAAGCAAATTAAGCAAAGTGTGGAGAAGACAAAACCTTTCTCCTTCTTTGTGCTTGCCTCAAGGATGTGCATTTTTTGGGGTGCAAGTTCCTTTCTTAGTAGATAGGGCTCTGTATCAAAAAACAAGAGTGGTAGCTTAAAAAAGCCCATTTACTACCCTTGGAATGCCCTCATGACTCAAAGTAGCACATAGCAATACTTTGCATTACTTATAGGCACACTTCTATTGAAAAACAAGTTTGCCCCAGAAAGTATATCCCAAATTAGCCAGCAGGGGAGGGGGGAATAGCCCTGATGCAGTAGCGCCTCCTGGAGAGAGTGCTGCGGGGCGGGGGAGGGGCAGGTAAATAAAATGAATTACATTGCGCACGCTGCATCGCCATTTGGCGTTGCAGCGTGCGCAATGTAATTCATTTTATTTATTTAGTTATTTATGTACTTACCTCGGTTCAGCCATATGCCGGAGTATACTACTCTCCTCCCTGCCCCTCCCCCACGCCACCGCCCCACAGCACTCCCTCCAGGAGCCGCTACTGCCATGGTCTCCCACAAAAGTGGGAGAGCTGTCAAAACTGCTTCCAGACAACACGTAAAGGCCAAGAGTAATATGCAGGAGAATCCATTCATCTCAGCCCATCAGGCCAGAGAAACCTGTCTTTATTCTTTCCACTCATGTGGGGCTGTCTGGAAGGTCATGGGATGCTGCTGGGCTAAGGCAAATGTGGCAGTGTTCAACGGCTTCCGCCAAACTTTCTTGGGATGATAAGTTCCCAGAGAGACTCCCCAAAGCTTGAGTGTGAAAAGCGTGACATCCATTTCCTGAACCGGGACTGAGCCCACATTAACTCTAGGCCCAGAGCATCCCTGGCTTAGTGTGGCTTGGCCTGTATAGCCGGGGCTTTTGAGACTTCCAACGTGTTTTCTCCATGGTAAACTTTAGGCATCACGGTCTTAATCGGCACTATAGCGACATCCCAAGGAATATCTCACTGTTGGAATGTATAACACTGATGGCTGACGAAGCTTGTGTGTTTTCAATTTGCAGCATCACTTAGCAAGATATCGCTGTTTTGCTTTGCGCTGGTCATTGTCAGGAGCTCGATGGGATTTTCCTGTTTTTTGTGTGTGATTTCCAGGTTTTGACTTACAAGATAAATGTGAAAGCGATGTTAATATTTTTCAATTGTTCGGTACAAAGCATGTAGTGTGCACCTCATCCATTCGTGGGGCCAATTCTCTGAAAGTCCAGATTAAAAATTGGTGTAAACATTTGACTTTTCTGGCGTCCAGAAAGAATTCCATAAGCACTCATTGGAAGAAGAACGGAAACTATAGATATGTGCCTTGTATAAATCTCCTCCCTATCGATTACTGCTAACCTTCAGAAGAGTAAATCTATATGTATATTCAAGCGGGGAAATTTCACGAAAAAGATGAATATGGTTACCCACACATTTTTCCAGTTTGGGAATGATCAGGAACTTTTACAGGCGGTTCCATTCTGGAGCAGATTTGCTTCCATAAAAATGTCAACCGATTTATTGAATTTTCCTGTGAGGACATCCGTCTAAACCCGCCTTTCTTGTTTCTGTGACTAAGGAACAGGATTTTGCCCACACAAATTCAGCATTTGCACACCAATGTGTTTCTTAGCTGTGCAATGAGCTTTGTGTGCATTTTACACAGCGTAAAGTGTCTAGAATTATATCTGTTTAACTCCAGCGCAATTCCACGTTGTTTATGAGTATTACAAATTCATATAGGGATAATTTCATTTAGAGCAAGACAACCATGCCTTTTTTGCGGGGAACTAATCAAGCAAATATTCTCTTTGCACACTTTGAATACAGTGTTTACAATGTATTTTACTTCCTTGTTTGGAATCTTCTATGCTCCTGTCACACGCGGTGTTGCAGTTTGCACAATCAGACCCAATGTTTTTGTTTAAACATGCTCTTGCGGCAATCAGCCGGTGACACCAGTGCGAGCGCTAATGAAGCCAGAGTTGTTAATGCAGTTTCTGCAGTTAAATTGATTCGTGCATTTTGAAGAGAACATTATCTAATGAATTTTCTTTGAATAGAAAGCAATTAAAAGGACAAATCAGTCTGATTAACCCCAAAGTCACCCAACTGCCACAAATGGTGTACAATTTGAAATTATATCATAAAAAACTGGAGCAGATTTCTTATCTTTTTACCCTCTGCTAATCCATGAAAATTAATGAACAAAAAAGTTAATTTCTTTGATGACCCCTTTCTAGTATCACCTGGATTATGCTGATGTTTAATTTGCTCAATGTTGTAATATTAAAGACTAAACAGATTTTCAATGACGTGATTACCATTCTCCTCAATTAGACTGTGATGCTGTTGTTATTTAACTCACCGACACTGGTGCATTGGTGCATGATTTACTTTCATTAAACTCGTGTTTAACTGTTTTTATAATATAATATTAGATGTATTTGGTGAAAAATGTGTAATAACACTTACATCCCTCTGATTTAATGTTAATGCATATATTCATGTTACTGTCTTAGTTGACAACTCTGGCAGGCGTGGCAAGACAGCGGATTCCCATCTATTGTACCAAACATCATACGTTTTTTAAAGTCCTCAAACTCATGTACAGATCAGTGCTTCACACCGAACTGCAAACTAATGTATTTCTGACTGCAAAGTGCAGAGACTGGAAAGAATGTCCCCTAGTGCTTACCCAACCCGAATATATCTACTTTAATGCCTAACTAATCTAGGTCCATGACATGGGAACGGCAGTGAACAGTTGCTGATAAGGACCAGAATTCCTAGCTTCCTTAAGAAGAGACATAAAAATATAGAACAAGAAAATATTGGGCATACTAAAGACTGAGGGGCAGATCAACAAGGTGCGGCGATAATATTATCGCCGCTTCAGAGCCCGTTTTCGGGTGAAAAGCGGCGATGATATTATCGCATTAGCAACAAGGACACGCGTGTTTCCTTGCATTAGCGCCCCTTGTCAGCACGCCTTCAATCGCATTGCTACTGAGATAAAAAGGAGGCATGCCTGACAAAACACCATGGGAAAATATCGCTAACCCAGTTCCGTTATATTAACAACGAGGTTTAGCGATATTTGAAATCGCGTTAAGTATGCCTTAACGCAGGAATTTAACATCTGTTAAATTCCTGACTAAGGCATACCTAACATGGGTGGTGGATTGTGTGGCTAAGATCACATCACAGGCCCTATCACCAAGGATATCGTTATTTTCCAAGGAACATCGCTGGAAAACCAGCGATGTTCCATGGAAAACACCGCTATCACTGGAATAATTATTGCCATTGCGCTATGCGTTGTTGATACAGCTCTAGCATGGCGATAATTTCCAGCGATAGCTGGCGATATGCAATCTCACGCTAAGAGCGGCCAGCGATAATTATCGCTGCCGCTTGTTGATATGCCCCTGAATTTCCTTTGACAGTATTCAATATGGTGCAAATGTATTAAAAGAAATAGAAATCACTCCCCCGGGGTCGTATGTCGCAACGCCATCACAGTGGACACCTACACAGGAGTATGTACTGTTCAGGGCATGGCCTATTGATGGACTTCACTTTCTCTCCAGTGGTTTTACAGAACCTAGCTGCAAACTGTGAGGATGCTCTACTGACTGCAAATTGAACTGTTCGTCCCACACTCATACATAAATCCTCTTCCATAAGTGTATGACCTTGTAATTAACGAAGTCAAAAGTTGATGACAATTGGATGATGGATAAGAGGTAAAATCTGTTGCTCCTTATCCAATATTATCATCCATTGCATTTTCAATGTGGGTAACGTTTAAGAGGTCGATTTGTTTAAATGTGATTGTTTTCAAAAACGTTATTCGGCACAACGCCATAAAAGAATAAATATCATACATACAAGTTGTTACAATGAATAAAACAATTCAGTGGAATCTCAAGCCATTCACAATACTGTTTTCAAATTCCATCAACAATACAGAGCGAATAAACTCAGCATTAATCAATAAAAGAGGTCACAGTCTTTCTGATTTTGAGGGCCTTACGAATATAACCTAATACCGATGCACAAAAAAAGTCTGACTCTAGCAGTCGGAGATGAAGCAAACGGACAGAAAAAGACCTAGAACCAAAAGAGCGCAGTAATGGACATAAAAAAGCTACCTAGAATAAAACTACAAAAAAACATTAAAAGGGCCAGGCTTTTCATAGAAAACCCATCACAAGGACAGGGAGGTAAAAAAGAGAAGCACAAACCCTGCTTAGGGTTGGCTACCAGGAAATACAAAGAGCACAAAATAAAATGGGTCAGATAAAGTCTGCTTTCCAAATTTGTAATCCAGGTACGGCAGCGTTCCTCACCCTCAATCTGCTTTAGATCTAAATAACAAGTGACTAAGGTCATAGACTGATGTTTTACAAGCCTAGAATGTAATCTGCATGAAGTGAAAAAATATTTTACCAATTTGTTCGAGTTTCCATTGATTTCTTGTGGTTTGTGAAAGAACAATGGGGCATATTATCAAGAAACGGCGTTAAAATTACCGCCGCTTTAGTGGCAGAAAACTGCAGCTAAAGCGGCGATAATGGGCTTGATAATATGCCCTTGAGAATTCCAATAGAAGCCCATTTTCTGGTGTCAACATGGGCTTCTATTGGAATTCTCTGCGGCATATTATCAAGCCCATTATTGCCGCTTTAGCGGCAGTTTTCTGCCGCTAAAGCGGTGATAATTTTAACGCCGTGCTTGATAATATGCTCCTTAGACTGTCCTATAGTTATGCAATTCCATTGGACATAAGCAAGCCAGTGGATTGTGGCTGCACAAGCTAATTTAAGAGAGTCTGCAAGAATCATTTGACTGAACGATGTATGGGGAGAGCGCAAATCTTTAACCATAACAACAGTGGGGCAACCTGAACTAGATCCTACAAAAATGGCAATCCAGCTTCCAGTTGAGTAATAAAAGTTGCTGTACTCCTCGGCACAACCAGTAACCTACAGAGAAATTGATTTTCCATTGTTTGGACATTGCCCGCCAGAGAGTAGCGCCAAACACCATCCCCATAAGTCTAGTGGGAAATTCACTTACTCTTAAAAAGAGAAATATGTTTTCTATTGGGTTTGTTTCCAAGTCCTTTTGAAAACCTAAAAATTGCATCAATTGCAAAAGATTACCCCAACTAAAATCTTAAGATATAAAATCCCCAAACTAATTACATTTGGTTGCTTTAGCTGTGGAGATCCTTGCAATGTGAAAAATAGCCAGCAAAAGCTGGAGGCCATTTTCTGTACGGGCAAATAAAAACGGGTTGTCCATGTATAATAATACAAGGACGTCTCAGGAACCAAATCTGGGAAGGTCTTTTCCTCTTGCCACTAACTCCTTCTCCAGGGCGTTAATACGAAAAATAAATAAAAAGGGGGTAATATGCTGTCCTACCCTACAACCGAAGTTGGAGTTAAAAGCTTGGGTGCACTCTCCATTTACATTATAATGTACCCTCACAGTAGTCACCCAATGCAAGCGTTTTAGTAGATCAACCAAGGAAGTGTTAATCCCAGCAGTCACCAGCATAATCCATAGCTTTTCCCTGTCCACTAAGTCAAAGGCACTCTTCTTCTTTTTTTATTGAGCAGAGTGTCGAGGGCAATACATGACATATACGCAGACATATAAGACTTCATTTGTGCTAAAATCATTAACTTCATCATTTCCAGGTAGCAAACAAAGGTACAAAAACTATCTCTATTTACTTTTAACAAACACAGCTACCAAAAACACTTCTATAATACCAAAGTGCTAAAGTGCAAGATAAAAAGTGCAAGTGCTAGTGCAAAACATGTAAAACAATCACAATCTTAAAGTGCAAAAGTGCTTAGCAGCATACATTTCTAAATCCTCCAAATATTTTAGACCCAATAGACCTTCAAGACAATTCTAGATTCTGAGTAGTAATATCCCTCTAATGGGTTTTCCATCTTACTTAGAAACTTCCAGTTCTTTTCAAATTTTCTGGTAGCTCCCACCCGCTTTGCATACGCTTCTTCAAAAGCCTGCGTCATTTGCATTTTTTTCAGCCATTTATCATAAGTGGGAACTTCCCTGGACCTCCAATTTTGTAGAATTAAAGAGCGGGCCACTGCACGGGTAATAGAAAGAATATTTGCTTTGGCTTGTTCTATTTTTGCACATACCAAACAGAGCCGCTTCAGCCTCCGGCAATAGCCTCTTCTCAAATGCCCGATTTAGAGCCAAAAAAATGGCCTCCCAAAAAGGCCCCAGTCTTGGACACAAAAAGAAAATGTGGAGCCAACCCCCTTCTCCGTCGGCCTGACACAGAAAACACCTATCTTCAGCATCCGAATATGTTTTCTTCAGTGCACTCGGGGTAAGATAGGCCAACCATCGGGATAGAAAAGCCATCCTTTTGTAGTTGGCTGCTCTCAGAGACTTACTTCCCCGAAGGCATAGGGTTTCCCATTTGGGGATAGAAAAGGTACATTGTGTTTCACGGGCCAACTTTTCCAGATTGTTCTCAATCAATGGAAGTTGGCCCTGATTTCGCAATAGATTATACCAATTCCCTACCCCACTTATTTTGGCCCCAAAGAGTGCTATCACCAGTTTATTTGGAGTATCAAAAATACCTTTCATACTTTTAACAAAATAGACAATTTGTAGATATTGAAAAAAAGTGGGCCTCCTCTGACTCCCATCCCTCAATGCCACCTCTTGCCAAGAGATCATCCTATTCTGTGTTGGAAAGTCAAATCAAATCAAAACCAAAATATACTTTATTCGGCTTTAAAGTTAAAACCATAAAAGTTACACAATTCCATCCGATACAATAGATGACAATAAAAACAAAGGGAATTAATCCTATAGAAAATGCAGCAGTATATACATCTTGTGTAAAAAATAATCAAGCGGAAAAAGTACGCAATGAAGGGTGCCTACCAACATTAAAGATTTACTAGCTCTCCATACAGATCCTAGATCTCAATGAAGATTTCAGAAAGCCTACTATAAAAGATACACATTCTGGTTTCAACAATTGTAAATAAAAACAGAGCTGGATGGACCTGGATAAAATGTAACCTTTTTAATAGAGGTGTTAAAAAATATCTGCGAGGTACTTCATAAAAATTACAGAAAAACATAAAGTGTAGCAAATCCTGAGGAGATACTCCGTCGCAGCCACAGGATGCTAACACCTGACATCTGCAACTCCCTTTTGGGGCAGCAAGCAACAAATGAAAATAATCTAAATGAAACCTGACCAATAAAAACCGTTCATGAGATGAAAGTGGCCACAAAAGATAGGGCTCAATGGATGGCGATGTTTTGAGCACCATGTGTTTGCGGACACTCGATTTTCCAATTTCTGTAGCATTTCTACCGAACCTTTTTAGGGTAGTGTTGGAAACGGCCCTTTTTGCAGGGTTATCCCCAAACTTTTTGCTTCTTCCTCCTTTATTTTTTCTAACCCGTGGTTGTTGGCAATAGGACTCTGGGCACTTTACCACTGCTGATCAGTGCTAAAGTGCATATGCTCTCGGTATAAATTGTTATATTGATTGGTTATCCATGATTGGTATATTTGTTTCACCTGTTAGCCCCTAGTAAAGTGCACTGAGTGTGCCAAGGCTGGTGATTCAAATGCTACTAGTGGGCTGCAGCACTGATTGTGCCACCCACAGGAGTAGCGCTAAAAATAATGTCTTAGGCCTGCTTGCAGTGCCTATGTGCAGTCCAGGACTGCCATGTCGACCTGGCCCGTGCACCCACTGACCAGGCCTTATCCTTCCCTTTCTGTACATGTCAGGCATCCCTATGGTGGCCTTAGGTACCCCCCTGGGCTGGGTGCAGTGTATCTGAAAGGTAGGGCATGTACTGAGGTGTGTAACATGCCCTGGTAGTGAATTACAGCCATTTTCGTTTTTCACTGCTGAGAGGCTATCTTGCCCATAGGATAGAATGGGGAAGGCTGTTTACATGCCAATCTTCCCATAAGGGCAAGATAGAAAATCCAAGTTTGGTATCTCTGTGTTCAGAATTTAATTATTCATCTTTTTAGCAAGATGGTTTTTAAATTCTTTTTTTTTTTTTAAATTTCTTTATTAGATAGAGATCACGGGAACAAAAGGGAAGAAAAAAAAATGAAGAAATAAAAAGAAAAAGAAAACATAACCCAACATTCCATTAGTTATACAATGCAGGTTCAATTCAGTAAATTTGAATTACAATAATATTCGGCAGATTACAGTTGAGAGACGGCTGATATATCTAATATCCAAAAGAAAAGGAAGTAATTCCATTATATCGTCCATTGCAGAGAAAAAGAAAACAGTTAGTTAATAAAAGACACCAAATAACTCAAGACCATCCTACTTGTCCATATATGTACATACAGCACCCCAAATTAACTGTCCCAAAGCCATTTTCCGCTTCCCCTTAACACTATATAGGTTATATTCAATATTATACGTAAACAAGAAGCGAGTTCTCCACATCTCAAATGGGGGGGCTTCACTTTGTAACCACACTGAGGCAATACAAATCCTTAACACTGCGGCTGCCATAAATATCAGGTACCTGACTTCCTTACCAGAGTCTGTACGTACTCCATCTACATCTATACCCAGTAAGATCTCACTGATTGACACTTGTATAGTGACACCTAGAATCTCGGATAAGAACCCATTTATATATCTGAGCACTTCCGATAGTTTAACACAAGTGGCAAAGATATGTACTACATCAGCGTGTAAAGTATTACACCTAAAACACTTTCCATCAGGATCTCCTCCCCACTTTGCGATTTTATCGGGCGTTCGATAAAGATAGAACAGAGTCTTATAGTGTTGTGCCTTAAGATTAGCCGACATAAATAGACGGCACGCCAGTTCAATCGATAGTTCCAACGGTATTTCAGAGCACTCCAGTCTTTCTTCCCACCTCATACGATGAGTTTCCAAGTCGTTAGGCATTGTCTCAATAATTATATTATATAATACTCCTATACGGGAACACTTTTTATTTGCCTCAATAAGGGGGTTAGACACAATCACAGTTTTCAATTTAGCAAGATACTCACGCAACTGTAAATACTTAAAAAAATGCGCAGCGGGTAACAGGTATTGTTTCTTCAATTGGGAGAAAGATTTTAGCCCATCTGGTGTATAAACATCCCCCACTTTTGTTAAGCCTCTTAAACGCCAGTTAACTACTATATAATCCCAACATATATTGGGATGCAATACCGATGCAATTAAAGGGGTATAGAAAGACACATTTTGAATATTATATAGCTTCCTTATTACTTTCCAAACCTTATATGCGGCAGCTATCACCTTAAACCTTGTACGTTTGTAGTAGTTCCAGTCTATGTTAATAAAAAGACAGTTCTTAGCATCAGTCCCTAGAAGCAAAGAGTATATAGAAGGTTGTAGTGCATACTCCACCGGTCCCTGGCCAATTAATAAAATATTCATTCGCTGCAACATACAAACATAATAATACAAAAGGAAATCAGGGACTGCCCAACCACCCACTGCTCTAGGCAGCATCATATATTTCTTAGCCCGTCGCTCTTTCCCCTGAGACCACATAAATCTCATACATATTGCTTGCAATTGTGAAATACGTACAGAACTAATCTCTAATGGTAGACATCTATAAAGATACAACACCTTAGGTAATACCATCATTTTCAAAATATTACATCTGCCGACAAGAGTCAAATGTAAACATTCAAACTGGTCCAATTGTTTACGAACCCCCTGCATCAGCTTCTGCCAGTTGGCCTCAACCGTAGCCAAAGCCCCAGCACAAATCTGTACTCCCAAATAAGAAACCTCTTCTAAGACTCGTGGATCGGCAAAAGACTTGATATTTATACACAGTATTTGAGTCTTGGCAGCATTTAATTTATATCCCGATACCGATCCATATCTCTTTGCAAGCTTTTCGATTTCATTCATAGCCATAGACGGTCTTGGTGAGAGCACAGCGACATCATCAGCATACGCCAATACACGGTACTGCTGTGTTTGTATCCTAACTGGAGGTACCCTACTGCTCAGCTCAATCATTCTTAAAAAAGGATCTATATACAAAGCAAACAGTAGTGGAGAGCATGGACATCCCTGCCTAGTTCCTCGTTGTATTAATACCGGAGCGGATTGATGACCCATTACATTAATCCGTGCACTAGGTTGTTGATAAAGTACCTGTATTGATTTAATAAAGTTTGGCCCGAATCCCTGTAATTTCAGCAAGTCCCATAAGAAGGCCCACGATACTTGGTCGAAGGCCTTCTCTGCGTCCAATAATATAAGACTAAGTGGGTCCCCCGACACCTTTGCATGATCAATTATAGTGATCACCCGATTAACATGATCGGTTGTACCACGCTTTGGGATAAACCCGTGCTGATAAATAGAAACCAGAGGGGTGATCACTTCTGATAATCTGGTAGCTAAGATCTTAGAATATAGTTTCCCGTCTGTATTTAATAATGAAATTGGTCGGTATGAGCCTGGTAAGTCTGCCGGTTTTTCCTTTTTCCTAAACACTGCTATACTCGCCTCCCCCCATGTTATAGGATACTCCCCTTGCTGAGCCTTTCGGAATGTAACTAACATATCCTGTTTTAAAACTTGGAAAAAAGATTTATATACTTCAAGCGGAAGTTTATCAGGACCCGAAGCCTTGCCCACTGGCAACGCTTTAAGAGCCGCTTCTAGTTCAAACATCTCTATGGGGGTCTCCAGTATATCTGCCAGTCCTTGATCCAGTTTCGGCCCAAGGTTTTGTCCGAGAAAGGACAAAGCACTATTACTATCATATTCTTCTGCAGCATATAAGCTAGCATAGAATCCTCTAAAGACTTCTAAAATACCACTCTCGGTTTCTACATAATGCCCAGCGTCATTTTTCATACTTTTAATTCGCTGAGCAGTTTCCCTGTTCCTCATTCTCTGGGCTAGACACCTCCCACTAGCCTCCCCGTATTCATACAACACCTGTCTCTTGACCTCAAAAGTCTTTGCTGCTTCCTTACTCCAATAGTTGTTAACCTTGGCCTTACCTCGCGTCACTGCGGCTGATGTATTATAAGTATCCCTGTTATGTGCAATGTCTTGTGTCAAAAGCTCTTCAGCGGTACCTAAATCCTGGTAAAGCTCCTCTAACATTTTTCGCATCTGTTTTTGAGCATACAAACCCACCTGGGGCTACTGCCCCCCACCCTCTGACGCCACAGGGGTTTGAGAGCCCTGAGAGGCATAAGGCCTGGGTCTCATCCCTGACCACTGTCAGTGGTCACTGCGGCCTGCTGTCTGTCTGTTGGGACACACCTGTGAGCAAGTTAAGGCTAGGTGCTGCACAGGTGGTGTCCACAGGTGAGGAGAAGAGTTCCACATGGGTTGGCGTGGTGGACCCTGAGAGTATGGATGGAGAGATCCAACCGGGTTCAGGAAGGCGTAGAACAGGAATAGTGCCCTGCTGTTTGGGCCAGTTTCCGTGTTCTATCGCCCTAAGCAGGGAATCCCATCGAGGTATCGCTTGGTCTACCCTGGCTTTAGGCTGGAAGGGGGTTGTGTTGGAAACGGCCCTTTTTGCAGGGTTATCCCCAAACTTTTTGCTTCTTCCTCCTTTATTTTTTCTAACCCGTGGTTGTTGGCAATAGGACTCTGGGCACTTTACCACTGCTGATCAGTGCTAAAGTGCATATGCTCTCGGTATAAATTGTTATATTGATTGGTTATCCATGATTGGTATATTTGTTTCACCTGTTAGCCCCTAGTAAAGTGCACTGAGGGTGCCAAGGCTGGTGATTCAAATGCTACTAGTGGGCTGCAGCACTGATTGTGCCACCCACAGGAGTAGCGCTAAAAATAATGTCTTAGGCCTGCTTGCAGTGCCTATGTGCAGTCCAGGACTGCCATGTCGACCTGGCCAGTGCACCCACTGACCAGGCCTTATCCTTCCCTTTCTGTACATGTCAGGCATCCCTATGGTGGCCCTAGGTACCCCCCTGGGCTGGGTGCAGTGTATCTGAAAGGTAGGGCATGTACTGAGGTGTGTAACATGCCCTGGTAGTGAATTACAGCCATTTTCGTTTTTCACTGCTGAGAGGCTATCTTGCCCATAGGATAGAATGGGGAAGGCTGTTTACATGCCTATCTTCCCATAAGGGCAAGATAGAAAATCCAAGTTTGGTATCTCTGTGTTCAGAATTTAATTATACATCTTTTTAGCAAGATGGTTTTTAAATTCACTGTGTGAGAATAGCACTTTTTAGAAAGTAGCTATTCTCCTGTTTAACCTTCCTGTGTGCCTGTGTGCTGGTTGGCTGACTGGTGTCATGTGATGGGCTCGGTGGCTCCAGGAGCCTGGATGAGTCAGCAGCAGGGTGAATAGGGAGATCTGCTTTAGATGGGTGGGAGGAGTAGTCCCTGGGTTTGAATATGGCTGCCTCTGCCAGCACAAAGCTGGCTCCACCCCCTGCTGGCCAGGCTGAGGACTCTGCCTCTGCTGGCACAAAGAAGGCTCCACCTCCTGCTGAGCGTCTAACGACCCTGCCCCTCACTCTGAAAGGAACCAGGTGCTCCAGGGCAGAGCACACCCAGGAACCGGTTTGAGCAGGGGAATCCCCCCACTGAAACACAGAGAGACAAAGACTTGGAGGGGTATAAAAAGAGGATCCCAGACACCTAAACTTTAGATCACTTTGGAACTAAGAAGAAACCTCTGCCAAGGAGAAAGCTGAAAAGAACTGAAGAGGAGAAGACTGTCTGCTTGCTGTTTTGCTTTGCTGCCAAGGAGAGGGGAAGGACTTTGCTGTGTCCCCTTCTTTTGATTCTGATCTCCAAGGGCCTGAGAAGAGCTGGCTCCCTGTTAAGAAGTCCCAGGAACAAAAGGACTTCACCACCAGCTCCCCTGGAACTCTGCTGAGGGAGTTCTGACCTGCCTTGGAGTGCTTGCCCAGTCTTGGGGCCTCAGGAGGTCGTTTTGCTGTGTTTTGGGAGCTGGGAAGCAGAAGCGTGAAAAGAGTAACTGGTACCCAACGCATCATCCGATTGCGTGTCGCAAGAACGAGAGTGCGAGGAAAATTTCAACGCGGCACCATCGCAACACGCAGGGTCCCCGCATCGCCGAGTGCGTCGAGCATCGTCCCGAAGCGTGAAGATTCCTGACATTGCGAGGGTCGTCGCAGAACCAGTTTGCGAGCCGCACCACTGCGTGAAAGTCTCCAGTCATCGTGTGCGTCGATGCAGAGTCCCGTTCCGTGGCGCATCGAGAGTTGCGGCGCCGGAAGTCAATGCTGCGCCGCGCATCGTGCCACATCGAAGAGTGTCGCATCAAACCTGTGCGTGAAGCTTCCCCCTAAGAAACCTACGCAACGAAAGCCAAAGTCATCGCATCCTCCCCCTACAGATCGGAGCCGGCGCATCCACCTCTGCTGCGTGAAGCAGGGCTGCTGCAAAGCCTCCCCAGGATCTCAGGAGTATCGCATCGCCTTTGCCATCTTCCTTGTTATAACTTTTGGGAACCTTATCGCAACTACAGGTACTGTTGGGCACGAAAGTGTCGCATTTTGTGCACTGAGAGTCGCATTGTGCAAGACACTGACTTTTACATCCTGGAGTACTTTCTGCAAACTCTTGAACTATCTTTAAAGTAACCTTTTTGAATTATATGTTGGTTTGTCTGTAGTATTTGGTCTTGTGAAGTTTTTAGTAAAGATACCTTATTTTTCTAAACCTGGTGTGGAGTAAATCTGTGGTGTTTTCACTGTGTTACTGTGAGTGTTGGTACAAATACTTTACACATTGCCTTTGATAGCCTAGACTGCTCAGGCCAAGCTACCTAGAGGGTGAGCAGGGGTTATCTTAACAGTGTATCCCCCTTTCTCTGACTAGAAGCAAGGGTCCCTACTTGGACAGTGGTACCTACCCTGCCAACTAGAGACCCCAAGATCTAACAGGTAGTGAAGGTATACTTTACAAATTCCACATCCTTCCATGTAATAGAATCAGGGTTTATAAAAAGGTCTGGCCGTCCCAGCTCTTCAAAGCAATCCTTAATGTATTTTAACCATGGGATGCGTGTCATATGGTCGAGGCCCGTGATTTCTCTTAATATCTGGTGATTGAGAACTAGATCTCTATTTAGCCAGCAATTGAGCCAGAACAACATTGGACGCATAGCCAAAGTATCCCCTATAAATGGCAACCCCAATTCCTCGTGTACCACCAGATTTGATGTTCCGCTAGGCACTCCTAAAAGACGTTTTAAAAAAACATTCTCAGTCACCTGTAAAGCATCAGTTGATACATAGCCCCAGAGTTCACTCCCATAGCTGGCAACGGCAACACTTTTAGCCTGATATATTTTCACCATTGCCGCTATTGGGCGCTTACCCATCTTCGCGGCAAAGTTAAAAATCGCGGCGTTCGCCCTTGTTACCTCCCCTTTTTTCCTCTTAATCAAGGGCCCCCAGCTTAACCGATCATCTACCAAGACACCCAGGTAAGAGAAAAACGTGGTCACCGGAACATTCTCATTACCCACTTTGAAAGGGTACTGTTTCTTCGGGCGAATCCTGACCTGCATTATATAAGATTTAGAGTTGTTGACTTCAAGGTCACGATCTTCCATGAAGCTCCGGAATGTATCAAGTAGGGTCTGTAATCCCCTTGCCGTCCTGGCGACCAGGACCGCGTCGTCCGCATATAGCAGGACGGGCAGACCCCGTCGCCCCACGTAAGGGAAATCGGCCCCTGTATTTACCAGAGCTTTTTCCAGGTCATTAATATATATGTTAAAAAGTAAGGGGGCCAGGATACAACCCTGCCTAACCCCCTTCTCTATTTTAAAATCCCTGGATACTCGAAGATCCTTGGCAAATCTAATGTTGGCCTTGGTGTCCCTATGTAGATCCTCCAGGAAGTCAACCAAATTAGCCTCCACCCCCATGGCCCTCATGGATTGCCACAATTTCCCCCGATTAACACAATAGAAAGCAGAGGAAAGATCCATGAAGGCCATGTAGATTGTACCTTGGCGGGCGATTGTGTACTTCCCCAGGATCATATACAGGTTAAGGCACTGAGCCAAGGTGGACCGCCCTGGTCGAAACCCGTACTGTATTTCAGAGATGATCCTATTCTCTGCCGCCCAGGAGGATAATCTTCCCAGTAGCACCCCACCCACAACCTTAACCACGGAATCAAGAAGGGAGATCGAGCGATAACACAGAGTACTGTTGCGATCGCCCTTCTTGAAGACCGGCACGATCGTCGAGGTGCCCCAAGAATCCGGGCAACCGGTCCTGGCCGCCGCATTAAGCACCGCCATCAGGACTGGGGTCCACAGGAGTGAATTTGCTTTAAAAAGGTCCGGTGAAATACCATCCTGGCCTGGGGCTTTGTTGCATGTGAGCCCTGAGATGCCCTTCCCCACCTCTTTCTGTTCGAACATTAATGGAGCATTGTAGTTAGCCCTGCCGAGGGATTGATGGTAAACTGTGGGGCAGGTGAAGATAGCTTGAAAGTGAGACACCCATTCATCCTCAGTTATATTGGTGCCTACATCTCCGGCCCCCGCTCTTTCAAATAGAGGTCGGTTAATAATACCCCAGAACCTTGCACTGTTCCCCAAGGTACTAGCATCCAAAAGGTCTCTCCACATTTCCTCCTTCAATTACGGGTGGCCAAAGTCCGTTTGTACTCTAGACGTAGGGCACAAATCATATGTTGGTTTCTAGGGGTAACATTTAGGGCCCCTTTTAATTGTCTTGCTGCCTTAGAGCAGAGTGAATTGAACCATCTAGGATCAGGTGACACCGTCCTATGTGAAGGAACACGTAGGAGTGCCCCGACCTTGGTGATAATAACATCAAAAGCCTTGAGAACATCCCCCGAATTGGGATCAATTGACACACAAAAAGCTGTTTCTGATGCACAAGACTCTTGGACTTTGCCATAAAAAGAATCAGGAGAAATCTGCGACCATTTTAAACGGCTATTTCCCTCCACAGGTCTCATCATGCCCGGGGCTATCACCCTGGCTTGTGATGATAGTAGCCTACCATCCAAGTACATACAGACGGGGTTATGATCAATAAAATCACTAACTATAATTGTCAACCTGCAAAAACTAGACTGTAGACCAGAGGTGATTAGGATATGGTCTATAAAAGAACCATTACTGCATCCTTTAAAAGAGGGGACAGGCTGTGTGCTAAAGGGAGCAGATAAAGACATTGAAGATAACAAGTCAAATTCATTAAGCAAATTATTCAATATGTCCCCCTGGGCAGAGTGCACGAAATGAAAACCCCGCATCCTGGCACATCCCAACTCAGCCATGCTTTTGATTTTAGGATCACCACAGGGATGAATATTAAAGTCCCCTGCCACCATAAACTTATATGCAAAAGGGCCACAGGACTGTCTTATGAAGCAGCCCAATTGGACAATCTTACACTCTCCCTGCACACTTGTTGCATTATAAAAATTAATAATGCCCATGCTGTCTTTTCCTCTGCTTAGGACGATTGCTTGAAAATCCTTACTATCCGTAGGGAGTTGCTGTATCCTACAAGGCACAGCAAACAATATATAGATCACCAGCCCACCCCTAGCTCTACCACATGGGGATGGGGACGCGGGAACAAAGAAGGCTTTATAACCCTCCAAGAACAGGTTACAGTTCACAAGCCAGGTCTCCTGGAAACATATCACAGGATATTGTCTGATGAACTGCATCCATATAGGGTCCTGAAATTTTCCCGTCAGACCTGCAATGTTCCATGACAGGATATTGTACAAGTCTGCATTTGCGGTCATCCCTTGATTTATAACCGGTAAAGGCATCTGCTGTAAGGAGCACGACTTCCCAGGTGTCTCCATGGCACTGGGCACAGCATTTCCCCTAGTGATACGTGGAGACCCTTGTTGGGGTAATATATCCCCCAACGGGCTCAGTGATCTTCGTTAGTCAGTCACACTCATCCAATCTGGATAAAACTGAGAATCTGTTAGATAACTCTACCCCAGTAACAGGCGGGTGCCCAGTCCACCGAGGATAACCCCCCTGAGATAAAAGCTGGTTAACACCCAGGTCCACACGGGGTCTTTGAGACCACCTGTCACATGGGATACTAATGTTTGGGCGCCTAGTATGGACTGCCTTGTAGAAAAAGCCTAGCGGGAGGACCTGGATACCAGAAAAGCGCTGTGAATGGTCATAATAAGCATCCTGTAAAATTCTATCCACTAGGGAAGAGCTGTTAAAATTCACAACAATACAATCACCCCTGCCAGGTTTCCTCGAGCTCCCTAGCCAGCCCACCCTACGCACCATGATAATATTACGTTCCACCATTGGGCCCACAGATGTATTATTTGACAGCCAATGAGTAACCTTGTTTTTAAGTTGGCCAAGGTCCTCATTAGACCCTGGTTGAAGCGGAGGAACATTACCCAAAATTATTACAAGGGGTGTTGATTGGGGTGGAAGGTTGATAACCAGCAGATTCTGTGCAGCGTTTGACAGATGACCCTGCGTCACTTCTGATGGTAGTCCGGATCTTTGAGAACCCACACCCTGGGGATGAATAGGAGAGGACACATTGGGGACATGTCTTTCACTTGGGGCATCAACCAACCCCCCTAGGACTTTTGAGGCCACATTTTTGCCACAGGGCTGAACTCCACTAACAGGCCGAGGAGCTAGATCTGCCCCAGGCTTGGACATAAAACCAGGAGTCATGTTATTCCTGGACTAGTCCGAGGCCCAAGATTGAATAATTTGGGTGGATGGTACAGACCTTTTGTGTTCTACTAGAACTTTCTCTATTGATTTTAACCTGTCCAAGATGGGGCTCAATTTGGCATCCAGCATACAACTCATGGCTGCCATAAAGGCTTCCATCATGGCCGGTTGGACTGTATTTACTACTGGTGCTACCGATACCAGGCTTTTGGGGGCTGGCTTAGTATATATATTAGGCTTGATTTTTTTAGCTTGACTACCCATGGGTTTTAATTTTCTTTTTGTACTCCCAGATGCCCTAAGAACCATCCTTGCTTGTTGTGGGGGGCCATCATTAGTATAAACTTTTTGGGATTTATAATTATTAATGCCGCCGGTCTCAGTCGTGTTTGTAGGGGCACCATTCTCCTTAACAACAATAGCAACATTGGGGGAAAGTGGCCTATAGGAGGTCACACCAGAAGTTCCTTGTAAGGGAAGTGAGGCTTCGTTATTCTGTGAGTCAATACCCAGCCCTAGGGACAAGGGTAGACTTGGTGTTTCCATAACAACTTCCCTAATAGGGCTAATAGGACCAGCCACACGTGAAAATAGACCATTTAAAGGAGATCTAGAGAGACGCCTGTTCACTAATTCGATCTCCTTGTCTATAACTAAAGCAGCTCTTGTTAAAAAAGCATCCATGGTTGTGGCACTAGCCCTAGTTACAGCTTTAGAACCATCTTGACTAACTTGAGTCTTCCGCCTCCCCATTGCGCAATAGAGAGATAAGCCCCCCAAAACTGAAGCAGGAATATCAACACAGCACTTAATACATAGGTTAAAATGGGAAAAACTGCATCAACCTAAGGAAAAAATAAAACGTTACTGGGCCCTACCATACAGCAGAGCCCGTTTAAATGAAATTGCCTATACACTTCTCCTAATGCCCCTCCACAGAAAAGACAAGGAACCAGTCCAATAAATTCAATTAAGTCCCACCTTTGCAAGCACAACAATAAGAATCAAGGAGGCGGCCGGACACAGCGCTTGGAGGGCGAATTATCCCTGATTACGCCACGCGCAGTAAAGGAGCACAGCTGGAGGCAGGAGCGCGGCACGTGGGCTGCGGGGACGCGAGCGCAGCCCGGTCCCTAGGAGTACCCCCCTCTCTCCAGCAAGGGATCCCCCGGTCCTCCTCCACCAGGGAGCACCAGAAGCTGCAGCCGGTGACCTGAGGCTAAAAATGGAAAGTGATTAGCTGAGAGCTAGAGCCGGCGAGGTACGACAGTGGCAAAGCATCGCCAGCAGTGGCGAAGAGACAGCAACCACTGCAGGTGCTCCATGGACAGGCGACCTACGGAGTCTGCCCACTGCCACACCTGACGAGGAGCAGGGATAACGGGGACTGTGCAGCCAGGAAACAGCTGATGCTCTCGTCTCCGCCCACAGACACACCGGTAACAGCTGAGGACAAGGGACAAGAAACAACATACACAGAGAACAACGAGAAACACTGGAGAGCCGAACAACAGCTGGGGAAATAACGGCTTAGAAACACCGTAGACTCGTACAACATCTAGGAAAGACAAGAGCAAGGCATCACCCCGACACCTGGATTGAAACATCCCCCAAACATGTGATGGTAGGGAGCAATCAAAAACTCAGGAGACCCCGACTCCACCAGGGGAGGAGCAAAGTACAGGCGGCAAACAGCAGAAACCACTGAACGGGTGAGGAAGGGTGAGGAAGGAAAGCCAGTGGAAATCCAAGTGACCCATCAATCGGTAAACGCAGGTAAATGCAGACATCAGTACAAGAGTGGAAATACCGGTAAACCGCACCAACATATGGGGATTAGTGCAAATGAACGAAGAACCTCCTGATCTTGACCAAAGTACCACCACCACAAAGCAACAGACACCTGGGGTAGATACAGTTAACAAAAGTAAAACACCCATAACCTGTGGAAGGAGTAAGGCCTGCGAATACCAGAGAAACATCCAAGAAATAGCAGAACACCCACAACACCTGGAAGAGGTAACAGCTGAAATTACCAGAAACTCCACAACGCCTGTACCACCAGCACCATATAGCCACAACAACAGGGAGAAGGGACGCCAGGATATGCGTAAAATAACAACTCTGGAAGCGACATAGCCAATAGACATTAAAAAAACCTATAACAACTGAGTGAATTACAGAGAGAAAGTATGTGGAACTTCACAGCTCCGTGTAGGTAGTAAAACCAGCAAGCACCTGCTACTTCACAACACCTTTGCAGAAGGGCAGTCAGCAAACAGCGTGAAATCACTTGGGAAGAAGGTATATAGCCAACAGCCATCAGAGACCTCCCACAATATCCGAGGAAGAAAAAAAACTGGAAAATACAGTACATCAAAGGAGGAGGACAAGTCGTACTAAACATCTGAGAACACCTGATACCCTCCCACCCTCCACCTCCACTAGCTGAATAGGTAAACAGGACAAAATAAACAAACACACTACAATAGGGGAGTAGTTTGTCAAGGTGACAATCGCCAGAAATAACCTGAGGGAAGACTAACCGCGAGGAACTGAAAATCTAAAACACCCCTGGAGAAGTACAGGTGATAAAGAACCGAGAACACTATCTGTGAAAAAGTGTGCTGGAAATTGGAGGCAACCACCCACCTAATCTGCATAAAATCAGAAGAAATTTATAATATGTAAACACAAGGCAACTGAAACACAGAGGAGTAAAACAAACATACCCAGACCCCTGACTGTACACACTCAAGGAGAGGAGTAAAACCAGCAGTCATCAGCCTTCTGGATTTACATTGAGAGGGAAAGATAGGAAACCACAAGAGCACATTAAGTGACGTGGGACCCACTCTACACAGCCTGCCTGTTACTTGCCTGCCTGCGGGGGAGGACTACAGCCCCCAGACTGCTCCCGTTGATGCCGCTGCAAATCTCGCACCAGGAGGCGCATAACTTCACCCGCGCTACACAGCCTGCCTGTTGCTTGCCTGCCTGCGGGGAGGACTACAGCCCTCATACTGCTCCCGGTGCTGCCGCTGTAATCCTCGCGCCAGGAGGTGCATAACTTCACCCGCGGCTCCCGCTTCGCAAGCCCGGGTCATCAAGGGCAGGCCCGTCTGTGCCCGTCAGGGGCCGAAGGAGGCCAGGCTGAGCCCCCCCCCTCCTTGATTCTTATTGTTGTGTTGGAAAGTCACTTAGCGCCCCATGCCCGCAACTTTCCCAGTGCTTCAAGTGACCTGCTTGAATTTGGAGGCAGAGGCTCTTACATTCTTGTAACTTTAAATACTGAAGCCCAGTAGAGCCCGTCATTTTAAAAAAAGCCTGGAGTCTAAAAGAATAATCCTTAAGTGTCTTATACCGAGTTTATTTTCGGCAATTTGGAGGTTTGTAGCAATATTAGAATCTGAGAGCCGGTTTCCTGTACCATTTTCTCAACAAAAAATGTATCTCTAACACGCTTTGAGCCCATTAGACCTGCCAATAGGTCCATAAAAGCAGCATCATGGTACGTTTTTAAATGGGGTAAAGCCAGACCTCCTTGCTCATTTGTTAATTGAAGTGATGTAAGTTTCACCGTTGGGGTTTTCTTTCCCCAAACAAACTGTCTAATTAGGGATTCTATTTCTTTGAAAAAACATGTCTTAATTTTAATAGGAACGTTAATAAATAAAAAAGTAAGTAACGGCAATACAGACATCTTGATAAGGGAAACCATGCCCTCAAAGGTTAAGGGAAGTAACAACCACTGATCTAAAAGTCTCCTTATTTTTTCCAGCATTCTCACATAATTCAAATGATATAGCTGTTGGTGTTGATTGGACACAAATATCCCCAAATATCTAATTGGGTCTGACTTCAAAAGCTTGCGCCCTAAGCAAAAGTGGAAGAAAATTAATATCGGAATTTAAAAGCAGAACTTCCGTTTTATTTGGGTTTATTTTATAGTCCCCAATTAACTAAAATTTACTAAATTCCCTCAAAACCACTTCCAAATTATAATTAGTAGGCTTCAAGTATAAAATCATGTCGTCCGCAAAGAGTTTTAGTTTGGCCATGTCATGGATTGGGGACTTGAAGGCCAAAGGAACCTGCCCCCCCTTCATAATATGATTAAAAAGTTTTTGCATCTGTGGAATTAATTCTTTTGAAAAAAATCTTATAAAATTCTATTGGGAACCCATCTTCCCCACACGCCTTAGCCCCGGTCGTTGCCTTAAAATCTGCCCCAATCTCAGCGGTTTTTATCTTGGACTTTAATTGAACGATCCGAGGACCAGGTAATCTTGGAATATCTACATTCTCAAAATACTCGTGTATCATCTCCTCTCCCACCTGATACTCAGTGGTGTAAAGTTGCTGAAAATGCTCTAGAAAAATCTGAGAATCTCTTCCCTATTAGTTACTTCCAATCCAGTCTTAGGATCATTAACCTTAAATATCAGAGATGCCTACTGTTTAGCTTTTGTAGAGCTAGCCAGCAATTTGCCGACCAGCTGACTAGCCTCATAAATCTTTTGTTGGAAGGTTCTGGAGCTGTTGATCTCTTCTAAGACAAAAAAGTTTCTCAAGGCCTTTCTAGCTTTCTCCTCTGGGCATAAGACTTCTACAGTACTTCATGTAATGCAGCTATTTTCGTCTACCGTGCACTAGATTGGGTGGCCGAGAATGAGATTATTTGCCCGCGTGCTGCGGCATTAAAGTCCCCCCAGATCGCAAAGGGTTCGGCCGTTTCTGCATTGATCCTAAAAAATTCAGAGACCCATACTTTAAAATTGCTGATCCTGGAGGAGAAGGCGGTCCAGCTGCCACCTGAGTCGCTCTACTCTCCCCACGCCAAGTTCGAAGTCAAGCCCTACATAAGCGTGATCCTAGAAAGGGTTTGTCCCAATGTCTACCCTTGAGACAAGGAGGGATCTAGATGTTAAAAAAAAATCTATTCGAGAAGCAGTCTGATAGCGATGTGAGTGACAGGTAAAAGTTTTTTATCCAAATAATACTCCGCCAAGGATCTATTAATTGGTTCTCATGTCTAATAACCTCAAAGATTTTTTTCGTATTTGGTTTTAGTTGTTTTATTTGAGGTATCTTTCTTTAAATCCTGTATGTAATTAAAATCCCCACTGATAATGATTTGCCCCGGCGACCCCCATAAAAGTTAATTATTCTGAACCAAACTTGAGGCATCCTCCGTGACTGGGCCATAATAGTTTATGAAGTTTAGAATCCTCCCCTTCAACTTAGGTACTACCCAAAGCCATCTCCCCTGTGGATCGCGTTGAATTTGTTCAAATTCCCATGGCAGTTTTTTGGAAAAATAAATGGCGACCCCTCTTATGGCCAAACCTGAAGATGCAAAAATGCATCTGAAAAAACCCGGGGTATATATAATTTAGGTGAATTCGTTTTCAGATGCATTTCTTGAAAAAACAAAACATGGGGACTCAGTGAGGTGAGCCATCTAATGAGCCCACCGTATTTTTTCTTATTAAGTGTTCCATTAACATTGGTAGACAGAGTCCTACATATATTAGCCATTTCTATTTCTTAGCTACACTTTTTGATAGCTCAGGAAAGGAACTTGTATACACCTCTGTACACACCACTTTCTGCCTGTTTTATTACTGCTCTTTTTTCCTAGGACGAACATACCCAGCATGCTTCTACTGCTGCTCATTTTACTACTGTGATCCCCCCGCCCACCTCCACCCCGGATCCTGGAAACCCACCCAAGAAATGCGGAGGTCCCCACAGGCCCTGCTACCCACATCTCTCCCTCCCTACTTATAAATCGGGTGCAATGATCCTGCACCCGTGGTGACCTACCCACCCCCACACAGAGAAGAAACCCAGTAGACTAAGCTCCAATATTCAAAACAACAGTCATTTCTCTCAAGAGCTCCTGAGCTTCTTCTACCCGAGAAAGCATATGAAATTTTCCTTTCACCAGCACTCTTAATTTCAACTGTTGTCAGCACCCCCTGAGCTTTAAATAAGAACAGCAATTTTACAAATTCTTTTTGCCTACGCGCCGCCCCCGCTGACATATCTGAAAAAATCTGACATTTAGTCCCTTCATCGATAGCAAACTGTCTCTGCTGGATCGCTTTCGTCAAGATGCTTTCTTTAATTCTGTAATCAACGAAGTTGATTAAAATGGTATGAGGGTACTTGGAATAGGATGGGCGGGGACTCAATGAGCCCTGGTTAGTGACAGGTCCCCAGTGAAGTCTGGAAGCACTTTTTGTTTAATGAATGTCTCAACCCAGCGAAGGGTATTAGTGCCCTCCTTTCCCTCGGGGACTCCCACTATTCGCAGATTCGAGTGGCGTGAGTGATTTTCTAACTCTTCCAGTTTGGTCTCCAGGGCGATTTTATCTGCCGTTACTGGACCAATTTTCAGAATTTTGTAGCTCATTTGGTCCTGCAGGTGGGCTATTCTAGATTCTGCTTCTTCAAGCCTTGCGGGAATACCAGGGATAGATTCTTCAATTTTCTCCAGCCTTTGATGGAGAGCGGCTATCTCGTTTGCCTGGGACTTTTTCATTTCCCTAATATCTTCCAGTATAAGATTGAGCAAAGTTTTAGCTTCCATCTGTTGTGAGTCAACCCTGGAAGGATAATTTTGCAGAGTATTGGTTATCTGACTCGTGAATTCCAGGCCCTTCTCCATAGGTGTGCCAGTTATTTCCTGAAGTCTCTGCCCACTCTCTAGCACTTGTTGTTTAGGAATGTTATCTATAATAGAAGATTGCTCAGAGAGCGGATGCTGTTCCGTTACAGCACATGCATTATCCAGGCATGGTGGTAAATTTCCCACGTCTACAAAGCTATAAACTGGTAGTGGTAGGGGCGCAGATGGGGCTTCATAGGGTGGTGATATATGCAGCCTTTCAAGGGTTTAATTGTTGTATCTTCTTCTGGGGGAGCAGGCGGTGCTGAGTCAACCTCTGATGGACTTTGAGACGCTACCGGCTAAATATTTTTTGGGTAAACACTGGGAAGTCTTTATTATTTGCTACCTTGTTGCACCCCAGGGTGGACTCCATAGTCGAACCCTTCTTTACCCCTTGAGAGTCATCGATTATGGGGTCGGGATCCTCAACCCCCGGTGGATGACCCGATTGCACCGATTGTAATTCAGCTGGCTCTTCTGTTGAGCTTTCAAAACTGGAGTTTAACTCCAGGCAACTTATAGCGCCCGCATCCTTTGCTACGGATGGAGCCCCCTTAGCTTGAGCTAATCACTTTTTTACTTTCATCTCCGTCGTAGCATCAACCCTGGCCACAGCATTGGCTTGCTTTAAATGTCTTACCATCTTCGTTCCTTCGCCCTTCTTTGGCAACCTTTTACTGTTCTCACTTTACACACTGTCACCACTTCACTGATTTGGCTTTCTTCCTTGCCCATTATTTTCAGAATCTTTTTTTTTTTTTTTAAACAACTAAGTGCCAGACTTATTCACCACCCTGCCTTCTTAGCCTCTCCTCTACTGCTGCTGCCACTGCTCCCCAAGTGTCTTGCTTACTTCATTAAGAGTTTGTTCCCCTGCATCATTCTTACTCTGTTAGCAATGGCACTGGCACTAGAGCTATTTGACTTAGTTCAAACTCTGCCAGACTCTGACTCCTAACGGGCTTTAAAGCTCCTTTTTTTCCGTGCTCTTACCCTCATTGAGTGCAGAGCGCAGCAGCCTTTTCAATGCTCAGCTCAGCTCAGTTCAGTTCAGCTCCGATGTTACTGGCCCACCGCAGGTCCTCTGCCGTTTTCCGTTGCGTTTTCCACTGCCTTGCAATTCATCCACACTCCACACTGAGGCATCCAATTGTAATTCAATTGCTTGTTGTTCCGTCTCCCACTGGTTCACTGATTACAGTTGCCGCTGTGAAAGATTCCATGGCAAGCTCGTCTCTCAAGTTCTCACAGCGCTCGGCTCCGTGTCTCCCGGACGAGTGCCATTAGAGCCTCCACTACAGTCTCTGCTCTGGTGGGCGGGGCCACGATCACCTGGGCTACAGAGAGGCAGGAGTCTCCATAGCCACTCATCAGGTCCATCAAGGCCATATAGATTGCCCTGCCTATGGCGTTTAAGAGGTCTTTAACATAAGAACAGGAGGGGCAACCCTAGGATTAAAAACTGGAGTTTAATGTTCATTTGGAGGTTTATGGTTGCAATGGTATGGGTTTAATGAGTGTTTATTTCGTGTTTTTCATTCTTATTTTGGGCATACATAATTAACGTATACTATTCCATTCATTCATATAAAAAACAGCTGAGGTAAGATTCTTTTACAATTCAATGCCACTAGAGACGCAAATTATAAATTATGGAGTAAAGCAGTGGTTCTTAACCTTCTGAATCTTTGGACTCTCACTTAATCATTATTGGAACCTAGGGAAACCCAGGGGTGACTTAATATTGAAATCTGGGAACCCAGTTACTCATTATTAAAATCCGAGGACCCCAGCTTAAGCATTTTTGATTATTTGAATGACAAAACGATATACAAAAATGCAGAAACAAGCATTCATCAAAAATGTACACAACTGGAATATTTAATTTAATTTACAAACGAAAGTTTACTAACAATCAAAATTATAATTTAAATGGGAAGGTTGGAGCCTTTCTATATTCATTTGAGGCCACTCATCATCCATAATATATTCTGTTTGTTGTACTTGCACTGCTCCACAAATCAATCTGAGGATACTAATATTGGGCCTGATTACAAAGGTGGAAGGCCCACCATCGTGCTGTTGTTTCCCCCGCCAAATTATGATGGTGGGGGGAATCGTTGGTTTAACGCGGCGGTCGTAAAGACCGCCCGCAACGGTTCCGACATGCGGTCCTTTTCCGACCACCTGTTAGGACCAAAACATTGCCCAACATTGCAGCGGTGCCTTGCAGGCACCTCCATAGGGATTATGATATCCCTTTACGCCATTTGTTTTGCGGCTGACAATCCGCAGCAAAACAAATGGCAGACATGGATTTGTGGGCCCGTAGAGGAGCCCCCTTCATGTCTGGGCCTGGGGCAAGGGCACAGGGGGCACTATGGTGCCCCCTACATATCCTTGCACCGTGTGGGAGGCACAGCATGGTGCCTGTCACGTAGTGCAGGGATATGCAAGTGCCTTTTGATGGCCATTGCGGCGGGGCTGCCGACTGCATCCCCGCCGCAATGTTAGGGATAGGGCCTGCGACCGCCACAGTGGCGGTCACATCGTAATGCGGTAGGTGGGTAGGCTGCCTCCTAGGCAGCCGGTCCCACTACTGCAACGATGGTTGTCAGACGAAAGTCCGACCGCCATCGTAATGACCCCCTTCAGGTGAAGAACCACTGAAGTAAGGCATATATCACCCAGGGACATCACCCAGGGGCACTGGAGCAATCGTTCTTTGTCAAACATATCTACAGACGATCTGCTCCCTGGTTGTCCCTCTTACCATCTCTCTTGCCATGTATGAAGATTGCCAGAAGATTGTACTGGCCTGTCTTTTAATATGTCTACAGCACTGGGAACATGACTCAGATGCAACTTGCATGCCCCACTCCTCCCATTAGCTAGGGATTTGTCAAATTTGCATAATCATACAAACTTTTGGAAACATTGTGCAAAATTACCCAAAATGCAAATCAGCATTTACTTCTATATTTTCGCGCAAACAACTTCCTTGCATCCATTTTGGATGTGAGGATGTATTTCGTGCAAAAGCACAAACAACAGCACAAAAAACACAAACACTATGATATCCCGGTATTCCAACTATCCGTACATTATTCGTCAGACAGCAGACTTTGGCCTCTTCTGCTTGGTCTTCTAGCTCCCTGGAGGTCTTGAGGAGTTGTGTGACTTGGCTCCTATGGATTAGCAAAATTTCCTCTGCTCAAGAAATTCTATCTTCTGTCTCTGTACTCTGTCTACTATGTTGCGGAGATCTTGCCGAAGAAGGGTGATGTCCATACTGACATCTTTGATTTTAGTCTCCAAGGAAGACCAAATGTCTCTATTGGCCTTCAAGATGGTTGAGATTACTTCTCCTGGTGGCATATCCCACCCAGATGGAGTGGGTGGCAGATCTGCTGAAGTGGGGGACCTTGAGAACTTATTCATGGTTGACTACCCTCTCAATGGGTATGATTTGTCCTTACCCACATCTGAGCATACAGTGAAGACAGAAGAGGGTCAGAAAAGCTACTTTAGGTCTCTTCTCCTGGGAATGCAATAAAAAGTGTGCTTCAGCTTTGTGAAACCATATGCCAGGAGTTGTTCATTGACTCTCTCCCTTTAAGGATGAATTGCCCCTGATTCAGGGGCATGTGCTGGATTATAGCACCTGGGTGGGGCATTGTTTTGACACTGCTCCCACTCAGTGTCTCATTCACAGATCATGGTGTCCTTTGCTGGTAAAGAGGGAGTAACTGCACAGCCAAGGCTGTTGAGCCAGCGAAACACAGAAGGGCACATTCCACTCCAGGCACTCCCGGGGGCATCTGCATCTGCCAAATAGCAGTGCTTCTTCTATATAATTAATAGTCCCCTCCCTCTCCAGGCTCAAGGAATTCTAGTGGCCTCCACACAGGCTAATCAGTGAAGGAGCACAATCATCAATATACCGGATGTGTGACATTGATAATGTGGGTGTCAAGCCAGCAGCATCTCTCCACAAGCCCAAAGATAATAGTTCTTATTGGGTACCAGCTCAGCGCTTCTCACAGGCAGGGCAGTCAGGTCCCTATAGTGTACTTCCACAAGGTTAGTAAATTAGAGCAACATTTAATAAATAGAGCAAGACCAAAATGACAAAAATCAAATCCTTAGAACCAGAGTTATGAATTTGTAAAGAATAAACTGCAATACAGCACTTAAAGCATAAAGCACCAACAGCAGCGATCTGGTTGCGCTGGACCGGGGTCAAAGTAAAAAGTTCAGGATGACCGTGAAGAAGCATGAGTCAGATACAGTCCCAGATTAGTCCTGCTCAAGGTTTACCTCCTCAAGTTTTGTGGCAACAGTCTCGTTCACATTGGAGAGGGTCATGGGAAGCAAGGAAAGCGTCGCTGGTGGCGGTTGGCATTGCATGAAGAGGAGGTCGGGTGTTGCATACAGGAAGGCTGGGGCTTCTATGCCTGCTCTGAGAGGAGACGAGCTGGTGGTGGCTCACACTGAATTTCCGCGTGAGTGGCGCGGTTCCAGTGCGAACTGAAGCATATGCGAAAGCTTGAATCAAGAGCCCACTGAGACATACCAAGGGTCCAGGACCTGAGGGGCACAACTTGGGGGGGGGGGTCAGGAACTCACTGAAGATGAGTTCAGTAGCTGTTGGGAGACTTTTAAGTCTGTGAGGCTCAGATGAGGTGGCCAGCTGAATATCCCTTTGAGTCACTTTGGGGTCCTGCATTCAAGGTGGGTTGCAGGTCCAGTTCTTCTTCCCCAGGCAAATTGGCAGCAGGTCAGCACAGCAAGGCAGTAGTTCCTTCAGAGTAGCAGTCCTTTCAGCAGTAAAGCAGTCCCTTTTCCTGGCTGAGTATTCATAGGTCCAGAAGTGTACTGTGGTGGTGGTGTCTGAGGTCCTTTTTTTATACACTGGTGCCCTGGGTATGATAGGTGGGAGAAGCTTCAAAAAGGTGTCTTTGAAGTGCATGGCATTCCCTGCTACACCTGCTTTGGTTTCAAGCTGGATGAAGTGACAATACAGGGTTGTTAAGCCCTTTGTTTGAAGACAGAACATGGCCTAATCAGGTGTAAGTGAGACTGACCCTAGCTTCTCCCTCCCATCCCACCAGTGATGGCCCATCCTGTCACGCCTAAGCTCCCATAGTGTGTGGCTGTCTAGGAGGAATACACAAAGCCCATCTGCCAACGACACCCAGTCATATGATCAGAGACAAGCTGCAGGCACCAAATGGCTAAGGCAAGAAAGGGCCAGCTATTTAAATGGGACAGTTTCAGAATAGCAGTTTAAAATACGGCTTCATCATAGGTTAGAATTCAAGAGACACAAAACTTGAAGAGGTTATCTCGTTCCATCTGGAAATTACACTTATAACATGTAATACGTTAACTCCAATGTTATCCTGTGGAAGGGATAGGCCTTGCAGTAGTGGGAAACAAATGTAGGAGTTTTCACTGCCATAACATACAAAGTGTGTACTTGCCCTACCTTTTAAATACACCACACCCTGCCATCTTGGATGTCCAGGGCCTACCCTAGGGACAACTGATATGTATAAGAAGGGAAGGTTTGTGCCTGGCAAAAGGTTTATTTTGCCAGGTAGACATGGCAGTTTAAAAAATCACACAAAGGTTCTCCAATGTTAGGCCTCAGACATGTTTAAAGAGCTACCTAAGTGGGTGGCCCAATCAGGGCTGCAGTGTCACGAGTAGCATTTAATTTGCAGGCCCTATGCACATTAGTGCACTTTACTAGGGACTTGTAAATAGATTAAATATGCAAATTGGGGCTAGGCCAGCATCACCATATTTTAGGAAGTGAGCACATGCACTTGAGCACTGGTTAGCATTGGTAAAGTGCTCAGAGTCCTCAGGTCAACAAAAATAGATCCAGCAAAATGGGGGGTGGGAGAGGCAAAATGTTTGGAGGAAGACAACCCTAAGGCTTACAGGTTTAACAACAGCTCCAGCTCCACTCTGGCCTGGGCAATCTTGTATTGTTGGGCATCTGAAACACCTGCTAACATTTCCTGAGGTACTTTCTGGTTATCGTACTCCTCCCGGCTAAGCAGCGCAATACAGGCTGAAGTCTTCCCATCTCTTGATCTGGGCCTTGCTACCCTCTCCACTTCCCTTGTGCTTCCAGTGATTGAAACCTCAGCAAGGCACTCCACAGGTCACTAAGAACCCGGCACTCTATGTGACTGCTCACTGTGAGCCAGGGTACCCCCTCATAATTACAGATATTGGGGCATATAGTGGAAAGTTAGTAGAAAGTGGCTGCCATTCAGTGACCAAGTCATGCCCCAAACTTTCATTAAACTTTGTAAGAACATATATATGTATGTGTGTGTGTGCAAGTATGTGAATGTTTAAAAAGTTTACAAGAGCATTTTGATGTGTTTATTTTTATAGTACTTGTTCTATCTTGATGGAATACACCATTGATTATAACAAGCAAAGATGGAATGTAGGAAGCTGGAGAGCAGGTGATCAGGTCACAAAGTATTTAACGGTTCAAAATATGCTCTACTATATATAGATAGAAGGTCATCGGAGACACACACACACACACATACATATACACACTCTTTTTTCCATAAAATATCAGTGGAAATATACATTCACTCCCTGTACTGTTTCTGTACAATGTCACATGTATATGTTATTCCCTAGACTTCTGATGTCATTAAAGATATAATTTACAATGCAATGTATGATGTAGTGTTATCTGTATGGTAGGAGTTTTGGCTCAATATCACTGCAAAGTATTTAACATGAGCTGTGTTTTATAGAAATTAAGCAAAAAATCAATATGGTCAATAATCTTAATCTTTTTGTAGTAAGTATAGAATTTTCATAACACCTTTTCACAATTATAATTGTCGGTGCTACGTGCTCACACACTATGAGCAGAACTTGATTTAAAACAATATTCAACATTTATATATTTTGAAAAGTTACTAGCTCATTGTTTTGCACTCAGAGCACTTCCGTGACTAAACACTCAACCAGCCAACCTTACATCGACTTAAATATTCTACAGTGCACTGTTATGCACACCTCACCTGTCATCTTCTATAGAGAGATTGTCTTCAGTAGCCTGAGCTCTGTAGTTTAGACCAATTGACCTAGAAGGATGGTGCTAAAAACACTTGTTTGAACTTATAAGAGGCAGACACTATGCATGTGTTTAGAAGCAGCAACTGCGTTTAGTTTACAGGGGTTCGATCAAGATCCCATTTTCTGCACTGTACTGGCACAGAGGAGTCTGTCTTTTTCTTGTAAGTGATTTTTCGCATCAATAGTTCAAATTAGTTTATTGCAACAGTGAGCAAGGTTTGCTTCTTTCTGTTTCTGAGCTGTGATGTCTAAATAATGTACTAACTCGCGAAAGTATGGGGTCAAATGCAGCCGCGGTCCCAGCAGGTAAGAGCGGTGGGCGGATTTCGACAGACGCCCACGAGGGGAAATTAAATAAATAATACATTTTCCCTCATTGTCGTCCGACAAAATCTCCCCCCACCCAGCCCCAGAGCCCCACCCAGCCCCAGAGCCCCACCACTCTTACCTGCACAGACAGCGGCTGGTCAAATGCATTGATTTTATGCACTGCAGGCACATAAAAACAGGAGCTCTGTTCTGCTCTCAACCAGAGGCGCCCATCATGAAGGAGCACCAAGTCCAATCATTCTTATGAGTTTGAATGTAAACTCAATTCTCAAGGCAGAGACCCCAAAAAAGCTTTTTTTTTGCTGAAATGTAAAATTTTCATGGGCTTCTGCTATTTTGCAAATAGAAGTGACTATTACTCCACTGGCAGCAAAGCTGCATTGACCACGGCACAGGTAAAATTCATTGATGATGCTAGCATCTAGATCGTGGGAATTTTAGTTTTTTTTGGGGTGCATTTGGAATTGTGACTTTGTAATACCTGGCCTTCAGACCCAGGTAGTTTTACCAAACTAAACCCGCGATATTATGCACTTTAGAGCAAATCCCATTATGCAACCGAGGGAAACAAAATAAAAGATATCGAATGGACTGCCGCTTAAAAACGCAACTGCTTTGCTCTGTTTTTCAGGACTATTTTCATCTCTTCTCGCAGGGGAAAGAGCTGGAATTTCCACACTACAACCTGCTGTTACTGCTACTTTGAATGCTACTGCTCTTCTACAGCCTCAGGGCAAAGTTAGGTACATTTCTAGGAGACAGCAATTACACATCCCTTTTGCACAAAACTGCATTGTTATTCTCTGAGAGTTGTTTCCTGTAGGTTTCCATTAAACTGCACTGTATTCATTTATATCACATTCTGTTGGAAAGATTTTGTCACATAGCAATAGGTCATTTTAGCTAGTCTGTACTACAACACGTCTTGCAGTGCTTGCTTCCAAAACTAATTGCGTGCACTTGAATGTCATGAGATGTGGTTCACCAGTGTTGTTATCACAAACTATTCGCCAGTAAATGTAAGATTTACTATTGTTCATAACCATAGATTTGGCGTGTTTTTTCTAAATGGGCATTTTTTTTTAGGATCAATGGGTATTTGGAAAATTGGAAGATTTAGAAATAATCACACTGTACATATGTGTATTCATATTTGACAGTGATTACATTCGTCGACATCAAAGAGTAATAACTGCTTTCTTTCGAGGCGATTGCTTCATGAACTATGCAAACAAAGAAAACAAGCATTGGCTTTCTCAATAGGTCTGTCTCGCATTTTTAGTAGGGGTGTGCACATAATTCCGCTCTGCTGTCGGAGTTTGGGGAGTTCTGCCCACTCTGCGTTCTGCTTGTAATGCAGAGTTCTGGCAAAACGCTGCCAACCGCTGCATGGCTGAGTTTTTTCTCGCGAGCGGCTTGCCAAAATTAAGCAAAAGCGAGCGAGGATTTGCATCCCCTAGCGTGATTTTCAGGTGCTAGAATGGGCCGGATCCCCCATGGTTTCCCCCCCACCAGTGAAGTGAGTGGCACAACAGGGGTTCACGAATCGGCCCCTCCCCCCTTTGAGTTTCGAGCTTCGGCATGGACTCCTTTGGACTAGAGTCTCCTGCTGTGGCCATTGAAGGCATCACTGAAAAGCTGAAGTGGCCTGGACAACCCTGTGAAGGTGCTGCAGTCGAAGAAGGGGGATTGTGGTGGAGGGCGGAAGGTTCTCTGGCTTGTAGACACTGCCCTTTTTAAAAGAGTTGAGACATCCACCCCACCAGCCCCTACCATATTTACTGCACAGTAATGAGGAAACCCAAGATGGGAAAAATAAAGCATTGGTGCCATGGAGTAGTATGGGAGCAAGAGCACATCTCAAGATTCTGAGGAGGACCGTCTCGTGGCACATACCGCAAATATACTACCAGCCATTAAGGACACTAAAATCTCATTAGAAGCACAAATAGCAGCAGTGGTGAATGAGGTAGGTATACTCTGGGCTTACCTTAGAAAACTGTCAGAGATGGTTTGGAAGACAGAGTTCAAGTTGGACATGATGCACCCTGTGAAACAGGACCTCACATAAAGATGCACGACCTTGGATAATGGGTTGACAGTCCTCGCAGACCACTTTGAAGACACGGAGGGGAGGTGTAGGTGACAGAACATACAAATTATATGAATTCCGGAGGGAATGGAGGGTCAAAACGTTGAACTCTTCATACTGGGTAGAAAAAAACGGTACTACAGGGAAAGCACTCACGTTTCTACTCGGTGGAAAGGGTGCACAGAATCCCAGTGAGGGCCCTTGCCCCGGGAAGGCCTCCCTGCCCCATGATTGTGAGGTTCATAAACTACAGAGACCGGGATAATATCCTTCAGATTTCTTATCGACATGGCCCATCGCCAGTGGAAGTGAAATTCGACCACATGTTTTACATACAGTTTATACAACTCGCACCTTGGTGGTATGACAATTGCCTTTGGGGGCTTCATAAGTTAAATGCTGCTTCTTTTTACTAAGGTTGACCACATACAATTTCTCTTTCCCCTTTAGAAAACAAGACTCGAGCTTCGCAGCGGTTACTTGCAATTTCTTCGGTCGTGGGCAGTCCAACTACAAAATAAAGTGAGTGGAGTCCGTTTATCCAGCTTGATTTAGCCTCCCACGCCTGATTTGATAGTTTCTAATACTTGGTTTTGGTTTCCTCATGTCTCTCGTTCTAGGGAGGACTTTTAATAAAAAGAAGAATTTCTTCAGTGAACAGAGCAGGATTCCATTAACGTAAGAATTCCAAAGTGCCCTTAAGATTTTGATGCTGTCAGGAGGCTTGCACAATGTCAACACTTATGGGTCATATTTTGTTGTTTTTTCAGAACAAATATGTTGCCAGCAGAGACCTAGATCGGCTGATCTAGTGATTCATTTGAGGTAAGCTAAAGGTGACTTTTTGTGGCTAGGACAGGAGAGAGGGGTCATTGTGGTTGTAGATATACCAAGAGATTTATATTTGTGTTTGTTTTTTGCAGCTTGTTGGTCCTGAGGAGAGCCCCAGAATCTATGGGGGGTTCGAAACCCGTGGCCAATTGAGTGTCTATAACCTGTTTGAACTGTGTCCAATTTCATATATGTTGTTTGAACTTATTCTTCTTTGGCCTGTTGTTCAAATGTTTTTTGTCAAGTAGGGCTGGCTGTTTTTTTGTAAAGTGGGTGGGGTTGTTCGGCTGCTGTAATGTTTGTTTGTTGAGAATACTGTATGACTGCAAAAGGATGTGAGTAATGAGTGTAGAGAGTGTGTATGTAAGTCACTTGACGATTGGTTGAGATATGTTTATAAGTCAAATTCTGGGTGAGCGTGGTGTGAAAATTGGTTTTAATGTTTGGTAAAATATCTTCATGAAATCCATAGAAATGATTATGTGGATGAATACATTTTGATTGATTCATATGGAAACAGAGGCCCTGCGGTCACATTGTTTCATTTCAAAGTGTGTCTTTTGAGAGTTAAATTGTTCATCAGTACTGGCATTTCGTTGTTTATTGGTTATTTGGGGCTCAGCCTTACTGATTGGAGCCCAAACCCCTATTGTTACTTTGGCACCGTACATACAGCAGACGCGATAACCTCCTTCTTAGGGTTGGCACAGTTTACCCGATTGCCCCTTATGGCTTTGGCTCAGTCACAGAACCTGACGTTAATCTCATGGAATGGAAATAGCCAGGGCAACAGGGTGAAAAGAGGCCTGGTGACAAGAGCCTTCACCAGATACAAGGCTAACCTAATATTTCTCCAGGAGACTTATTTGAAGGATAGGCAACACAACTGCCTCAGAAGAGGTAGATATAAGATACCCTCTTATGCACAATACACATCAAGCTTGAGAGATGTAGTCACCCTCCTTAAAAATTCCCTGACCTTTCACATCCTTCGCACCTGGTCAGATACTGCAAGTTGCTACACGGCTACATTGGGGAAATGGGAGGGAGAGCATATGATTCTTCTCAATGTGTGTGCTTCGACATCCCTCCAAACACAGACGCTAAAAAAAGTGTGGCAGCTCTTGGCAAGTTTTCTGAGAGCCTTTACGGTCATAGGCGGAGACTTTAATCTGGTACACAACACACATCTAGACAGAATGAGCACCAAACTGGAAGGGGAGGCCACAATAGAGAAACTAGAGTGTTTTGTGCAGGCTTTGTGATTGACAGATGTTTGGTGGATTCTTCATGGGCATAAATGGGACTTCTCTTTTTATTTGAATTTGCACGATGTGTTCTCTAGAATAAACTATTTTCTGATGCCAAGGGGCACCATGGGAATGTTGTCAGACACCAAATATTTGGTGAGGGGTTCTCTGATCATGCGCCCCTACAGGCTACCATAACCACTGACAGGTGCAGAGAGAACCCCAGGGTTGGAGGATGGCCACTTAGAGACTAGCTAACAAGCAGGTAGTGAAGGTGCTACGCAATGCTACTGAGTTCTATTTTAGAGAAAATTATGGCACGGTGGCTAGTGCCAGGGTGATCTGGGCAGCATATAAGGCCACACTTAAGGGAGTACTGGTAGCTGGAGAAGTGATGGACAAGAGGAAACGGTCGAAGCATCTGGCACATTTAGAACACGATATAGAGAACATTAAAAGTTAAACCGTTGCATGCGCGCGTTGGCCAACGGCCGTCGCAAGCACTACCTTGGTTGTGCTGCGCATGTCCGTTGGCCGACGCGGCCCCGCCCACTCTTTAGAACTCCTGCACCACGGCGGAATTTGCGCCGCGGTTATAGAGTTAACATATATCTGACCTGACAGCAACTCTGGGTCAGTCGCTAAAGCATAAATATATTGAATACAGAGAAGTTGCGCAAAATTAAGTTAAGACGTCCTTTTGGACAAAGCAGAAGCGCATTATGAGGAAGTAAACAAAACTGGTAAATTGTTGGCCTGGATAGGAAGCAGTGAAAGGGGATCCATGCATATACAGGAAATGCAGTTGGAAACGGGAGAGGTAATGAGGGCTAGAAAGCAGATTGCGGAGGCCTTTGCGACATATATGGCTGCCCTCGTTGCACCCCGGGCCAGGGGATCAGAGGGTGAGATCAGGGGATTTGTGAGTAAGCAATGGATAATTTGTCAAATAAAAAGTGCCGGGGCTCTCCTAAGGAGGCAGCACTAACAGGAGAAATGAGCTGGTGCAAACTGCCTCCTGAATAGAGCCCAGGCATTTATTATTCTGAAGAGGACTTGGCCTAATGGCTAGAGCTGTCGATTTCGGAGTTGGGTAATCGGGTTCGAGTCTCGACGTGGCTCAACATCCTACAATTCTGAGAAAAATCATGTGCCTTCTAAGTAAGTGTGTCCTTAACTGGTGCTATAAGCGCCGGTGCCGAGGATTAGGTGCAGGTGCTGAGCACCGGAAAGCACCTTCTCAAATTAAGCACTGCCAGTATGAACCCTGACCTTGGAGCAGCAGGAACAGTTGGAAGTGGACCTAACAGAGATGGAGATCACAAAGGGCCTCACCCAGATGCAGGATGGGAAGGCTCTGGGCCGCAGCAAACTACCCATAGAATTTTATCGTAAAATTGCAGACATGGTAGTTAAGCCAATGCTCCTAAAGTACCAAGCCGCTCTATGCAAAGGGTCCCTACTGGACGATTTGCAAACAGATACCACTGTGCTCATACCCAAGGCGGGGAAGCCTGTGTAGCAATGGAAATTTTACAGACTGATTTTGCTGTTCAATGTTGATACCAAAATTCTAGCAAAAGTAATGGCTGACAAGCTTGGCACAGTCGTGGATGACCGGGTACATTTGGACCAGACTGGATTTATGACCTGCCATTCGGCCAGACTAAATATGCAAAGACTCCATAATAATATAGTGCAGAGTGATGCATGAAGTAGCCCTGTGAAGTGTTATCCCTGGATGCCAACATGGCACTTGATTCGGTCAAATGGCCTTTTCTGTTCCTTGAAAGAATGGGATTTGGCCCCCCTTACGTAGCTTGGATTAAGCTACTGCATCAGAGACCCTGTACTAGAATAAAAGTTAATGGCTATCTCTCTGGGAACTTCCCTACAGGGAGGGACATGAGGCAGGGGTGCCCACTCTCACCGATGCTCTTCACCTTGGCAGTAGAACCATTGGCGACCCTTATGACAATAGATGCTGGATTTGGGGCTGGACTGGGGCCTTGGGATGGAAAGAACGAATCTCATTATATTCGGATGATATTTTGCTTTATGTGACCTGCACTGGCCAATCACTAGCCCAAATTCATGAAATCTTCCAAATATTTGGGGAGCCCTTGGAATTTGCACTTAACTGGGAGAAGTCACTCCAATTCCCGATAAAGTGTTGGAGAAAAGTGAACACGCTGCCATTGCCGATACTGGTGGAACCCCATAGTTTTAAGTATCTGGGTATAACCCAAGATCCCATCTCCCATGCTCGGGCCAACCGTGAACAATTACTTGAGAGACTGGAAAGAGGCGTGAAACATTGGAATATTCTGCCATCGTCGCTACTGGGCAGAGCAGCCATGTATAAAATGATGGCCTTCCCCAGATTACTATATGTATTGCAAAACTGCCCATATAAGCTACAGAAAAATTTGTTTCACTAATAGACAGCCTGGTGAGGACATTGCTCTAGTCGGGAGGACAGCCCCATATTGTGATGCAAACCCTACGTTCTAAATATGATGGAGGTATAGCATTGCCTAATCTGTGAAAATATTATGAAGCTGCACAGTTTGGAGTGCTGAATTAATGGGTGTATGCAGATGGAGATGACCCCGCAGTGTGAGTGGATAGATGGCGGATGGGAAAAAATAGTTGGATGCATATGCAGTACGGAGTTGCTTACATGAACAGGCAAGTCCGGCCACATCCACTGTTTTGGATATATGGCATTCTTTTACTTAAGGAGATTAAGTGGGATAAGAGGACCATGCCGGACACGTCCCTCTGTGAGGGTTCCCAACTGCAACAAGAGATCAATCTTAAGGGCTTCCTGGGGTGGGACAGGATAGGCCTCACCACACTGGCAAGGTGTGGGATTCTAATGAACATTTCCAGAGAGTGTACTAATTGTCGGAAATGCAGTGGCTCAAGTACAGGCAACTCAGACATGCCCTAATTAGCAACATAGATGAAGATAAGGAAACTCAGGCAGAATCCACGTTAGAGAGGAGGCTAATTGATGGGAGGGTATGGCATAAACTGATATCATTGACATTTAGTACTCTGATGCGGAATACTAAAGGGGTGCTCGCACACCTCAAGGATAGATGGGAGCAAGATCTTGGTGAAATAGATGATGACAAATGTCGGGATATGCTAAGCTTCCTAGCCAAAGGGGCCATTAAGGCTAGCTTTAGATTGATTCAACTCAAAGTGCTCCATAGGACATATTACACCAGAACACTACTCCACAAACTTGAGAAGGCTGAAAATTCCCTGTGTCTCCGTGAGTGTGGCACTGAGGGAACCTTTATCCATACTTGGTGGCACTGTCCTGAAACACGCCCATTCTGGGAATGAGTGACCAAATCCTTGGAGGAGGAGGTAGGACTTACTATTGATTTGTCTCCCTGGAGGGCCCTGTTGGGAATCTGGGAACCCTTGGATCTCACAAGATACAAGAAGAATTTGTTCAATATTGGGTTTATGATGGCAAAAAGGGATATTGAAAAGAAGAGGGGACGTGACACAATGCTGCGGTTCCGGAAATGCGAAGACGGTATGGCACATTGTAAAATTATTGAGAAGGAGTCTATAAGGAATGTGACTGTGAGAAGAAGTACGAGAAAACCGGGGAGGCCTGGGATACAGGTGACATAGTGGAATAGATGGGTCAACATCAGTTAGTATGCTAGAAGTAACAAGAGATTGGGAAGGAGGAATTATAGAAAGAGTTGCATATAATGAGCTGGTCAAAGGATGAGACTCTTTAAGTAGGCCATGTAGGAGGTGAATCCATCAAGACCAGGGAAGAAGGGGAGGGAAAGGGTGGGTGGAATTTACCAGACCTATACTGTTGGATACTGATCTGCTGATGTGTTGATGCGGTGCTGATTCACCTCTGTTTGTTGCATATGAAAAGAATATAAATCTTTTAAATGTAAAAAAACAATAGTAAACTGACTTATTACAAACATCGATTAAATCAATAGACCTGGTTTTTAATTTTAATGACAGTGCTTCTTCATTGGTTAGCATAGTTTTGTGGATTGTTGTGTAGGACAACACGGAAATGGTTGAAAGGGTAGTTGTATGATTGGATGAGTGATTGGCTTTATGGAAAAATGGATGCCTGATTGCATATTTGAATGGTTATGTGCAGGGATGAATGAGTGGGTGAGTAAATACATGGGAAGATGGCTGCATTAATAGATGAGTGTATGGATGGAGGAATGGGTCAAGGAATGAGTGATGGGGCTCTACAAACATGTTGGTGGAAGAAGCCTGTTCTCCATTCCTGCCACTTCTTGTCTCCCACCCATCCAAACTTGGGTTTGTGATAGGGGCCATCACTAAGTGTCTCATTTATATTTTGGCGGATGACACTCTGTTCTGTCGTGGGGACAGAGTAAATTACTCAGTCACCATGATGGAGGGACCACCCTCCAAATTTATGAATGACTGCCAAGCAGGTGGTCATTTATAAAGCATTGTCAGGCACCACGGTCATGGTAGTTCCTGTCAATGCATCTCGCTTGTTGGTGTCAGTATGACGCAACCCTGCACTGAACAGTATTCTTTTTTATTTTCAATAAGAAAATCCCCAAACTGGATTTTCTTTTGGAAAAAAAAAAATGCTCCCCTTGCCATATGAGTGATCTCCCATGGTGGGAGGGGGCATTATTTTGTTTTTAGTGTCCCTCAATGCTATCTACATCTCCACTAGTTCTTTCTCTTGACAACACGCTAGCGCCTATTTCAACTAAATGGTGTTAAGGAGTCCCTCTCTTTTGTGTTGAATGCATGTGTGTGCTGTATTTGCTCATTAGACTGTGATAATGACACAGATGCTCACTAGGAAATTAACTTACAGGGTGCTGCAGGTGTTGAACGTGCAAATTTTAGTTTGCATTTCAGAAAGTTTTACTGAAATAAATGAAGAAGATATTTGAGTACTCCCAGAAAATGTGTCTGTTTTTACATGTCTACATTAACCATTATTTCTGTGGCAAAAAGAGCCCTTGTATTTTATTAATTTCTAAAAGAAATGCTTTAAGTACTACCATTTTGATTACATCAAGTTGGCTTCAGCTGTGCCAGACATTTGCCATAAATATTGTTTGTTAGAACACTGTGGAAAACTCCAGTTGAATGCTAAGGAGTTCACTGGCAGATTGCTGCTAGTCTTGAAAGTACATGCTTCACTCTGCATGTCAGAATGTTTTACTTGAATAAATGAGGATGATATGAAAAAATGAATTAATGAGGTCATTTATAGAGCGCAGCTATCACTCCGAGGAGCATCTTGGTGCTGAGTGGCGGGAGGATGGGAGTCTTGAGGAGAGTGGTCTCCGACAGCGCAGGTATCAGATGAGAGATAGAACCAGGCTATCTGGGGCTGTGAAAACCCAGGTTTTCAACATTTCCTTAAACATGGATTCTGACTGCTTGAGTCTCAGTTGGGTGGCTTTTGTTCCAAGGACCGCTATTGACTTTCCTCCTCTGGACGTAAGGTGGAAACGGGGAGGTACAAACAAATTTCAGTGGAGGATCTCAGAGAACGTTGAGTAACATAAGGTTTAATTCTAGTCCTGAGGTATTTGGGTCCAGTTTGCCAGACCGTTCTGAAGGTTATTACTAGGATCTTAAAGAGGATCCTTTTGTGTATTGGCAGCCAATGGAGAGTATGGAGTGCCTCTGAAGCTGAGGACCCCCTTGGCAGTTTCAGTACCAGTCGGGCCGCTGTGTTTTGGACAGTCTGAAGCTTTTTCAGAGTTATTTTCTTTACTCCTGCGTAAAGACTGTTACAGTAGTCCAGGTGTGGTAGGATTAAGGCCACTGCCACTGTCTTACAAACAGTGGCTGGAAGTAGATAAAAAAAAAATTAATAGTTTTTATCCAATAGAAGCAGGTGCCTGCCACCAAGAGTGCTTGCTGGTGGAAAGACAAAGAAGTGTCAAATCTGATCCCCAGGTTCTTAACAGTATTTACTGTTTGTGGGTGGGGTTCTGTGTCAGTCGGCCACCACAGTTTGGGCGTGAATGTTATATTTTCCCAGCAGCATGATCTCTGTTTTCTGGCTGTTACACTTAAGGTGATTGGATTTCATCCATTCAAAGACAGCAGAGAGGCATTGTTGGAACTTTTCTTCTGTCGCTGTGGATTCTTTATCTAGAGTTAGGATCAGCTGCATGTTGTCAGTATAGGATACAGACTCGATCTCAAAAGATGACACCAGGTCTAGTACTCGTAGAAAATGTGTCCTCATTTTAGCTTTATTTTTGTAACTGTTTTATATAGAACAAACTCTTGGTATTGGAGTGCTTTCTAGAGCATGCATTAGATTAGACAAGGTCAATTGATGTTTTTAAACAGGGAGGGGTAGATTAAGTGATTTGCCGAGAATCACAGGATGTTGAGCCGGCCCTTAGACTTGGACCAGTTTTAAAGTCAGCAGCTCAGGCCATAACTCCACATCTTCTCCCCAAGCTTTCTAGAACTCTGATCCTAATTTCTATAACAAAAGGAGCCCCCTCATTCTGCTCATTTCAGTTTTTTCAGAAATACAGAAAGTTAGTGCTCTCGATGTTCATTCAAACACTCTGAAGAAAGTATTTGATCACTCAAAGAAAAACTGTCCTCAGCTTCCCAGAGCACTAACCATTCTTTCTGTGACAAAAACACTAATTTTGCTTAATTCTAAAAGAAATGCTTTAGGTGTTACAAATATGATTCCTTCAAGATGGTGATCAATCCAATAGAGGCCTGGCTATGAGAGAGTTTAATCAATTTCAATCTTAGGACATGCATTCACAAGTGACAATATCTAATTCTACCCACTCTCTGGCACCCTGTCCAATTTCTTGCAGTCCCAGAACTCTCCAAAATAACATTTTTTATAAAAATTAATGCAGAACAGCTGTCAGTCAAGCCGCCCAACTGTGCATCTCCTCCCCCACAGCATGTAAATAAAGAACACTTACTAAAAATAAGTGGAAGAGTGAGAGGGCACCTCACATATGCAACACCAGGGAGGCTACCAGCAGGTTCTCGCCAGTGTGCCCATGTATATCATCATCGCTTGGCCAATCACAGAAACAAAGAAAATGGTGTCCAGTAGAGAGAGAAGAAGAACAGAAAAAAAGAGTTAACTGTCCCAAAACATAAACCCCATGCTATGCAAAGAACCATGTGTACCGTGCAATTAAAATCGAGTTAAGACTCACTATTAGGTTGCCCTCTTTATTTGCAAATGTGAGCTTACTCGGGTTAAAAACACTATATGTTGTTAACCTTTTCCAAGAAGGCCTAACATGTTTCATTGCCAATTCCGTCAGGGCGTGGGGTTCACTCAATCGCCTCTCTGGACAATGCTTTGTATGATGCGGATAGGCTTACAAAACAAAAGAAACGAAATAGCAGTTCTCTTTCAGTAAAACCTGGCCAACCAGATAACAATCGTATTTCAATGTAATGTGTATCTTTCAATCTTGGGTCTCAACCGTATATAATTACCAGGTGTTGGCTAAGAGCTCTCACACCACCAGCACCAGACCAAAAGGTGTGTGATCATCACTGTTACCCCTAGTTTAGGAAGCACTACCATTGCTTATCATTGCACCTGTGGAAACACTATAAAAACCTTATGGCAGCACTGGTAACGTGTTCCTGTCATCTTCGTCACATGTTTAACACCCTGTCTCAATCTCATCGTGTGTCGGGTGTCGTCTCCCTAGAAGCTGACACATAATGGACCCCTGCCATTTCAATGTGTGCATACCTCCACCCGCTACATATATATAAAAATAAGGTCTCAGGCCCCTCCAGTGTGTCCCACCAATGTTGCACAGCATCTCTGATCTACTTGAGCCATCTTATCTAGTTCACGAGTACAAACTACCTGGATTACGCCAACGTGCAGACCTCCTCCCATACTCTTAAAATCCTCAATACTCGTGGGGAATAGTACCGGTATGGCAGTCTCGCCGGTTGCCACACCTATATAACCTGCATGCATTCCCTTACCGCACCCGTGTCTACAGCAAGCCGCATCTCGTCCCTGCTACACACCACGCCGGCGGCCTGGGCACTATTTACCTGTCGCTGTTCTATGTGCCCATTACGTGTACACCACGTGGCCATGCACTGGTGTTAGAACCTGCTGCTATCCCACATCACCACGGCGGCCATCTTGGAACATACACGTTCTCATGAACATTCAGTCTTCTTATGGCCCTCATTTATCAAATATAATGTGCTTCTCCTTAAAACTATGTGCACTAATGCCTAGGGTCAATATTTACATCAACTTCATTGTTGAATACCTTTTCATTTTGTTCTCCCCGAACCATCATCCATACAAGATAATTGTTGTGTTGGTCACAGTGAAGTTAAAGTGAGGGATACTCATTCACTTAGCCCCGTTGCTACGTCAGTCAGTACTATTCTCTGTGTTCTGCGTTAATACTGCAAGAAATTTTTGCAATATTAAAATAAAAAATTGATTAAAAACATTTTTGTATATAATATTTTTTTTAATTAACAAACCAGGTCCTTATGAACACTGCTTGAAATTCTTATTGCATACAACAGTGCCAGTACTCTGGTGATGCACGTATATTGTTGCTTAGATCAGTGCAAGCAAAAGACACACAATTGATGGACGGAATGCAGAACAAATCAAAACATTCACCCCCAGACAAGAGATCTGGGTCACATCCATCATTCTTTTGCTCACCATGCCACCCCAGTTTAGACCTGGCTATATGCAAATCAGTCTCGACCCTGTGCCTCATGGGAACAGTCCAGCCCGAACTGCCAAGCCAAGTCCTCCCTGGACCGTAAACAAGCATCCTAGTACCGGTTTCTGGGTTTCACCCCTCTCCAGCAAGGATAGCTTGATTCCAGTGGCACAGTGAGCCCAGGACTCACGTCTGAGCATACCTGGCGCACTTAGGGAGAGAAATCAAAAGACACACAATTGATGGATGGAATGCAGAACACATCAAAACATTCACCCCCAGTCAAGAGATCTGGGTCAAATCCATCATTCTTTGCTCACCATGCCACCCCAGTTTAGACCTGGCTATATGCAAATCAGTCTTGAACCTGTGCCTCATGGGAACAGTCCAGCCTGAACTGCCAAGCCAGGTCCTCCCTGGACCAGAAACAAGCATCCTAGGACCGGTTTCGGGGTTTCACCCCTCTTCAGCCAGGATAGCTTGATTCCAGTGGCACAGTGAGCCCAGGACTCACGTCTGAGAATACCTGGCGCACTTAGGGCGAGAAAGCAAAAGACACACAATTGATGGACGGAATGCAGAACAAATCACCCCCAGTCAAGAGATTTGGGTCAAAATTATCATTCTTTTGCTCACCATGCCACCCCAGTTTAGACCTGGCTATATGCAAATCAGTCTCAACCCTGTGCCTCATGGGACGATGGATTTAGGCCCAGATCTCTGTACTGGGGTGAATGTATGACATTGTTCTGCATTCTGTCCATCAATTGTTGTTTTTGCATTTATCACCCGAGTGGGAAGGGTATGCTCAGACGTGAGTCCCGTGCTCTCCATGCCACTGGAATCAAGCTATCCTGGCTGAAGAGGGGTGAAACCCCGAAACCGGTCCCATGACGCTTGTTTCCAGTCCAGGGAGGACCTGGCTTGGCAGTTCGGTCTGGACTGTTCCAATGAGGCACAGGGTCAAGACTGATTTGCATATGGCTGGGTTCAAACTGGAATGGCATGGTGAGCAAAAAAACGATGGATTTAGGCCCAGATCTCTGTACTGGGGTGAATGAATGACATTGTTCTGCATTCTGTCCATCAATTGTTGTTTTTGCATAGATCAGTGCAAGGGCCACGATGTTATGCAGTCCTAATTCACACCCTGTCTACTTATCCTATTTCACTCCAGTACAAGCCCTATGCTCATATTAATTTTCTCACTCACATCAATGCGCCTGTATATAAGTTGTACAGCGAACGTCTACATCTACACTCCCAGCTGTCACACAAACTGGATGGTTCTGTCCCATATATTCATGTTCACCCAACAAATTGATCTCCTGTGTGTGGGGTGCCTACAAAGTCTAGGTCCCAGCTTGGTGCACAAGTCAGTCGTAGAACCTTACTATCTACTGACTTTGTTCCATTCAATGTGGTCATTCAGTCCTGTTTGATCCACTTCCCCGGAGAAGATCCAGCGGGCTTCTTTATTTGCCAGTATTCTTTCAATACTGTCACTGCCAGCTATTACCTTTTCCAGAACCACCTACCTTAGTGCTCGAAGATCATGTTTGTGGTCTTTATTTTTTTTTTTCACATTTACACATATGTGCATATTATTTATTTATGCTCTAGCAACCTATAATACCGCAAACATATATGTTGTAAATGTATAATTATTACTAAATGCAGCACACATTTATAAGTTATAAAATGTGCACTCATTTTCATGAATATATGAAATGTAGTAGGGGTACATAAACATAAAACACAAACAATTTGATTACTTTAATCTTGCTCTCTGACCATACAGCAGTCAAGCTCTCATGTGCTTGTGGGCTTGTAACCTTTGTTATGGGCAAGGCTGTTTCTGTCCCATACCTAACTGGGAGTAAATGTCATTCTTACAGAGTTGGTGTTATGTAGACATTGAACATCCTATTCTTTTTTTTAATTTTTTTTTTTATTGATTATATTTCCTTTAAACACAAGACAATACAGTCATGGCTTTCAGTCCAAACATATAAATATATTAAGCATTGCTACACATCTCATTTAGAATAACATATTCAATAACAGATGTTAAAAATAAAAAAGCAAAACAAAGCAGGGTGTCCAGGCAAACAAATGAGAAGAGCAAAGCCTTATCCTATCGACAATATATACATAACAGCTATTTAATCCATTCCTCCATTGGAGACCAAATCTTAGAAAAAAGCTTCCGCCTCCGCCTACCCTTTATTGAGTATACTGAAGATTCCAACTTTTGGATAGCAAGCAATCTAGTTCTCCAATTTATAAATGTCGGGGCATCAGGTTAAAGCCATTGTGACTTTATACATAACCGAATCATAGACATAGAAATAAACAAAAATGCGGAAGTGTACTATGTATTACCCAATGTCACTGCCCCATCATAACCCATTATCACCATCTCAGATGTCAGAGTACACTGGATCTTGAGTGTACCGTTAATGAAACATTCTATGTCTGACAATTTTTTTATCAAATTTGGACAAGAATAAAACATATGGATTGTGTTTGCTGCATATAGCCCACACCTATAACAATGATCCCCTGTTCTACTGCCCCATTTTGCAATCCTTGCAGGTGTATAATAAAGATCGAACATCGACATATAGCTTTGAGTCCGAAGACTGCCAGATACCAAAACTTTACTGTCCAACTCCAGGGCCGGATTCAAATCAATACTAGTCTTTCCCAATTTATCCGCCCATCTTAATCCTTGTGCACCCAAATCGTCAGGTAAACTGGAGAGTACATACCGATATATTATTCCAATTCGGGCTTTCTTTCGGATAAGTTCAAATATAGTTATTTTGTCAAATAGAGAAGGATTTAGAGCAAGATGTTTAGACAATACACTTCTAACCTGCAAATACTTAAAAAAATCATGAGAATGCAACTGAAATTTATCCTTCAAAAATACAAAAGGTAATAATTGGCCATCACCTGCCAAATCTCCTATCACACGCAGCCCTTGTAATTGCCATCTAGACATTACCTGATCTTGAAAAATAAGGGGAGGAAGGAGTCGAGATGCTTTAAATGGAGTATAGACATTAAGCTGATGTATAGATAATTTCCTCCGAATTTTCTGCCAAATAAGGAACAAAGTATTAATTACCTTAAATCTGGTCCTTTTAAAGTAACTTGGTTCAAGGACTTCGACCAGAATACCCTTAGCTGCAGTACCTAAGCCAATCTCGAAAATAGTAGGATAGTTACATAGCGGAACTTCAAATTTATCTCCTAAAAGCAGTATTCCAAAAGCCTGTATCATTACCGACCAATAATATAACAGTAAATTGGGTACTGCCCACCCGCCACGATTCCGGGGGAGGCACATCCACTTAGCAGCCCTTCGAGAATGCCTATACCCCCACAAAAACCTATGGCAGATCCTATCTGCCTTTAGCAGACTGCTTTGTGATAATACTAAAGGGATGGTCCTGAAAAGATATAAAAACTTTGGGAGAATAAGCATTTTAAGAACACTACAGCGACCATAAAGAGATAAGTGAAGGTGATCCAATCGTTCTAATTTGGTATTTACTGCATCTATTACCGGAAGAATATTTAAGTCTGGTATAGAGTCGACTGCCGCTGAAATTCTTACCCCAAGATACACTCTTCAGGGACAACTAAATTGCCAGAATAAGGCATATCAGGTGTTTGAACTACCTGAGTTTTAGCCACGTTTAACTTATAACCAGATATTACACCAAACTGCGCGGCAGACACCATAAGTGCCTGCAAAGCAGAGGAGACATTAGAGGTTAACACAGCAATGTCATCTGCGTAGGCCAAAGCTCGAAACTCTGTACCCCCAGCTCTTATTGGTAGTATGCTCCTATCCCCTTCAATTTTGCTAAAAAACGGGTCGATATATAAGGCGAACAATAGGGGTGAGCACGGACACCCCTGACGAGTGCCCCTGCTGATATTAAAATAGTTAGTTTCTTGGCCCGATAGACGAAGTAGACGGTTAGATTTTATTATAGCGACAGCCTCCTGGGACTGCTCTATATCGCAACCATTCTTAATTTTAGAGGCCAATACTACTTCTGCTGTTCTAAGCTCCTCCAGACGAGAGTTCATTTGATCTTGCCCTTGCTTCCACCGGAACGAGGAGAAACTTTTAGTCTCCCCGCGGACTGCGGCCTTTAAGGCATCCCACACCACCGCGGTGGGGGCAGTGCCCCTATTAATATCGAGAAATTCAATTAACCAATTCCTCATATGCGCCTGGTAAGCCTCATCAAGCAAAAGCTTCCTTTCAAAAGACCACTGCCTAAGAGGCTTCCTATTACGAGGCCACAGACACTCAACAATTAAGGCATTATGATCGGATATGATCCTAGGAGAAACATGAATAGAGGAAACTTCGACAAACTGCTCTGGGACCAAAAAATAGTCGAGCCTGACAAATCTATTATGAGGAGCTGAGTAATATGTATACCCATCATCCATTTTATTATATTGATGCCACAAATCCATCAACCCATGCTCTTGAACCAATGCCTGCAATGCCTTGAACACTTTAGGTTTCCTGCCATTGTAATTGGGATCAGCTGCCAGATTAAAATTACTAAGTAGATTGATATTCAGATCTCCACAAATAAAGAGTGGACAAGGCCAAGCGGCTAATTCAACATTTAAGAATTTAAATACTTCCGGATCATCACTGTTGGAGCCATAAATTGTACAAATCGTTAAGGACCTTTGGCCGACCAAAATTTCCACTATAGCCCATTTACCCATTTTATCCTCTCGAGATCTTTTACATATCACTACCCCCGTCTTCATAATAATAGCTACTCCTCTAATCGTAGATGTCTGTTTGGTGCATGCTATTAAATCATATCCAGGCACCTTCAAACAACCATGCCTCCCCCAAGGTATATGTGTCTCCTGTATGCATATAACATCTAGATGTAAGACATGAATGATTTTAGAAAATAATGCACGTTTTTTGGGGTCATTCAGGCCGCATATATTCCACGAGCTGAAAATAATTCTATCCTGCCCCATTAAACCTAAAATGACATTTCCATCCGGACAACACTTTTTCCAAGTTTAGAAGCACAATAATAAACAAGAAAGTAAATATACAAAGGACTGAAGCCATCACTACAGCATCTTTATGATACCAATACATCAAAACCCCCCATAGACACCCCCCCACCATCCCCCACACCCTCCAGAACGGCCCACCCCCTTTAACCCCCCCCCCCCCGAACAATACCCTTATATGGCAAGAGGACCTAAGTCCTTGTGATAAATGAGCTGGTCCGATAGACTCCCCTGCCACCCCTCACCCCTCAATGGCAAGAATAGAGCAGAACTAAGCCAGAGACAGTTAAGCTCACCTACATTCATTACATTTATTATTTTCATTAGCTTCACCAACTCTTACCAATTAAGTGGTACCCAAAGTACACCCAAAAAAGGCTTGCTTTTGCCTATCCTCACTCCACCCCCCAGAGACTCCAACTCAGAAGAAGAAGGCAGAAGCAAAGAAAGAGCCTTAACTATAAAGTAGACAGATACTCCTTGGCCCCAATTTCTGAGAAAAAAAATCTAGTCTGACCCTGAAAAATAATTTTTAATTTAGACGGGAAAAGCAGAAAAGCTTGCGCCCCCTTCCCCTGAAATGGGGATATCAGCTGGCGAAGCTGCCACCTCCGCTCAACTGTTGCAGGACAAAAGTGTGGGCGCACAAAAAAATCACAATCTGTTGCCCTCCTTTTTCTATCGGGCCTCGCTAAATCGTATATCTTCTCCCTTGCCAAACAATTATTAAGACAAATCAATATTGCACGAGGTTTATCCCCAGTAATTCCAGAATTTCGCCTCTGTTTGAGCGGAGAGCGGTGGGCCCGCATCACTTCCACCCGCCAATCCCACTCCTTTACTTCGGGGAATGCCTCAGCAAATAATTCAACTACAAATTGTCTAGCATCTGCACCTTCAAGACCCTCCGGTACCCCTAAAATCCTGAGGTTATTTCTTCTGGCACGATTTTCGAAATCAGTTAATTTCCAGAATATGTCATCTTTCTGAGCACCCATCAGATCAGTTGCACTCTTCTGCGCCACTAAGGCATCCTCTAGATTTGAAATCCTCTCTTCAGCTACTCCAATTCTAGTAGCAATATCAGTACAGGTTTGAGCAATTCTCTGAACGGAGTTCTGAACTCTCCTGCATGCCCCCTGGGTTCGGATATTCTCCAGCCTAGCCTCCTCTCGATGCGCCATCATTGTCTGACAGATCAACGCAAGCGAGATTTCACCTAGCGGCGACGGCTCAGCCTGATTCGATGAAGAAAAAGAACCAAATGTTGTAGCGCCCCTTGGATGCTGCTGGGACGAGTTTTCCTCTTGGGGTAGCCCCAGAACTGCCGAGTCCGGAGGGCTAGACCCATTTAATTTGCGTACCGTGCCAATGCGATTAGAAGTTGGCCCTTCCTTAAGAGCCTCATTGTGTCGCCAATCTCCAAACTCGCTACCGTCATCAGTCCATTCAGGATCGTTCTCATCATCTTCATCCAAAGAAGAGCCAGTATGCTCTGACAAGGAAAAAAATGTATCCTCCTCGAGCTCCTTAGAGAGTTCATTGCCAACATAACCATGACTAATTGAAGGATTCGTTACTTTCAAAACCGGAGTGTCAGAGGTAGAAAGAGAGGACCCAGAATGTATAGAGTTCTCACTGCTCAGGACTACATCACCCATAATTCCTTTCTTTGTAATGTTTAACCTAGGTAGTAAATGACCAATTCCTCCTGCATCTTCATTCCCAGCATAGTCACTTACACCCTGCTGCTCCACAACTGTAGTTTCTTGTCCAATAATAGTGTCGTCAGTTGGGGACACGCTACAAAAAAAGCCCAGGAGATTCAGTGAAATGCCTTTTCTTAGTCAGTTGTGATGGTTGAAAGAAGAATGCCTCATGTAATTGCAATATCCATTGCAAACATCAACATGCTGAATTGTTCAGATTAGTGACATCATAAATAAAACACTGTGCATCAAAGTAATTGACCTCTGGAATAATCTGCGCAAGTCTGAAGCAATAATCTTAGAAAGGATCCTCAAGTCTGCTTTTAGTGGAGAAATTGGCTGATATGTACCTTATTATCATTATGCAAAGTTAGGGAGATAATCCCCATCCCAAATTGCTGGAATCTCCTACTGAATACCTGTATTAAGCAGCCCAAGCAGCTGAGAAGTTAGAGCTGCTACACATCATTTCCCATGCCATCAGGGCCTGCCGTCTTTCCTCATGCCGTTCCCTGTACAGCCTGAAATAGTTCTGCAGGCTTACACTCCCTTTGCAGTTAAACATTTTCAACACCAACTTGTACTAAAAGCCCAGCCCGTCAAGGCATTCCCTGAACTCTTGACTACCTATAATAGCTTCACTGTCTTATAGGACCTTAAAAAAAGGAAAAGATCCTAGATTTGCCCTGCCCTCTACTAAACAATTGTTAACTGAATGTCTAATCGCGCTGATGAGAATCCTGCTCCTATTGTTCTCGCATTGCAAGAGTAGCTCTCAGACTCCACCATGGGGGTCTTTTTGTTCGCTGTCTGGTGCAGTCAGCATCGTGGTTAAATTGAGCCTCTGATGATCAGTAAAATGAGGCACTGGTGGCATCAAGAAAACATGCAGATGGACAATTATGTCCTATATGCGCAAGAAGTAATCAGCTAGGTGCAACACATGCTTACGATGGAGTGCATGCACAAGTGTCAAGGAATAACCAACACTCAACACATGTCCTGAGGTCCCTCAGGAGTAGGCAGCCGTCATGGGTAGAGTGCTTAAGTCATCCCTGGGGCTATTTTGCTTGTTACCCATGTTCCAGGAAGCAGGCACTCCCCTAGTACTCCCCCAAAAGCCCAATTGATACTCATCTTGTTTGTCCCCTCAAGGGATTTCTCCTAACCAGTGCTCCAGTCAGATGATCTGCAAAGAGGAAGAAGAGGACTTATAAGCCAAGAGATCAGTACCAATGTAAGGTGTTGATGCCTAGGAGGTGAACTCCATTTGCCTAAGTGACAATAGAGTGACGAGAGAGAGTTCATTATTCCATTCATGATCACACTGCATCTGAAAGAGGAATATAAGACATTGGTGGGTGGATACTTAAATTAATCTCAGCCACTGGTAATTACTTGGGCCTCATCCCAATCCATCTTTTTGTTTTGGCGACCTTACCACCTCACAAACAACCCAACCATATAGAAATTAGCCTTTGTCCATCTACCCTACCAACAGTGCAACCCAAATTGTCAGGTTGAAAGAGTCAAGTGTAGCCTGTGGTACACCTTATGAAGAGGCCTCACTTGGCAATTTGGGACGGACTGTTTTCATTATGAGCAGCGACTGTACTGATTATAATAGGCCCAAGTGGAGGTTTTAATTCTGCCGGCAATGTTGGCAGAAATATTGTAATTCTGAGTTACTCTTGTAATGCAGAATAACTTCATTAATTAAATTCTGCTGCTTCACTGGCAGAATTAAAGTATGTAGTGGTTACTAAAATTTAGAAACCACTGCACACTTCTCGATGCCCTTAAATACTCTGCAGTAATTAACTTTCAATCACTGCAGAGTATTGCAAGGGGTCTGAGAAATATTTGCTGTGGTTTCTAAACTTTAAAGACAAACACAAGGAGATGATGGATGGAGCACTGAAACTTTTCAGACACTCATCCCCTGTCACAGATCTGGGTTGAATCCATCATTGTTCTTTAGCTCACTTCGCCACCCCAGTTCAGACACAGCTATGTGCAAATCAATCTTGGCCCTTTGCCTCATGGGAACAGTCCAGCCTGAACTGCCGAGCCATGTCTTCCCTGAACCAGAAACAAGCATCCTGGGACCAGTTTTGGGGTAATCCCCCTCATCAGCCAGGCTAGCTTGAATCCAGTGGCAAAGTAAGCAAGGGACCCACATCTGGGCATACCCTGCCAACTTAGGGCAAACAAAGCAAACACAAGGAGATGATGGACGGAGCGCTGAAACTTTTCAGACACTCACCCCCAGTCACCGATCTGGGTTGAATCCATCATCGTTCTTTAGCTCACTTCACCACCCCAGTTCAGACACAGCTATGTAAATCAGTCTTGGCCCTGTGCCTCATTGGAACAATCAAGCCCGAGCTGCCAAGCCATGTCTTCCCTGGACCGGAAACAAGCATCCTGGGACCGGTTTCCCGGTAACACCCGCTCATCAGCCAGCCTAGCTTGAATACAGTTTCAAAGTAAGAAAGTGGCACTACACAGTGTGAGACCACTTGCAAATTTTAACTGGTCCCCTTTCTGGAGATGATTGCGGTATTCAGGTTTTCAACTGGTGCTAATGAGGTGAAACCTTTGCCAAGATAAAATAATAATGCCACGGAATGTGGAGAATAATGCCACAGGATTTAGCTGTTCTTGCAGAGTAACTTAGTCAATACTGCTGCATAACTTGGTTCTACAATACCACATAAGTTCATAGGATGGATGTGCAAACCAGGCTGGGATCTGATCTTCACCAAAGAAGTGGAATTATAGCCTGGTGATACGGTCTCTTGATAGACTGGTGCTCATCAATACAACATTGTCACTCGAAGTAGAATACTGCACACATTTGCTCAATCACAGAGTTTTTTATCAGTTGTCGTTTGAGAGAAAAATGCGAATTCAAAATCTCCTAAATGACAAAATATTGGAAAAAAATCTTCCTTTATGTTACCTTTTCGAAGTTTGTGCTGTTTTAAAAATGCCATAGAGTATATCTATGACTGATCTCTTATTTTAATATGAATCTTGAAAACAACTAAGCAATCTCACTATGCTTGAAAACGTGTATTTTTTCTGTTTGTTAAAGTAGGACACTTCGGTAGAGTTGGCACACTCTCGAGACGCTTGTCAAATGCCAGATGCAATTTTGAAAAATTGAGCCTTCTATGGTCTAGGACACCGCAAAAACACATCAATAACAACCACATTCGAATGTCCGCGTGATCGCCAGCTATTCCAGTTCACATTCTACAAGTTTTTCTTTGAAGTTTGCTTACGCGACGTAATTGATACAATGACCTTCAGCTTTATGAGATGGTCGAAATGGTCTGGCCAGCCACTATTCGATGCTATGGATTCGCTTCTGATATTTTCAGCAACTGAAGAGTAGCTTCGTTTTCAGAAAATCAACTTCAAATACTTTTGTGCAGGCTCTCAGGTCTTCTGTGCTCAAAGATGCCCACACGTGTCAGTTATAAGTACAATTATGAAAGTGTGAGACTCAAATGGAAAGCACAAGGCCTCGAGGGAGTGGGGGCTGGTGGGACGGTTATATAAAACAAAAACTGTTATTGAGAGAGAACTCTTACCTGAATATGTCTATTGAATCTTCTAATTTTGGAATGTGTTCATCTGTCCTTACCTGCTTAGACCTGGGTGAAATTTAAATGACGTTAGAATGTTTTGCTTCATTTTGGGAAATTGATTTATGCTTGTTAAGCGAAATTCCCCAAATATGGCATACCACCACTTCACACAATTATGCCGCCGTTCGTGGAAAAAGTATAGCCCTGGAGTGTGGGACCAACTTGAACAACCAGAACGTAAATGACTGTTGTTTAGGACAATTGTGTTTTTTGTGCTATTTTTTAGTGCGAAACATCCTGGGGGGATATTCTCAACAACGTGTGACAAATATCGCAACATTAGCTTAACGCAACTTTGCATATCACAGTCTATCGCAGGAAAACAACGCCGTGTTAACGTAGTATTCACAACCTGGTGGCACCATGCGATAGCATCACGATAATGCGTCAAATGACCACGTTAAAATTAATGCGATGCCGCAAAAATGTGAAACACGAACGCAAAAAAAGTTGTGATGAGGTCAATCGCGAAAAAAAAAATCAGCGACAGGCCTGCAATTCCCACGCCTCATGCGGGGAAAATGCACCATCAAAGCAGAAAAAAAACAACAACAAAAAACTGTGTAGCACCATGGATGCACCCGGACCGAGTGCAGAGGACAACGCAAACCCCACAAGCCCCACAGACCACCAGCAAGGAACCTCGGGGTCGGGAAGGCCAAGGAGAAGAGGAAGATGGGGTACAGTCCGCATGAAAACCGGATCATCGTCACGGAGGTGACAGAACACAACCAACAACTGTCCATCACCTCCACTGTGTCATTGGCTACACAAACGGAAATATGGCATTCCATCTGAAACAACGTGAATGCAGTCGAAGTGTCGAGGAGGTCAATGGAGGAGGGCAAGAGGCGCTGGCATGATGTGAAAAGCCAAACCAAGTAGAAACCTGCTGCCAACAGGAAGGCAGCAACAGAGTCCTGCGCCACAGGAGGAGCTGGAGGAAATGGTGGCCACAGTCATCAGTGTGGAGACGCTGCAAGGAGTTGGGAGTCTGGACACAGCTCGATATGACCTGAAACAACATCAACAGTAACAACCAGGGACTGGGGGAACGGAGGGAGATGGGCACAATGGCACACATGCACAATGATGTGTAGCACACAGCACACCCACAATGACCCTGGATAATGTCCCTGATCCCCGTGTCACACTGCAGCACACACACAGACACCAAGTATGCCCCTGTCCACCATGTGCCCAAAGGGGTCCCACCCCACAAATCACCAATCTCACAACCAACACATGCACACGTGCGAAATCCCAGCAAAGATGCGTATTTGTGAGCCACAATGACAATGCAACTGACACTGCATGACAATCAGCATGGCTGCAGTACAATCATCATGACTTGTGCATGCCACGACACTGAGGTGGCTGAGTGTGGACCACATCCGGAAAGGAGCTGGTCACACTCTGACACATCCACCTGCACAAACAACCCCTGACGTCAACAACACATCTGCAGACAAACAATGCACAAGAGTACAATAACTGTCCAAGAGCTCATATGACCCAAGTCGCCAACATCTCAGCACCGTAAAAGCACAATACTCAAAGGCACACCGCCTTAAAGGGATAAGAGGCACTAAAATCACAGCTGCAGGGGCGACTCCCCCACAATGCAGCACACACACATAGCAATAACAGCACATCCACATTGACGACAATGTGGTACAAAGTGCAACACTTACACTGCAGAACAGAGGGCACGACTGGGTCCACTTGCACGTAGAAACTGTCCAATCATATCTGACATAGCAGGAAACTGTGAGATGAGAATGTACGTGTACAACCACACATCCGTCATGTAGTCCAAATGTCCACTGTCCCGCATCAAATAATCTGCTCCTCCCAAACAGTCACAATGTACATAGTCATACAGTCTGTATGTAAACATGAAGAATGCACCAACATACATGTCAACACAATGTCAAAATGCATCTCCCCTTCACATTGCAGAGGGACAAACAACATCTCCAGCAGAGCAGACCAGACAACACATCAGTGATGCTGAAGAGGACCTCCACACCTTCAACACTGACGCCCTACAACAGCTCATGGACATCTTAGGCAACCCACCTCCAGGAACAGGGCAGCCCAGCTGCATCGAGCAGGCCCACCCCCTGCACAGACCACACAGCAGGAAGCACCCACCACCTCGGCTGGCCCCCAGCACCTCACCAAAGCACACATCGCATTCCAAGGCCAGGTATAGGACTGCCAGAAGGAGGTGGCCGAACAGGTGCGGAAGGGGTTTGACCTCATGGAAGCCGAACTAGATCACATACGTGGATGTTTAAGTCCTATCAGGGACCACTTACACTCCCCAACGGAGAGCCACACTGCAACAGAGACACATGCATTTGCACATTTTCAGCACTGAGCCCGGGGATAATCTTTTACACCCCCACACTGGACTTGCGTATGCCGGCCCAGTCCACTCCTCTTACATGTTGAGTGGGGGACGACAAAACCACATGTCCAAGGTCTTACCCACTGCCTGCAGTGACATGGTTGCGTCTGCTGTACACAGCACAATGTAATGTTGTAGGTCCTGGGGCCCTCATGCATACATTATAACCACACGGACACACCAAGACAGTTTGTGGAACTGGCTACGGGCACATGCGCCCGGCACCTTTATTGCCAGGGTCACATGTACAGTGACACCTGTGCTGGTTGTGTGTGTGAGGTGAGTGTAAGCCAGCCCTCACGGGGTGGTTGGTGCTGGCAACAACTTGAACAGTGATCACTATTAAAGCAGGAACAGAAAACACCAGCATTACAGAAACAACTGTGAAGCATCATGGTGGTAGCCGGAGCAAGTACAGAGGTCACCCAATATCCAATCAGAAGTGTCTGTGAGTTGCAGTGCTCTGAGGCTGGGGCACCAGAGCTGCACATGCTCATGGGAATAAATTGTCTAGAATTGTGTCCCTTTGGGATATTCCTGCTGCAGCTGCAGTGGGGTGAGTTACAACTGCATCATCTTCCTCATCATCATCCCAGGTCTTCCACACTGCCTGAGGTGACATTGCTGTGTGAGCTGTCCACAGCACAAAACTCAATCAGAAATGGTCCATGAGTTGTGGTGCACTGAGTCAGTGGCACCTGAAGAGCTGAGCAGGGTATCAAACAGAGGATGGAATCCACGACAGGTGTGAGCAACTCTGATAGTCTGGCAGTAAGACTCTTTCAACTCTGGCAGTTGTTGGTTGGAATGTCCCAGAGGCCAACAGGTGCATCACATCCAGCAGCTTTGTCTGAGGTGGGATGTTAGTCGTCCGCTGTGTTGGTTCCATCAGCCTGTGGGCAATGATGGTCAGGATGCAGAGGATTGTTGTCCTTTTGAGCATGTAGTGGGCAATGACATTCTCTGGTGTTAGGTCTGTGAGGCTGGTGTGTTTTCTGAAGGTCTTCTGTCTGTGTCTGCGCTGCCTCTGTGGTGGTCCGAGGGCAGGGGGTCCGGGAGGGTGGCGGGCCTGGGTGTGGTGGCAATGGGTGTTGTGGTCCTCTTGGGGCTCTGAGCTGCATGATCAGTAGCTCCATGGCATCTGGTGTGGCTCTCGTCTGGGCTCCCTTTTATAGTGCAGGTTGTCGTCCCACTTTACACCAGGTAAGAGCAGGTGTTAAATCTCTGCTGCTAACTCGCCTTATCGCCTGTTTTGTGATCTTATCGCCGATCTGGCTGGTTGTTGAGAATGTTGCGGAGGGGTGTTTTTGTGACTTTTTGCACGGGAACGCCGACTCTGCATCTCATTAGCGTTAGTTGCGGGGGTCATCTGTCGCGATGTTTTTTGCGGCTGCTATCACAGGTAAACTGGTGGTATCGGTTGTTAGCACTAGCTTGTGAATGGGGCGATACATTTCTCGCCACTTTGGCTGCGATAAAGTGCTGATAACTCGGTGATAAGTCCTTGAGTATATGCCCCCTATTGTCATAAAATGACGAGCAGATGCATTGTGCACTTAATTATAGCACTAAATAATGGATCTGCATTTTGCCTATTACATGTAATTTTTCATAATTTCCCCAAATTTCGAAAACAAATTATGCAAATTTCACACACCCACGTTGAAACTAGCAAAGTGCCTACACACGATTGTTCATACCACAGAATGTGTGATTTATTTTTCAAATAATGTTGCCAAAAAAATGATGCATAAAATAAACATGCCAACATTGTATAAGCTAACACGATTTTGGACTTTATGTTAAGCACTCGTTTTATGAGTTAGAGGCTGGAGTCAATAGATTTTTTTTGGTAGGTTTAGAACACTGAAATCACCATCAGCTACTGTAATAAGAAAGCACGTTTTGTATTACTGTCACGTTGAGAACTCTTAACGTGCGCATGCCTATAGAAGAACAGGATTCTATTTTATCCTGAGACAGGAATTGCTAAATGTAGTTGAAAAGGGATCAATACATTGTGCGCAGTTTACCCCCACCTATTTTTCTAAACAAACACGTTATTGAGGAGTTTCTTCGCATATTGCCATGAGCATTAATGACCACCAGAGCCATGTTCTGCTAGTCACCAGGATGGCTGCTGATAAAGATTTAGCATCATGTTTTAAGTGTCAGGCCTGTCAGAAGTGCTGAACCATTTGACCAGAAGAAAAAACGCACAGGGAGCTATTGATTACAGCTTCTCGATGTCACTTGTTCACCAGGATTTAGGTATTGATGAGGCTGCGAGTGAAAGCAAGCTCTCTCCCCTGTGGGCTTCTACCCAGAAAAACAAAATGCAAAGTTGGAAAAAATATTAGTGCTGTTCCAGAATCAGAGGGATTCCAATATTGATTGAGAGGTGCCTTCATGTTATTTTTTTTTTAGCTTGAGACAAATCTATGGGTTTGGAAGTTTTATAGCATTTGAAAAAAAGAGGCAGTGTAAATGATGGATTCGTGCGCCGGGTGAATTAGGTTTCACAGCAGGAGGATTCCAACGCAGTTGTAATATCGGCGGCTCCATAGTTATTGATAAAAATATAATGTTATGCACCGTAGGCTTTAAAAAGGCGACCTGGATAGTATTGCTTTGGAAATGTCCTTAGGGCAACCATAAATTGTAGCCAGTTTAATTGTTTCAACTGTCTGAAAGTTGTCACCAATATTAAACAGGGCTAAGGCGCTGTTCGATAATTTTAAATTTCAAACCCTTTCTCTCCAGTCATTGATCCAGCCCCTTTGCTTTATAGCCAGTTGCATATTTTGTCGAAAAATCCGTTTTTTATCCGAAAAAAGGGTTTAGCTTAGTTTTACTACATTGTGTACATTTTTTATTAACCTATTTCTAAATCTAGAACATTTGGTAAATATTAAAGTGTCTCCTGTGTCCATATTAAATGCATTCAAATAATATTTTCTATTTCATATAGAGCTAAAACGTGCACCTTTATAATTCATAAGCGCTACAAACTACAGTTGTCATTATTACCCAAATTTATGGTACTCAAATTCCCCAATTTAGCCTACAATTGTTCCTGCCTTATTACAAGTGCAATAGGATACAATGGATAAAGGACTATAGGAAACTGTTGCTGCGAATTCAAAATATTAATATACAAAGCTTACTTTTAAAAATAAAGCATGTTAAATACAAACATTTGTAGTAGGCAACTATACTTAAAAAATGTAGGCCTGTGACATAGAAATGAAGCCTGGATTCTTAACCTGACATAACCAAGGATACCATGTATGAACAAACAGACATATTAATTTGTTTTCAAAAACAACCGTTGTGCAAGATGTTTTTCTTCTCTTTGCGGCAGACATTGCTATTACCCCCAGGTCCATCCTGTCCTCATCCCATTTATAACAAAGTGGAGATGACCCATCTCGCAACAGATAAAAAGACAGAGGAATGCAGGGACCCTAACCCTGCCCCTCCCACTGGGAGTACATAAGCAGTACTTACCCAGCATTCCTCCTGTTCTTTTTTTCTGTCTGTCGACAGAATGGATGTGGTGCTGGTGCTACTCCTGCTGGGCTGGGGTGGTGTTTTCTTCTCTCCTCTCCCTGCCCGGCTGCCTGGCTGTGCTGGCTGGGTTTACTGGTCTACCTCCCGGCCTGCCAGGCTTGCTGGGATGCAGGGATGTTCACGGCCGGCTCTGTCAGGCTGGCCAGCCCTTTGCCTCCTGGTCGCTTCCGGGTCGCTGGGCGCGTCTTCCTGTGGCAAGGCTGGGTGGAAGACGTGCCGCGCTTGCTGTCTCCTGACCTTCCCGGCTCTGGCATGGACTTGGTGGCTGCCTTGGGCTGGCTGTTGGGGTGGAGGCCTTGTTCCTGGTGGTGTCATGCCCCCGCACACCCCCGCTGGGTGAGTTCCACATAACAGTGTTTTGTTTCTCACTTTTACTGGCCAGTGTGTGCTGGCAACAGTGGGGATGTGACTCAGTGGTTGAGCACTCTCTTTTCATGTATGTAGCCCCGGGTTCATTCCTCGGCCTCTCCAGGCTACTCTCTGCTTTTCGTAGAAATCTAGCCTGCCATTGTGTGTGTGGGGGAGATGCCCCTTGCAGCTGAGGTGAGATCCCCGCTTTTAACGCTGCTTCTTTCTCTGTTGCAGATTCGGGAGGGGTGCTTGTTTCTGACAGTCTCCCCTCATGTATGCCGCGGTCCTCGCTCCGGCTATGGCCCGGTTTCCTTTTGGCGGCAGTCCGTTCACTGGCGAGCCGTCTTCACGCAGTGGGCAGTGTGGCTTTTCTACCAGTGTGTCTGGTGTTCTTTCCTCTGAAGGGTAGTTTTTTATTTATTTTTGGAGAGTTTTGGGCCCTGGCCTGGGCGTTACCCTGAGGTTTGTTCCTGTGTGACTAAGTTGTTGTGCTCTGGGCTCAGGTGCCTTGTGGTGGCTTCTGTGTGTCCCTGCCCGTTGATTGTCCTGGAGGGTATGCCTGTGAGTAGAGAGCCGTGTTGTTTGTCTCTTTCCTCTGTCCTCCTGCTGCATTTTCTGACCCTCGCGGTTCCATTCCATGTCGTCTTTGCCTGCGCTTCTGTGTGGCTCCTCCTTGTGCGATTGTTTGTGCTGCATCTTTGCCCTTGTTTTTCTGCTTGCTTTTGCAACCGGCCGGATGCTGGGGCTCCTTGGCTGCTTCCTGTTTCTCTGAGTTGCTGGTCCCGGCCGCCTGGGGTTTGCCTGTGGCCACTCCTCCCTAGTGATGGCGTCTCTCCTCTGGCCTCTGGTATTTTTGGGGTTGGGCCTGGTTATTCCTGGTTGGGACGCCACCTTGGGTTTCCGGGTGCTGTTAGTTTCCTCTTTCTCTGCTTCCCCGGGCTGCAGGTTCTTGACGGGCGCTGTATTGCTGGTCCAGCATCCATTCTAGCTCTGCCTCCCTTGTCGGTGGGATTTGGGGTGTCTTGGCCGGCTCTCTCTGGTCCCCGCTGCTGCGTGGCATTTCTATGCACCTCGCCTGCTCTGGTGCCTCGGTGGCTTCTTGATTCCCTTGGGGTGTCCTGTGCTTGGCCTCTTGGCTGGGAGCTATGCTTCTTTCCTTCGGCCTTTCCTCCCTGATTCCTCTGGTCTCATCTGTTCTCAGTGGTGCTGCTGTGTGGGGCGTGATTGGTGCCTGGATGGATTTGGCCTGCGCTGGCCTGCGGCATTGCCTGGTGCTGGTGGTTCTCTTTGGCCGAGGTTGTGCCTCAGATGTCCCCTGTGGTCCTGTTCTTCCGCCTTCATTGGCTCTTCTTGTCGCCTGTGGCATTTTAGGGCTGCCCTGCGGCTGTTGGGTTCTGGGCCCTTCCCTTGCTGTGTTTTGGGTCCTTGGTGCTGCTCCCTTGGGGGTGTTCTTCTTCCTCCTTGTGTGTCTGGCTGTCCGGGGGCTGTGCTCTGGTCGCTCCTGGTCTGCAGGCTTGCGGTTGCTTCTGCTTGACTTCTGGTGGTGCCCCCTTCTGGTCGACGGGGGCCTTCAGCTTTTCCTCCCTGCAGGTGCCTGTTCTTGTCTGTTCTCCTGAGTTCTGCGGGGCCCGGCCTGGTTTGTGCCTTTTTGGGGTGTTTGGCTGGGTCAGCCTGTTGCTGTTGGCTTTTTGTGCATGGTTGCAGCCTAGTGGGGTGTGCGCCTAGGTGTTCTGGTGCTGTCTGCTCCGGGTTGCCCAGTTGCTCGCTTCCAGCGCTCCTGGGCTGCCTGGTTGGCTCTGTTGGGGCTGGCTGTGAGGTGGTTTTCTGCCGGTTCTTGGGTGTTTTTCCTCTGGCGGTTCCCCCTGCTTTTTTCCGGCATGTTCTCCGCCTGCAGGGTGGCTGGTCCCTCTGCTGTCGGGTTCCTGTCCTTGCGGGTGTGGTATGTTCCTGCTGTTGTGGCCTCTTGGCTCCAGCTGGGCCTGTGACCCGCTCCGGTCTTCCCTGCGTGCCTTCTCCCACTGGGGGTGTCAGTTTTGTGGCGTGCCCCCCTCTCCCTGGGGGTTTGTGTCCCGTGGTGGTGTTCTTCTTGCCTGTGCGGTTGCTGCAGGTTCACCGGGGGACTGCGGCTGTGTTTTGGGGCAGTCTGGTGGCCTGCTGCATTGCCTCCCTGCCTGTGCCTGCTCTCCTCTGTTCTCTGTAGTTCGGCTGGGTGGTCCTTGTTCGTGCCTGGTTGGGGGTCTGCCCTGATCTTACAGGTGCTCTGAACTTCCTCTGGGCGGTTGTCCTTTTGCCTACTTTGCCTGTTGTGCTGTCCCCGGGGCTGCTTGCTCTCTGCCTTGTCCGTTTGGCTGATGGCAGATCTTTCTCTTCTGTGGCCTTTACAGGTCTCTATTCCCATGTGGGGTGGTGGAGGCCGTGTGTCCTCCTTGTTTTTGGCCCTTGCTGGTCCGGGCCTTTGGGCTGTTGCCTTATTTTGGTTTCACTTCACAGTGGTCCACCGCTTCAGTGCCGGGAGTCTCTGCGCCCTTCTGGCCTTTACTTTGCCTGTGCTCTATTGGAGCCTTAGTCTCTTTGGCCTTCCCCGGGTGTGGGTTGGGCCATCGGGTCCTTCTGTTTGGGCTGGTTGCTTTGCTTTGGCTCTGGCTTCCCGCCTGCTTGGTCCTCAGTTGCCTGCTTTCTGCCCTGGGGGTTTCTCCCTTGCCCTCCTTTGGTGCATGCTGGGTTGTGGGGTTTGGGTTGCTGGTGCGGTCTGCTTGGCTTCTTCCCTGGCTTCTGTTGCCTCTGTGACTGGGTTGGTTTTAGGGGTTCTTTTCCCCTCATGGGTTGGGTTTTCCGGGCTGTGGTGTTTGGGCCTGTCCCGCTCCTTTCGGGACCCTTTGGGCTCCGGTTTGTTGTCCCCCGAACTTTGCTGGTCTGTGTGTTTTTGGTCATGCATTCTGCCTGGTCTGTTTGGGATGGTCTCTGGCTGGCTTGTTCTTTCGGCGGTCACTGGTTGGGCTTGTCTGCTGCGGGTGTTGTCTCCCTTGGGTTTCCCTTGCTCAGGTCCTGGGTTCTCTGGGTCGTTTGGTCGGCTGCCTTTTCCGTTTGGTGCCAGTTGTGCCTCTTCTCTGTTGATAAGTGTGTGCATTCTCCAGGCTGTGGCTTCCTACTCTGGTCACCCCGGGTTTGCAGTTGGGGTGTTCTACTAGGGCTGTGTTCCTTGGGACGTTGGTCTCTCTCTGGTTCCCTTTTCTTCTTTGGTTTCCCCTGGTCTTGTTGTCCTTGGGGGTTGCCCTTGACGGTTCCTGCTGCTCGGGCTACCTGGTGGGTCCTGGTTCTGTTTGGAGCCTTGTTTCCTGGTCTGTGTTTGGGCCAGCTGGGTTCTGGTCTCTGCCTGTCCTGCTCCCTTCTGGCTCCTGGGGCCTTGTGGGGTGGCTTTCCAGGTACTTGTTTGTATTTCCCCAGTGCCTTGGCTTTCCCTATTGGCCTGTCCCTGGGCTCTGTCTCGCCTTCAGGGCTGCATGATGGTTGGCTGTCGGCTCTGGTGGTTGGTGCTGGTCTTTTTTTCCTGGTGCCTGTTGCTCTTCTGTGGGGTTCTGGGGGCTTTCTCCTCTGGGCTCTCTAGGGCCGGGTCGTTCTGGTTGAGGAAGGGTGGCTTGGGCCTGGCCATTGCTTCCCTCCTCTTCTGGTTTGGTCTGGTTGGTCATGCCCTTTGTGGGCTACTCATCCTTTTTGTCCCGTGGGCACCCTTGGTCTTCTCTTCTTGGGGCTTCATTTTTCTCTGGCCCGATTTGGGTCGGGGTGTTAGTTGCTTTGGAGCCTGTTTCCCTTCTGCAGCATTTTCTTTGGGTTCTCTTTCGGGTGCCTCCTTTTCAGTTGACGTGGGTACTCTGTGTTCTGGTTGGCTGCCTTCTTGCTGTCGCTGTCGTCTTCTGTTGTCCTTGGTTCCGGTTCTTGTTTTTTTTCCTGTTGCTGGGTTCTGGCTTGCTGGCCTGGTGGACCATTGGGCTTCTTCTTTGGGTTGCCTCTTCGCTCTCCCCTTCCCTTGTTTGCTGGGGGGTGCTCCTGATGTGTGCTAGATTTACCTCTGTTGGTTGTCCGCCTCGTCGTCTTGCTGGTCTCCTGTGGTTTTGTTGGGTGCGTCCCTGCTTTGGTGGGGCACCCTCCTGTCTGGGGGCACTGCCTAGGGTTTCCGACGGTTCTGCCTATTGCTTTCCTTTGGTTGCTGCCTTTGGTGTGGTTTCCGGGGTTGGCCTCTGTTTTTTTGGAAGGCTGGCTTTTCCGCTTTGGTATTCTCCTCTTTGTTATGAATGGGATGAGGACAGGAGGGACCTGGGCGTAATGCTCTATTAGTTACCGGTAATCTTCATTACTCCAGGTCCCGAGATCAGAATGCACACACAGCAAAATGTAATTTGCTGGCAGACTAAACTTTTAGATGAGATCCTGAGTAATGCAAAATAATGTAGTGATGAGCAAGAAATGATCAAGAAATAAAGCGGAAAAGACTTAAGAAGAAGTTTATACTTGCACAGACAAATTTAGCTTGGAAAGGATTCTAGAATCAATCATTTGAAGGAAACATCATTGGAATGCAAAGAGTTGATTTTCAACCTGGAGGTCAGTTGTTCACAGAGGAGTTGGTATTTCACAAGGTAGAGGTGTTCCAATTGATCCAAATTCTGAGACAGACATTGCAACATTGAAGAAGTCAGCATGTCATCATTTTTGTAACAAACTCGGGCATTGGAAAAGGGAGTGTAGAGAGGATCTAAATATAATGAGTGGTGATGGGCAAATGCAGGGAGGAAACCAAACTCAGGTACAGAATGTTCCAGTGCAGGTGCCCGCACAATAAGCACAAATGCCGGTACAATTGCAAGCCCCTATGATGGAGGTTCTGCAAGCACCAGTGGCCCCACAGATTATGGCAAATACCAGGTTCAATATGAATTAAGTACCGAGAGCAAATCCAAACCCATTTCAAAATGAGATACAATCCAACAGTTTCCCATGTTGGAAAACAAGAGTTTTGACTCTGACAACTCCCAGCAAAGGTGCCTAAGGAGAGAGGAAGATTGAGTATGTGGTGCAGTTTTGGAGGTAGACCAAAGTGGACCATTTGTAGAAGAAGAAGTTAATAGCCACTAAGTGTCATTTCTTATAGACACCGGAGCTACACGATCCACTGTTTGAAAAGTGGAAGTTCCAAACCTACCACTCAAAGGAAAAAAGATCCAAGTTTAGGTTTTATGAAAAAACAAATAACTGATCCTGTTTCAGAGAAAGTGTCTGTAAAAATAGGTTTATTTGAGGAGAATCATCAAAGTGTACTATATAATTCAAGTCATATTTTTTACTACTCCTGACCATGTTGCTGCAGTATAGCTCAACTGCTTTAAAGCAGTTGCAACAGTTGGTATCAGTACTGAGAGATGTCAGAGCATAGTGATGGGACATTCTCTTAGGGTGGTGTTCCCTTCTTCCGTATAAATCTTGCTTACTTGAATAAAAGCACAGTATTTGTGAACAGCAGACTTAAAAAGTATGAACAGGTACTTACAGCAGAAAATGTTATGTTGGGAAGATGGTCCACACTGAATCCAGTTACCTTGTTGACATTATCTGAAAATGAAATTGATGGGGATGAGGTTGAAGTTGAACATGATTGTCTAGATGGTACAGACTTATGCACCAAGCAGGGACCAGACATAAAAGATGAACATCTCGATCAACCAGATTATGTGAACTTTGTGGATGGCTTATGTTTAAGAAAGAATGAGGGAACCTTGACAACAGCTTATGCAGTCTGCACAATTCAAAAAGTGGTAGAAGCTTCACAGCTTCGAGGTGTTACCTCTGCACAAGTGGCAGAATTGATTGCCTGCATGAGAGCACCTTGCCTTTCAGCACAAATGAGATATAAAGGTAGTCAGTATGGCTTTGGTGTGATCCATGACTTTGGACAGTTGTGGTCTCAAAGGGGGTTCATGACATCTTCAGGATCCCCCATTAGGAAAGGGAAATATGTGAAAAAATTGTTGGATGCTTTCCAGTTGCCCTGGGAAATTGGAGTTGTTAAGTGTGCAGCACACAGAACCAGAAATGTTTATGTCCCAATTGGAAATTGATATGCAGATGTAGTGTCCCGCTATTGTACACTTGTCGCTTACACATTTAACAGAGAATATGCAAACAAATCTGATGAGGACACTGCTTTTTTCTATGTTGTTGTCAGTAAGTGACACTTGGGAAGAGATTAAAAGATTCAATGCAGAGGTTTCAAAAGCAGAACAATAAGGTTTGGTCAGAGCAGTTTGTGTTATGGATGAAAATTATATTTGGGTTTCAGCTAATGGAAGACCAGTGTTTACAGATAATTTGTTGTTTCCCATGGCACAACATTTCCATGCACCTACACACATAGGTAGGGATGCAATGTTTAGGTTGTTTAGGCAAAATAGTTTCAATCCCTGATTAAGAGTTCTAGCAGAAGAATTGTACTACAGAAATGTAGCATGTCACCAAAAGAATGTAGGAAGGAGAACAGCAGTAACTATGAATCACTTAGGAAGATCAGGTGGGCCATTTAATAGGATGCAGTTGGACTTTATCAAGATGCCTGTATGTAACAGGCTGAGATACTTCCTGGTTTTAGTGTGCATTATCTCACGATGGGTAGAAGCCTACCCAACACAGAGAAATGACAGTCTCACTGTTGCTAAACTGCTGCTGCGTGAACTCATTCCAAGATATGGATTTCTGGTTTCTCTGGAGTCAGAGGTACTCATCTTAATAATGAAGTCCTTAGAATGCTGTGTGTAGCTCTTCAAGTGGAACAGAGATTACATTACAATGTAGCTATTGTCCTGAGGTTTTGGAGATATTGGAGCAAGTAAATAGAACATTGAAGTCATGATTGGTCACAGTTTGAGCCTCAATGTCACTGAAAGGGCCAGATGCTTTACCCTTGGTTTTGATGAGTCTTTAAAGTACTCTTGACAGGAGAACAGGATTCTCACCTCATCAAATCCTCATGGGTCATTCAATAAGACTCTCTGCTGTACCTGAAAATGTTATTGTGAACATCACAGATGATGATACTTGATTACTGCAAAGGACTGGCTGACATGGTGCATTCTGTTTCTCACCAGGTTGGAGTTGTCACTGCCAATCCACATCAGGAGCAGTGTCATGACCTTAGTCCCACTGACTGGGTTTTGATGAAGAATCGTAGGCAGAAGTCCTGTTTGGAGCCAAGGTGGAAGGCCAAATCATTCTAATCACAAACACTGCTGTTAAATGTGCTGGGATACCTAACTGGATACATGCATTGCATACTCAGAGAGTAAGGTGTCCACATGAAGAAACAGTGTTCTTTGAGCCAAGTCAGAGAATACTTGTGACAGTACATTCAGAAGAACAAGAGATGGGTGAAGACCAGACAGGTCTCACATCAGTACAAGTTCCTGAATTATTGCAAAGTGGTGTGGAAATACCTACTGAATAAACTATCGGAGTATCACAAGAGCAAATAAACAACCAAGGTGAAGGAATGAAAGGAGACATATCAAACTAAAGATTTGAATGGCCAAGTGGTAAGAGGCGATAAAGATCAAGTGTGTCAATCAAAGTTAATCTGCTAACAATCATCAAAGAAACAGAATCCAGCGGTATAAGTGAAACAGAAGAGGATCAGTAAACACTAAGTAGATCTAAGAGAGCAAAAGTGCCTTGTCAAAGGAATTCAGTACCTGAATAGACTTGCTGTGTCAGAAGTGTGCCAAGGGTTCAGATCAAAGTCCAGATTAATTGAGATCCAAGTTGTTTGAACATCCATGACATGTCACACTGACAAACAGCATTGACTAAATCAAAAGATTTGAAATAAATATAAAAATTGAGAACTTGAAGAACATCATTATTTCAACTTGAGACTGAAAAGCAGCTTCAATGACAAGTGATTAACTGTGACAAGAAGTAAAAGAGACTCAAGTAATAAAAGAATTAAAAAAATAATGAACATTAATTAAGAAGAATTCCCTAGGGCAAATGCTGCAGTAGAAGAGTAGGATAAACCATTTAGGAGAAGATGGAGCAGGTCAAGAGATGACTCATTTATATTATTGTATATAAGCTGAATGAAATAACTGCAACTCAATTTTCAAAGAATTTTGCTCTTAAGCACAGATAGAGGTTAAGGCAGAAAATCAAATCTACTGGCTGCTCTATTCTACTGAACATCTGTCTGTAGACAAATGTGTTTCATTATCTAACTTAGATGTAGGATCATTGTAGGTGTCACTTTAATAGTTGTATTAATAGTGATCATAACATTGTTAGTTGGACTCAATTTTACACCAGAGATAGAGATATCTGCAACTCACCACCTGCACACACAATAGATTAAACAAAAGCGTAATTTGTAAACTATTCAAAAGAAAGGTTTTCAACTAACTTTTTTATTTTAGATTAATTCAGGAAAAGACACAAGGATAAGATGCTAAGGATTGTTATATATGCACACACTTACCTTCTTTGGCTGCAGATGAGAGGACCTATCACCATATCACCACATCCCACTATCATATGCAATTACATCTATCATTATGCTTAGCTTATTTTATTGAGAGGAAGGTTTCAAATATTATTTTTCCAACTACAGCATGATTCTTTCAAAAATTTCCCTCGAGAAAAGTTTGAATCTTCACCCACAGGCAAATGAGCAAGACACTGCATTGTATTTCTTTAGAGAGAGCACCCACAGTTATAGACACTGTTAAGGCATACATAAGTTGGCCTATTTAATGAGACCATTAGAAAAGACATATATTTTGACATTATAAAAAAGGAGAGCTCAGATTTTCCATAGTAAAAATAAAGAGGATATTTTTAAGAATGTTTGAAAGAAAGAAGAAAATGAATAGAAAAAGAAAATGGTATATCTAAAATTACAATTAGACAGATGACAAAAAGGGTAATTACTTATTTACAAAAGGAGAAACCAATGTAGAAAAAGGCACATTGGGATCAGTAGTTGTGAACACACATTTAAAGTTTTGGGAAGATCTGTTCACATTATAACATTTATTGTGTTTGTGGACCAGACACTTATTTCCAATTACTTGCAGACTGGAAGGGAATTTATTACTTAGCCATATTGTTTCCTTAAATGTATCACATAAACAGCATAAATGCTTTGACCATGACACCATCTCATAGACATACATGCAGTGTTTATGGTGGAACACAATCAGTGGGATGCATTTTTGGAGCAATCATATCACCTTTAGGGGTAGTTTTAAATGATTTGAAGATTAGAAATCTGTCAACATCAGTGGATAGATTGTCAACTACTACATCTGGTACTTTGCTGGCAACACAGAATTAGTAGCTATTAAATCAATTGTTTTACAAGATTGATTAGCTTTAGCCATTTTTCTGGCCGAGTCTTCAAGATGTTGAGGGTTCAACTTTTCTGCTCATCTATACCAAACAAAAGTAGAAAGATCGAAGAATTTGCAATGAGCATTTCTGAATTAAAACCTGAACTAGAATCATTTGAAACTGCCAGTGTATTAGAGAGTTAGGTGAAGGAGCTTCTGCTATTAGGAACTGATTTACAGCAGTAGGAAAATGACTTTTTGGAGTAATTTTGAAACCTGTACTAACCATAGGTGTTTGTTTGGGAAATGTATATGCTTTATCAATCGAGCGGTATTTATATAGCACAGCTTATCACCCGAGAGGGTATCAAGGCATTGTGCTGCTGGTATCAGTCGATGTGCCATGTCTTGAGTTCCTTCTTGAAGTGAGTCAATGAGGATTAAGTGTGGAGGTGGAGGGAGAGGGTGTTCCACTACTTGGTGGCCAGGAGGGAGAAGGAGCGTTCTCCAGAGCAGCAAATTATTGGTATCTGTGAGGGTGAGGTGAGCAGAGCAGAGGTTCCTGGGAGGTCATTAGAAATTCATACGGTGGTTCATGTACGAAGGCCCTTGGTCATGGAGGGCTTTGCAAGCGTGGGTCAGAAGGCCAAATTGGCATTTCTTCTGAATAGAGAGCCAGTGGAGGTCCTTCAGGTGCTGGGTGCTATGGGTCCAATTTGGTAGGTTGAGGATCAGTTTGCCTGCTGCTTTCTGGATCGTCTGGAGTCTTTTCATGAGTTTGGTGGTGGTGCCAGCATAGACTGCATTGCCATAGTCCAGCAGACTGGTGATAAGAGCCTGGGTCACTGTTTTCCTGGTGCTGATGGGGAGCCCCTTGAAGGCTTTGTGGAGCATGTCCAGAGTGTGGAAGCAGGCTGAGGAGACGGTGTTGACCTGATGTTTCATGGAGAGTTCGCTGACCGGGCTGATGCAGAGGTTGCAGGAGTGGTCTTTTTAAGCGGGGTGGGTCTGAGTTCCTGTGGCTACCAGGAGTCATTCCATAGAGCTGTGTGTCTGCCAAAGATCAGAACTTCGGTTTTGTCTGTGTTCAGCTTCAGGCAGTTGTTTTTCATCCAACCTGCAAAGTTCTTTATACAGTTGTGGAAGTTTGCCTTCCTCGACATTGGACCGCTGAAAGCTAGAGGATAAGTAGGGTATAGTTGGTGTAGGAGATGATGTTGATATCATAGGATCTGATGATGTCTACAAGTGGTATCATGTAGATGTTGAGGAGGGTTGGACTGAGTGATGAGCCTTGATGGACACTGCAGATGATGTGCTTGGGTTCAATCAATCAATCAATAATTTGTAAAGTGCACTACATACCCGTGAGGGTTTCAAGGCGCTGGGGGGGGAGCTGCTGCTATTGGTCGAAAAGCCAGGTCTTGAGTTGTCTCTGAAGGTCAGCAGGTCTTCAGTTTGTCGCAGGTAGTGGGGGAGGGAGTTCCAGGTCTTGGCGGCGCGGTGGGAGAAGGATCTGCCCCCGGAAGTAGTTCTCCGGATGTGTGGGACCGTGGCCAGAGCGTGGTCAGCGGAGCGGAGTTTTCTGTTGGGTACGTAGAAGTAGAGTCGACTGTTGAGATAGGCTGGGGAGGTTTTGTGGAGTGCCTTGTGTGCGTGGATCAGGAGCTTGAAGTACATTCTGAGGGTTGTGAGGTTCTGAGGGTTGTGAGGTGAAGGAAGGGGGCAGGTTCTCTAGGTATGACCCGTGTGAAAGTATGGCATCCATCCGAGCGTGTTGTCTGTGATTCTGATCTGGCACAGTCAATTGATGAATGTGTGGTAGGAGATGGTGTTGAAGGCTGTGGACAAATCGTGCAGGATCAGGGCAGCTGTTTCTCCTCTGTCGAGTAGGATGTGGATGTCATCTGTTGCAGCGATAAGGGCTGTCTCAGTTCTGTGATTAGCTTTGAAACCTGATTGGGAAGGGTTCTACATGTTGTTTCTTTCCAGGTGTTTGGTGAGTTGGAGGTTGATGGCCTTCTCCAGGACTTTAGAGGGGAATGGGAGCAGTGAGATGGGGCTGGTAGTTCTGGAGCTCACAGGGGTCTGCAGAGGGTTTCTTTAGGAGGGGTCTCACCTCTGTCTGTTTCCAGGCATCAGGAAAAGTTGCTGTGGTAATGGAGGCATTGAGGATGGTGGTGAGTTGGTGGCTGATCTCGTCTCTTCTGAGGTTTAAATGTTGGTCGGGACATTGCTCTTGAGTGGCTGGAGTTCATTAGAGTAGTTGTGTTCAATGAGCTGAGTGGTTCCCATGTGATGAGCGGGTGGTAGCGGTAGTGGTCATTGAGATGCTGTGGAGGTCCGTAGGTTAGGGATCGAAGTTTGTGTAGGTCATTGCTATCTTGTGGAAGTGGTCAGCAAGGGTGTTGCAGAGTTGCTTTGAAGAGGGGATCGAGTTCTCGGTGGCTGACGGGCAGATGAACTCACTGACAATGGTGAAAAGTTCCTTGGTTTGGTTGATGCTGGTCTCTATCTGGTGAACCAGAGCATCTTAGTGGCTTTGAGCCAGTGGTGGTAGATGTTGAAGGCAAACTTGAAGGTGGCTCGGTCAGTGTGGCTCCTGATGGTGTGCCACTTTCTCTCCAGTTGCTTGCATCTGTGCTTCATTGTGCTGAGTTCTGGGGTGTACCAACTGGCTTCTTTAGTGGATCTGTGTGTTTTGGCTGTTCTGGTGGGGGCGACTCGGTCAGCAGCGCTGGTGATCCAGGCAGTGAAGTTGTCTGCTGCTTGGTTCAAGTTGGAGGTGACATTGGGCTGTGTGATGCTGAAGGCATCAATCCACTGGTGCTGAGTACCTTGGCCCAGCTGTGCAGGGGGACACTGTTAAGATTGGGGTGGTGTGGGGGGTGCAGCTAGGGTCAAGTGTATGATGGCATGGTCTGACCAGGTGAGTTCCGTGGTGTGGCTGTGTCTGATTCTGTTGCTGAACATGAAGCATGTGTCCTGCTTTGTGCATGGCGTCTCTGACCTGCTGCTTGAGTCTGATATTGCACAATCTTTCCAGTAATGTGGTGGAGTTGGTGTCAGTGGGGTCATCCAGGTGGAAGATGAGGTCTCCAAGTAAGACGTGTGGGGTAATGAATTCGGTGATGGCATCACTGAGGCCAGTTTCTGGTCCTGATATTCTATTAGTGAGGGTGCCTTTGATGGTTGTCTTGTCGTTGGTGCAGTGCTGGAAGTTCATGTGTTCCATGATCGGTGTGGTTTCGTCATCAGTGGTTGTGCAGGTGATTGATTCCTTGTGTACAATGGCAATGCCACCTTTGCCTTTGTTCGTGCGGTTGCTGTGTTTCATCTTGTAGCCAAAGGGTGTTGCGATGGTCATGTCAGGGGCCGATGCCGGGGTAAGCCAGATCTCTGTAATGAAGGTCACCAGGGTTGGTGAGGGAGGAGATGGTGTCCCAGACTTCAGTGGCATGTTTGCAGAGTGATCTGGTGTTGACCAGGAGGCAGCTGAATTGTTCCAAGGTGGTCTCTGCCTGCAAGGCTGGTGTGGTGGTGGCTGCTACAATGGTGCTCGGTACTGGGGTGGAAGTGAACAGGAAGCGGATGCAGGTGAAAAGTCACTCTGTGCAGCAAGGCAATGCAATGCATCAGTTGTTGTTGCATCCGGGGTCCGGGGCATGGAGTTCTGTGGTGGAGTATCTGTGGGAATGCAGAGGGTCAGGGTTCCTGGCCCTGGGCACAGTACAGGCGCAGGTAGGAGATGACAGGCATGGGCAGGCGCAGACGTGCTTGCCTTTAATGCGACTTCGGACATAAGCGGGAGTCAAACAAATTGCGGGAACCGGCAGGTACGAGCAAAAGGCTGCAAACAGCTACAAGCAGGCAAGCAAGAGAGCAAAAACAAATACAAACACACTAATACAGTAATAGCAGAATACAAAATACAAAAGCAAAGAACACAATAATAGACTCAGAATGCACCAAATGCTGAACAGGTGTGACAGCAATTTACCAGCTAGCGGACCACAGTTCTGAACTGGCGGCCTCAAGTGCTGTGGGCTAGGCCGCAGTCACAAGGAGCTAGGCAGTGGGGGAGAGGTGCAGTGACCTGGAGTCAGAGGCTACTATTTTATATAAAATAGATAGATACTGTCTAAACAGAAGAAAGCACAGAGAAAGAAACAGAGAAGTTAGGAGAGAATTAGCAATGGAAGGGAAAAATAATAAAGAATACAAGAAATTGAAAGAACTTGGAAAAACATAAGATTGGAATAGAAGACTCAACAGAGAGTGAGAGTGTACTCTAAAGATTCATTTGTGAAGAAATTGTGAAGGTTTTTAAACCATCAGATGGGGAAAATGCTGCTGCGAATTCCGTAATTTGCAAAATGCTCTATTAAAAATGTAATGTGCCAGGCTTACATTTAATGAAGTGTGTAAATGCAAAAGTTTTGTTATGCAACGATACTTAAACACTATAGGACTGTAATGTAGAAATGAAGCTTAGATTCTTAACTTGGCATAACCAAGGATGCTATGTATGAATAAGAAGACATATTAATACTGAAAGACTTGCTTTTCACGTTAAAAAACCTTTGTGCAAGATTTTTTTCATCTCTGTGCTGCAGATGTAGCTGTTTCAGAAGCTACTGTTTATTAGCTAGTGAATAGACATTGTATTAGATGCCTGATAGTAGGGTTCTCAAGTCAAAAGATACAGACAACACGGAGGACGACTCATCAAAAGAAGGTTGGGAAAACAAGAAAGGATGTGCTGCAACATTCAAGGCCACATGGTTAAAAGACGATTGTACTCTGGAGAGAAGATGAAGAGTAAATATGTTCCCAGAAGCATACTGAAATCCTATTGGTCTACATGAAAATAAAAAATATTAATGTTGCAACATAGAAAATGTGTATTTACATGAGTGCGTGTTCATACACTAGTTAGAGCAGTAGGTGTGTGTTCCTTATCCCAGACACTTTGAGAGGAAACTCTTTACTGAGTTTTCTTAGACATCTCTTCATGAGAAGTCTTAGCTTATTTCTTGACCTGCTGTTATTTGAGCTGAGATTGCTTTCCAGCTTACTACGCTAAAGCTTCATGCTTATGCTTTATTCTCTCATCAGGACCCTTCATGGGTATCTAAATTGACACCTTTTTATTCCTTCAAGCATTTAATTTTTATTTATTTAGAATAGAAGAGTTTATTTATAGAACATGCTTGTTGCATTATTATTATATCAATATTTTGATTTACCTTATTATCAAATATTGATTGATTATATCAACCTTTGATGATGAGACTTGAAAAATTCTGCTTAATGAAATAATGAATAACTAAAAGATCTGAAAATAAAAACTCTTTAGCTCATATTAACTCTCTTTATTGACTGAACTAAATTAAATGATAATTGGTAACTCTTTATATCATCAAAGATCCATCAACCTGTCCACGGGGTTTATGAATATGAGTAAGTGATAGTGAAACCCTGTGCTCCAACAGGATATTCGTTAAATTTAGAACGGAGTAACCCACCCTCCAATCTCCAAATCATGCCATGAGTTTGCTTTGTTGAGATATGAACTAATGACTGCCAGAGCACCGCATTTTCCAGAAGCAAGCATATAACTCTGAGAGATTCTGAATTCAGCTCACTTTTCCATAGTAGTAATTATTGTTATTATTTGTGTGTCATCTCAGTACATTTGGTAGCACAAAACAAAAAAGGGGTTTAAACCCTACTTCTTGAAGGAACACTATGTTGGCAGGAGTTAGTGTTACTAATGTACTAATAATCCTCACTTAATCATGTATTGGTTGGCGTCTTTGAGTGTTGCATTTCTATTTATTACACAAAAGACAATATTGGAATGATTTACATCTAATATAGTTGCTCTTTTTTTAAGATGTTATATATTTTACATCCAGTAGAATTCAGCAGTTAATATTCCAGTGCTCCATAAAGACCCCACCAGGCTTACTCATTAGGCATCCAAATGCTCTCTCCAGTGGCCAGTGCAAATTGTAAATTATAAGAAGGTCTGTCCTCCATTAGTATCTTATAGTATTTCTTAGACGGCCTCTGGCTCTTTCAGTTTAATAATGCGGGCCCAGAGTGATTCAGAAATAAAAGAACTTTCCTCTCTGTTCGTATCTGCACCAGGCCTTCCAAAGCTTGTCTGTGGCAGGGATCTTGTGAACTCCATCAGGGCTGATAAAAAAGTGGGGGTCTCAAAATGCATTTCCCCCTGCCATTTTCCTAAGGAAATTCAGACAGTTGATACAGAAAAAATGGCTGAACCTAATGACACCAAGTTTCAAAGAAAGCAAGTTTGTTATTCAGAAAGCATGCTTTTTGGGATTTAATTTAAATCTGTTCAGCTGTGTTTTAGAAATTAAGGTTAAAGTATCAGTGACATCTGGGCATGGCAGAGCAGTTTTATTGACAGGACACAATATGAAGACAAATATAACTGCCTAAATTACGACATCTGGTCCCCTTGTCCTGCGTTCATAAAAAAAATAAGGTGCAAGGACAGAGGGTTGAGGTTCCCTGATTCCCAGGCCCTTGCAGGGGTGACACAGAGAGACTACTCCTGGTGAAAAAAAAAATATTTTTAGGTTTTGCCTGCACAGCGATTGCGCTGTGCTTTTGAAATCTATGTATTCAATATAAATCTTAAAAGGGGCTTACATCCCTCCCCCTTGCTTTTCATTTGCTTCTCACTCACTTTTCCTCCATTTGTTTTGGCTGTAGCATTCTATTTCCTGTTGTTCCTTATGTGTTTGCTTTTATCAGTGTCCTGATGCCCAAGTACTGTTTTTATCCACTTTTGGGTAACTTTGTTTTATTTTTTACAGAGCTTCACTCTCCCTTGTTCTTATTCACTTTGGCCAATGCCTCTAGTGCAGTAGAGCCGTATCGCTCACTTATAACGCACTCACTACTACTTACGCTGAGTTCTTCCTTTTTAGTCTGTAAAATGGAATATTATCTTATCCTGGGCTGCTCCTGACTACCATTCCCATCAGTCCCTGGGTGCACGCATTCGAAGCATGCTTGCCGGCAATCGATGGCTAAACTTTCGTCATTCTACAAATGACTTATTTTCTAAGCCCATCTTTGGTGCCAATTCCTATAAAGGAGGAGGATCGCACGACCCACCTCTTTGAGCCATTATTGGCCCTGGGGACCCTATCCCCCAGGGCCTGCTCACGGCTATGTCCAGGGGTGCCCACCCACGCAACATAGCAGTTTCATTGCCTGCAACTGTACGGGCAGGGAAACCTGTGTTTGCTCTTGCTTGGCAAGACCAGCTTTAAATCTCCTGCCAAGCGGGAGCTAATACCAAGTCTGCTCCCAGCTGGCGGGAGCTTACAAAATCCTTGTGGGTGGGAGCAATGCTGGCTATGGCTGTATATGGGAAGTGGCTCCCCCAGTGGCCCAAACGAGGATATGATGGGTGCCCTGGGTGGGCATCAGGGCACCCACCTTTTGTATGGTTCCAGGCATACAAGGTACGCAGGGCCTATCAAGGCGCTGGGAGGAGGGCCACGTAGCCCCCTCCACTTTAATACAAAAAAGGCCCTGGATGGATGGGGTCCCCAGGGCCTAATAACGCTCAGGAAGGGGGGCTGTGCAGCCCCTCACCCCTTAATTTTAATGAGTGGCCCTGGGAGATGGGGTCTCCAGGGCCAGGCCATACGACCAATTCCCCTACTGCACTCGGCCAAAGGTTAAATTAGTGTTATCGTTAGGTGTGATAAAAGGATCTGCTTTTATTTATTTTTAAAGTCAGTCAATTTCTAAGGTTTTAAAAAAATTAAAACAGATTCTTTCATCACACTTAACTTTTTTTCAGTGAGTATATATGTACATACATATATATATTCACAGAAAAAAACATAGGTTTCAGGCACGTTATAGTTAGGAATTAGCATTTAAAAAACCTCAGAAATTCACTGAAAAAACCATAGGTTTCAGGGGTGTTATAGTTAGCTGGACTTTTCACTTGTACAAAATCATTGAAATTCCCCCGTTATAGTTAGTTCAGCTAACTATAACTCGCGCGCCCGCAATGCACTGCTGATGATGTCACATATTACATCACTCATGACATGGTCAGTGGCATCACTCATGACATCACTGATGACATCTCAAATGACATCACTGATGACATCATCCAGTGAATGTGTGTTTTTCTGAAAATTAAATATGTTTTATATATGTATATCTCAAGGTCGATGGAAGAATAAATGGGTATATAGGTGTCTAAATGGATGATTTGTTTTTGAAAAATTGATTGTGTAACTGACTGATTAAGTGTATCATAGTGAATACATGGCTTAGTGAGTAATGTTTAAATATGTAAATATCTGTATCAGTCTCTCACTTTGTGTATAAGTGGCTGCATGGGTTGGTGAGTAGCTACATGGGTGTCTATATAGGTTACTAGTTGGTTTTTTGAGTATCAGTCTGAGTGTCTGCATGGTTCGGTGGGGGGTATTACGTAGTGCATAGGTGCATGAATGAGTGACTCACTCTTTGTATGTGTTGAAGACAGCATGTGTGCAGGACTGTATGGGTGGATGAGTGTGTGTATGGGTGTGTTAGTGAGTGAATGACTGTCTCAATAGTGTCTTTATGAGTAACTACATATGTTTTAAACTAGTATATGTGACTATTGGTGTATATAAGTGAGTATATGTGAGAGTGAGAGATTGAAAGAGTTCCTGTATGAATAAGTATGTGTTTCTATAAGTGATTGTTTAAAAGACTAAGTATGTGTAAGTTTCCGTAGAAGTAAGTGTGGTGGTGTGTGTATAACTGTATATGCAAATAAATGTATGTTTGATTCTTTATTAGCATGAGTGACTATGTGTGTGAGTTACTCTATGGATGAGTGGCATTGTGTGACAGGATGTATAGAGTACATATGATGAGTGAATACATGTATGAGTGACTGTATAGGACTGTTGGTGAATGAGTGGATGTGTATGTGGATCTTAGAATTACTGAAGAGGTTGTTGTAACTGGTATTGGTATGTCCATTGTTTTGAAAAGTTTAGTCTCTATTTTTGAATGTGTGTATCAAAGGTTATATTAGGGTGAGAGGAGGTCTGCCACTCTATCACAAGGATGATGTCATCAGTGATGTCATCAGTGATGTCATTTGAGATGTCATCAGTGATGTCATGAGTGATGTCACTGACCATGTCATGAGTGATGTAATATGTGACGTCATCAGCAGTGCATTGCGGGCGCGCGAGTTATAGTTAGCTGAACTAACTATAACGGGGGAATTTCAATGGTTTTGTACAAGTGAAAAGTCCAGCTAACACCCCTGAAACCTATGGTTTTTTCAGTGAATTTCTGAGGTTTTTTAAATGCTAATTCCTAACTATAACGTGCCTGAAACCTATGGTTTTTTCTGTGAATTTCAAAGGTTTTTTAAATGCTAATTTCTAACTATGCCTACAGAGATAGGACATGTGAAGAAAGAAGAAAAAATGCACAGAAAGAAAAAAAAGAAGTGCAGAAAGAAGCAACAGAAGTCCTCAAAGACGAAGAAAAGTGCAGGAAGAAGGATAACGTGCAGAAAGAACAAAAAGAAGAGCAGAAAGAAGCCTTGTTGCAAAATCATCCTGTACCCTCAACTTTTTCAGACGGATACTGGTGGTAACTGAGTCTGACTAACCAGTCCTAGAGCCAGTGCTATGTTAAAAGACACTTAGAATACAGTGAAAACACCTACATACACTAGGGAACATTATGCGTTGGGGTCCCCCTGTGATTAGCATGACCTCTTCTGTAAGCCCCTAGTATATAATAGGGCAGGGGGATTAAAACTACCTCTTAAAACAGGCCAAGGGTGTTTTTGCGCACGTTAACTCAGGCCCTGTCCCCTCCCTTCACCACTGTGTAAACACGCCCTGTGTCCGTTTTTAGTTGGGAGATTAAGTTCATTTGAATCCTGAGGGTCCCTAGGGTCTAACTAGCCCACTAGGTACCTCCAGTAAGTGCCACAGAGCTGCGTTGCAGAGAGGTGTAAAAAGTGGCACGGCCTGGACCACCTCTCTGCAATGCAGCTCAGTGGCGCTTACTGGAAGCACTTGGTGGGCTAGTTAGCCCCCAGGGGCCCTCAGTATTGAAGGAAAATTATATCCGCAATTTAAAACGTGCCATAGTGCGTGTTTGCACACGTCACCTCAGGCCCCGTCCCCTTCCTTCACCACTGTGTAAACGCGCCCTGTGGCTGTTCTAAGTTGAGAGATTAAGTCCCCTTGAATCCTAAGGGTCCCTAGGGTCAAACTAGACCACTAGGTACCTCCAGTAAGCGCCACAGAGCTGCGTTGCAGAGAGGTGTAAAAAGGGGCTTGGCCTCAGAACACCTGTCTGCAGCGCAGCTCCCTGGTGCATACTGGAGATGCCTGTTGGGCTAGTTGGCCCTCAGGGACCCTCAGTATTGAAGAGGAATTAATTCCCCAACTTACAACTCACCAGGGGGCGCGTTTGCAGAGTGCTGCAAGGAGGGGGCGTGGCCTCCAGCACGATGCCTGTCTTTTATTTATTTTAATTTTTTAAGAAGGGGGGCTGTGTGGTTCCCCTTCTTATTCTAATTTATTGGGTCTGATGACCCCATCCCCCAGGGCCTGTCTCCTAATTATATTTTTTTGACCCCAATCCCCAGGGCCGGCCTCTGTTTTTTATTATTTAAAAAAAAATATATATATAGACACACCTAGGACATGCTGGACAAACCGTACGTACCTATCACCATGACGATTTGCGTGATATTCATTAAAAGGCGACTATGCATACAATGAATCCAAGTGGAATGTATTTACACCACTAGTGAAGCTCTGAAATGTCTGATGCCCTACCGTGCCTAATCCCGGTAGACACCCTTGTCGTTTATTTATACAAACAGGGGTAGCTATTGACGGGCACATTTAATACACATGCACACCAAGCCATTCAAAGGGGATTCGACAAAAATTCGACCAAAACTATGCAAGAAACCCCCCTCACGGTTAATAAAACACACATCCACTGCCGGATGTGTAATACTTTTTATTTTACTCTCTGGAAAGGGGACGAACATCACTTGAGAGTCACAGCGCGCTCCTGGCAGAGCCCAATGCTGTGTTACACCCACCATCGCCTGCTGAGTGCCACACACCTCTGTGTTGTATTCCACTAGCTAGTGCATATGCTATGACACTCTCTAGCCCATGTGCACTGTAACACCACCCCGTGAATATGTCATGCCACACTTGACTTCGCACGGGTTATATTGCCCCATCTAACGTGCCTTCCTCGATGCCTATGTTATAACGCACAGTGCTATGCCATACATATTACAATCTGGGATCCATATCTTTGTCACAGTGCATATGCAACGTTACACTCCCCAGCACATATTTTATATTACAACTTTAGAGACTAGTTAGGTTACACAACACTGCCCTGTGCATATTACACTCCAAGGCGCATATCGCATAGCACGCGCTAGTGCCTGTGCTATCTCGCGCTCTCCAATGAATCTGTCATTGCGCACAATGTATTGCATATTATATTTCACGCCCGGTTCATCTTATATCACACATTTTGGTGCATAGTTTATACCATACACTATATCTAGTTTTCATTTTCAATCGTGCTCTCAGGACTATGTTCTACATAACACTGTGTTCACCTACCCTTTTCACGGGCATTACATTTTGCGATAGGGGGTGGAGGGTCAGGGGGTGTTTCTGCCAAGTGAGCCCGGAGTCACAGTCACAAACGTCCTCTTCTTCCTGAATAGAAGTGAGATTATGCTGCATACTTGTTCATATTTTAAGTAGTTCGCACAGACACACGTTTTAAAAACAATAAAGTTCCTAATACCCGCCTTCACTGAACAGTTAGCTTGCTGCCCCATCCACCTCCTCCCTATCCTCTGTTGTGTGAATCCATGGACTAGCCTCCTCCCTCCTGCCATGCATGGTCTGATGTGCTGCCACTGCCCTCAATTTAGTATGATGTACCAGTCCACTCCTCCTGCCCTCCATTGCCCAATTCTATGCCCCATCATTGACCTCCTGCATAAACTCTGTGCTTAGCTTGCTGCCCCTATTCTCCTTCCCCCTGCCCTCCGATGTCTTTGTGTATGCCCCTGCTCCATCCTTTTTGCCCACCATGTTCCATGGACCTGCCACTCCTATCTACTCTGAGTGTTCTGTTGAGCTGCCACTCCCCTCCCACCTGCCTAGCATTGTCAGATGACTGTAACCTGTCCCTACCACCTCCACCCTGCCTGTCCACATGCCATGCCCCTATCCTCTTCCTCCTGTCCTACATGGTCCATTGTACTGCCACACCCTTCTGCCCTCCCTGGTCTGTTGTGCTGCAACTGCTCCTCCTGCCTGCCCCGTGCGGTCTGTTGTGAGGCCCCTTCCCCTGAACTTTCTTGTCTGTGCACAGGTCCTGACCCTCCCTTCTATCCTCCATCGTCCTTTGTGCATGCCCCTGCACCCTCCTTCTTGCCCATCATAGCCATTGTGCTACCACTAACCCTCCCACTTGCCATGCATGGTCTTCTGTGCTGCCATGGCCCCTCCTACCTTCCCTGTGTGGTCAGTTAGCTGCCCCTGAACCCCTCCCACCTTCCCTCCATGGTCTGTGTGTATGTCATCACAGCCTCACTGTTGCTCTTCATGGTTTGTCTTGCTTCTAGTGCCCATCCTGCCTGACCTCCATGGCTATCTTGCTGCTCCTGCCCTGCCCCCTTGCCCCCAGCCCTCTGTTTACATGTGCAGACCCCTACTCCCTCCCTCCTGGCTTGTCTGTTCCATTGCAATTCCCCTGATCCATCCCTCCTGCCCTTTATGGTCTGTTATGCTGCAGCTTTCTCTCCTGTCTGTCCATTATGGTCCTGCCTCTTGCCCCTCTGTTCTCTGTTGTCCATGTGCATGGTCCTGTCCCCTCCCTCTTGCTTTCTATGGATTGTTGTGCTGCACTCCCGTCCCGCATGCCCTGTGTGGTGTATTGTGCTGCTGCAAACCCTGATGCCTGCCCTGCAGGGTCAGTTTGGTGCACCTCTCCATGTCCCTCCTGTCCTCTGTTATCCAAGTCCATGTCCCTACCTCATTACCTTCCATGATCCAATGTACCATACTTGCGAACATTTTGAACTTGGTAAGAGGGAGATTTTGAAAAAAAACTGGGGTATTGATTTTCCCCTTTGAGTTACATTGAAAAAGAGGAGATTGTAGACAGGAGACAGATAAAATAAAGCCCATTTGAGCTTAAAAACATTGGACGTTTCCTGGCTGAATCGGGTCTGTTGGCATGTATGGTTGTACTACCATTGCCTCTTCCTTCTGCCCACAATGGTCTATTACATTGCCACAGCCTCTCTTGCAAGTCCTGTATTGTTGGTTTGTTGCCCCTGCCCCCCTTTCCACTGCCCTCCATAGTCTGTTGTGCTGCCACGGCCCTTCCTGCCTGCTCAGTGTGGTTAAATTGTTGCCTTTGCACCCTCCTACCTGCCTTCAATTTCCAGAGTCCGTGCCCCTGGCCTCTGCCTCTCAACAGTATCCTAATGAACAACTAGATTGCTAACATTTTATATTTATTACAAAAGTGTGGAACGCCTGACGTCATCTTGATGTAATCAAAACTGTAATACCTAGAGCATTACCTTTAGAAATTACATATATGAGAGGGTCTTATTGGCATCAAAATTATGGTTAGTGCTCTAAAAGACTAAAATAAGGACATATTTTCTGAGTTTTCAAATAGCGAGAAAGCACTTTTAAATTATTTGTTACCTTTATGTTTTTTTATCCAGTTGACCACTTGATTAAATGTTGCACTTAGGGGAGAGGATGTGGTGTTACTTCCAGAACTGCAGACTTTGCAACTGGGGAACCAGGTTGGAGTTTCTGCTTCAGCTCGACATTCTGTGATTCTGGTCAAATCACTTAGTCTCCCAATGTCTACAACCAAAATGAATTTGTTCTTGTGTGATGTAACCAATGCTCATGTAAAGCACTCCAATACCTGACAAGTCTGCACTATATAACACTGAAAAAACACAAAATAATAAGTGTTTTGCACACTTCTGTCATTGGGCTATATTTGGGCTACATCTGGGTGATTTTGGGCTACATTTGGGCTCTTTTGTCTCCGGTGACTATCTTGGGAGATTTATTTGTTATGAAGTTTCCTAATTTCCTCATGTACTGCAGTCTCCTCAGTAGGAAATGCTTTCAGTTTTTTACTTTGATTCCATCATGAAGGTATTCAGATATATCACACATTTGCCATAAATTCTGAATGTTAGCACTCTAGTTGCTCATTAGATCACTGTAGTAAAACTACTGTTCACCATGGAAGTCTGCTCCTGGTATTAAAAGTGCATGTTTCAGTCTGCATGTCAGAATTTTTTAATGAAATAGAAGAGGATTTGAGAAGTCACTCGAAATGTGCCCTCATTTTCTTTCTTCAGCATTAATCATAATTTCTATGGCAAATTGAAACCCCTCATTGTGTTCCTTTTTAAATTAAATGTTTTAAGTGTTACCAGTTTATTCCAATCAAGATGGCTTCAGGTGTGCCATACTTTTGTCATAATGTAGACAGTAAGCGCTCTAGTTGTTTTTAAGAACACTCTGGGACATTCTGTCATTGGGCTATACTTGGGCTACATCTGGGTGATATTTGGGCTACATTTGGGCTCTTTTGTCTCTGGTGGCCATCTTGGCAGATTTATTTGTTATGAAGTTTCCTAATTTCCTCATTTACTGCAGTCTCCTCAGTAGGAAATACTTTCAGTTTTTTACTTTGATTCCAAAGGCATTCAGATGTGTCACACATTTGCCATAAATTCAGAATGTTAGCACTCTTTTTGCTCATTAGATCACTGTAGTAAAGCTACTGCTCACCAGGGAAAACTGCTGCTGGTATTGAAAGTGCATGTTTCAGTCTGCATGTCAGAATTTTTTAATGAACTAGAAGAGGATTTGAGAAATCACTCAAAATGTGCCCTAATTTTTCTTTCTGCAGCACTAATCATACTTTTTATGGAAAAATGAACCCCCTCATTTTGTTCCTTTTTAAATTAAATGTTTTAAGAGTTACCACTTTAATCCAAGCAAGATGGCTTCAGGTGTGCCATACGTTTATCATAAGTAGGACTGTTAGCGCTCTAGTTGTTCTTTGGAACACTCTGGGAAGCTGCAGTAGAACACAAAGGAATCAACTGACAGTCTCTGCCCTTGTTGGATGTACATGTTTTACTGAGAATGTCAGACTTCATTCTCACATGACTGAGAAAGATAATGTGAATTTACAGAAAATAAGCTCTCAGTTTAGCTTATAGATCACCTTCCAAACCTCTGTGGGAAAAGCATGAGAAAATATTTTTCTCTCAATCATGATATCCCAGCAGAAGGCTTTTTCACATGGTGAAATCACCTTAGAACATACCACAATTCCTAAAATGAGTATGGTACCATCAACAAATGAACTAAAGTCTTAAAACCTTCTATTAACTGCAATGCTTTTAATGAGGTGCTATCATGTATATTGGTCCCAAGATGGCTGCCAACACTTCTTGGATGAAGTGCTGACAGCCAATCAGATCTCAGGATGAGATGTGTGGTTAGGCTCCGCCCACATATATATATATGAGTTTACTTTTGATTTTCTCAGGAACTACTGAACAGATTGACACCAGACCTGCAAAAGGCACATCCCTGACCTGAGGACTACCTCTCTGCCAAATTTCAAGTAATTCTGTTCAGCCGTTCGGGCTGTACCTTGGACTAAAGGTCCCTATGGAAAATTGCATGGGGAAAACGCGTTTTGGGACCCCCCTTTTTTCTCAGCCCCCGCTTGATGAATCCCCCCGAGACTTTCGGGGTAGGAGCGGAGCGGAGCGCCCCACCTATTTTGAAAGTTTCGCGAGGATTCGTCAACCGGCGCCAAAGTTATTCCAAATAGAATGTTGCGGATTTCCTATGGAAACATGGTCCTAACTATAACTATCTACTGGCGACCGCCAGTAGATAATATATATATAAATATATATATATATATATATATATATATATATATATATTTACATATATAAATATATACACACACATTTATATATGCCGTAACGTGTTTCAGGTCAACTAAGCGGCCTTGCTCACACAACTCGCAGCCATTCAATGCCCTTTAAATATAATCATGCGTTGTTCCTAAAAGAAAGATTCTGCTTTTCAGATAACTGCTCCGAGATGTTTTGACTAAACTTAAAAACAGAATAATATAAAATAAAACCAATTTTATCAAATCATGTTCAAGCTGCTGATACATCAGAATTTGGTTACTGGAGTATTACATTGTTTATGTTTCATTTCAATTGTCTGAATAAATTTCTTGTTTTGATACATGAAATTACAGAAATCATTCATGCGTTAGAGGTATACATGCACCCTTGGTTCTTTATGCTAAAATTCATTTTGATATTTTACTGCACAAATGCTGTTTTGTTGCACACATATTCTGCAATCAAAAATAAAAGAATTCTCAGTTCATACCACATCATGTCTTAAATCAAATGGAACAACCTAAGGCTTGGCATAATCACATTGGTTGAATATTCACCTCAATAGTACCTGCATAAAAACATTGTCTGATCATTATGGCCAGCCTATATTGACAAAGATTATGACTTCAGAACAAAAGTTTAACAAATAATCTACTAGTTAAGAAGACTTCATGTATTTTCAATTTATTGCTGCAGTTAAGTCTTACATGGGACATTAACAAAAGTTCATTGAGTTGTTTACACTAACTCGCTTCATCTTAAAATGCACTGGAAATATCTGTCTCTACTGCAAAGCAGAGAGGGCCATATTTACAAATAATGAAATCTAAAAATGTAAGTTAACACCTACATTGTGAATCAGAATGGAAACATGGCACTTGCAAAGGCTTTTCATAGTACACATTTATTCTAACAGCATATTAAAAGCAAGGCACCACAACAAATTTTGATGTATTGTCTTTCTCACGTGATGATCATCTAAGTTCTGATTGCCATACAATGCCATGAAACATAGTCTGGTGTATCTGCCAACATTTATTTGCACAAGTCCAATTACAGCTGTGTGCAATTATGTTTAGGCAGCCCATGCACACAGCTTCCCGCAATCCAAATGCAGTTTTCAGTTTTAATTTATTCACGTCCAGCTGGCCTCTGGGATCTCACTCCAACACAGTTTCGGGCCGCACCAATGTTGCTGGTAATGAAAAGACAACAGTTGCAAGTAACCTATGACAGGTGTGTCCTCTTAAATTTAATTTTTACATGGTGCATGTAGAAGTCCATCAGTTTGCCATCTTCTAGGGTTCAGTACCCACGCTGGAGTATAGTATGTCCTCGTCAACTCCAGTATGGTGTAATTAACATCCAACATCAGGTGCTGGCCCTTGTTAATATCAACAATGCAAGGTGGTCTAAAAGCGGGGCGTTCTGATTCCATTTGTGAAAGCAATAGAAAAGCAGACATTTGAGGTGAGCATATATATATATATATATATATATATATATTACCTACTGGCGGTCAGTAGGTAGATATAGTTACAATCTAGTTTCCATAGGAAAAGCATTTTTTTGATTTGCTAATAACTTTGACGTCGTTTGATGCATCTTTGCGAAACTCTCACCAAAAAATGCCTATCCAGGTCAGCTCCTATCCTGAAAGTTTGGGGGTGATTCATCAAGCGGGGGCTGAGAAAAAAGGGCAGCCCCAAAATGTGCTTTCCCCATGTTAGTTTTTGAGAAATTCAAAGAATAAGAGTTTAAAAAATCAATTTCCCATAGGAAACTTTGTGCAAGGCTAAAGCCGAAACTACTGAATGGAATTACCCCAAATTTGGCAAAAAGGTAGTGCTTGGATCAGAAAGCGACCTTTTTTTAAATGGTGTAAATCCGTTCAGTAGTTGCTGAGAAATTCGAAAACACTCCAAACCAGGATGTGCTGGCAGCCATCTTGTGACTCGGTAGAAGCGAGTCACCAGAAAACAGAGAAACAAAGGTATAAAACAAGAGAAAGGGGCAGGGTAGAAACACCCTGACCCCCTAGGCCTGCTCAGGGGGTCCCAGAAGGGCCAAAGAAAGCATTAAAAAAAAAATATATATATCGGCGCAATTCGGGCTGGGGTCACGGGTTCCCGCGTGTATTTTAATGAGACCCCAGGGTGGGCTAGGTCCCGAGGGCATTTCTTAAAAAATAATAGCAGGGGCTCGCTGGTGCTGCGGGGGCCCACTGGGGTCCCTGCAGATCCGGGGCTTCACTCATGTTGGGAGGGAGGTTGCGCGGCACCCCTCCTGGAGTCCTCCATGTGCTTATAACTTTGGCGTCGTTTAACGAATCTTTACTAAATTTTCCAAAAAGTTTCTCTTTTGTGATCAGCTCCTATCCTGAAAGTTTAGGGGTGCATTGAGAACATACAAGGTTGGTTGTTGATTGAAAGCAAGTTCATTGCTCGATATTTGCACCCACGACCGGAGCCATCCAGCTGCGAACACATATTACAGGGTGATTGGTCAAGGGGGGGCTGAGAAAAAAGGGGGGTCCGAAAAAGTGTTTTCTCAATGCAATTTCCATAGGATACTTTAGACAAGGCTACAGGTCAAACTACTGAACGGAATTTTGCCAAATTTGGCAGGGAGAAAGGTCTTGGTCCAGAAAGCGCGCTTTTGTTGAAATGGTGTAAGTCTGTTCAGTAGTTTTTGAGATATTAAAGGAAAAAAAGATATATATATCTGGACGGTGCCTAACTCCCGAGCACGAGCTTGCCTCTGATTGGCTGTTAACACTTCAAACCAGGAAGTGTTCTCTGATTGGCTGCTAACATTTCAAACCAGGAAGTGTTAGCAGCCATCTTGTGCCTCACATCGAGTGAAAATATAAATGAAAGGTCCAGGGCAATTTAATATACCGGAGCTCTGTCTGTGCGAGATACCCCTTTCACGCTGCGTCTCCCTACATCAGCAGGTAACGCACCCTTTTCCCCCCATCAACAGCATACCTCCAACAACATTCTTGGGCCCACAAGTCTCCCTCTGAGAACCATTTGTCGGCTCACAGCTCTTCGGGTGCGAGTTCTCAAGCCCACAGTTGTATCTGTGAAGCCAAGACTGGAAATATATTGCAGGTCTCTCTCTGCGAGATACGCTCTTCGCGGTCCTTCTCCCCACATCACTGTTCCACAGCTATCCCTTTGGAAGCCGATGGCCCGCACCTTTCCCTATACCAGTCAGCCCGCAGGTGTTCCTCTGCGAGCTGGTCCGCAGCTCTCCCTCTGCGAACAGATGAGCCGCGGTTCTCCCTCTTTAGCCTGCCAGTCGGCTAGCAGCTCTTCATCTACGAGCCAGCCCGCAGGCTTGTAAGTCTCTGAGAACAGATGCAATGGAGGTATCGATCATGCATGTCGGACACCCAACACTGCTCTGACATCCCCAGCAGGAGCTCCTTGTCCACCATCCCCCCTCACCCCCACCCCCCACAAACAAATGTGACAGTCACGTTATGGAATCTGGAACGCAAGAAATTGGGTAATGTTGTTTAATTATTAATAAGAAGATGCTTGTGAGGTTGGACAAATAAGAATCTTAGTCATGTACGGATTTACATATAAAACATTTTATTAAAACAAAACAACAACAAATAAAACTATGTCCAGCCATGTCGTGTCATCGCTGGATCATTTGTGAATCACAGCCTGCAAGACCAAAAGAAAGATAAGATGGTGCGTCATGCGTCCAGCAAAGGAGAAAAAGAAAGAGGGAGAGAGAGGGAGAGAGAAACAAAGAAAGAGTGAGAGAGAGAGAGAGAGAGAGGAAGACATAGAAAGAGAGAAAGAGTGAGAGAGAGAGAAAGAGTGAGATACAAGGAAGAGAGAAAGAGAGAAACTGTGAGAGAGGAAGAAAGATAGTGAAAGAGTGAGAGAGAGGAAGAGAGAGAGAGGAAGAGAGAGAGAGAATGAGTGAGAAAGAGGAGGAGAGAAAGAGTGAGAGAGAGGAAGACAGAGAAAGAGTGCGAGAGAGAGGAAGAAAGAGAAAGAGAGAAAGAGTGAGAGAGAGAAAGAGAGAGAAAGTAAGAATGAGAGATTGGAAGAGACAGAGAAAGAGAGAAAGTATGAGAGAGAGAAAGCAAGAGACGAAGAGGGAGAGGGAGTGATGACACTGGAGAAAATCTTCGCAGCTCACCTTTGTGCCACCGGTGTGTCTCCAACCATGTGCCGGGACATAGTGCACCCTCAAGTTTAGTCATCTGAAAGATAGTATAGAATTAGTAATTACAGAGTACATACAACTGCACACACTTAATTCTCTGTTTCGCCAATGCGCACTCAGGCTGCTACAGCCCATCCACTCCCACTGCTCAAAGGTGTCTGTGCACTCTTGTGCGCCCAGGCTGCTGTACACTATCCACTCCCACCGCCCAGAGGTGACTACATGCTGCTACGGAAAGAAGCCTCTCTGCTCACCTTCCGCCACCGGCGTGTGTGTAAGAGGGTCCACCACTTGCCGAAGCAACTTTCTCAGGTGTTATCAGGATAGCCACACATCATCGCAGGTTCTACATGGGTTAAGCTGTGGTGGTGTTGGGGGGACGTTGATTCATGAATCACAGCCTGTTAGATAAAAAGCAAGATAAGATTGTGCGTCATGCATCCATCAAAGGAGAGAGAAAGAGAGAGAGAGAAAGAAAGAGCGAGAGGGAGACAGAGTGAAAGAGTGAGAGAGATGTAGAGAGAGAGAAAGAGTGAGAGAGAGGAAGAGAGAGCGAAAGAGTGAGAGAGAGGAGGAGAGAGAGACAGAGTGAGAGAAAGGAAGAAAGAGAGAAAGAGTGAGAGTGAGAGAGAGAGAAGAGTGAGAGAGAGGAAGACAGAGAAAGAGAGAAAGAGTGAGATACTAGGAAGAGAGAAAGAGAGAAACAGTGTGGTAGAGGAAGAGAGAGAGAAACAGTGTGAGAGAGAGGAAGAGAGAGAGAGAGAATGAGTGAGAGAGAGGAAGAGAGAGAAAGAAAGAATGAGAGAGAGAGGAAGAGACAGAGAAAGAGAGAAACTGTGAGAGAGAGAAAGGAAGAATTGGAGAGGGAGAGGGAGTGTTGACACCGGAGAAAATCTTCGTAGCTCACCTTTCTGCCACCGGTGTGTCTCCAACCACGTTCCGGGACATAGTGCACCCTCAAGTTTAGTCATCTAAAAGATAGTATAGATTTAGTAATTGCAGAATACATACAACTGCACACACGTAATTCTCTGTTTTGCCGCTGCACACTCAGGCTGCTGCACCTCATCCCCTCCCACTAGCCGAAGGTGTCTGTGCGCTCTTATGTGCCCAGGCTGCTGTACACTATCCACTCCCACCGCCCAGAGGTGACTACATGCTGCTACGGAAAGAAGCCTCTCTGCTCACCTTCCGCCACCGGCGTGTGTGTAAGAGGGTCCACCACATGCCGAAGCAACTTTCTCAGGTGTTATCAGGATAGCCACACATCATCGCAGGTTCTAAATGGGTTAAGCTGTGGTGGTGTTGGGCGGACGTTGATTCATGAATAACAGCCTGTTAGATAAAAAGCAAGATAAGATTGTGCGTCATGCATCCATCAAAGGAGAGAGAAAGAGAGAGAGAGAAAGAAAGAGCGAGAGGGAGACAGAGTGAAAGAGTGTGAGAGATGTAGAGAGAGAGAAAGAGTGAGAGAGAGGAAGAGAGAGCGAAAGAGTGAGAGAGAGGAGGAGAGAGAGACAGAGTGAGAGAAAGGAAGAGAGAGAGAAAGAGTGAGAGTGAGGGAGAGAGAGAGAAGAGTGAGAGAGAGGAAGACAGAGAAAGAGAGGAAGAGTGAGATACTAGGAAGAGAGAAAGAGAGAAACAGTGTGGTAGAGGAAGAGAGAGAGAAACAGTGTGAGAGAGAGGAAGAGAGAGAGAGAGAATGAGTGAGAGAGAGGAAGAGAGAGAAAGAAAGAATGAGAGAGAGAGGAAGAGACAGAGAAAGAGAGAAACTGTGAGAGAGAGAAAGGAAGAATTGGAGAGGGAGAGGGAGTGTTGACACCGGAGAAAATCTTCGTAGCTCACCTTTCTGCCACCGGTGTGTCTCCAACCACGTTCCGGGACATAGTGCACCCTCAAGTTTAGTCATCTAAAAGATAGTATAGAATTAGTAATTGCAGAGTACATACAACTGCACACATGTAATTCTCTGTTTCGCCGCTGCACACTCAGGCTGCTGCACCCCATCCCCTCCCACTAGCCGGAGGTGTCTGTGCGCTCTTATGCGCCCAGGCTGCTGAACACTATCCACTCCCACCGCCCAGAGGTGACTGCCCGCTGCTGCGGAAAGAAGCCTCTCTGCTTAACTTCCGCCACTGGCATGTGTGTAAGAGGGTGCGTTGCGTACTCACGGTGAAGCAGAGCGCACAATTCAAAGTGGGTATTGATTGTCAGGATGGCCACGCATCATCGCAGGTTCCACACAAGTTCAGCTCTGGTGGCATTGAGTGGCAGGAGTTCCGTGTGGGGGGGCTCAATTCGTGAATCACAGGCTGTTAGATAAAAAAGCAAGATAAGATTGTGCGTCATACGTCCATCAAAGGAGATAGAAAGAGAGATAGAGAGAGAAAGAAAGAGTGAGAGGAAGACAGAGAGAAAAAGAAAGACAGAGTGAGAGGAAGACAGAGAGAAAGAGAGAAACAGTGAGAGTGAGAGGAATAGAGAGAGAAAAAGAAAGAAAGAGTGAGAGAAAGACAAAGCGAGAGAGAAAGAGTGAGAGAGCTGAAGAGAGAGAGAAACAGTGAGAGAGGAAGAGAGAGAGAGAAAGAGTGTGAGAAAGAGGAAGAGAGAGAGAAAGAGAGAAACAGTGTGAGAGGAAGAGAAAGAGAAACAGTGTGAAGGAGAGAAAGGAAGAGATGAGTGCCCATACTGTGGACAAAACCCTCACAGCTCACCTTTAGGCCACCGCTGTGTCTCCAACCACGTGCCGGGAGTATATACGACTACGCACGCCTAAATCACTGTCCCGCCACTGAGCACCCAGGCTGCTGCACCCTATCCACTCCCACCACCCACAGGAGTCTGCCCGCCCCTGCACACCCAGGTCTCACTGCGCCCGCCCCTGCACACCCAGGTCTCACTGCTCACCTTTTCGTGGACAGGGCACCCTCCACATCATGCTGCCCCACTCCGCAGGCCAACAGGTCTCACATTTGGTGCTACGTCTTGATTTTGCCATGGCAGTGAAAATACCAGTGCACCCATCATCATCGCAGGTTGCACACCTGCTCAGCACTTGCGGTGCCACTAACTCAGTTACCAGTGAGGCCACGCTGTTCGATGGCTCAGGCCTACACTAAAATGGAAATAGCATAGAGCAAATGTGCTCGGTCTTTTTTATTGGGAGGGTCACATGTCCTGTGATGCCTGTGCTGGATGGGTGTGGTGTGGGTGTATACTAGCCATGAGGGAGTGGATGTGGCGTACTGACAACTTGGGTGTGACCAGCAGATCACTGCAATGAAAATCTGGGCCATGTAGCGTAGTTGTCCTTCCCTTTAAGTATAAGTAGAGTGGGCTGGCCTGGCGTATGCCAGTCCTGCGTGAGGCTGTGAAGAATGACTCCGGAGCTATCGGCGTGGCTCCATCGTGAGCTGTGTGAGGAATCAACTGATGCACTGTGGGTGTTCTTGTTGTAGTGCTGCCGTCATACGGGTCGCAAGCATCAATGTGCCACTCTGTGAGCCAAGTCCACAACATGGCCAACAAGTAAGGTGCGGGGAATCACTGAGCCTACATTCATCCATAGTTCCACCCAAGAAAGATGGTGGACATGACACATCTCTATGGATGTGAATGTTTATTGCACATTCAGTGGAGTATTGCAGCTGTAGCAATACAGGGCCAATCAAAGCCCAAATTTCAGTTTTTGGGACATGGAGGGCAGCCAATTAGAGACAAGTTCATGGTCGGAGTTAGGCTGCGCCACCATATGTACTTATACAATCCCTCCGCCAATCCCCAAGCACTTATAAATTCACTATACACTCTCCTTGCAGTACTCTAATCATCCAGTCTCTACGTATGTACTTGTACAATGACCGAGACAAAGTTGCATAACCAATGTTTTCTCCCACTGTCAAAGGTAAGTTGGTTGCATACGCCTTCCAGAGCACAATGTAATGTGATAGGGCCCAGGGGCAGCATGTTGCATACATAATGAACACACAGACACAGATAGATAGTGGAACTGGGTATGGGCACGTGCGCTCGACTCCTTTTTATTACTAGGGTCACATGTCCAGTGACGTCTGTGCTGGATGCGTGTGAGGTGAGTGTAAGCCAGTCCTCCGGGAATGGTTGGTGCTGGTATCAAGTACAATAGTAATCATCAGATCACACATAGAGATTCAATCATAAAGGGTCTATGACTTGTGCTGCACTAAGTTAGGGGTACCAGATGTGAAATAATACACAAAAGATTCTATTGTAAAGGGTTCATGACTTGTAGTTCACTGAGGTAGGGGCAGCAGATCTGAAATCATTTACAAAACAATCTATCATAAAGGGTCCATGAGCTGTGGTGCACTGAGGTAGGGGCATCAGAAGCATTCTGCGTGTGCACAGCTAGCGATGATGCGTTGTCCGGGAGGGCCGTACTGGTAGCAATGTCTGTTGCCTACTGGACTGCGTCATCTGCAATCGCAACTCGATCTGAATTGTGAGCCCTGCAGTCCGCAATGTAGATGGAAGACAGTAGTCAGCACAGACAACGAGGAATGCTTTTTTCACTTCCTCCTGACAAAATCCGAGGACATAGAGTACAATTCTGTCTGCAATTAATAAATCATGTCTCAAAGTAAATTGTGAGCTCTGCTGACTGCAGTGTAGGTACCAAAAGATGAAATATGTATGGAATACATTGTCGAAATGTGTAGGTTTCGGGGACGTTATAGTTAGTTGCCTACTGGACTCTGAAATTAATGAATCAAAACTGAATATGAATTGTGAGCCCTGCTGACCACAGTGTAGGCTGGAGACAACGGTCAGCAAAGGCCCCCAGCCACGTGGCGTTGACATTAGCTGCACCGATTGGGAGCATTTAATTTTTCTTAACCGATTATAGTCTCTTACACAATTTGCATCAGTACTAATCTTGAATTGTGAGCCCTGCTGACCACAGTGTAGACCAGAGGCAGTGGTCAGGAAGGGCCCACAGCCACGTGGCGTTGACTTGAGCATTATTATTGGTGGGTGACTTGTGTCCTTCAGACATGTTTGGTTGCCACATCTCGCAACATTCAGCTATTATGTGGCTGAGGGGCCATGCCGTTTTTGGAAGGTTCACTGTCCTGTTGAGCGCTGCCTCGGTGGTAGTAGGGGGGGTGGTCCGGGGGGAGGTCCTGAGGGTGGCAGTGGGTTTTGTGGCCTTCTTGGGTGTGGGAGGTGCATGATCAGTAGCTCTATGACATGAGCTGGTCTTCAGATGTGATTCTGGGCTGGGCTCCCTTTCACACTGTAGGTAGTTGTCCTACTTTACACCAGTAAAAGGTAGATGTTACATTCTACTGCTTACACAGCTTATTGCCTGTTTTATTATTATTAATATTAGCGTTAGTTGTTGTTCTCATTTGTGGCGATTGTTTTCTGCGGAAGCTATTGCTGGAAAATTGGCGATATTGGTTGTTTTCACCAGGTTGAGAATGGAATAATCATTTAAAATCACTGAAAAAAACATAGGTTTAATGAACATTATATTTAGAAATTAGCATTTAAAAAACCTTTGAAATTCACAAAACAAAACATAGGTTTCAGGGACGTTATAGTTAAAAGTTATCATTTTAAATACCTTTGAAATTCACTGAAAGAACCATAGGTTTCAGAGACGCTATAGTTAAAAATTAGAATTTAAAAAACCTTTGAAATTCACTGAAAAAACCATAGGTTTCAGGGACGTTATAGTTAGTTGCACATTTCACTCATACAAAACCATAGAAATTCAGCTGTTATAGTTAGCTGAGCTAACTATAACTCACGCTCCCGCAATGCACTGCTGATAACGTCACATATTACATCATTCATGACATGGTCAGTGACATCACTGATGACATCACTGATGACATCTCAAATGAAATTGTAAATTTCTAAAACACAATGCTGGCAATGATTAAGGCATTCGCGGAAACGCGTCTGCCAGGTGTTTTAAGTACTTATCTGTCAGAATGGTGGCAATTAACCTTAACTGCGATTGTCCAAAAGCATGTGTTGGACCTGTTCTTCGGCTAAGAGGCGGGATTGGTGGTGGGTGTTAGTGCAGCAGTCGACGCTGCATGACCGGCACGCCTCTCGGTCTGGTACTCCACTTAAGGTCGACAACTCCTGTGGTGTGTGGTGCTGAATGCACAAACCGGTGCCCCCTCGTCCAAGACAGCGTTTCAGGTATCGAGGAGAGAGCAGCAGATTACTGCTGATTTGGACAACTACACACAATGTTTGCCGCCATGGTCCCTGTACAAGTGGATGTGCAGACTCAGAAGCTGGCAACAGCCAGGGCATTACTGAATGCACGGACCGGTCACTGAACCAGAGTTCGTGGTGTGGGACTGCTGACTTGTACTGTTCGTGGGACCTTTACAGACTGCGGGACTTCAGTTACCAGCATCCTTTGCGCTTACTGCCCACAGAGATGGAAGAACAATGACTGTGATTGGACTTTCGTGTACCAATAAAGACATAACGAACAGTATGTAAAGTCCCTGCATATTTGAACTCTTTTCTAAAAAACAATGCTGGCAATGATTAAGGCATACGCCGAAACACGTCTGCCAGGTGTTTTAAGTATTTATCTTTCTGAATAGTGTCAATTAAACCTTACTTGCAATTGTCCAAAAGCATGTGTCGGACCCGTTCTTGGATAAGAGGCGGGATTGGTGGTGGATATATATATATATATATATATATATATATATATATATATATATATTACCTACTGGCGGTCGCCAGTAGGTAGTTATAGTTAGGACCCTGTTTCCATAGGAAAACCGCAACATTCTATTTGGAATAACTTTGGCACCGGTCGACGAATCCTCGCGAAATTTTCAAAACTAATGGGGTGCTATGCTCCGCTCCTACCCTGAAAGTCTCGGGAGGATTCATCAAGTGGGGGCTTTTTCCATAGGACCTTTAGACACAGCTACAGCCCGAACGGCTGAACAGAGTTACTTGAAATTTGGCAGAGAGGTAGTCTACAGATCAAGGAAGTGCCTTTTGTAGGTCTGGTGTAAATCTGTTCAGTAGTTCCTGAGAAAATAGCATTTAAATCAATATATACATCTGTGGCAGCTTACGGTGCGCTTACCGTGCGCTTACGGTAAGCTTACCGTACGCGTACGGTGACGTGCGCGAGCGCGATTCTGATTGGCTGTTAGATCTTAGTAAACATTCTAATCGGTCGAAACCAGGAAGCGGCGGCCGCCATTTTCTCTCTCGCACTCTGAGGGGGGGAGGAAAAACAAAGGTTGAAAACATCTAAAGGAGCAGGTTAGACAGCTCCTAACCACCTAGCCTTGATTAAGGTGTCCCAAAAGAACCCCCAAGGCCAAAAATTAAATTTTATTTTTTTTCGAAAAAACGCCGATTACGCTTACCGTACGCGTACGGTAAAAAATACTTTAAAAAAAAAATTATCCACACTTTCCCCACCACGTGTGCAAAAGGTGCCCGTAAGGCACCTTTTGTGCATGACATATAACACAGTTTAACAATTAATAGATTACCTTTCACAACGAAGCGCATAATATGTCCTCCGTGTGCGGACGGTGCGCGAAGCGCATCGTGCGTACATGGCCCATCTAGCGTAACGTGGGCACGCGGTGCGCGTAGCATGGCACTAACTGCGTAAAGTGGGCGCGCGGTGCGCAAAGCGCACCGCGTGCTCACTGTGCGTGCACGGTGCGCGAAGCGCACCGTGCGCGCACGGAACGAACTGCGTTAAGTGGGCGCACACGCCACGAATGGCGTAAAGTAACTTAGCATTTAAAAAACCATACAAATTCACTGAAAAAACCATAGGTTTCACAGTCGTTATAGTTAGGAATTAGCATTTAAAAAACCTTGCAAATTCACTCAAAAAACCATAGGTTTCACACATGTTATAGTTAGCTGGACATTTTACTCATAAAAAACCAATGAAATTCCCCCATTATAGTTAGTGCAGGCAACTATAACTCACGCGACCGCAATCCTCTGCTGATGACATATGTGTCTTTATGAAAAAAAAATATTTGTAATATATGTATAGCTAAAATTTAATGGAAGAAGACATGGGCAAATAAGTGTCTAAATACAGTATTAGCATCAGCAGAGGATTGCGGTCGCGTGAGTTATAGTTGCCTGCACTAACTATAACGGGGGAATTTCATTGGTTTTTTATGAGTAAAATGTCCAGCTAACTATAACATGTGTGAAACCTATGGTTTTTTTCAGTGAATATATATATATATATATATATATATATATATATATATATATATATATATATATTCACTTAAAAAACCATAGGTTTCACACATGTTATAGTTAGCTGGACATTTCACTCGTAAAAAACCAATGAAATTCCCCCGTTATAGTTAGTGCAGGCAACTAAAACTCACGCGACCGCAATGTGGGTAGTTATAGTTAGGACCTTGTTTCTATTCAAAAAGCATTTTTTCTTTTGCCAATATCTTTGGCCCCCTTTGACGAATCTTTGCAAACTTTTCAAAACTAATGGCCCGCTCCAGTCAGCTCCTGTCTTGAAAGTTTTGGGGTGATTTGTCAAATGGGGTCCAAGAAAAATGGTGGTCCCAAAACACATTTTCCCCATGTTAATTTCAATAGGAACATTTAGACACGGCTACAGCCCGAACTGCTGAACGGAATAACACCAAATTTGGCAGAAAGGTAGCTCTTGGCTCAGAAAGCACTTTTTTTTAAATAGTGTACATCTGTTCAGTAGTTGTTGAGAAATTCAAAAGAAATACAAATATCTATATCTGAGCACCGAGGAGGAGTCGCGACTTCTCCCGAGCACGAGCTTCACTCTGATTGGCTGCTAATACTCCAAACCAGGAAGGGTTGGCAGCCATCCTGTGACTCGGTAACCGAGTCACAAGAAAAAGGGGGGGAAAGTATAACATTAAGAAAAGAAGGCAGGGTAGAAACACCCTGACCCCCTAGGCCTGCTCCCCCAAGGCCAAAAAATGCAGTTTAAAAAAAACAAAGTCGTTGAATTTGCGCTGGGTGCACGAATCCGCCCAAAGTTTTTTTTATAAAAAGAAGCCCGGGCTCCAGCGCTTCGTTTCTTAAAGCCCCTGGGTGGGCCAGGTCCCAGGGCAATGCCAAATTAATTTGTGGGGGCCCATGGGGACCCCCGCAGCTCTGGGGATGGCCACCCCGGGGCTTTAATATTTATTTGTGGGGGGCACGCGGCCCCCTCACAGCCCCAGGGACCACCACCTCCCCGGCACTGAGATAACTAATTAGTGTGGGGGGCTCAAGCCTCCCCACACTGCCCCGGGGACAACCACCTCCACGGGGTATTGAATATTTAAATACTGGGGTCTGTTGCGGACCCCCGGCCCTAGGGACCACCCCCTCCCCGAGGCTATGCGAATGGAGGGAGGGGGGCTGCGCGGCTCCCCTCCTGGAACCCTTGATGGCCCTGGGGAACGCTACCCCCTGAGCCGGCTCCTACAATGTCACGGGGTGCCCACCTCCGGGATGTTGCTGTTTGTTATGGCAGGGTGGGAGCACGGCTCCCGCCCTGCCATAGGAAACTCTACTTTGCTTTGTTGAAGCGAGAGCAGAAAACCTACTCACGCTTCAATGAAGCAAAGCAGGATTGCTTTTGAGCAAGGGGAGCTGCATGTTAGCAGCTCCCCTAGCTCAAAAGCAATGCCAGCTTCCGCAGGAGGCGGGGAGCCAGCTGGGACCGTGGGGGCATTGGGGCTCCCCCCACGGTCCCCAATGCTAATTCAATCAATCAATCAGGTGTTTGGTAAGCGCGACTACTCACCCGTAAGGGTCTCAAGGTGCTGGGAGTGGGGTGGGATGCTAAGGGCTGGCCCCAGTGGATGGGGGTGAAGTCCCCAGGTCCCAAAAATATTAAAAGAAGGGTGGCTACACAGCCCTCCTTCTTAAAAAATATTTTAAAAAGAAGCTGGCATCTCATTGGAGGCCCCGCCCCCTCCCTGCACCACTCTGCAAACGCGCCCCCTGGCGCGTTCTAAGTTGGGGAATTAAATCCCCTTGAATACTGAGGGTCACTGGGGGCCAACTAGCCCACCAGGTACTTCCAGTAAGCACCACAGAGCTAGATTGCAGAGAGGTGGTCCAAGGCCATGCCCCTTTTTACACCACTCTGTGAAACGTGTCACTCTGTGTTGCCGGGTCAGAGGAGATTCCATGCAATAAAATGCCTTTGAACTCAGCATTCTTCGTGAGAGTGCTCTCTTCTGAGTCCTGAGTCTTAGAAATTAAATAAAAAGAAAGATCTAAGGGGCAGGGTACCGCTTGGTGGGGGGATCCCAAAGGGACTCCAGGGGCCAAACATTTAACAAAACAAAAAAACAATTCTGCAAATTCCCAATGATTTTGCGTATCCGTGACAATATTAAAATAAAATGGGCAATTAAACAAAACACCTCCAGGTGGGTCAGTGACTGGAAGGGGTGGGCATTTTAATGTTATGGGCATGTGGTCCTCATATGCACTCACTGTGTCTCATTGAGCCCATCACTGGGACATTGTTTCTATGCCCGTGGAAAAAACTATCTGCTCCCACCCGACGAGAGCTGCAAAAATGCTCCCGTTGGGTGAAGGGAAAAACATTTCTTTCCTTGCCCGTGCATTTGCATGCGAGGAAACAGAGATTGCTCACGCCCGGTGGGAGCATGGATAAAAACTTCCTCCAAATGGGTGGGAGCAATGCTAGCTCCTGCTGCACCCATAATGGGTGAATGCAGCGAGCCAGCAGGGCCACAGGGACCCTAAGTCTCTCTCCATGGCCACCAACCTTCTCTGTTGTGTGTGCCTCGGGTGGGAACTGTGGAGCCCACCTACGGCCCCAAAACATTAGCTCCTCAGGTCCAGTATTTGCTCAGGGAGGAGGGGTGTGTTGCCTCCTACACTTATAAAAGAAAATGGCACTGAGGGATGGGCCCCCTAGGTGAGAATTGGGCTCAGGGACGTGACCACATGCCCTGTTAAAAATGGGATTTCTGGTTGTATAAAGCTTGCGCCAAAGCCAGGCAGAAACCACCTCTCTAGTCAGTGCAAGGGAGTTACACGCTGGAGATAACCCCTGCTCACCCCTTGGTAGCTTGGGACGAGCAGTCAGACTTATTCCAGAGGCAATGTGTAAAGCGTTTGTGCAACACACACACAGCAACAACATACCAGACACACCACAAAAGGAACTCCACACAAGGTTATATCAAAAATAGCCTTTGTATTCTCATAACACATTAGAATAGTAACCACATAATATACATTGTGCCACCTGCCACTAGGTAATATCTACAAGGTATTATGTGCACCTGACAGGGCCAACTGGACCACTGTCAGAACCATCACAAAGTGAACTTAGTAAATGTAGGAAATATCATAAACCTAGAACACAACCCGTAATCACTGGCCAACACCGTACTCAGCATCATCCTGTAACATAAACCATATTATGCCCAGTATCACATTTAGGTGTGAAATACATTCTGCGCCAACCTCACCAGCATAAACACATTATGCAATCATGTCATAAGTCTAAACGCATTAGACAATAAACTCACCAGCATACCTACATTATTCCATAAACTCATGAGCATAAACATCATTAGGCATAAACCAGGGTGCATAAATCACATTTGGCACATAATACATATCAGGCAGGAACTCAGTAGTGCACTGCAGTAACACCACTGCCAGGTGCAAATATCACCTGAGGGCCTTGCGCCCTTTCACCATCCTACCTATGACCCCAGTCCAACTGGCCTTCTCATGGGCTCAAATGCCCTATGTCCAGCAAAGTCAGGGGTTGTGGCTGCCAACGCAGCAACCTCACAAAGTGCGCTATTGCGCAGACCTAAACGGTGCTGCTGACACTAATTGCCGTGCAGCTTTGATCCTCACTGGCACTTACTGTGCCTTCCTGCCCCACTCAGGGACGTTATCCCCACAGAAAATTAGGCATGGGCACCACTGACCCTCGGGACCCCCACTGGGGCCCTAAAACAACTGTGCCGCTGTGCCACCGACAATGTGCCCCGACGCACCCCCATCGTTGCAGTTGCCCACTGTCAAGCGGGGCATCTGTAGAGAAATATGGCCAACATTGGGAAAAGCACGGGCCCCTCTGGACCCTCTAAAACCAAATGCCAACAACGTTGGAGCGGACCACTCTCTGGCGGGACCGCTCGGACTCTGCGCCTCGATCTGCACCAACTCTGGACCCGGGAGAAGCCCCACTCACCGGCTCTCCTTTTCCGGTCACCTTGGGACTCCCTCGGTCGGCTCCACTGTTGCGGTACACAGGTCTCCCTCGTGCTCAGGGGAGCCCCGCGCTGCATCTGGCAGCATCCACGCAGGCGGGGTGGCCTCCCGTCTGCCTACAGCGTCTCCCTCTTCACCTGGGCCCCCTCCTGGGACCCGGGACTTCAACGTGTAGCCTGCGAGGCTCTGGACTTCCTGTTTCCAGCCGCAGGCTCCGCCCCAGGCCAGGCAGATGTGCCTGACTTCCTGGTTGCGCTGCTGCGGCCGGGAGCAGATCTCTTCGGTGGGCCGGGCCGGGCCACGGCGGTGATTCGCGGGGTGGGCATCCACTATTTGCAGTAATAATAAAGCAGGGGGGCTCCTGCTCAAAAACACGCAATTGCAGGGTGGGCACCCGCTCTCCCCATAATAAGCATAAATGTGGCATAAACGAGGGGTGGGCTCCCGGCCCTAATCAGCCACAGGGCGGGGGAGTCCCCACGTCGGGATTCCCTCCCAACGCCGTTGCAGCCCAGCGCTGCAAAGCCAAGCCACAGATGCTCCTCTTCTCCCTGGGAATTAGCATATAGCGCTCAAGGGGCGCAAGCACCACAAAGTCCAAAGCACTGTCCAAGGTCCATGGGGCATAGCTGGGCCCAGGGAGGCCAGCACACGGGGCCCTCCAGCAGGGAGGCAAACCCCCATGGTAGTTCCTCCTGGGCACCAGCAGCAGCAAGCCCCCAGCACAGAACAGGACAGTAAAGAACTGAACTGAACAGTTTCATGGGGTCACATTCCCTATACTTATACCACACAACCTTTTGTCTGAAGTGCAGGGCATGGGGGAACCAGATGCAACTGGTTCAGGGGGGTTTTGGAGCACTTTGTTTTGCAAGCTCCCCTTCCCCTTTGTCAGGTGGGGGCTCATCATCAGACACACCACAGGGGGGTGAAGCCAGCATTCACTAGGGCAGGCACCATCCTATTCAGATTCAGGGGATTACCCCTCCCACTACTCCCTGGACAGATATCCCATTCAGCCTAGCGCTGACACACTCTGCCCCTCCTGGAGCCACACACACCTCCCAGCTCCTGTCACTCACAAGCCAGACATGTAATTCACATCAGGAAGGCAGACACATAGCACACAGAAATGCCAACTTCCAAAAGTGGCATTTCTCCCATAGTCCCATAAGAAATCTGCATACACCATTGTGCAGCATTTATTCTCACCATTTCATACATACTAAACATGACCACTCTGCTCCTCCCAGACCATGTATTACCACTGACATACACTGATCGGGAATCCCCAATGCATTCCTATGGGAGGGCAGGCCAATCTCACCACACGTACACAGAGAGTGCATGCACTTTACATTGGACCACAGTGCTATCGCGTGAAGCCTTAGCGCCCTTTCCCGTAACGCCCAGCTTTGCATCTCTAATGAGATGCAAAGTGGGCGTTCCGTCACAAAATAACTGGAGAAATGTCGCTAACCGACATTTCTCCAATTTTCAATGGACACGCTAACAAGCATAGCGATAAGAAAAGCAGCGCTAACCGCGGTTATCGCTACTTTCCTTACGCCTGCTTTCAGGTTGACTTAGCCATTATATCCAATGGAAGGTCCCTATCAACAAGCTATCGCCAAATGTTGTGCGATTATCACTGGATTTCCAGTGATAATCGCACATTTGGCAGCTTGCGCCTGGAATTTTATCGCTGTTGAGATAAGCATTGCTGATAGCACGCTATCTCAGTGATAAAATTCGGCGTTAGCCATCAATAATTATCCTAGCGCTAAGTGCGCTTTGCGGTAATTATCACCAGCTGTTGATGATATGCCCCTAAGTTCTCCTGGGGTCATGGATTTATTGACCCAGGAGACTTACTGTCTATGCTAATGGTGCGGTGACGCTGCTGGACCTACTCTGCAGCCCCAAATAACACCAGAAAGGCTTGGTTGTGCCCCTCCCAGTTCTAGGGGCACCATCTAAATGAGTATTTAGAACCATAAACAAATAAAGCCCTTGCGGAGCATTATGGGGCATTCCTTCAGAAGAGCCGTGAATAATAAATGAGTACTACTGCTGCTAATTTATCATTCACTTTTTATTATTTTTTTAAAATACTGTGGGTGTTCCGGTGTCCATCCAGGACACCCATAATTAATTTTTATAAGAGGAGGGGGCATGCTATTTAGAAATGGCTGCGGATTGGTTACACCACTGACATGCTTAAGGCACTCCAAAGGCATGCCTGTCTGCACTCGTACATGCCTCTTAGGGTCCGAGGTCCAGAGACGCTGCCTCTCTTTTTGCACAGGTAAACAGAGAACTTCAAGAGGTCCCCTCTGTTACTCTATTCCTGCTTTCCCGGTCTCTCGCACTCAAATGTACAGCTTCCTCGCTCAAACTGCTGCCATTCTACACCGGACGTCTTCCTCCATACCTCATCCTTTTCCTTTTATTGTACTTTCCAATAAACCTTTCTTTATCAATCTACTAAATCCTCATTTAAAAAATAAAAATCAATTTGTTACTAGCTTTTGCCTCTGTAACAACAGCTGTATTCTACTCAATACCTGTTGCTTAGCCAAACACTACCTAGAGGTCAGAAAGCTCCTTCTTGACCATGACCTAGATATTGCTTTTATCACTAACACCTGGCTGAGAGAGAACTCTTCCCCTAACATTGCTCTGGCAGTTCACCCGGTTAATACATAAAACAACTAAATCAACCCGCCCACAATGAAGGCGGAATTGCAATAATGCTTAAAGCACATCTCTTGGTAATGAGCTTTCTGCCTCATCTTGTGAAAGATTCTCAATCTTTATCTGTGAGTTTCACCATTAATCAGAAATTCTCAATGTAAATATTATAAATCTACAGACAACTGGTAACATTAAACACTTAACCTCCTCATTGCTCGAAGTTATATCCACCATTAGTCTAGATATTAACCAGCTAATAGCCAATGTGGATTTCAATCTTCATCTCAATGACTCTTCGGACAAAAGGGCCCAAAACCTTGGTTACTCTTGTATGACTTTACAGCTCAATCAATTAGTTACCGATCCCATACATATAACTCATTTTGCCCACAAAGCATTGCTGAATGGGACCTCTTTAAGAGAGATCATCAAACCTGATCACAAACCATTTCTGTTCATGGTATATAGCTAGACCAGTACTTATTTAAGTGCCCAAACTTCCTTATCATCTTCATCCTGATGTAAATGTAATCCATCCGATCTTGCTTCCACACGCCAAAGCACTGCTCTTGTCCCTTCCTTGGACGCAAATTCTCTCTCTGATTTTTAATCTACCTGAGTCACTAAGGCACTTGATTCTGACATTCCATGTAAAATGAGATCCACTTTCAGAACACACCCTTTGACTGCTTGGTACATATTGGCAGCCTCAGTTGTCCAAAAGTCTGCAAAATAATTTGAAAGACAATGGAGACCCTCCTACAACCTTGTTGATAAGGTCAGCTTACAAAAGGGATCTCAGCATCTATAGAAGACTGGTTGAGACCACCAGAGCCAACTACTGTGATATTTGAATCACATATGCTGCCTAAAAATCCCTTTAGTGAGATCTTTTAAATACATGTGGCTTGCCTACCCAGAATTTTTCTGCATTTATGTTCCTCCTTTCCAACAGCTCTGTTTCAATCTCTCTGATTCCTTTCAAGATACCATTACCAAACTTCTCAGTTAATTCCCCTCTGAGAGCACAGTCAAATGCCCCCCTTTCCTGCTCTCTCTCACTCCCTTGTCACGCACCTCAGTTTATGATTGGTCATGTTTTGACTCTGTAACCACGTCTATCATTCTTTTGATTTTTCCTGCTACTTCTTTGAGAATCCCCTTAGAGCCATACCCTCAGGGTCACTCAACTCTGCCTCATCCCTGACTCAATTTTTGACTCTTTATTTGCAACATTTCCTTCTTGTCTAATAAGGTTTCGGAAGACAGAAAACGAGTGCTCATTATACCTCATTTTAAAAAGTAATTAATTGATCTTTTGGTCTTATTCTATATAGGACCATCTTCCTGCTGCCATAGACTGCCAAAATTGTTGAATGCTAGGTAAAATATCAACGAAGTATATTGAGGCTCACAGCTTACTAAACAACTTCCACTCTGGCTTCAGCCCCAAATATAGTACTGAGACTATTTTAGCAGCTGCCACCAGTGATTTCAGGCTGCTCCTGGACTCAGGTGGATTGGCTGCTCTCATAATCTTGGACCTCTCTGCAGTGTTTGACGTAGTCTATCATTTGATCTTGCTAAACAGACTAAATACTCTTGATGTTCTTGAAACTATCTAGAACTTGTCCTAAGCCTTTCTTCAAGGATTCTTCCAAGCTGTGTCAATAGCTCACCTTTCCTCTGACTACAATCCATCAGCTGTGGGGTACTCCAGGGCTCGTTCCTGAGCTTTTTTAAATATGTATGTTACTCCTTTGGCTACTCTTATTTCTTCTTTTGGTCTTTGCTTTTTTAAGCTGGTGATACTAAATTGACGGAGACCTTGTTTTTTACTGAAGGCGTTGCCTCAACTCAGCCAACTGGAGGCCTTCTGACTCTCCCAGGCTAAATATAGATAAAACAGAGCTACTTGTTTTCCGCAATACTTCTGCCTGGTCCTCCAGCTGGTGACTAATGTCCTCGGCATGGCTCTCTTTTATTCTTCTTCTGCTTAGAACCTAGGGATTATATTTGATAACAGACTTACTTTTGAGGCTTATATTAACAATCTCTCTTCCACATGCTTCTTAATGTTCACGTTGACCATCAAAATCCTTCCACTACACCCCAGCTCCGTCATGAAAACATTGGTTCAAGCATTTCTTATTTCTAAGTTCAATAATTGCAGTGATTGATTCCAAGCCCTATCCAACTACTTTCCTTACAAGCTGCAGCTCATTTTAAATTCTGGCTCAGTCGGAAAGTAAGCGTTATTGATGACCTTTTTGCCCTGCACAGGCTTTCCATATGCAAACTCTGTTTGTTTAAGACCCTCTTTTTTTGTCATAACTCTTTGCACAGCATTCCTCTGACACTTACATGTGCCCACGCTTCTCTTCCCACATTCCTGGGTGCAGTTCCTGCTCCAGGATTCATCACTGTGTTTACATTCCCAAATTCAGTAAAGCTTGTATAGGTGTCCGCTCCTTCTCAGTGGTCACTGCCAAAGCCTGGAATGCTCTTCCTTTGGCCATTCATACTGAAAAGCTTCTCCTCCCATTCTGTAAATTCTCAAAACCTACCTTTTCTCTTCATAATTCTGCTGCAGTACAGTTCTCTCAGTGCCAGGAGACCCCATGTTGGTATATCTGCACGGTTTACAAAATCAAATGAAGTCAAATCAAATATTAAGAAGGGATGGCCAAACCAATTGAAAAGAAATTTAGTCTACTCAGATGCAGATGGGAGGGACACATTTCAAATTTGAAAGGGGTGAGTGAAGGCAGCGGATTAATTGACCACACTATAGACTATTATTGCAAAGCACAAGTCCATAGGGGTAGAAGTGTGGGGTCACAAAAAGGGACAGAATGCAACTGTCCGACAGAGTACGCCAACAATACCATTGTTACTGGATGTGGGACTTAAGGGCATTAGTTCTGGGTTTTCTTTCAGGCTAATTGTCTTTTCTATTAGGATCTGGATGAAGCTAAGGGCACTATTCTCAAGTGAAGCATTAAGTTTATTTGTGCTGCATTTCTGTGCCAAAGATTCTCTCCAAGCGACTGCAATGTCTATCAGTATGTCACAGCTGCCATTCTTATCCGTACCAATGATATGATGGTGAGTGAGATGTCACTTTACACAAAGTTCCTAGAAACAAATGCCGAAATTCAAATAATGGATATAGTTTCACACACCTGAATCTTTCCCTAATATGCCCACAAAATCCAAACAGCAAATGTTCTCTAATAGAAAAATTACATTTTCCTCAACCTCCATGTGACTTCCAACAGGGAACACATAAAGATGCATTGTAGCCTTAGCTCTCTGCCCATGATGCTTCTATTATACAGTATAATAGTATGGCTTGTGTCATGGCAACATGCCTGAAACCTACCAATGGGTAAGTGTACGGTTTTCTTTACATATGTTATAAGTGTCTATAGGATAGAATATGATGCCTATTGAGGTTCCTCTGATGCAGGTGACATATTCTTAAAGCCGTTGCTGCTGACTCTGACACTACATGCCTACAGAGATGCAGAGGCAACATACAATGAGCACATGTGAAGGCACACAACACCACCAAGAGGGCTTTCAGTTTGGTGAAAAGCGGATCTCATTGCCTGCATATTTCTAGGCAATTGACTGTTCAATTCAAAGCTGCGTCATTGTGGTGTGTACTGTGTAGTATATTTCACGAGGTGGCTACACACTGGTGAACATAACATTACACTGCCTGAAAATGACAACTATGTGGGCGGGGAGGGGGGGGGGTGATCATGATGAAGAAGTGGAACTTCAGGAAAATCTTTTGCTAAGCATGAAAGATACAGAGATTAATCCAGGTTTGATCAATAGCTTTTACATTTCGATGTTACTTATTCTGATAAACCCATCAAAAGATACAATTTCATAAAAAAGATTAGCAATCTAAAAACTTCAAAATCATATAAATAAAAACTGTATAAAAACATTCATACCAATAGTTATTTAATCTTCTCATGGTACACTCATCAAACATTTTTGGTGTGTTTCTGAAGGCCGTTCCAGTACTGTGCTCTGAAATCGTGCAAAATGCAATACAGAAGTCATATAATATGTAGTCTGTTTCTGTTTCAAAATTCTGCTTGACATCACACTGATACAACTTCAACAGCTGGTATGAATTCAATGCGTGGGCACGTTTATGTTCTCCTTTTGGTGGGAGCCACAATCATTGTGATTGTTGAATGCTGTGGAGAACGAGGGGTCATCGCAGTGGAAGATGCTGAGACAGCAACCTCTTCTCTTTCACCTTGACTTTGTGAACTCAGGACTTCAATGATGCCCCTAAAGGTCTGCGTGCCACTTGAGTAGGCCGCAGCAACAGAGATGTGTAGAGCCTCGAGTTTCTGGCATTATGCAGTATTGATGTGTCTCGTGCCACCCGACCATGTCGAACCCACTCCAAGGCTGACCATTCTCTCATGGAACTCTGGTGGCCAGTGGTTCCAGAGAACGGCAGTGGTGCTGGAGGAGGAGCTCGTAAAATCCCCAGCAGGTACCGTTAGGTTCTTCTGGGTCGTGGGGTGCTGTGTATTTATTATGTCTCACCTTTATTTTTTTTGCAGGTCAGATTTTGGAAAGAAAGGTGCGTAGGTGGTATGGGGTACTGTGGGGTTCTTATGGGGTTTCTTATTTGCCATGTTAATCTTCCTTATGTTTTTTACGTAGTTTGCCGTGTAAATTTCTCCTATGTAGTTTGCCTTGCATATCTTTTCCTTATTTGTTACCAGCACCTCTAATGTTGTATTATTGATGGTGTAGGTTTAATGCAATCCTCCAGCATGCGTCCTAACTGGTTGCTCGCGCCATATTATTTATGTTTGAGCTTGTTTCATAGTCTTTTTCCGTTTTTCTCATGTGTTCATTCATTTTGTGTTCATGGTTGTACTAGACCAATGTTCTTTCTAAGACAAATAAAAGGAAAGCTCAATGTAGTATTGATGTGTCTCGTGCCACCCGACCATGCCGGGCCCACTCCAAGGCTGACGATTCTCTCATGGTGCTCGGGTGACCAGTGGTTCCAGAGAATGGCAGTTGCGCTGGATAGAGAGCCTGAGGCGGTCGGGGGTACAGTGTCCGGACTAATGAAGTCGGGGGTTTTACCTCCTCTGCTACTTACTTCACATGACTAAATCAATGCCTCAGCTAAGGAACCAACCACATTCCTCAGTTATTTCTAGACGCAAACTCACTCTAATTTAACAAGACCCGGCCCTGCATTTAACAATTCTTATGTTTAAGACTTCATCGGATGCCCTTGAACTGTTGTCAGCAACTGTATATCAGTCTCTGAGAATGTCTTCATACCACACACACGCACTCACAGATGCACAAATGCAAAGACCCACAAACACACGCACACACCTATCCAAACATACAGTTTATCCAACAATGTGTTCTTTCCACTGTTATCCAAATTGCTAACGGATGTCATAACAGTGAAGGACCAACGTTTGAAAGTCTACCACTAATTGAATGATTAACGTTTGAAAATATCATTAATTAGGCAGAGCTGATGAAATATCACCCTACCTTTGCAAGTGAACATACATCGGCAGATGAAAATCTAACTGCAGGGAGCTCGATAATTGATTTGTGGGTGTTAATACGTCTTTTTAACGAGACTCTTCTAACTTTTCACAGCATTCTAACACATGAATTGGTCTGTTTCAGTTCTCAAGAAAATTATGAAGAATAAAAGCCATTCCATGTTTGTTTCATCCTATGAGGGTGCGTGCTTTGCATGGCAGGTGGGCGTGCGATTATTTTTCTAACTGAATTCTCCTCATTTTGCAAAGAACCCTGTACTCTTTACAATTCATTATTAATCCACATTTGTAAAGAGCGAACAATCACTCATAAGGGTCTCTAGGCGCTGGGGGCCGTTGGGAAGGCGAAGAAAGCTATTGCCCAGAGTCACATTGTGCTGGGCTAATCTGCTGCCGATCCCCAGATTCCGGAGTCAGTCGCCCTGGCCGCAGCGCCACACCTCTTCCTCATTACTACCCCTTGTGTGCATTCAGTTGTTCATTCTACCTCGATAGTAAAGGTACATTACATTTGTTTCTCAATGGATACGGTGGCACATATAGTTTTTGTAACCCATCTGCGTAGGCAGAAAAATGTACCACTCTGTCAGCTATGGCAAATTAATTACGATTAAAAAGTGAAGTTCCTCTTTATCGTGGTATTATGTATTCGTTCCACACGAAGTGCTATTGGATCAGATTGCAGCTGGATTGAGGCTGATCGGGCAATTGTCCCGTTACTCCAGGCCCAGCAGACTGTAATGTAGCCACTGATATGTTCTAACAAGGAGTTATGATACCTTGGACTCCCTACTTGGTTTATAGAGAAGTACCCTTCCTTTTTAAGTTCAAACACGTTTATTGAAATAAGAGATGTTCAAATATTACATATTACAAAGAGAAAAATAAAAGAAACAAAAAGAAAAACAGTTGAATACAGAAAAAATAGCTAGCTAAATAATGACAATATCCTAATATAAGTTATACAATAAAATATCACAGAATAAGAGAGAATATAAGCAAAAACTGGCAATTGGTGGGAGGTACATCATTTAAAAAGGAGTATTAGAAATACAATATAGTCAATAGCAAAGTTGAAGAAAATAAAAACATAAAAGAAGTACCTTATTAAGAAAGAACATGAAGTCATGGAGGTTTAGAAACTTCTTGCTGGCGCGGGAGTAAAGACAGAGAGGCACGAGCACTTACGTCAAAAAATACTGTAACTGGGTTCCATAGTTCTCTTCGTTTAACAGCTAAAGTTAAGGGATAAACAAAAGTAGTGTCCAGTCTATGATTGTAGCAAACAGCATACCACCATGCTTTGTAAGATAATTTGGTAAAATCCTTCCAGTTTTTGGTGATTTGTTGAAATGCTACCGCTTTTAGTAAATCAATTATTCTAATATTACTGGTGCAATGTTCCCAGATGGGAGATAAACTCCCTAAGAAAATGTGAGATATAGAGAAAGGGTGAGTGGAAGAGAAAATCTTGGTAATTTGAAACCAGACCTGCCTCCAAAATTTAAGGACAAGGTGACAACCAAAAAGCATGTGAAAAAGGTCTGCATGTGGTAGGGAACAGGACCAACACTTATCTGAAGTATCTGGGAAGTGACTGCTGAGGGTGAGAGGTGAAAACAATAAACGATTGTAAATAAAAAATAATGTTTGGGTGGTATTGGCCGCCCTAGAGGACTTACGAATTTTTAACCACAGTTTGTCCCATAACATAACAGACCATGAAGTTTCAAAATCCTGTTCCCAATGTTCTTCTGTGTTGGTTTTGACACGGGGATGTGGCGAAGTATGGAAAAAGGCGTATATTTTGGAAGCTTTAGAGTGCGCAAGAAGCAAAGAGTGCAGGGAAGGTGTAGCAGAAGAAGTGAGAGTTAATGGGGGAGATGCAGCTAGATGAGCTTCATAGGTTTGCTGTAAGGCGCGGGTCAAGATCGAATATTTGGTTTTGAAAGCAGGAGGAAGATTAAAAGAATTTGCAGCTGAATCGAAGGGGATAATTCGAGTATGATGGAATAATTGCCTCACCCAAATAAGACCCCGGGATCGCCAAGATTTCCAAAAGATTGGCTTGTTGTTGACTAAAATGGATTCATTATGCCAAATAGGTTGATCAAAAAAGGATAAACTGGGTAGGTAAGGAAAGATTTTGGAAGTGTGCTTAAGGATGGGGGTGGAGATGGATTGAGGTCTGCGGGAGAACATAAGATACTCTTTGAAGGAAAAGGGAAAAATGAAAGATTGCTCCAGGGTTAACCAGAGAGGAGATGTTGGTGAGATGTCCTCAAGCCAGTGAGAAACTTGATGCAACAGGAAAGATTTATGATATAAGGAAAAGTTAGGGAAATTTACCCCTCCCTCCTTTTTAGGACGCATCAGCTTAGCCAAAGACATACGAGATTTTTTATGACCCCATAAAAAGGAAGAGAGAATAGAATTTATCTTTTTGAAATATTTCAAGGGAATAGGAAGTGGGATATTAGAGATTGTGAATAAAACAATTGGAGAAAGCATCATTTTGATGGTATCCAACGGTCCCCACCACGATAAGTAGAGAGGATGCCATTTGCTAGTAAGAGTAGTTAATTTATGTATGCAGTCCTCCATAGACTTAGTAATTGTACCCGAAAGAGAGGAATGGAAGAGGAGGCCTAGATATTTAATAGAGGTAGGGCTCCAAGTAAAACCTGAAGGAGAAAAGTCATCATTAAAAGTTCTTGTAGTAAGCGGTAAGATCTCGCACTTATCTTTATTTAGCTTATAACCCGAAACTAAAGCAAAGGAGTGGACTTCATCAAGAAAGGCTGGGACGGAGGTGACTGGCTGAGACACAAATAACAAAACGTCATCAGCGTAAGCTGTCATTTTAATGGTGGAGTCACGAAAAGTGAAGCCACGAATCTTATCGTTCTGACGAATTCGCAAAAGAAAAGGTTCTAGGGCAAGGTTAAACAGAACGGGAGAGAGTGGGCAACCCTGCCGAACCCCTCTCCCCAACGAAAAATAAGAGGACAAGCCTCCATTCGCCGAAATAGCAGCTCTAGGACGAGAATAAAGAAGGGAAATCAAGGAAGATATTTTTGGTCCAAAACCAAACCACTTAAGGGTAGCAAATAGATAGGGCCATTCAACACGGTCAAAAGCTTTTTCCGCATCCAAAGCGATGGCTGCAAGGGAGTGAGGGCAATGTGAAGCTTTAGAGAGAACATCGAAAAATAGTCTGGTGTTATCTGAGAACAGCCTGCCTTTAACAAAGCCAGATTGTTCTTTCCCTAAGAGATCAGGTAATATAGATTCTAACCGCATAGCCAATACCTTAGAGAAAATTTTGTAATCAATGTTTACCAGAGATATAGAGCGGTAGTTTTTACAATGCTGTGAATCTTTACCTGGCTTTGGAATAATACAAATAAGAGCATCGGAGAACGAAACAGAAGCCGAGCCAGTTTGTAGGAAGGTGGAGAGGAGCAGGTGCAATTTAGGAATTAGCAAATTTGAAAAGCAGGAAAAGAATTCAACAGTAAAGCCATCCGGCCCCGGCGCCTTACCCTGTTTGAGAGTATGAAGGGCTTGAAGAAGATCCCTATGAGTAAGGTCAGACTCCAAAGACGAAAGGTCTGGGGGGGTATCAAAAGGATACGACATGGCAGACAAAAAGTGAGAAATGGATTGTTCAGACGAAGATGCTTCAGAGGTATATAACCTTTTGTAAAAAAACAAGAATTCTTGTAAGATGTCCTCATTTTTATGTTTCAGCAGACCGTCCTGACCAAAAACAGAGTCAATGTTAACTTTGTTATGCTTGACCTTTAAATAATTAGCCAGAAGCTTACCAGCCTTGTTCTGCCCGCCATAAAATTTGGCGCTAGATTTTAAGAGAAAATTAGATGCATTGAATGTAGAGTCTTTATTAAATTGGAGTTTAGCAGAGACAAGATCATTTAAACAGCCTTTTGAATTAGAAGTGTAATATAAGTGCTCTAAATGTTTAATTTTGGAAAGTAGAGCAGTAGTATCTTTTTGGGCTTTCCTCCGTTTACGGGAAACATACGTAATGATAAATTCCCTGGCCGACGCCTTAAAGGCATCCCAGACTACAGGGAATGGAACCTCATCTGTGTGGTTGAGTAAGAAATATTCATGGAAGAAAGATGTGAAAGAAGATATAAATTCCGCATCCAGAAGAAGAGCATTATTGAAACGCCATTTTTTAAAGGGACTAGGATTTTGCAACCCATCTAATGTAATGGAAACTGGAGCATGATCTGATATTAGAATGGAACCAATGTCAGAAGAAATGAGGGACTGAGTGAGGTGATGTGAAAGAAAAAAATAATCTAGTCTAGATTGAGTGTGATGAGGGGGTGAGAAGAAAGAGTATTCTCGGGAAGTGGGGTTACAAAGTCTCCAGGCGTCAGCAAACTTGAATTGTGCAATAAGATGAGTAAAAGCCTTCTGTGACTTATGAGGAATGTAGGTGGTAGCTGAGTGCCGATCCAAAAAAGGGTCACACACTTCATTACAGTCCCCTACTAGAATAAAGTTGTCAACATAGTGCTGAGTAATTAGCGGAGCTAAAGAGGACCAAAAAGAGGGGTCCCCACAAGTGGGGGCGTATACATTTAAGATAGAAAGGGAAACATTGTCAAGAGTAAAGTTGACCAACACCCATCTACCTGAGGTGTCAGCAAAATGCGTTACTGAATGAATTGGGAGAGATTTTCTAAATAAAAACATAACGCCATTACGTTTACCATCACCCGGAGAAAAATATACTTCACCCACCCATCCCCTTTTCAATTTGACAGATTCCACCATTGATAAATGTGATTCCTGTAAACAAGCTATATCTGCATTAAGTGTGTTCAGATGGGATAACACCCTCTGCCTTTTAATTGGTGAATGCAAACCTCTAACATTCCAAGAAAGTAATTTTAAAGGCATGAAGCAATATTAAAAGAAGAGTATACCAACATACCAGTAAAAGGAGAAGTATAAAGATAAACAAAGAAGATGATATGAGATGCATTTATATAAGATAATAAAAGATAACAAAGAGAAAGGAAATTAGTATCAGGAGAGACATCAATGTGAAAACCAGTAATAAGACAAGAAAAGAATGGGAAAATAAGCGTACATAGAAGAAGCATAAATAAGATCAGGAACAAAGAGAGATGGAGAAATTTGATCAAGATAAAGAAAAAAAAGGGAACTAGCGAGCATAAAGAAAAAAAAAGAAAAATGACAAGAAGAACAATAAAATAGAAGGAGGGTAATAAACTTACATGTTGTCGGAGAGTGACAAAAGGGGAGGAGGGTGAAGGCCACATAGAGCAATGACGAGCCATAAGCTCCCAAGGGAAGGCAGGGAGGGAGATCAACCGCAACGAACTCCAAGGACACAAGGGTAAATGGTGACTTGAGGGAGGAAATCTGTAGTAAGGGGGGGGAGAGAAAGAGGAGAACATTAGATGCGAAGTACATATACAATTAACAGGAGAGCAAAAACCACAAATTGAGAAGACTGTATAAACAACAGTCTTAACAGATCAATCAAGAAAAAAAGGCAAACAATCATTAATACAGTACAGAAAAAATGTAACCAAATATTAAGAACTAGACGGTGCAGCAGTATCCATGCTGGTAGCGCTATGGGAATACAGAAAACTCTTCAATTTCAGCGGATCGTCATAAGTGGTAGTCTTGTTGTTGAAAGTCACCTTGAATAGGCAAGGATGAAAAAGCCCATATCTCGCTCCCATAGAGCGGAGCTGCGGACGGAGTGAAAGGAAGTCCTTACGCCGATCAGCAGTAGATTTTGCATAATCCTGTGAAAAGAAAAGCCGACTACCAGACCATGTGAGTCGAGGAAGTGCCCTGGCAGCAGATAAAACGGTGAGTAGATCAGTGTATTCCAAAAAATAGAGTATAACACCTCGCGGCTTCTTAGCATTAGTAGACGAGAAACTGGTTGGAGGAGGACCTAACCGATGAGCCCTTTGGATGTTCAAACTAGTAGTATCCGGCAACTGAAGAACTTTCGGCAGAAAGGATTTAAAAAATGCTAAGGCATCAGAACCCTCTGAATTTTCCGCCAGGCCATAAATGCGAAGGTTATTCCTCCTACCTCTGTTTTCCAAATTCTCAATTTGTTTGTGGAGTGCAGACACTTGAGCACACAATGGGTCAACCTTAGCAACTGAGGAAGTAAGATCGTCAACATGGTGTTCCAAATGGGTAACACGACCATCGATACTTGACCATTTATCAGAAAGTAGCTGAAGAGTAGACTTGGTTTCCTCAAGGGTAGATTTAGTTTCCTCAATAAAAGGACGTAAAGCCCTGATTTCCTCCAAAAGTATATCCATTGTCACTGATGAGTTTTGCTTGGGAGGAGACGGAGGATCTTTCTTTAGCCTTTTGGTTGAAGCTTTAGTGACGCCACTCGTGTGAGGAGCAGAGACTAAAGAAGGGCTTTTTACCGATGGATCAGAGGGGTCATCCATCTCTAAGCACCTATATCTAGATCCTGTTTGAAGAAGAAATTTACGAGGAGTTGGAGAAGGCTTGCGCAGCTCCTTGTACAGTCTTCCCATAGATGCTAGAACAAAAGCAAAAGTAGTAGCACAAGATGAGGAAACAGTGAACAGCAGCACCGAGTGACGTAGGTATTCAGAGGTGTGATCAAGTTAGTACTGCAACAGAACGTTTGGAAGAGCCAGGACAAAATAGCTTGTAAATGAGGCAACAATCAGCATATAGCACAGTCAGAAAACTTTGCACAGCTGCCAGGTGACGGAGAGTAATGTTAAACAAGAGGCAACATTAAGATGGCATTTATATGGACACGTGATGACTCCATACATCTTCATGAGGTAAACGAGCAAAAGTCAAATTGTGGTTAGATAGAAAACGTGGCTCATGTCTGGTAAGCAATAGGGAGATAGTTCGCAAAATAATGACCAAACATAATACAGCGCCACAGTGAAAAAGAAGGAAGAGCCAGGCATGAGATGAAAATTGCTTAAAAAGAAAAACAGTCAAAAAAAAGAGCCAGAACTCCGCCCAAACAGGGAGAAAACAGAGCCAAAACTCTGCTCAAACAGGAAAAAAAAAAACACATCGAGGCGTGCAGCAGGTTATTTGAGGGATGAATGGTCAGGATAGTCCACCGTTACCTTCAATAGGCAGGAAACGCCAAGTTTGGAGCGCCGTACACGCCGATGCAGGAGTTCTCCTCAAGGACGATACAAAATGGCGGACGCGGTGACTGAAACCGGCGTCTCACATTCGTCTACAGAATTGAAGAGAAGGAGATGAAAATAAGGCGCCAAAGTCACCCCATCAATGCCACAGCTATTCCGAAGAGTAAATCCACGGTTTCCCTGAATGCCAAACAAGTTGGGAGCCTCGTTGCGGTAACTCCGTACCACGCCACCCGGAGAGCTACGGAAACGCCGCCATTGTCTGCGGGCGCTAGCCACGCCCCCCTCGAGAAGTACCCTTCCTTGAGATACTCATTCTTACTGAAACAAGCCTGTGTGAATTTTATCTACAAATCTACCCGCCGTGGATACTCCGACGATGACTCTAGTTGGAAGTGCCCGGCTGCTTGCTTATATGTCCTGAAGAAGTCCTTTACTGGACGAAACGCGTCGGCTGTGTTTTTAAACAATAATAATGTAAATAAAAGAAGATTCTAAAAGAATTACTTTATGGATATGGACCAGTTATTTCTTTGTTTACTGTTAAGTGGTGCACCTTTGCGTTTTTTTTTTTTAATTATCGCGGTATTATGTCTTGGTATTTTACCATCATATTAGCTGATGATCGAGTCAGCCAATTCAAATTTGGATTTGATTCCTTCTGCAGAAATAGTATGACCCAAATAGGAGACAGCTCCATCTTGGTACTTACACTTCTCCTTCCTGAGTGTCAACCCATTCTTCGCCAATTTTTCCAACACTCACACCAGTACCTTGTCATTATTTTCATCATTCTCTCCATAAATCAGGATATCATCCTGGAAAAAGTGTAGTCCAGCTATTCCTTCCAAAACCCTTTTCATAATCCTTTGGTAGCACGCAGATGCTAGTCCAAAAGGCATCCTGACAAACCAGTATGCTCCCAATGGCATAAAAAAAAATGTCAGATGTTGGGACTCCATCTGATTTGACCTGATGGTATGCAGATGAAAGATCCACAAAACTGAACATCTTGGCTCCCCCAAGTATGGTTAAGGCCTCAGAAATGTTGAGAAGTGGCTTGTGATCTACCTAAATATGTCTCTTTAAACCCCTCCACATCCACACACATGCTGATCTGCCTGCCACCATCCTTGGGTCCCAACACAATGAAAGCGAGCAAATCGGAGGCTTTGATTTTTATTAATTAGTCCATCTTCCTTCAATCTGTTAATTTCCTTCTGCAGGGGTTGCATTATAAGATGAAGTACTTTTCTATCCTTGTGAACACAAGGAATGGCACTTTTCTTCAAGATTTTCTTGTGCTCAAAACTCTTCAGAAGCCCTACCTTACCACTGAATACCTCAGTGAATCATGAGACTATATCTTCATGACCCTGCTCAGGTGATACAGTCATGACAAGTCATTCCACATTGGAATTCAACATGATCCCCATTTCATACGGGTGTCGCCAACCCAGCAAATTATCCCCCCTCTTGGCCACATACACCTTGCCCACTGTTTCTTTGTCGTTGCATGTCATTCTCATTACTGCATATGTTGAGACTAATTTTGGACCCCCCCCCATAACTCAAAGGGTTTATATCAGGCATGAGAAGAGGAACATGTTCAATTCCCTTCACCCACCATGGTGCATGGGGCACCAGAATTGGCTAGTTGTACAATTTCCTTGTCATCAAGTTTGAGATGGCTCTCAGACATCACCAAGGGACCAACATCAACTTCAATAGGGCTGGGCTTAATAGTTAAAACCATCCTTGTTACATCAGCACACACAGTGTTGGCTGTTTGACGTGTCTCCCCCTTACAAACCTGATCATAATTGAACTTCCCCCCACATGTCCTGCAAATGGAATTCCTGGCATGACATTGAACACTAGTTACAGTATGTCCAGGATTGCCACAACAATAGTATTTTATTTTGCTATACTTTATTTCCTTGTCTTTGCTCACACCCTGTTTCCATTCTGTTTTGGGTTTGTCAACTGCTTCCCCAAAAATCTCACTGACTCCCACATTTCTGGTGTTACACTGTACAGGAGGTGTGATTTTGCATTTCCCGCACCAGCGTGTTCATGCTTTACACACTCTCCACAATAGCAATAGCCTATCTAAGTTTGGGATTCTTCCCTAACAGTTTTTCATATACCCTGGCATTATTAGTGCAGCACACTAACTGATCTCTAGTAAGCAAATCATTTAAAATATTAAATTCACAATTAGGTGCCCAAGTCCGCAGGCAAGCCAGATAGTTTCCTACACTCTTATTTTTCCCTTGAACACTTGAGTAAAATGTGTGTCATTCTAAAACCATATTAATTCTTGTTTCAAAATGCTTTTCTAACATTAACGTGGAAATCTCATAGCCATTTCTCTGTTCTCCTTCTGTATTTCCTTGTGGAATAACCTCAAGATTGTCATAGATTTTACCCCCTTGCTCCCCTAAGTTGTGCAGCAAAACTGCCTATTTCCTTGCAGCTGAAAAGTTGTCTCTCCCTATGGCCAAAATATAGCAATCGGAGAGTTTCTTTCACCTGTCCCATGCTATCAATCGCTCACCTTTGTCTGATAGAAATGTAGGGGGTGAAGGCATACTAAGTGAAGCCATGACCAAAATAATCGATGCAGTGTAGCACACATAAACAGTGTACACATATCTTGTAAAAGCATCCAAATGAAAATCCTTCGATAATTCCTAAATGGTGTGTGTGTCACTGGCTTTAAGGGTTAACACACATATGGTTTGGTGTTTGTGTGTCACCGTTTAAAACTTCCGTAGGTAAAGCAGTGCTCACAGTAAAAGAATTGCCATCTATGTATCTGCACTGTAATTATTTAGTCATCTGTGCACCATAGGTGTGCGTGTCACTGAAAATATACCCTTCTGAATGACACGCTGCAAGTACTCGGTGTGCCTGTCACCGCAAATACACTTCAAGAGGCCGATACATGCAACAGGCTTGGTGTTCGTGTCGCCGCTATGCAGATCACTATTAAAATGCATGAAGTGGTTTGCACACCACCGTAAAGATGTGTCAATCTGCTGTAAATAGCCTGATCCAAAAAGGCTGACACAACATGATCCAATGTACCTATGCAGCTCTGTTGAATATACGCTTCAGGATAATTGGCACAAATGAGATCAAGTGATAAACGCTACATCTCGTGTGTCACTACAAATGTAAATGTAAATTTGATACTTGTATAGCGCACTACTCACCTGCAAGGGTCTCAAGGCGCTTGTACAAATACCACTGTGGAACCCATCCTGGCTTTCCCTGTGAGGTGTCCACTCCTGGGCAACCCCAGGGTGGAGGCCAGGCATCCTTAGCATTGTGGGGGCCGTTGTGTAGATTAAGCAAGCTATTGCCCAGAGTTGCAGAGTGGGACTCCATGATTGGAATAGGCACCAAGGCGAGAATTATCAGGTCCAAGGAATTTTTGAGCCCAAGACCCGCCATGGTGGGGAATTGAACCCTGGTCCCGGACTAGACCTCTGCATCAGGGTCTGCCACTCTAATCATTGAGCCACACTTGTCCACTCATTGAGCCACACTTCTCCACACTACACAGTCCCACTCTGTGGTATATGTCCTGCTCCTTATGCAAACATGCGTGTGTTGAGGCTCGCACTATCTTTGTAGCAGAATTTCATAGTTAAACTAATTATAACAGCAATATGCGCCCAATACCTTCCAGGAACACTTGCTACAGAGCATGGGCCGGGGGGTGAAGCCGGACCCGTGCAGAAACCCTCCTGGGTAGCGGTAACACGGGAATCCTGCGAAAGGGAGGGTGCACACGATTGGGCGCCCTCCAAAGGCTGGTTGATGGCTCAATCAGGGCACAAGAGGTCAAGCGGGGCTGGTGGGGTCAAAAGGGGCTAGGTTCCCCGTTTGGCACAAGAAGCCCAACAGCCCAGCAGAATCGGATCCACTGGCCCGGAAGTAGTGAGGACACTACGCAGAAGAAGCACGGTCAGCCGCATCAATCAGCCGAAGGAGCCGCAAAATTTCGATGCAGCTGGATCTTGAGTAGGGGTGGGCGGAATTTGCGAAAGCGACTTCCGCAAATTATCGCGAAAATGTTTAAAATCTCCGCAAACACGCGGAAATTTTGCGAAGATGCGGAAGTTTTTTTCCCGCCCGTTCGTGGTATTTTCTGCGTGTTCGCGGCTCGCCAACTTACCCATGCGGTTGCTTGCGGGCGCGGCCATCTTGTTTTCACTCTTCTCGCGGTGCATGATCGCGAGAAGAAAGACGTGATCGCGCGACGCATGACGTTACTGCGGGCGCGAACTGTCGCGAGACAGCGCAAATGGCTACAAACAATCCAACATCTTGTGGAGAACGCGACCGGATCGGGAAAACTTGTCGGTGAACGCGGGGATTCAGGTAAGGCAATCGCGCGCGCGCGAGAATGTATTATTTTACAGCGCGAGCAAGAACCAAATTATCGCTAAACTGCAGAATGCGGAAATTTTGACATTTTCGCGCTCTCCGCGGAATGTGAAAATGTCAAATTATCGCAATTTCCGCGAGCGGAACGGAAATTTAGCCCAGGCCTAATCTTGAGTGCACCACTCTCCGCTGCTGCCTGCGCCTTCAAGGAGAACAGGAAGCAGCTAGGCGGGGAGCTTCTATTCACAGCATCAGTGGATCCGGACGTGGAATCGGAACAAGGCCAGCGGCTGGGGATTTATTTGGGCACCTCTCTGTGTGGTTTCCCATGGCTTCCCTGGGGCGCTTGGGAGCCTTCTGCGGCACTCGCAGTTGGAGTGAGGGGAGGCCCTGGGGGACTACAGCAATTGCCTTTCTGGCAAAGGGGTGTGAGCCTGGTGGCAAGGACAAAGAAAAATAACCGGTGGGGAAACTGGTTGGAACCAGTTTGAGCGCAGCATCAGCCTCTGGGTTTAGCCATAGTTAGCTGGGCTCCCAAGTATGAGTGCAAGCTTGTAGCCATCCTGGTACATACCGGGAAATGGTTGCTGCATCCAGGGTAATTTGTGGGCTATATCTACAAAAGGAGATGGTGGTAAAATGCGGCGCTACCGGGAGGAGCAAGAAGCCCTGCACAGACAAAAGGCCCGTAGGAGGCACCAGGAGGACGCCGGACCAGAACTGGATTGTGACCTGGAGCTTCTGCTGGAGAAGGCCAGAGAATTGGTGGCCATTAAGGGCAAGGACTGGGTAGATAAAAACATGGGGGTACCACCTGCCAGGAAAAGGGCAGGGCTGGCACGTGTTGCATCATCACTCCTCGGACCCGGTAAAAAGGGTCAGGCAAACCAAATGTTGGCCCCTGCAGGACCGGAAAAAAGAGTGCCAGGAGCAACGCCACCCCTGCAAGGTCCAGGAACAAAGGCCTAAAGTGGGGGGGGGGGGGCAGTGAAATCCGGTGGAAAAGGGCCAAAGAGAGTTCAGCAGCCTCCCACCACGGCCTCACCTACAAAGGTAAGTAGAGAATCGGACACAGATGAAGTCAGCAGTGGTGATGAGGGGTCAGAAGAACCATGAGGCGAGCTGGATCGAGCACAGATAATAATTAAGGTGAGCAACAAGCGCTGATTGGGGGGGCAGGCAGCGCAACAAAAATGACCAAAGAGGGCCGGACCAGGAGAGGGAATACCTAGGCAGATGGCAAATTATGATACACAGTTAGGGGGGTCTCTCCCCCTTTGCCAACACACCCTGGGGAAGCATGGGGACGAACGCAGGCACACCCAGCGGCATGGATCCCCTAGTGCCAGTGGCCCAGGCCGGGCACCCCACAGTGCGGGGGCCCCAAGGGGGGACATGACACGACGCAGGGGTCAGTGAGCCCAGCCAACCTAAGAGGCACACAAAGGGGCAAAAGGACAAAAGCAAAGAAACATCGGGCGCAGAGGATGCCACCCAGGGGAACCAAGGTGCCACAGCTAGACCTGAGGGAGCCCAGGCAGCGGTTGGTGAGAAGAGGGGAGGACCGGGACCCAGCAGTGAAACTCGAAAGCAAGTACTTACTTCCCTCCCCGAGTGACACGCCCACTATCACGAAGCTACTGGGTTTATCAAACCTCATCCCACTGCCAGTGAAGGAGAGAATTTTGCGTAAAGAGTACACAGACATTTTTTCATTGCTGGAGGTGCACAAGGCAGGGTTAGACCTAACAGTGCAGGACAAAAGGACGAGGGATAGGCACAAGCCAAGGGTGGGGAAAACAATAGAAAACTGGCTGCGGGCCTTTAGAACGCTGGCATGCGTAGTCATAGAAAAAACTCAAACAGTGTAGCAGCCCTAATCCTGTATGAGCAAAATGTGCATGATGCACAACAGAGGTACCAGGGAGAAGCTTGATTAAGATATGATTAAGACTTCAGGGAGAAAATGCAAACCTGGCCAACGATAGAATGGGACTGCCAGGATATGGAGGGCTTCACAATGCACATAAGTTGCAGCCAGGGAAGGGCTGGGCGCATGGGAACCCAATTTTCGATCCTCAGGGTTTATAGGGAAATATGAAGGGAGGGGACAAGGGTGGAAAAGCATGGCCGGCGGAAGGCATGAAAAATCACGGATGGGGACATGCTGGAAATACGACAAAGATGAGTGCAAATTGGGAGGCGCATGCAGGTTTAACCCCTTCAGCGCGGCGCGGATTTCCGCGCCACGCTGAAGGTTCCGTGCGCGGGCGGGGCCATGACGGAACGGTTCCGTCATGCGCACAGCGCAACCGACGTGCATGACGGAACCGCTCCGTCATGCGCGTTGAAGGGGTTAAAAACAGCTGTCGGAAATGCGGGGGCAACCATTCGGCAACACAGTGCAGGCAATCACAAGGGGCAGGTAACAACAGAGATAAAGGCAACACAAAGAAACAGTAATGGAGGCACAGCAACGCCATGGGGTAAGGGTGAGTCAGGCTGGGGAGGAACACTATCCCCTCCAGTAAGAACGAAAGCACTGATTACATTGCTAGGCGACTACCCAAAGGCAACAGACAGGAAATACTTAGTGGACGCATTCACATTCGGTTTTCCCATCCCCTATAAGGGTCCAGTGGAACCACGGCTTAGCTGCAACCTTAAGTGCATACAGGATAACCCAGAAGTAGCCAGGTAGATGGTTGACAAGGAGGTCCAGTTAGGGAGGGTGGCTGGGCCATTCCCCCTCCCCCCTATACCTAGCCTAATGATTTAATCGTTAGGAGTGGTTCCTAAGAAAGAGCTAGGTAAATTCTGGCTCATACACCACCTGTCACACCCACATGGGGATTCCATCAATGACTGGTTGGAGAGGGACAGCTGCTCAGTAGCTTACGCCTCACTAGATGACGCAATAGAACTAATCAAGCAGGCAGGAAGTGGAGCCCTGTTAGCCAAAACAAATATAAAATCAGCATTCCGCCTGCTGCTAGTCCACCCAGAGAGTTATCATCTCCTAGGTTTCCAACTAGACGGAAACTATTACTACGACAAGTGTTTACCCATGGGCTGTGCCATATCCTGCCCCTATTTAGAGGTGTTTAGCAGTTTCCTGGAGTGGGCCCTGGGTACACGCCACCTGGAAGGGGGGCAGGTGCACTACTTGGACGACTTCCTTTTCATCAGGAGGGCAGTGACGGGGGAATGCGCAGACCTTCTGCACCTGTTCGTAGGTTTGGCAGATAAACCTGGAGTCCCACTAGCACCAGACAAGACAGAGGGGCTGACCACCAAGCTGTCCTTCCTCGGGATAGAACTAGATTCAGTGGGAGGAACATGCAAGCTACCGCCCAACAAGGTAGCAGATCTGCGCACGATAGTAAGGCGGCTACAGCAGCAGAAAAAAGCAACACTAGGAGAAATACAACAACTGCTGGGGAAGCTGAACTTCACCACAAGAGTCATCACCGAGGGCGACCCTTCACCAGGCGCTTGGCCTGGTTGACCAAGGGCGTAGCACGGAAGCACCACAGGGTGTGCCTGACACAAGTGGGTGAAAGAAGACTTAGGCCAATGGGACAATTTCCTGGCCAATTTCAATGGCAAGCTCATGTGGCGGGAATCCTGGGTGGGGGCAGAACAACTAGAACTCTAAACTGATGCTGCCGGCGGTCACGGCTTTGGGGTCATCCAGGCCTACTTGCAGCTAGTAGGGCAGGAGCAGGGGCCACTATTCAGGCAGTTTCATTTTGTCGCAATGATATGGAGGGCTCTAGCGAAGAACAGATTTGTGCCGGGGAATTTGGGTCGCACTCATTCCGGATAGGGGCAGCAACCACTGCAGCTAACCTGGGTCTGGGCGCCGAGCCAATCAACAAGTTTTGGCGGTAGGCATCGAGCACTTTTAAAAAAATACATTCGCCCTACGGATTACTGAGTTTGGTCTAATCCTCCCCTTCCCCCGCCTAGGTACGCCGGTGGGTCGCAAGAAAGTATGGATCATGGGCCACTCGTACATAACCAGGGTGCAGCAGTGGGCAGCAGCACATAGCAAGTTCAAGGGGATCTGGCTCCGCAACACAGAGTTGACATGGCTAGGGCAATCCGGAATGAAATGGGACCAGATGCTGCCTGCAGTGCAGAAGGCACTCCGGAGAGGGGGTAACGACCTGGCAGCCATGGGGAGAAGAGAACTATTGGAGTAATAGTTCGCAAAGCATGGAGGGGAGCCATCAACAATGGGCAGTTGAAAAGTCTAGAAGCAAACTGAACATTACAATGCTGAGAGTATGTAGGGCAAACAGCTGGGGGTTTGTGAGGCATAGGTTAATTATCCTAAGGTCCCCGGGCTACCATCTAGAGGACAGTGTGCACCTAACTGGGGTAGGCATGGACATATTCATACTCAACATGGTAGGGGTCCTGGAGCAAGTGGATTTTTCTTGAGCGGGGGTAGTAGGGGAGCAGCCTTCGATCGTGAAACCGTTGGAAGCAAGGAGGAAGAAACCCAGAAAAAGATCCAAAGGGGAAATACCATAGGTAGAACAGCCACTCATATAGGGTCCTTGCGATGCCTCATGGCAGGGAAACAGGGTGATCAGGTGACAGCACACAGACCCAGGCAGAGTAGATGATGCTCGCACAGTGTCCTTCGGATGCTTCAAGGCAGGGGCACTGGGGAGCCGGCAAGTGTCCAGCAAAAGGTCCAAGCAAGTGTAACTGTACTTGCAGCCCGGGCTGGTCCTAGTGGGCGCTCACAATAGTTCTAGCTAGGGAAGCCTGGAACTGTGAACACTGACACTTTGCATAAGGGGCACATCGGACAAGGTTAGTGCTGTCATAAAAGGTCAGAACCAAATGTAAAAGTATGATGTAATTTGACATGGAGGATATGAATGACCAACCAATAAGTTGTGAGATGTATAATTCATGTTTGAAATAAAACTGCAGCCTTTCTATGCACCATATCATGTTGCCACTGGAATGATTAATGGGAGGAGGAAAGGACGCATGTGTGTAGGACACCCAGGGTGAATGGGGGAGCATGCCCCTTGGGAGGGGTTTTCACTCATACCTCCTATGACGGCCACTTACAGGGCTTCATTTCCAATATGGACATATGAGATGTTAGTGTTGAATGCCTGTCTCCGCCCAGGCTGCCCAACTGCTCATCACCAGTGTTGAGATCATCATAAAAACAAAGTGGGCACTTCAGTTACGGTTGACTCGTGTTTATTAGTTGCAGCACACACCAACCCTAAACAGCATCCTGCATCTCCAGCTCCTTGCCTCAACTGTCGCTATGGAACCCACAGAACCCAGATAGATGGACTCCAGCATGAAATGCTTAACATGTCATTAGTGATGGAGAAATGACACATACCCTTCAAGTATACATAACAGTAATGTAATGTTTTTCTCAATTATATCAAGATCAGATGAATCAATTACACCTTAACATGTATAAACTCTATAATTACGATAGATTCATAATATGTTTGATATTATGGTAGCAGCTAGTTTTCTTTTATGAGAGACTAATCAGTCATGATGAAATGTTAATTTTCATGTGTGTAGTCATGAGTTAAACAGACATTTCCAAAAGGTGTTTATCTTTCATTTTAATTCCAATTGGGATATGCTGGTACATATTGGGTAGAAAAATACATTTCTTTTTTCAAATACACTATCACTGGGGCAAGCTGGAACAGCAAAGTTAATAGAACAAATAAGTAAATAATGCTAATGATAGAACAATTTGTGAAATGCTACTTGTAGAGCTATTTGAGAATAGCTATTGTTGTGTGTTGCCCACACTGAAAGCAAGAGTACTAAATATAGTTATTTGTTCCATATTATCAACTACATATCTGGCTGTCTGCATCATGGACGTCAATTATGGATAATCAGGGGAAGCCATGATCTCACCTCAGCTACCCCAGGCAAGTTTGGGAATTAAAGTTCATGGTTTACAGAAATTAAAGTGGAGCTGATCTTCAAGTACTTGTACGTATATCATTAGTAATTGCCAGATTAGGAGCGCAGAAATGAGTTTACTATATTCTTCACATTGGATGCCTGATAAGGAGATCCATGATTTGCCTCTTGATTGCAATACCTTTTCACATACTCTTAATTTTCCAATATGATACAAAGATAAATAGTCTCATCCTATTGGGAACATGGTGGTATCCCAACATGTATTCATGTTAACAGTTTTAGCATGGGGCCAAACATCAAGCTCTTGGGACTGAATATTTCTTTTTATCATCTGGACAAGGACTTTGGAGTCCACTGCACTTTTTGGGAAACTGCAATTCTTTATTGGGTCTTACAATGGCATGTTTCCTTTTGTTGTAAGTCCATTATCAGTTGGACGATCAAATCAATAAAAACTCTCCTTTTTAGGTCTGGCATGAAAGTGCAGCTGTCTGCAACCAATTCCATAAAAATATATATCAAATGGGCTTTGGCACCACCTATAGAAGTGTGAATATCTTACATCATTCAATTGGGAATGTGATTTATCATGCTATCTTCTAGAAGGTGCTTCCGTAGGAATACATTAAGGACCCCTTTAGACCTGATGAGCTTACGGTCAAACTGTTATATTGAATTTGTTGACTCCTATAAACATTCTACACAGAAATTGGCCCTCTTTGGCCACTTTATCCCGTTCAAGGCAAAGCTATTAGTTCTGTCTTAAATATGACAAAAGGCACTTGTGTATGCAATAAATACAAACAGCGTTTGTGCATGCCTGTGTTTGCAAGCTTTATTATATTAAAGGCATACCTTTTAGCTTTGCTTTGTTGTTCTAACAAACTTATTTACAGCTTCGAGATTTTAGAATATTTTATACACAACTCTACCTGAAATTCTCCTCTGCATCAGACATCTAATGCCTCAATCACTGCTGAATCATCATCCAGATCTAGATGTAGAGCACCTACCTGGCTCTCATCCCAACAAAAGCAGAAGTCCTGTTAGTTTTTTTCAAGAAAAAGAACCAGTCCAAATCTGATTTAATCAATGGTTGATGTTATGCTTGTCTTTGACCCTGTACAATATGCTCGACTGCCTTACGGCTTGGTTTGCACTATAGAAATACCACATACACACACACACACACACACATATATATATATATATTTATATTTATATATATATATATATATATATTTATCCTAAAAGCATATTAGGAAATAGTGACTGATTGTATAAAGAAAAAGAAATGCAATTTTCAAAAAATCTCAAATGAACTAAGTCTTATAATTTTATAGAGTATATTTTCTTATATATGTAATAGGGAATTCTAATTACTATATATGTGATTTATTAGTGATTTTAAACTAATGAATTATAAGTTGGTCTGACCAAATGCAAGTGATGTTATCGATTTATGCAGTCTTTTCACTATATCCATTGATTTAAACAAACCATGTGACCCTTTTTGTGTGTTTAAAACTGGTGTTTTTTATTGACTTCCCAGTGTGAGAAAGGCAAGTGTGCCGAAACGCGTCAAGCTGATTTAATAAACTTAAGCTGAATGGTGAAGCTCACCCAAGTGTCGGAGTCTGATTTCTGCGGTGGAATCGGAGGTGGTTTGAATATGTATATATATATATATATATACATCAAACAAATGTTTAGCCCAAAACGAAAGAAGCCTCCAGACAGGTAAGTAATTCGATCTTGTCTTGCTGAAAGCAGTTTGCAAACAGACAGCGGTAGGATACAAGCATCAGCAATGTGCACAGCCAGACGCGTTTCAGGAGTTGATCCTTTCTTCAGTGGCTGAAACCGCTAAGTGAAAAAGACAGAGTTTTCATGCACTTTTTAAATCCACGGACCTGCCCAGTGGGTGTGGCCAGAACATGGCCTTCTGGTTCATGCAGTAATAAAGGTTCAAATCTCAAGTGAGTCTGTCTTATAAACTGGCGGAAAATAAAGGAGTAATTTTGCCCAAGTGGGTTAGATGCTATGACCCACTGCAATGTCTGCCTCGCTTTCCAACTGCCGCCAATCGACCATTGCCTCCCGTATATTTGCTGACACCATCGTGGCACCAACTCCGGCCCGCCCAGAAGCGGTGGGCTTCTTTCCGCGACCGGACTATGGTCGCTATTCATCAAACAAATGTTTAGCCCAAAACGAAAGAAGCCTCCAGACAGGTAAGTAATTCGATCTTGGTTTACTGGAAGCAGTTTGCAAACAGACAGCGGTATATATATATGTATTCACAGAAAAAAACATAGGTTTCAGGGGTGTTATAGTTATCTGTCCATTTCACTCGTACAAAACCATAGAAATTCCTCCGTTATAGTTAGTTCTGCTGACTATAACTCGCGCACCTGCAATGCACTGCTGATGATGTCACATATTGCATCATTCATGACATGGTCAGTGACATCACTGATGACATCACTGATGACATCTCAAATGACATCACTGATGACATCATCCACATAACAATCTGATACACCTCATCATACACTAGTATAACCTTTCATCACTCACTGTAAAATACAAAGTACCATATTTGAAACCATTGACACACCAATACCAGTAACTACATACCCACTCACTGATTCCTAAGTCTACACACACAACTACCTATTCAACAACAGACTCATTTATACATGCAGTCACTAATTAATAGAACACTATCAAATGCACGTATACAAATATATAGACATTGACACATCAGCAGTCATCCTAGTTGGTTATGCAGTCATCCTACTCACTCATGAAAAAAATTAATCACACTTACATTTACTCACACAATTATCCAACAACACCTAATTTATTCAAAAACATAGTAACTCATAGTTAATATGTTAAAAAATCACCATTACAATTAAACACTCATTCATATAGTTACTCTCACAATCACTGACTCTTACACATACTTATTTATATACACCAACTCTCACATACAATGCCTTTTTTTTTTTACTTTGTTGAAGATGTACAACTAAAACATATATTCGCTCACCAACACACAAATAAATACACTCAGTCACCCAAACAACTGTTTCCACATGCACTCTTCAACCTATACACCAGTCAATCTACCATTCAAAAATCTATGCATAGAGTTACACACACCCCATCCAACCACACACAAACTCAGTGTCCCATACAAATACTCACCCTACTAATCAATAACTAATATACACACTCATGTAGTTAGGGACCAACTGATGCAGCATGTTATACAACAACAGAGACAGTGATGCACCCATTCACATAGTTTAGTTACTAATCCATGTATTAAGTGAGACACTTTTAATTACTCACTTAAACAGACAGACAGCTACTAAATCCTCCATCCAGACAGTTATATATCCACTCAATCTTCAATACAGATTGGTATATATATAATACATATTTAACTTTCAAACTAAACCACATTCACTGGATGATGTCATCAGTGATGTCATTTGAGATGTCATCAGTGATGTCACTGATCATGTCATGAATGATGCAATATGTAACATCATCAGCAGTGCATTACGGGCACACGAGTTATAGTTAGCAGAACTAACTATAATGGAGGAATTTCAATGGTTTTGTTCGAGTGAAATGTCCAGCTAACTATAACACCGCTAAAACCTATTGTTTTTTCAGTGAATTTCTAAGGTTTTTTAAATGCTAATTCCTAACTATATCAGGCCTGAAACCCATAGTTTTTTCAGTGAATTTCAAAGGTTTTTTAAATGCTAATTCCTAACTATATCAGGCCTGAAACCTATGGTTTTTTCAGTGAATTTCAAAGGTTTTGTAAATGACAATTTTTTATGTATTAATTGTTATACTGTATTTTTTATACTGATTTTCTACATTGTTTAAACTGTTTATTTTTAGATATTTTATTTTTTTAAATACATTATACATTACAATACAAAATATACTTTCTCAGAATGAATTACTTTAGTTTAAATACTTTGCAAATAGGCAATAGACTTTTAAGTACAGTAGTTACAGTTGTTGCAATGGGCAACACAATTTCAAACACAAAGCAACATTGAGCTCAATGTGAATTTCTAGACAAATGCAATTAGTTACTTTATGGATTACTTTTCCAACCACAGGACTGGATGCTAGATTCAGTCCTTGGACATCGCCTGTAAACAGTTGAGTAAAAGTGTTTTGGTTACAGTAGTGATTTTTAAGGATTATTATTGTATTTTAACCTCTTCTATGCCCATGACGAGATAGTCTCGTCATGGAGCACGGTTGCGCTGTGCCCATGACGAATCTATCTCGTCATGGACCCCGCCCGCTAATGAAAGGCCCGGCACAGGAGGGGGAAAGGGTGGGGCACTGAAGGGGTTAAGAGTTGACACTGAACATTTTTCACATAGAATCACCAATGTTATCCTATGGCAGAAAATTCACTTAGCAGGTAAGTAGTGTTATCGTTACTTTTTCTTACTCAGTGGAGGATCCTGGATCCAGCACAGGTGGATCTCCTGTAAACAGTTGAAAGAATGTGTTTAAGTCATACAGACGACTTTTTAGGAATATTTTCAGTTTGTGAAAATATACACTTTGAAACTTTTCTACTTAAAAGCACACAATGGATTTCTATGGAAGGAAATACAAGTTACTGTTAAGTACGCTTAAAATTACTTTTCAGGGTCAGTGCTGGTCTAAAATATGCAGCCCTGGGTTCTCTCCTGATAACAGGTGAGTAAATTGGAATTCGTAGTTCGGCTGATTTTAGAGGAATATTTGTACGTTTCAAAAATGGACACTTAGAAACTTTTCTGGTGAAAACCACACAATGGATTCCTATGGAAGGAAATACAAGTTACTGGTAAGTATGCTTAGAATTACTTTTCAGGGTCAGTGCTGGTCTAAAAGATGCAGCCCTGGGTTCTCTCCTGATAACAGGTGAGTAAATCATAATTCGTAGTTCACCTGATTTTAGAGGAATATTTGTACGTTTCAAAAATGGACACTAGAAACTTTACTGCTGAAAACCACACAATGGATTCCTATGGGAAGAAATACAAGTTACTGGTAAGTACGTTTAGAATTACTTTTCTGGGTCAGTGCTGGTCTAAAAGATGCAGCACTGGGTTCTCTCCTGATAACAGGTGAGTAAATCAGAATTTGTAGTTCAGCTGATTTTAGAGGAATATTTGTATGTTTCAAAAATGAACACTTAGAAACTTTTCTGCTGAAAAGCACACAATGGATTCCTATGGAAAGAAATACAAGTTACTGGTAAGTACGCTTAGAATTACATTTCAGGGTCAGTGCTGGTCTAAAAGATGCAGCACTGGGTTCTCTCCTGATAACAGGTGAGTAAATCGGAATTCACAGTTTGGCTGATTTTAGAGGAATATATGTACGTTTCAAAAATGGACAAAGAAACTTTTCTGCTGAAACCACACAATGGATTCCTATGGAAGGAAATTCAAGTTACTGGTAACTAAGCTTAGAATTATTTTTCAGGGTCAGTGCTGGGCTAAAAGATGCAGCCCTGAGTTCTCTCCTGATAACAGGTGAGTAAATTGGAATTCGTAGTTCGGCTGTTTTTAGAGGAATATTTGTACGTTTCAAAAGTGGACACTTAGAAACTTTTCTGGTGAAAACCACACAATGGATTCCTGTGGAAGGAAATATAAGTTACTGGTAAGAATGCTTAGAATTACTTTTCAGGGTCAGTGCTGGTCTAAAAGATGCAGCCCTGGGTTCTCTCCTGATAACAGGTGAGTAAATAGGAATTCGTAGTTTGGCTGATTTTAGAGGAATATTTGTACGTTTCAAAAATGGACAAAGAAACTTTTCTGCTGAAACCACACAATGGATTCCTATGGTAGGAAATTCAAGTTACTGGTAAGTAAGCTTAGAATTATTTTTCAGGGTCATTGCTAGGCTAAAAGATGCAGCCCTGGGTTCTCTCCTGATAACAGGTTAGTAAATCGTAATTCGTAGTTCGGATGATTTTAGAGGAATATTTGTACAATGGTAAAGGAAGGGGCCGGGGCCTGAGGTGATGTGTGCAAACATGCCCTGTGGCGCGTTTTAAGTTGGGGAATTAATTCCTCTTCAATCCTGCGGTCCCCTGGGGGCCAACTAGCCCAAAAGGTACCTCCAGTATGTGTCAGGGAGCTGCGTTGCAGATAGGTGTTCAGAGGCCACGTCCCTTTTTACAACACTCTGCAACGCAGCTCCGTTGCGCTTCCTGGAGGTACCTGGTGGGCTAGTTGGCCCCTAGGGGACCTCTGGATTGAAGAGGAATTAATTCCCCAACTTAAAACGCGCCACAGGGCGTGTTTGCTCACATATCACCTCAGGCCCCGCCCCCTACCTTCACCACTGTGCAAACACGCCCGTGGCGTGTTTTAAGTTGGGGGATTAAGTCCCCTTGAATCCTGAGGTCCCCTGGTGGCCAACTTGCCCACCAGGTACCTCCAGTATGCTCCAGGGAGCTGCATTGCAGAGAGGTGTTCAGAGGCCACGCCCCTTTTACAACACTTTGCAACGCAGCTCCGTGGCGCTTGCTGGAGGTACCTGGTGCACTAGTTGGCCCCTAGGGGACCTCTCGATTGATGAGGAATGAATTCCCCAACTTAAAATGCGCCACAGGGCGTGTTTGCAAAGTATCACCTCAGGCCCCGCCCCTACCTTCACCACTATGCAAACGCGCCCGTGGGGTGTTTTAAGTTGGGGGATTAAGTCCCCTTGAATCCTGAGGTCCCCTAGCGGCCAACTAGGCCACCAGGTACCTCCAGTAAGCGCCACGGAGCTGCGTTGCAGAGGTGTAAAAAAGGGCGTGGCCTCATTACACCTTTCTGCAACGCAGCCCCCTGGCGCATACTGGCCCGATCCCGTTTTTTTTCCTTCATTTTTTTTAGAAGGGGGGCTGTGTAGCCCCCCTTTTTTTCTATTTTTTTGGCCCTGGGGACCCCATCCCCCAGGGCCTGACCCCAATTTTTATATATGAAAAAAAAAATTCGGGAAGGGGTCCATGTGGCCCCACGCCCGAATCCATAATTTGCCCCGGGGACCCCATCCCCCGGGGCATGGGCCTTTTTAAAAAACAAATTTATGGAGGGGGGCTTTGTAGCCCCCCTCCACTGGCCACTTTAAGGCCCTGGGAAACCCATTCCCTGGAGCCGGCCTGTGTTTAAAAACATTTTTTATTTAATGGGGGAGGGGGCCACGTGGCCCCCCTCCCGGGCCACTTCTGACCCCAGGGACCCCATCCCACGGGGCCTTGCCTCTCGTTGGAGACTGTGGGGGTGTCCCCAATCCCCCCACGGTTCCAGCTGGCTCCCCGCCTCCTGCGGGAGCCGGCATTGCTTTTCCACATGGGGAGCAGCTAACACGCTGCTCCCCATGTGGAAAAGCAATCTGCTTTGCTTCATTGAAGCGAGAGCAAGTTTCTCTGCTTACGCTTCAATGAAGCAAAGCAGTTTGCTATGGCAGGGTGGGCGCCGCGAGGCTCTCGCCCTGCCATTGCAAACAGCAGTGTCCCGGAGGTTGGCACCCCGGGACACTGCAGGAGCCGGCCCTGGGGGGTGGCAGTCATCGGGGCCAATACAAGGCTCCTAGAGGCCCCCCTCCCACTTGTACAAGTTGCCGCCCCGGGGGTGGCGGTCCCTGGGGCCTGGGGGGCCTGAGAGTGCCCCCACATCAAATTGTTTTAAGCCCCAGGGGCAGCGGTCCCTGGGGGGCCGTGAGCCCCCATGCATATAAAATCTTCGAGCCCGGGGGGGGTGGCAATCCCTGGAGCAGTGTTGGGGAGATTGGGACCCCCGATACTTTTTTTTTAATTATGCCCCCGGGATTTGGCCCCCGGGGGCAAATTAGAATATTCGGCCGAAATTCACGCTGGGTGCGCGAATCTCGCCGATTTTTTTTATTTTTTTTTATTCTTTTTTGGGCCCTGGGGGTCCTTGTGGGACCCCCTGAGCATGCCTATGGGGTCAGGGTGTTTCTACCCTGCCCCCTTTTTGCGTTTTTTAGGTGTCTTGTGCCTCGGTTTTACCGAGGCACAAGATGGCTGCCAACACTTCCTGATCTGGAGTGTTGACAGCCAATTAGAATACAGCTCGTGCACGGCAGGGTGCACGCTGGATGCGGGGAGGGTGCGTGGATCCTCCGAGGCCATAGATATATCTATGATTTTTCTTTTGATTTTCTCAGGAACTACTAAATGGATTTACACCATTTAAGCAAAAGGCACGAGTCTGAACTGAGGACTACCTCTTTGCCAAATTTGGTATAATTCTGTTCAGCAGTTCAGGCTGTAGCTGCGTAAACAGGTCCTATGGGAAATTGCATGGGGAAAACACGTTTTGGGTCCCCCCTTTTTTCTCGGCCCCCGCTTGACGAATCACCGTTTCAGGATAGGAGCGGACCGGAGCTGGACAAAAGTTTGGAAAATTTCGCGAAGATTTGTCAATCGGCGCCAACGTTATTCCAAATAGAATGTTGCGGATTTCCTATGGAAAATAAGTCCTAACTATATCCACCTACTGGCGTCCGCCAGTAGGTAATATATATATATACCAGTAGGTAGTTATAGTTAGGACCTATTTTCCATAGGAAATCCACAACATTCTATTTGAAATAACGTTGGCGCCGATTGACGAATCTTCGCAAAATTTTCCAAACTTTTGGCCAGCTCCGGTACGCTCCTATGCTGAAAGGTGATTCGTCAAGCGGGGGCCGAGAAAAAAGTATATATATATATATATAGCTATCAGTCTCTCTCCAAAACGAAAAGAGTGTGACAACAGCTCTGGGGGATCAACAAAAAGGCTTTATTGATGTTAAAAGTGCTGGCAATCCAAGGGTCCCTGAAATGCTAGGCAGATGCGTTTCAGCCTTAATAAGCTTTCATCAGTGCCCCATTTCAGTGTCCTCGATGGTTCATGGGATCTGCCGCTCTGTTATTTAAAAGTGATCACTTGGAATTTTCTAATGAAGATTTTATTGCAAAGAGGCAATTGCCATGCCCTACGTGTTTCGGTCCAGTTCCTCGGACCTTGATCACAGGTTAAGGTTTAACAGAAACGTAGGCATTTTTTAGTTCTATTACCACAGTTACTTCCTGTTTGTAGGCAAAATTGCATGATGGTATATGTAGTTTGACAATAATAAAGTGCACAGTGCTTATGTACAGTTATTATAAATTGCAAAGAATGTAAATCGTGTAAATGTGCTACATAAAGTGAGGTTAAAAACTGTTTGTGAGGCATATTTTTAACATTTTTCAGCAGTTTTAAATTATAATACATTTTAGTTACATCACAGAATGTTCACCCAATTCAATATTTTTAATCTCTAGTGATTTCTTAATGGGGGTACTAGCAATTCTTTAGTCAGTTCCTTTGGGGTGGTTCTTGTATTTCTACTTTATCAATTCCACCAGTTCTTAATTAAAGCTCTCCAGTGAGCTTGTTCTATCTTTTCTCATTATGCTTTCGAGATGCATTTGGTGTTCTCTTTGCTTCTTTTATTCTTTTATCTTCGTTCTCTTTTCTATTTTATTTCTTTTGTTGTATCTTTTCTTTTCTTTTTCAACTTACTATTCCCACCCATTATATTCTTGTAATTTTTCTTCTTTTTCTTTTTTGTTGTTTTTTGTAGAGTCGGTCATTCCCTATTTTTTATTTTTTCATATCTTTTAACTGATGGATTTTTTCTTCTTGGGTTTCTTTAAACTTTTATGATTTCTTTTTTGTCTTGTTTCTTCTTCTACGCGGTTGTTTGTACCACTTGGTACCATGGGGGCGACATCTATTTTTCAACATCGATTTTGGCCATCATTAATTCAATTTTAAGGTTTTTATTTTTTTTATTTTTTTAAGATTTACATATAATTCTTCGTCTTGGTTAAGACCCCTTGGTGTTAATATCCTAAACGAGACAATGTGTTTAGACTCTTTTTGTCAGAGTAGTTTTTCACGATTACCGCCTCTTTCTGATTGAGGTATTTGTTCAATGGCCCAGAATTTTAAATCCTCCCATTTGCTGTTGTGAGCCTTTTTCATGTGTTTTGCAATGGCATTGGCACGATCATTGTTGTTTGTCACTCTGATATGTTCCAGGATTCTCTTTTTAATATCGCAGGTTGTGCTGCCAATATATTTTAATTTACAGGGACATTCCACCTTATAGATCACAAATTGGCTTTTTCATGTTATATGTTATTTGATTTTCCATTTCATATCATTGTGTTGTTCCACCTCTTTTTTGTGTACTGCGATATGACATGCCTTGTATTTGTTACTTGGCTAAAACACTTCAGCTTGAATCCACAAAAGTGATTGTTTTGCCTTAAAATGACTGTGCGTCAATTTGTCCCCTATGCTTTTTGCTTTTCTGTAGGTTATATTGGGATGGTCGACAATTATAGTGGATAATGTTGGATCCAATTGCAGGCTTCCCCGATGTTTTTCGATGGTTTTAGATAGGGTAATTGCTTCAGCACTATAAGTTGTTATTAGTCGTATTTTCTGTTGATTTTGATTTTATAATCTTTTCTTTGAGTCTTGTAAGATTTCCATGCATTTCTGTTTTTTCACTCTCTACAGACTTTTATTAATAACTTTCAATGGATATATTCATTTTTTGAATCTCATTGAGGCTGCTTGGCTGTGCTTATCAAATTCTTCATCTGACAAACAATTTCTTCGGAGCTGTAAGAATTCGCCATACGGAATACTCCATTTCAGTGAGTCTTGGTGAAAGCTTTCAGCATGCATGATTGCATTAGTTGCTGTTGTCCTGCGATACAATGTTGTCTGTAGTAGATTATACTCTACATAGATTTTGGTATCCAGGAAAGCTATTTTTTTGGCGCTGATGTCATATGTGAACTTCAATTTAGCTTTATTTATATTCAATATTCCAAAATATGTGGCAAATTCTTTCTCCGTGCAATCCCAGATGATGATGAGGTCATCTATGAAACGTAGCCATGAAATTATCTTCTCCATGTTGCAGTCATTTTTTGGTGCCCAAGCTATTTTTTTTCCAACCATCCCATTACCAGGTTTGCATAATTTGAGGAAAAATAAAAACCCATAGTGGTTCCTTTGATTTGTTTATAAAAAAGAAAGATGTTGTTGTTCGGGCAAAGTTTAATCATTTCTATTAGCTTCTCATTATGTTGTTGATATTGTATATTTCTTTTGCCCAAAAAGAATTTGCAGGCCTTTATTTCAATTTGATGTTCGATATTCGTGTATAATGAGATGACGTCCATGGTTATTAGTTTGTAATTAGTTTGCCATGAAATTCCCTCCAATTTTTGTAAGAGGTCAGCTGTATCACGTAAGTAGGAGCTTAGATCTTTTACTAAGGGGGAGAGGAAGTAGTCAATGTAATTTGATACATTAGAAAATTCCAAGTGGTGCAGTCTCATACATTGCCTTCGACGAATTCTGGTAAAAATTTGTGACCGGCATGGCTCTGCCGGAGAGAGCACGCACCGCCCGAGAAAAATGGCACCGACGTCCGAACCTGGACTTCAACCGGCAGGATTATATATGTGTATATATATATATATATATATATATATATATATATATATATATATATATATATATATATATATATTATCTACTGCCGGTCGCCAGTAGATAGTTATAGTTAGGACCGTGCTTCCATAGGAAATCCGCAACATTCTATTTGGAATAACTTTGGCGCCGGTTGACGAATCCTCGCGAAATTTTCAAAATTGGTGGGGCGCTCTGCTCCGCTCCTACCCTGAAAGTCTCGAGGGGATTCATCAAGCGGGGGCTGAGAAAAAAGGGGGGTCCCAAAACACGTTTTCCCCATGCAATTTTCCATAGGGACCTTTAGTCCAAGGTACAGCCCGAACGGCTGAACAGAATTACTTGAAATTTGGCAAAGAGGTAGTCCTCAGGTCAGGGAAGTGCCTTTTGCAGGTCTGGTGTCAATCTGTTCAGTAGTTCCTGAGAAAATCAAAAGTAAAATCACATATATATGTGGGCGGAGCCTAACCACACATCTCATCCTGAGATCTGATTGGCTGTCAGTACTTCATCCAAGAAGTGTTGGCAGCCATCTTGGGACCAATATACATGATAGCACCTCATTAAAAAGCATTGCAGTTAATAGAAGGTTTTAAGACTTTAGTTACATTATAAATCATTTGTTGATGGTACCATACTCATTTTAGGAATTGTGGTATGTTCTAAGGTGATTTCACCATGTGAAAATGCCTTCTGCTGGGATATCATGATTGAGAGAAAAATATTTTCTCATGCTTTTCCCACAGAGGTTTAGAAGGTGATCTATAAGCTAAACTGAGAGCATATTTTCTGTAAATTCACATTATCTTTCTCAGTCATGTGAGAATGAAGTCTGACATTCTCAGTAAAACATGTACATCCAACAAGGGCAGAGACTGTCAGTTGATTCCTTTGTGTTCTACTGCAGCTTCCCAGAGTGTTCCAAAGAACTACTAGAGCGCTAACAGTCCTACTTATGATAAACGTATGGCACACCTGAAGCCATCTTGCTTGGAATAAAGTGGTAACTCTTAAAACATTTAATTTAAAAAGGAACAAAATAAGGGGGTTCATTTTTCCATAAAAAGTATGATTAGTGCTGCAGAAAGAAAAATTAGGGCACATTTTGAGTGACTTCTCAAATCCCCTTCTATTTCATTAAAAAATTCTGACATGCAGACTGAAACATGCACTTTCAATACCAGCAGCAGTTTTCCCTGGTGAGCAGTAGCTTTACTACAGTGATCTAATGAGCAAAAAGAGTGCTAACATTCTGAATTTATGGCAAATGTGTGACACATCTGAATGCCTTCTTGATGGAATCAAACTAAAAAACTGAAAGTATTTCCTACTGAGGAGACTGCAGTAAATGAGGAAATTAGGAATCTTCGTAACAAATAAGTCTCCCAAGATGGCCACCAGAGACAAAAGAGCCCAAATGTAGCCCAAATATCACCCAGATGTAGCCCAAGTATAGCCCAATGACAGATTGTCCCAGAGTGTTCTTAAAAACAACTAGAGCGCTTACTGTCTTCATTATGACAAAAGTATGGCACACCTGAAGCCATCTTGATTGGCATAAACTGGTAACACTTAAAACATTTAATTTAAAAAGGAACACAATGAGGGGGTTCATTATGCCATAGAAATTATGATTAATGCTGAGGAAAGAAAATGAGGTCACATTTTGAGTGACTTCTCAAATCCTCTTCTATTTCATTCAAAAATTCTGACATGCAGACTAAAACATGCACTTTTAATACCAGGAGCAGACTTCCAGTTTTACTACAGTGATGTAATGAGCAACTAGAGTGGTAACATTCAGAATGTATGGCAAATGTGTGACATATCTGTATACCTTCATGATGGAATCAAAGTAAAAAACTGAAAGCATTTCCTACTGAGGAGACTGCAGTACATGAGGAAATTAGGAAACTTCATAACAAATAAATCTCCCAAGATGGCCACCGGAGACAAAAGAGCCCAAATGTAGCCCAAAATCACCCAGATGTAGCCCAAATATAGCCCAATGACAGAAGTGTGCAAAACACTTATTATTTTGTGTTTTTGCAGTGTTATATAGTGCAGACTTGTCAGGTATTGGAGTGCTTTACATGTGCATTGGTTACATCACACAAGAACAAATTCATTTTGGTTGTAGACATGGGGAGACTAAGTGATTTGACCAGAATCACAGAATGTCGAGCTGAAGCAGAAACTCCAACCTGGTTCCCCAGTTGCAAAGTCTGCAGTTCTGGAAGTAACACCACATCCTCTCCCCTAAGTGCAACATTTAATCAAGTGGTCAACCGGATAAAAAAACATAAAGATAACAAATCATTTTAAAGTGCTTTGTCGCTATTTGAAAACTCAGAAAATATGTCCTTAGTTTAGTCTTTTAGAGCATTAACCATAATTTTGATGCCAATAAGACCCTCTCATATATGTAATTTCTAAAGGAAATGCTCTAGGTATTACAGTTTTGATTACATCAAGATGACGTCAGGCGTTCCACACTTTTGTAATAAATATAGAATGTTAGCAATCTAGTTGTTTATTAGGATACTGTTGAGAGGCAGAGGCCAGGGGCACGGACTCTGAAAATTGAAGGCAGTGTGAACAATTTAACCACACTGAGCAGGCAGGAAGGGCGGTGGAAGCACAACAGACTATGGAGGGCAGTGGAAATGGGGGCAGGGGCAACAAATAAAACAATACAGGACTTGCAAGAGAGGCTGTGGCAATGTAATAGACCATTGTGGGCAGAAGGAAGAGGCAATGGTAGTACAACCATACATGCCAACAGACTCGATTCAGCCAGGAAACGTCCAATGTTTTTAAGCTCAAATGGGCTTTATTTGATCTGTCTCCTGTCTACAATCTCCTATTTTTCAATGTAACTCAAAGGGGAAAATCAATACCCCAGTTTTTTATCAAAATCTCCCTCTTACCAAGTTCAAAATGTTCGCAAGTATGGTACATTGGATCATGGAAGGAAATGGGGTAGGGACATGGACTTGGATAACAGAGGACAGGAGGGACATGAAGAGGTGCACAAAACTGACCCTGCAGGGCAGGCATCAGGGTTTGCAGCAGCACAATTCACCACACAGGGCATGCGGGACAGGAGTGCAGTACAACAATCCATAGAAAGCAAGAGGGAAGGGACAGGACCATGCACATGGACAACAGAGAACTGAGGGGCAAGAGGCAATGGTAGCTAGCTGACCATAATGGACAGACAGGAGAGAAAGCTGCAGCAAAACAGACCATAAAGGGCAGGAGGGACGGATCAGGGGCATTACAATGGAACAGACAAGCCAGGAGGGAGGGAGTAGGGGTCTGCACATGTAAACAGAGGGTTGGGGGCACGGGGGCAGGGCAGGAGCAGCAAGATAGCCATGGAGGTCAGGCAGGATGGGCACTAGAAGCAAGACACACCATGAAGAGCAACAGTGAGACTGTGATGGCATACACACAGACCATGGAGGGAAGGTGGGAGGGGGTCAGGGGCAGCTAACTGACCACACATGGAAGGTGGGAGGGGCCATGGCAGCACAGAAGACCATGCATGGCAAGTGGGAGGGTTAGTGGCAGCACAATGGCTATGATGGGCAAGAAGGAGGGTGCAAGGGCATGCACAAAGGACGATGGAGGATAGAAGGGAGGGTCAGGACCTGTGCACAGACAAGAAAGTTCAGGGGAAGGGGCCTCACAACAGACCACACGGGGCAAGCAGGAGGAGCAGTTGCAGCACAACAGACCAGGGAGGGCAGAAGGGTGTGGCAGTACAATGGACCATGTAGGACAGGAGGAAGAGGATAGGGGCATGGCATGTGGACAGGCAGGGTGGAGGTGGCAGGGACAGGTTACAGTCATCTGCCAATGCTAAGCAGGTGGGAGGGGAGGGGCAGCTCAACAGAACACTCAGAGTAGATAGGAGTGGCAGGTCCATGGAACATGGTGGGCAAAAAGGATGGAGCAGGGGCATGCACAAAGTCATCGGAGGGCAGGCGGAAGGAGAATAGGGGCAGCAAGCTAAGCACAGAGTTTAAGCATGAGGTCAATGATGGGGCATAGAATTGGGCAATGGAGGGCAGGAGGAGTGGACTGGTACATCATACTAAATTGAGGGCAATGGCAGCACATCAGACCATGCATGGCAGGAGGGAGGAGGCTAGTCCATGGATTCACACAACAGAGGATAGGGAGGAGGGGGATGGGGCAGCAAGCTAACTGTTCAGAGAAGGCGGGTATTAGGAACTTTATTGTTTTTAAAACGTGTGTCTGTGCGAACTACTTAAAATATGAACAAGTATGCAGCATAATCTCACTTTTATTCAGGAAGAAGAGGACGTTTGTGACTGTGACTCCAGGCTCACTTGGCAGAAACACCCCCGGACCCTCCACCCCCTATCGCAAAATGTAATGCCCGTGAAAAGGGTAGGTGAACACAGTGTTATATAGAACATAGTCCTGAGAGCACGATTGAAAATGAAAACTAGATATAGTGTATGGTATAAACTATGCACCAAAAAGTGTGATATAAGATGAACCGGGCGTGAAATATAATATGCAATACATTGTGCGCAATGACAGATTCATTGGAGAGCGCGAGATAGCACAGGCACTAGCGCGTGCTATGCGATATGCGCCTTGGAGTGTAATATGCACAGGGCAGTGTTGTGTAACCTAACTAGTCTCTAAAGTTGTAATATAAAATATGTGCTGGGGAGTGTAACGTTGCATATGCACTGTGACAAAGATTTGGATCCCAGATTGTAATATGTATGGCATAGCACTGTGCGTTATAACATAGGCATCGAGGAAGGCACGTTAGATTGGGCAATATAACCCGTGCGAAGACAAGTGTGGCATGAGATATTCACGGGGTGGTGTTACAGTGCACATGGGCTAGAGAGTGTCATAGCATATGCACTAGCTAGTGGAATACAACACAGAGGTGTGTGGCACTCGGCAGGCAATGGTGGGTGTAACACAGCATTGGGCTCTGCCAGGAGCGCGCTGTGACTCTCAAGTGATGTTCGTCCCCTTTCCAGAGAGTAAAATAAAAAGTATTACACATCCGGCAGTGGATGTGTGTTTTATTAACCGTGAGGGGGGTTTCTTGCAAAGTTTTGGTCGAATCCCCTTTGAATGGCTTGGTGTGCATGTGTATTAAATGTGCCCGTCAATAGCTACCAATGTTTATATAAATAAACGACCAGGGTGTCTACCGGGATTAGGCACGGTAGGGCATCAGACATGTCAGAGCTTCACTAGTGGTGTAAATATATTCCACGTGGATTCATTGTATGCATAGTCGCCTTTTAATGAATATCACGCAAATCGTCATGTTGATAGGTACGTACGGTTTGTCCAGCATGTCCTAGGTGTGTCTATAAATATATATATTTTTAAAAATATTAAAAAACAGTGGCCGGTCCTGGGGATTGGGGTCAAAAAAATATAATTAGGAGACAGGCCCTGGGGGATGGGGTCATCAGGGCCAATAAATTAGAATAAAAAGGGAAACCACACAGTCCCCCTTCTTAAAAAACTAAAATAAATAAAAGACTGGCATTGTGATGGAGGCCATGCCCCCTCCTTGCAGCACTCTGCAAACGCGCCCCCTGGCGAGTTGTAAGTTGGGGAATTAATTCCTCTTCAATACTGAGGGTCCCTGAGGGCCAACTAGCCCAACAGGCATCTCCAGAATGCGCTAGGGAGCTGCGCTGCAGACAGGTGTTCTCAGGCCAAGCCCCTTTTTACACCTCTCTGCAACGCAGCTCTGTGGCGCTTACTGGAGGTACCTAGTGGTCTAGTTTGACCCTAGGGACCCTTAGGATTCAAGGGGACTTAATCTCTCAACTTAGAACAGCCACAGGGCGCGTTTACACAGTGGTGAAGGGAGGGGACGAGGCCTGAGGTGACGTGTGCAAACACGCACTATGGCACGTTTTAAATTGGGGATATAATTTCCCTTCAATACTGAGGGCCCCTGGGGGCTAACTAGCCCACCAAGTGCTTCCAATAAGCGCCACTGAGCTGCATTGCAGAGAGGTGGTCCAGGCCGTGCCACTTTTTACACCTCTCTGCAACACAGCTCTGTGGCACTTACTGGAGGTACCTAGTGGGCTAGTTGGACCCTAGGGACCCTCAGGATTCAAATGAACTTAATCTCCCAACTAAAAACAGACACAGGGCGTGTTTACACAGTGGTGAAGGGAGGGGACAGGGCCTGAGTTAACGTGTGCAAAAACGCCCTGTCGCCTGTTTTAAGAGGTAGTTTTAATCCCCCTGCCGCAATATATACTAGGGGCTTACAGAGGAGGTCATGCTAATCACAGGGGGACCCCAACGCATAATGTTCCCTAGTGTATGTAGGTGTTTTCACTGTATTCTAAGTGTCTTTTAACATAGCACTGGCTCTAGGACTGGTTAGTCAGACTCAGTTACCACCAGTATCCGTCTGAAAAAGTTGAGGGTACAGGATGATTTTGCAACAAGGCTTCTTTCTGCTCTTCTTTTTGTTCTTTCTGCACGTTATCCTTCTTCCTGCACTTTTCTTCGTCTTTGAGGACTTCTGTTGCTTCTTACTGCACTTCTTTTTTTTCTTTCTGTGCATTTTTTCTTCTTTCTTCACATGTCCTATCTCTGTAGGCATAGTTAGAAATTAGCATTTAAAAAACCTTTGAAATTCACAGAAAAAAACATAGGTTTCAGGCACGTTATAGTTAGGAATTAGCATTTAAAAAACCTCAGAAATTCACTGAAAAAACCATAGGTTTCAGGGGTGTTATAGTTAGCTGGACTTTTCACTCGTACAAAACCATTGAAATTCCCCCGTTATAGTTAGTTCAGCTAACTATAACTCCCGCGCCCGCAATGCACTGCTGATGACGTCACATATTACATCACTCATGACATGGTCAGTGACATCACTCATGACATCACTGATGACATCTCAAATGACATCACTGATGACATCACTGATGACATCATCCTTGTGATAGAGTGGCAGACCTCCTCTCACCCTAATATAACCTTTGATACACACATTCAAAAATAGAGACTAAAATTTTCAAAACAATGGACTTACCAATACCAGTTACAACAACCTCTTCAGTAATTCTAAAATCCACATACACATCCACTCATTCACCAACAGTCCTATACAGTCACTCATACATGTACTCACTCATCATATGTACTCATACACCTATACATCCTGTTACACAATGCCACTCATCCATAGAGTTACTCACACACATAGTCACTCATTCTAATAAAGAATCAAACATACATTTACTTGCATATACAGTTATACACACACCACCACACTTACTTCTACGGAAACTTACACATACTTAGTCTTTTAAACAATCACTTATAGAAACACATACTTATTCATACAGGAACTCTTTCAATCTCTCACTCTCACATATACTCACTTATATACACCAATAGTCACATATATTAGTTTAAAACATATGTAGTTACTCATAAAGACACTATTGAGACAGTCATTCACTCACTAACACACCCATACACACACTCATCCACCCATACAGTCCTGCACACATGCTGTGTTCAACACATACAAACAGTGAGTCACTCATTCATGCACCTATGCACTACGTAATACCCCCCACCGAACCATGCAGACACTCAGACTGATACTCAAAAAACCAACTAATAACCTATCTAGACACCCATGTAGCTACTCACCAACCCATGCAGCCACTTATACACAAAGTGATAGACTGATACAGATATTTACATATTTAAACATTACTCACTAAGCCATGTATTCACTATGATACAGTTAATCAGTCAGTTACACAATCAATTTTTCAAAAACAAATCATCCATTTAGACACTTATATACCCATTTATTCTTCCATCGACCTTGAGATATACATATATAAAACATATTTAATTTTCAGAAAAACACACATTCACTGGATGATGTCATCAGTGATGTCATCAGTGATGTCATTTGAGATGTCATCAGTGATGTCATGAGTGATGTCACTGACCATGTCATGAGTGATGTAATATGTGACGTCATCAGCAGTGCATTGCGGGCGCACGAGTTATAGTTAGCTGAACTAACTATAACGGGGGAATTTCAATGGTTTTGTACGAGTGAAAAGTCCAGCTAACTATAACACCCCTGAAACCTATGGTTTTTTCAGTTAATATATATATATATATATATATATATATATATATATATATATATTATCTACTGGCGGTCGCCAGTAGATAGTTACAATTAGGACCGTGTTTCCATAGGAAATCTGAACATTCTATTTTGAATAACTTTGGCGCCAGTTGACGAATCCTCGCGAAATTTTCAAAAGTAATGGGGCGCTCTGCTCAGCTCCTACCCTGAAAGTCTCGGGGTGATTCGTCAAGGGGGGGCCGAGAAAAAAGGGGGGTCCCAAAACACGTTTTCCCCATGCATTTTTCCATAGGACCTTTAGTCGAAGGTACAGCCCGAACGGCTAAACAGAATTACTTGAAATTTGGCAGAGAGGTAGTCCTAAGGTCAGGGAAGTGCCTTTTGCAGGTCTGGTGTCAATCTGTTCAGTATTTCCTGAGAAAATAGCAAATAAAAGCATATAAATATCTATACGCGCGCACCGTGCGCGCACGGTTCCGTGCGCGAGCGAAATTCTGATTGGCTGATAGATGTCAGTAAACATTCGAATCGGTCGAAATCAGGAAGTGTCGGCCGCCATTTTGTCTGTCGCACTGAAAAGGAAAGGTGGAAAAAAAGTGGAAAACGTGAAAAGGGGGCAGGGAAGAGAGTTCCTGACCCACTAGCGTTTTTCAGGGGGTCACAGAAGGAACCCCAAGAGTGAAAAAAACATTTTATTATTTTTGAAAACAATTGCAGGGTACGCGCACGGTGCGCACACGGTGAAAAACCTTGGGAAAAAAAATTAATAAATACATAACTTAGCATTTAAAAAATCGTACAAATTCACTTAAAAAACCATAGGTTTCACACACATTATAGTTAGGAATTAGCATTTAAAAAACCTTGCAAATTCACTTAAAAAACTATAGGTTTCACACAGGTTATAGTTAGGTGGACATTTCACTCGTAAAAAACCAATGAAATTCCCCGTTAGTTCAGATAACTATAACTCGCGCGACCGCCACTCTATCACAAGGATGATGTCATCAGTGATGTCATGAGTGATGCCATTGACCATGTCATGAGTGATGTAATGTGTGACATCATGAGCAGTGGATTGCGGGCGTTCGAGTTATAGTTATCTGAACTAACTATAACAGTGGAATTTCATTGGTTTTTTACGAGTGAAATGTCCACCTAACTATAACTTGTGTGAAATCTATGGTTTTTTAAGTAAATTTGCAAGGTTTTTTAAATGCTAATTTCTAACTATAACGTGCCTGAAACCTATGGTTTTTTAAGTGAATTTGTACGTTTTTTTAAATGCTAATTTTTTGTAAATTCTTTTTTTTTTAAATGGTTTTTCACCGTGCGCGCACGGTGCGCGCACGGTGCGCTTCCCGCGATTTAAAAAAAAAAAAAAAAAATGTTTTTTCACCCTTCGGGGTCCTTTAGGGACTCCCTGACAAAGGCTAGGGGGTCAGGAACTCTCTACCCTGCCCCCTTTTCACGTTCGCCACCTCTCTTTTTCACTCTCGCACCCACAACAATCAAAATGGTGGCTGACACTTCCTGATTTCGACCGATTCGAACGTTGACTGACATGTAACCACCAATCAGAATTACGCTTTCGCACGTTAGGGTGCGCGCACGGTGCGCGGCTATAGATATGTATGTGCTTTTAAATGCAATTTTCTCAGGAACTACTGAACAGATTGAGTCCATATATGCAAAAGGCACGTCCCTGACCTGAGGACTACCTCTCTGCCAAATTTCAAGTAATTCTGTTCAGCCATTTGGGCTGTACCTTCGACTAAAGGTCCTATGGGAAAATGCATGGGGAAAACGCGTTTTGGGACCCCCCTTTTTTCTCGGCCCCCGCTTGACGAATCACCCCAAGACTTTCAGGGTAGGAGCTGAGCGGAGCGCCCCATTAGTTTTGAAAATTTCGCAAGGATCCGTCAACCGGCGCCAGTTATTCAAAATAGAATTTTCTGATTTCCTATGGAAACACGGTCCTAACTATTACTATCTACTGGCGACCGCCAGTAGATAATATATATATATATATAACCTACTAGAGGTCGCCAGTAGGTGGTTATATTTAGGACCTTGTTTCTATTCAAAAAGCATTTTTTCTTTTCCCAATAACTTTGGTGCCAGTTGACAAATCTTTGCGAAAGTTGCAAAGCTAGTGGAGCACTCCGGTCAGCTCCTATCCTGAAAGTTTCTGAATGATTCGTCAAGCGGGGGCCGAGAAAAAAGTGGGGGTCCCAAAACGCGTTTTCCCCATGTTATTTCCCATAGGAATCTTTAGACACGGCTACAGCACGAACTGCTGAACGGAATTACACCAAATTTGGCAAAATGGTAGCCCCTGGTTCAGAAAGCACCCTTTTATTTAAATGGTGTAAATCCGTTCAGTAGTTCTTGAGAAATTAAAAAAATAGAGGTAAAAAAATCAATTTCCCATAGAAAACTTTAGACACAGTTACAGCCAAAACTTCTGAACGGAATTACACCAAATTTGGCAAAAAGGTAGTGCTTGGTTCAGAAGTGCCCTTTTTTTTAAATGGTGTAAATCGTTCAGTAGTTGCTGAGAAAATCTAAAAAGTAAAAGTTTCGATATCCAGGGCGCGATGGACCATCCCGACCACGAGCTTAATGCTAATTGGCTGTCAACACTTCAAACCAGGAAGTGTTGGCAGCCATCTTGTGCCTCTGTAGAACCGAGGCTCAAGAAAACAGTAAAAAATACACACAAAACAAGAAAAGGTGGCAGGGTAGAAAAACCCTGACCCCCTAGGCCTGCCCAGGGGGTCCCACAAGGACCCCGAGGGCCAAAAAGAGCATTTTTTTAAAAAAAATCGATGAAATACGCGGATGATCTGCGGATCCTGCCAAACTTTTTTTTTAAAAGAAGCGCGGGCTCCCGTGGCGCGTTTAAAGTTGGTTAATTAATTCCCTTTCAATCCTGAGAGCCCCTGGGGACCAACTAGCCCACCAGGTGCTTCCCGTAAGCACCACTGAGCTGCATTGCAGAGAGGTGGCCCAGGTCATGCCCCTTTTTACACCTCTCTGCAACGCAGCTCTGTGGCGCTTACTGGAGGTACCTGGTGGGCTACTTGCATCCCAGGGACCCTCAGGATTCAAGGGGACTTAATCCCCCAACTTAAAATGCGCCACAAGTGAGTTTGCACAGTGGTGAAGGGAGGGGGTGGGGCCTGAGGTGACATGTGTGCAAACACGCCCTATGGTACATTTTAAGTAGGGGAATTAATTCCTCTTCAATCCTGAGGGTCCTGGATTCAGGGGGACTTAATCTCCCAACTTAAAACGGCCACAGGGCGTGTTTGCACACGTCACCTCAGGCCCCCCTCCCTTCACCACTGTGCAAACGCGCCCCGTAGCATATTAGGATGAGAGGAGGTCTGCCACTCTATCACAAGGATGATGTCATCAGTGATGTCATTTGAGATGTCATCAGTGATGTCATGAGTGATGTCACTGACCATGTCATGAGTGATGTAATATGTGACGTCATCAGCAGTGCATTGCGGGCGCGCGAGTTATAGTTAGCTGAACTAACTATAACGGGGGAATTTCAATGGTTTTTTACGAGTGAAATGTCCAGCTAACTATAACATGTGTGAAACCTTTGGTTTTTTCATTGAATTTCTAAGGTTTTTTAAATGCTAATTCCTAACTATAACGTGTGTGAAACCCATGTTTTTTTCTGTGAATTGGCAAGGTTTTTTAAATGCTAATTCCTAACTATAACGTGTGTGAAACCCATGGTTTTTTCAGTGAATTGGCAAGGTTTTTTAAATGCTAATTCCTAACTATAACGTGTGTGAAACCCATGGTTTTTTCAGTGAATTTGCAAGGTTTTTTAAATGCTAATTTTGTTTTTTTTCTTCTATTTTTTTAAACATATTTTTATTTTAATTTTCTATCCTTTTTTATTGTCTATGGTTAAATTTTTGAAATTCTGTAATATGTTTTTTTAATATATTTTATAAAATAAACATGTAAAATTTATTTGCAATACATTTTTTCCTTTTTTTAATTTTTTTTAGTACGCGTACCGTAAGCTTACGGTAAGCGTACGGTTTACGCTACGTCAGTAATTTATCTACGCTATTTGCGCATATTTACGCAATTTGCGTAGCTGCACATACACTGCGTGGGCGTGTACGCGTGTACGCTACACGCGCACGTTACGCGGAAGTGTCGGGGAGTGACTGTTAAGCGCATGCGCGCAAGCGCGTGTCTTTTTTACGCGCATGCGTACTTTTTCCGTAAGCGTACCGTAAGCGTACCGTAAGCGTACGGTAGGTCATGTGATCATGAAACACAACTTTTGATTGGTTGAAACTACTTTCAGTTCTAGAACTCTCCTACACCACACCCATTCCCCTCATTTCTGCTTGTGATCCCTTAGGAGAAGGAGCTGGGTTGTCTTTGTGATACGATGGCAGAACAGCAGAGCCCTTCTGAGAGTGAGGCTAGCACTAGCAGCACTACCTTGAGGCAGAGACCGAGGAAACAAAAGACCTCTTATGTATGGGATTATTTTACTTTTCCTGAAGGCCAGCAAAAGGTAAATGCACCCTTAGTGACTTGCAAGCTGTGTAAGCGTGTACTTTCAAGAGGTAATCCTGACAGGAAGTATTCCTTTGGGAATCATACCATGATGAGACACCTCAAGGATGTACACAAAAGGACACATGCTCGACTTACTGGAGGTAACCCTTCAGTAAGTCAACCAAGCACATCCACAGTAGCTCAGCCTGGACCATCATCTGCAGTGCCGAGTCCTTCTTCTGCAGGTCAGGTGAGCCCTTCATCTGTGGGGGGTGCATCTCCTTTTGCTGGCCCTCAGGAAATTAACCCTCGATTTCTGAGGGTTGATATTTGATGCGCCTCTTGTCATGATCTAATTTGTCATAGGGAGACCAGTGTTTCCCTAGTGAACAACAAAATAGATCAGCACACTTGTCGCAGAGACTAATTTTCCCAATCTTTCTTTCCTCTGTCCCTGCATGAACACAACGGCTCTTTTAAGAGCCAACCTTATCTTTCATCTTTTTTTTATATATGTTTTTAAAAACTTTTTTTATTTTTTTTTTACGTACGGTAAAAAAAAAAAAAAAAAAACGGTGCGCGTAATTTTTTTATTTTTTTTTTTTAAAAAAACACTAAAAATCAATTATCACATTACAAGGTCCTTGAGAGACTACAATTAAAAATTGAAAATGTGATTGTAGAGAAGTGGAAAAAAGGGACCATGAAATTTTTGACTTACCATACCCACTCAAAAAAATATTTATTAATTTAAATTTAATTTTAATTGCTTTAAAAATGGTTCTAGTTTTCGAATTTTTTTTATCTCAATCTGAAAAAAAAGAAAAAAGTATTAATATTTAATAAAACATTTTAGAATACAGTACACATATTTACATATTTTTCTAAAAAATTTTTAAAGAGTCATGGTTTGATATTAGGCAGAAAACGAAATTTCTTTGCCAATTTGAAAGCACACTTATTATTTATTTTTTTGGCAAGTGATAATCACTTTTACAGACTGACACATTATGAATCCACTTTTCAGATTTTTTAAAAAGCCCATGTCCAGACTGCTTTTTCAGACCACCACCATGTGTATCCTGGGTGACTGCCTACACTCCAGCAAGGGCAACCAGCCTTAGTGATGCTGAATGTATTTGCATTACAGACTGAAACCTCAAACCCCACTCGCTTGTAAATACTGTGCATGATTATACATGGAAAGCAGCTGGGTGTGTGCTAAGAGTCTGCTTCTGCACCAAAAAATCGCTCCCCCTTTTTCCTACTAATGCAACTGTGAAATCACCAGAGCAAAACGCAATAAATCTCTGCCTGTAATTCCTATTTGCACACAGAGTCATGTTTTCACATTAGTCACAAAACGAAATTTCTTTGCCAATTTGAAAGCACACTTACTGCTCTTTTTTTTTGGCAAGTGATAATCACTTTTACAGACTGACATATTATGAATCCACTTTTCAGATTTTTTAAAAAGCCCATGTCCAGACTGCTTTTTCAGACCACCACCATGTGTATCCTGGGTGACTGCCTACACTCCAGCAAGGGCAACCAGCCTTAGTGATGCTGAATGTATTTGCATTACAGACTGAAACCTCAAACCCCACTCGCTTGTAAATACTGTGCATGATTATACATGGAAAGGAGCTGGGTGTGTGCTAAGAGTCTGCTTCTGCACCAAAAAATCGCTCCCCCTTTTTCCTACTAATGCAACTGTGAAATCACCAGAGCAAAACGCAATAAATCTCTGCCTGTAAATCCTATTTGCACACAGAGTCATGTTTTCACATTAGTCACAAAACGAAATTTCTTTGCCAATTTGAAAGCACACTTACTGCTCTTTTTTTTTGGCAAGTGATAATCACTTTTACAGACTGACACATTATGAATCCACTTTTCAGATTTTTTAAAAAGCCCATGTCCAGACTGCTTTTTCAGACCACCACCATGTGTATTCTGGGTGACTGCCTACACTCCAGCAAGGGCAACCAGCCTTAGTGATGCTGAATGTATTTGCATTACAGACTGAAACCTCAAACCCCACTCGCTTGTAAATACTGTGCATGATTATACATGGGAAGGAGCTGGGTGTGTGCTAAGAGTCTGCTTCTGCACCAAAAAATCGCTCCCCCTTTTTCCTACTAATGCAACTGTGAAATCACCAGAGCAAAACGCAATAAATCTCTGCCATTAATTCCTATTTGCACACAGAGTCATGTTTTCACATTAGTCACAAAACGAAATTTCTTTGCCAATTTGAAAGCACACTTACTGCTCTTTTTTTTTGGCAAGTGATAATCACTTTTACAGACTGACACATTATGAATCCACTTTTCAGATTTTTTAAAAAGCCCATGTCCAGACTGCTTTTTCAGACCACCACCATGTGTATCCTGGGTGACTGCCTACACTCCAGCAAGGGCAACCAGCCTTAGTGATGCTGAATGTATTTGCATTACAGACTGAAACCTCAAACCCCACTCGCTTGTAAATACTGTGCATGATTATACATGGAAAGGAGCTGGGTGTGTGCTAAGAGTCTGCTTCTGCACCAAAAAATCGCTCCCCCTTTTTCCTACTAATGCAACTGTGAAATCACCAGAGCAAAACGCAATAAATCTCTGCCTGTAATTCCTATTTGCACACAGAGTCATGTTTTCACATTAGTCACAAAACGAAATTTCTTTGCCAATTTGAAAGCACACTTACTGCTCTTTTTTTTTGGCAAGGGATAATCACTTTTACAGACTGACATATTATGAATCCACTTTTCAGATTTTTTAAAAAGCCCATGTCCAGACTGCTTTTTCAGACCACCACCATGTGTATCCTGGGTGACTGCCTACACTCCAGCAAGGGCAACCAGCCTTAGTGATGCTGAATGTATTTGCATTACAGACTGAAACCTCAAACCCCACTCGCTTGTAAATACTGTGCATGATTATACATGGAAAGCAGCTGGGTGTGTGCTAAGAGTCTGCTTCTGCACCAAAAAATCGCTCCCCCTTTTTCCTACTAATGCAACTGTGAAATCACCAGAGCAAAACGCAATAAATCTCTGCCTGTAATTCCTATTTGCACACAGAGTCATGTTTTCACATTAGTCACAAAACGAAATTTCTTTGCCAATTTGAAAGCACACTTACTGCTCTTTTTTTTTGGCAAGTGATAATCACTTTTACAGACTGACACATTATGAATCCACTTTTCAGATTTTTTAAAAAGCCCATGTCCAGACTGCTTTTTCAGACCACCACCATGTGTATCCTGGGTGACTGCCTACACTCCAGCAAGGGCAACCAGCCTTAGTGATGCTGAATGTATTTGCATTACTGAGTCCAACCGCAAACCCTTAAACTATTCTTTTTTTATACCAATACACCTTAATTTATCGTGAAAACATAGTCCATATTATTTTACATGTTCCTCACATTTAAATTTCTCCCAAAACAGAAAATAATAAACACAACTTCAACAAAAAGAATTACATTTCTATTATTCATTTCTTAATTTACCATATACATCTCCTCTCAAACTCTAAACTCACCTTTAAAATTAGTTAGTTGTGAAAGAAATGTGGCACTGAAACAGCAGATTATCAGAGCCAGGATCTCTGTTCTCTACACCTCTCTCCTCTCAGCAGAACCAGATAATGGCAAAGTTTCCCTCTATTTTTCCACACATATACATGTAAGTTTCAAATCTCAGTGCTTCCCCCTTTTTTTCAAATGTAATCACACATTTCTATTGGTTGAAAACCAACCCTTTTCCAAAAGTACCCTTCCCCCAACTTGACTTCTGCCTAGTACCCTTCCCCCAACTTGACTTCTGCCTGCTACCATAGCAACAGCTCATGGAACACTGCTGTGTGGAGTCAGGTCAGAAGTTCGCCAAACAATGTTTCAATTCCACAGAGCAAGAGTGCTTGACTTTTCAAACCTAACAGCAAATCCATAGTACTGTTCTTTGGTAACACATTTTTCTGTACCAATACAAAACATGCTTCTATTAATTTACACATACAGCCTAGTTTTTATTCTAGAATGGTATGAAACAGCCAATCAGTTCTTTTTAAAAAAAAAAATATGTATGCCTCCATTTCCAAACTGTCTTTCTTTTCATATTGCCATTCTACTGAAAGACACCTCCTGAGTGCATCCAGTTCTCCTTTGAAGATGTTCACAGTGTGGATTGTAGGGCACAGCTATGTCTTCTGGAGTGAAAAGTTTGCAGAGAAAACAGGTATGGTGAGAGACCTTGCTTTGCCAAATGTAGACATTAAATGGATTGGTCAGAGAGGGTTAAAGTGGCACCAATTGATGCCATTGGTGAAATCCTTCATGCAAATCCAACACCCTGACCTCATAATAGTGCACTGTGGTGGCAATGACCTAGGCACTTTGACTGGGGTAGGTCTGGAAATGCTTATGAAGGACACCTTTGCACAACTGTTTTCACTTTTCCCTAAAACTGCCTTTGTGTTTTCTAACATATGCCAAAGGCAAAAATGGAACTGGTCCAATCATTTCTGTCCGCAGATTCACAAAGCAAGAAAGCACGTCAACAAATCTGTTTCTGCTTTCCTCCGTGACTATGGTATGGGTTCCATTTACCACAACAACTTGCGTTACGACATGCAAGACATTTATAGAGGAGATGGTGTGCACTTCAATGATGAAGGGAACAGAGTCTTCCTCTTGAACCTTAGACTCTGCATCGGTACTTACTTGTAGGTACCACTAAAAAATCACTTAATAAACACAACGGCTCTTTTTAGAGCCCCCTAATATCTAAACACTTAAATCTGAATTTCATTTCTTTTTTTATTTTATTTTTTACCGTACGCTTACCGTAAGCTTACCGTACGCGTACCCCGCGATTTTTTTTTAAAATCAATAAATGTTTTCTTTGTACTTTTCTGTCCTTCTTTGACCCCCTTACAAATGTTAGGGGGTCTGTAACTCTCTCCCTTGCCCCCTTTTCAAGATATCACTCTTTTTTACCGGAGTGAAATACACAAAATGGCGGCCGCCGCTTCCTGGTTTCGGCCGATTCGAATGTTAACTAAGATCTAACAGCCAATCAGAATCGCGCTCACGCACGCCACCGTACGCGTACGGTAAGCTTACGGTAAGCGTACCGTAAGTTGGCTCAGATATGTATATTGATTTAAAGGCTATTTTCTCAGAATCTACTGAACAGATTTACACCAAAAGGCACTTCCTTGACCTGAGGAATACCTCTCTGCCAAATTTCTAGTAATTCTGTTCAGCCATTCGGGCTGTAGCCCTGTCTAAAGGTCCTATGGAAAAATGCATGGGAAAAACGCGTTTTGGGACCCCCCTTTTATCTCAGCCCCCGCTTGACGAATCCCCCCGAGACTTTCAGGGTAGGAGCGGAGCGTAGCGCCCCACCTATTTTGAGAAATTCGCGAGCATTCGTCGACCGGCGCCAAAGTTATTCAAAATAGAATGTTGCGGATTTCCTATGGAAACAGGGTCCTAACTATAACTACCTACTGGCGACCGCCAGTAGGTAATATATATATATATATATCTTCACTGAAAAAACCATAGGTTTCAGGGGTGTTATAGTTAGCTGGACATTTCCCTCGTACAAAACCCTAAAATTCCCACGTTATAGTTAGTTCAGCTAACTATAACTCGCGCCCCCGCAATGCACTACTGATGACATCACATATTACATCACTCATGACATGGTCAGTGACATCACTGATGACATCACTGATGACATCTCAAATGACATCACTGATGACATCACTGATGACGTCATCTAGTGAGTCTGTGTTTCTGTAAAGTTTTAATATGTTTAATATATATAGGGAAAGGCCTGTTGAAGAATGAGTGGGTGTACAAGTGTGTGAATGGATGATTTTCTAGGTGCGTAACTGACTCTATAAGTGAGTCATTAAATGTATCTTACTGCAGACTAGTGACTAAACTGTGTGAATGTCTGTATGTGTCTGTGTGTTGGTGTATAGGTGGCTGCATGGTTTTGTGAATAGCTATATGAGTGTCTATATGGGTTATTGATTGGTTGTCTGAGTATCTGTATGGGTGCCTGAGTGTTTGTGTGGGTAGTGTGTGTGACTCTGTGCATAGATGTGTTAGTGGGTGTTTCTATGGGTGCATGGTTTTAAGAGTGCAACTGTGATGGACTGTATGGTTGGCTGAGTGTATGTATGGGTGTGTTAGTGATTGAATGTATATCTCAGTTGTACATGTGTCAGTAACTACATATGTGAAACACAGTGTATATGTGTGTAAGAGTATATAACTATCTTTATGTGAGAGTGTGTGATTGCGGGAGTGGCTATATGGATGAGTGTGTACTTGTATCAGTAATTGTATAAGAGCGTCAGAATTTGTTAGTATTTTTATGAGTAAGTGAACTTGAGTGTGTTTAACTGTATAGGGGAGTAAATTGGACTGTGTTTAATTATTTGCATGACTGACTAGGTGTGTCAGTACCTCAATGGATGATTGGCGGTGTGTGAGTGTCTATATAGGTGTATAAATGCATATGACAGTCCTGTACGGAGGGACTGTAAGTATGAATGACTGTACAGGTGAGTGAGTGGAGGTGTATGTAGACCTAATAGTCAATGAGTGGGTATGTAGTTATTGGTATTGGAGTATCTATGGTTTTCAAAATGGCCGTCTGAAATTTTGAGTCGGTGTATCAAAGGTTATATTAGGGTGTGAGAAGATGCACTAATTTATCACATGGATGACGTCATCAGTGATGTCATCAGTGATGTCATTTGAGATGTCATCAGTGATGTCATCAGTGATGTCACTGACCATGTCATGAGTGATGTAATATGTGACGTAATGAGTAGTGCATTGCGGGGGCGCTAGTTATAGTTAGCTGAACTAACTATAACGGGGGAATTTCTAGGGTTTTGTACGAGGGAAATGTCCAGCTAACTATAATGCCCCTGAAACCTATGGTTTTTTCGGTGAATTTCTAAGGTTTTTTAAATGCCAATTCCTAACTATAACGCCCCTGAAACCTATGGTTTTTTCAGTGAATTTCAAAGGTTTTTTAAATGCCAATTCCTACCTATAATGTGCATGAAACCTATGGTTTTTTCAGTGAATTTCAAAGGTATTTTAAATGCTAATTCCTATCTATAACTTATCTCTAAAGATATCATGTTTAATGATTTTCATTGGATTTCTATATTTTTCAAATTCAGTGTGTCAATGTAATTAATTATGGTTTTTTTAACTTCTTTTTTAACACTATTTTTTTAACCTATTTTTTCATTTAAATATTTTCAAAATTAAAAAATATTATTTGTTTTTATTGGTTTTTCAAACATATTTTTTATATTTTTTAAAATATTTTTTAACTATATGTTCAAAACTTTATTTTATATATTTTTTTCCATGTTTTTTGGATGCGCGCACCCAACGCGTTAGGAACCGCACACCCAACGCGAGAGAATCCATGCACCCAACGCGATAGGATGCGCGCACCGTGCGCGCATTTTGGCGTTTTTTTTTTAAAAAAGGGGATCCCAGTGGGTCCTTCTGGGACCCCCTAAGCAAATCTAGAGAGTCAGAGTATTTCCACACTGCCCCCTTTATATGTTTTACACACTTATTCCCCTTGCTTCCTCAGCCTCGCTTCTACCGAGGCAGAAAATGTCCGCCAACAGTTCCTTGTTTCGAATGTAGACAGACACCCGACAGCCAATTAGCATTCAGCACGTGATCGTCAGGGAGCGCGCTCGGTTCGGGGAGGGTTCGCTTACGGTGCGGGTAGGGTGCGCGGATCCTCCCCGGCCATAGATATCACTAACTTTTTTACCCTAATTTTCTCAGGAATTACTGAACAGATTCACACCATTCACACCATTTATACACAAGTCTGAACTGAGGACTACCTCTTTGCCAAATTTGGTGTAATTCCATTCAGCGGTTCGGGCTGTAGCTACGACAACAGATCCTATGGGAAATTGCATGGGGAAAATGCGTTATGGGACCCCCCTTTTTTCTTGGCCCCCGCTTTACGAATCACCACGAAACTTTCAGGGTAGGAGCGGAGCGGAGCTGGCCAAATGTTTCGAAAATTTCGCAAGGATTCATCAACCAGCGCCAGACATATTGGGAATAGAATGTTGCAGATTTGCTATGGAAAATAGGTCCTAACTATAACTATCTACTGGCGACCGCCAGTAGATAATATAAATATATACTACTAGGCACATGTGTTACCTCACTCCTACCTCTTTCAACCTGATTGTTACTACATTGTGTCTGTTTAATACCTCATGCCTTCTATACTGATTATGCAGTTTGCTAACATAGATATCTTTAAGAGGTCATACTTATATGGTGATGTCAAGTACCCTGGATACCATGTATTTTGTCTGGTACTTACATCAAGGCTAGTATGTACTATGGATACTATACTTCTATCTAGTAATTAAAGCATAGCCTAAAATCGAAACTTTGCCACTCATCAATTTAACTTGGCCTAAACGCTGTGAAAAGATAAGGCCTTGAGGACCTTTATGAAGGATACATGGATTAGAATGCATCTGATCAAGAGAAGGAGTCAGTTGTAAATTCTTGTGGCCTGCACGTCAAAGTGCCTGTCTACAATCACCCCAATTTTCGATTTGGGTGTGGCAAGAAGGAGGCTATTGTTAGAGTTTACGGATGTTGGAAAGGGTGGTGGATTGATTCAAAACTAGGTTCATGGTGTCTGAATTCCAAAGGCAAGGAACAAGCTTTGCAGGAGTATTTTCTAAGGTCTAACTTCTTTTTAGCATATACTTCAGAAGGCCTATGTAGTGCTAGTTAAATATTGTACAGACAACTGTGTCCAGTTCCAAAACGTGGAGTTCTGGGCCATGAAGGAAAAGGTGTTTCTCTATTTTTTAACTACAAGGGTCCACTTTTTTGCATTTAACGTCCTATGTGAACATGCTCAGGTGTATGAAGACCTCTAACTTGTCTGTGGGGTCATTAAAACTATTATGAGAGAAGAAAAATAGGTAGTAAGTTACAATATGCAACATGTTTCAAGTTTTGTGATTCTAAACATAGGACCCCTGTCTTTGTATCTAGGCTCTGTCTGGTTTATTATTTCTACTTCCAATTCACTTTTAGATGATGCCCAAATCAGTGCAGATGTAGACAAATGTATCTTATTCAACTCACATGCTGTGTTCAGTCTAGAAGTTGTGTTGGAGGAAAAGGAATCTAAAGCATCTTCACCACTGTGCAAACGCGCCCCGTAGCATGTTTTAAGAGGTAGTTTTAATCCCCCCGCCCTATTATGTACTAGGGCCTTACAGAGGAGGTCATGCTAATCACAAGGGTACCCCAACGCATAGTGTTCCCTAGTGTATGTAGGTGTTTTCACTGTATTCTAAGTGTCTATTAGTATAGCACTGGCTCTTGGCCTGGTTAGTCAGAGTCAGTTACCACCAGTACCCATCTGAAAAAGTTGTGGGCACAGGATTATTTTGCAACAAGGCCTCTTTCTGCTCCTCTGTTGGTTCTTTCTGCACATGTCTTGCTTCTTCCTGCACTTTTCTTCTTTGTGGACTTCTGTTGCTTCTTTCTGCATTTCTTTCGCTTCTTTCTGTGCGTTTTTTCTCCTTTTTTCACATGTTCTACCTCTCTAGGCATAGTTAGAGACTAGCATTTAAAAAACCTTTGAAATTTACTTAAAAAACCAAAGGTTTAAGGCACGTTATAGTTAGAAACTAGCATTTAAAAAACCTTTGAAATTCACTGAAAAAAACATAGGTTTCAGGCACGTTATAGTTAGAAATTAGCATTTAAAAAACCTTTGAAATTCACTGAAAAAAACAAAGGTTTCAGGCACTTTATAGTTAGAAATTAGCATTTAAAAAACCTTAGAAATTCACTGAAAAAACCATAGGTTTTAGGGAAAGGTATAGTTAGTTGGACATTTCATTCGTACAAAACCATAGAAATTCCCCCGTTATAGTTAGTTCCGTTAACTATAACTCGCGCCCCCACAATGCACTGCTGATAATGTCACATATTATATCACTGATGACATGGTCACACGGATCGAGAGCCAGATCTGTCACTGCTTGTGTCTGGTGCTGTTTTACAATGTCCTAGTAGATGGTCTCAATCTTCTTTGTGAAGAACTGCGCTAACTCTTTTACGAGATTGAACAGAGTTTTAGATTTTTTAGTGGCTTCTGAGATAGATTTCGCCACGTAGTTGGCTCTGGCCATAGAGCAGGCTTTATGGTAAAGCTTGAGTTCGTTTCGGTAGGTCAGGCAGGCTACAGGGGAGTAGTCTGTCCTCCAAAGGCGTTCCAAGCGTTTACACTTGGATTTCGCTGCCTTCAGTTCCTCGTTGTACCATAACGCAGGAGAGTTGTGGGTTGTGAATTTTTTGCGAGCCAAGGGTAGGCAGGTGTCTAAGGCTCCTAGTAGCCATTTGTTTATATTAGTGGCTACAATCTCTATGTCCTCAGTATCAAATAATTCCTCCAGAGGTGCAGAGTCTAGGACGGACATGAAGTGATTTATTTCCAGGTTCTTCCAATTCCTTTTACCGGACTGTCCTGTCCTGCCGGAGGGACTAGAAGTCATATGGTCAGACACGCTGAAATTAATAAGGAAGTGATCTGACCAGTGTAGGGGCAAGGCTGGATGGCAGAGTGACAGGAGAAAGCTGGAAAAAATTGGGTCCAAAAGGTGACCTCCTTTGTGTGTAGCTCCCGAGTTCCACAAAGTGAGATTCATGGCAGCAAGATTGTGAATTAAGTTTATGACAGGTTTATTCAGATGGTCGTCAAAGTGTATATTTAGGTCTCCTATAATGGACAAATTGCTGTAATTTACCCGGACCAAGGCGACCCAATCCACAAGTTGAGTGGCCCAGGGTTGAATAGGGCCGGGTGGTCGATAGATCAGGAGACCCGTGAAGGTGAAGTTCGGGTGGAGTTGAAGTTTAAAAAGGTCCATCTCACAGGCGTTTAGGGAAACCGGTTCCAAGGTACATTGCAACGATTTTTTAAAGATGACTGCTATGCCACCCTCTACTCCAGTGGTTCGGTCTTTTCTGACAATGGCATAGTTAGACGGTAGGGCTTCAGCTATGTCTGGGCCTGAGCTGGCGTGTAGCCACGTCTCTGTGAGGAATAGGGCATCCAGTGAGTTGTCGGACAAAAGGTCATATAGGTTTCTTTTGTGTTTGCCAAGGGATCTGCAGTTCAGGCTTCCGAGAAGCCACGTGTGTACTGGCTTACGGCCTGAGAAAATGGGCCAACAGAGCTGGGGGACATCGAGTTGGAAGTTGCAGGAAGGACACGAGATGGAATTGTGCCTGTCGTTAGGTAGGATCTTACAGTTTAGCTTGACGGGGAGTCGCATGGAGAGTAGTAGTTCAGGCGTGTAGACCCTTAATACTGGAGCATGGCCTCCAGGGGTTTTGGGCCCTGGGCCCGGCCTGGCGCGGACGGGCGCAGACGGGCTTCCCTTTGGCGCGCCTTCGGCGCGCTGGCGGCGCGCCCGCTGCGCTCGCCCGCTGCACGTCCAGGGAATGCACATTGATATAGGGAGGTGGGAGGCGTGGCCTTAGGAAGTGGGCGTGGCCCGGGGGTTTGGCGCGCGATGGCGGCGATGTTGTTCCCTACCCGCAACAGCGCTAAGATCCGCAGTGCGAAGGAGATTACAGCAGCTTTCAGGGGGAAAGTGCTCAAGGGTGAGTGTTCCGTGGATTTAAAAGCAGTACAAAGCAAAAATAATTTTAAAACAAAATGCGAACAAGCTCTCCCGGCTTCCGCCTCAGGAGTGATTAGGTATCTGTGGCGCGCCAGTGATTCAGCGCGACTAAGAAGGCTTGGGTGAAGTGGGCGTGGCCTCAGGAAGTGGGCGTGGCCCGGGGGTTTGGCACGCGATGGCGGCGACGTTGTTCCCTACCCGCAACAGCGCTTAGATCTGCAGTGCGAAGGAGATTACAGCAGCTTTCAGGGGGAAAGTGCTCAAGGGTGAGTGTTCCGTGGATTTAAAAGCAGTACAAAGCAAAGATAATTTTAAAACAAAATGCGAACATGTACATCTTTTGCTTTTGTTATGGAACGCTACCCTGGATCTCATCCAGGCTCCCGGCCTTCCCTCGGAAGCAGTGTTTCATTGAGATGGTTGCAGTGTTCCTTATTATTTCCATAAATCAGTTTTGAACATACAGTTTTACTGTAATCGCAACAAAAGTTAAAGTCGGAGGTCATCATTGGATGCTTGGGCAAGGGGCTTGGGCATGGTAGCTAGAGATCTGAAGGAGTTACCTGCAGTTAATTATCTGAAAAGGGGTGTAGATGTGATGGTTCATACTTTATATTTCCAGATCAAGAAATCTGATACTTGTACTGCTGTATTCATATGTGAAATGCAATTGGTTATATAATGGAAGCGAGGAACAACTTCTTAGTGCAGTGTCAGATCAAAAATTGATAGTCATTATATAAATGACACATTTTTATAGGCTCATGAAAAGAGTTAGACGAAAGAGGATATATTGCCTTTTAAAATAAATACATTTACAAGTTAGCCATGTCTAATGCAAAACAAATGCTATAGCTGTGGTGATTTGAATCTGCATAAAAATGATTTTCTTCATTTAAATGTTTTATTAGATATTTTATTAGATTTTATAAAGAAACTGACATGTCAATCACACTATATCAGAAATGTTACCCTACATCTCTTGAAAGCAATTAATTCTATTCCACAGTGAGAAGATGACTCTCTCTATGGTGCGTAACTTTGTCAGTTTAATAATCTAGTCATCGACTTCAGCATGACTCTTGCATTTCCATTTTCACAAAGTAATTTTTATTTGGATGCTGCAATAGCTTTTTGAATTCATAAAACAGCACAAAGAAATGTTTCATTGTCAAAGGCTATATCAAACATTATGAGCCCCATTTAGAGATTGGCTAAGTGGTAGCACAAACCAACAAACGGATGGTTTCTGGTTATGACCTACAAAGACCTTGTCAGTGGGTAAAGGATTGAGTCCTGTCGTGCAGCAAGCAATGGAGTCTTGTCAGGGCATGCCTGCCACATATAGGGCATTGTAAGTAAATGTTTCCTTTAGCATGGTCACCACCAAAGTTTTGGACTGATGCTGCTGGTTTTTCAACTCTGCAAGTGCACTGAGGCCTGCTAACCAGACCTCAGTGCCAGTGTTCTAAACCCTTACAAAATGTATGTTGAATTGGCTGCCCAATTGGCATAAGCTGACTTACTTATAAATCCCTAGTATATAGTACTAAGTGTACCCAGGGCATGTAGATTGGAGTGTCTACACAGGGCTGCAGCCCTGATTGTGCCAGCCTGCATGAGACAAAGTACACAAATACTCCCAGCCTGCACTGCAGCCTAAGAAAGCAGTTTTAAAACTGCTAGTTTGACTTTGCCATTTAAACCAATGCCAAAGCCCCCGCCTTCTTAGGGGGGCATATCAGGCCTTAAGGCAGAGAGCTGTATAGTATTAAGTGGTACATATATTTTAATATGTTCTAACGGTAACACTTCCAAATTGTCACTTTTACTGTGGAAAAGCTGGTAGCCCTATTGGCTAATACAGGGTTACAGGCTGACATCTCACCCCTGCTAACTTCTGAATGTTAGCACTAAAATGGTCACTTCAGGGTATGAAATTACTCGTGGCATGAAAATCAACTTGTTAAACCTGCCATCCTTGGCTTGGTTTCCCCTGACCTTTTGCTTTCTGACTTCCTGTCTGGCTGATCTCATTTTTTGCTGGCTTTAGGATTTCTGGGCACTTTATCACTGCTAACTAGTGCTAAAGTGCATATGTGCTATACTCAAAACATGGTAACATTGGCTTATCCACAATTGGCATACTTAATTTACTTATAAGTTCCTAGTAAAGTGTACTCACTATATGTGCCCTGGGCATGTAAATTAAAGGCTACTAGTAGGCCTGCAGCACAGATTGTGCCACCCACTTCAGTAGCCCTTAAACATGGCTCAGACCATGTTGTGTGTAGTTTTAAAATGCCATTTTGTCCTGGCAAGTGAACCTTTTTAGTACATGTCAGTCACCCCTAAAGTAGGCATTAGGTAGCCCCATGGGCAGGGTGGAGTGTATTTAAAAAGTAGGACATGTACTTTTAGGTATTAAATGTCCTGGTAGTGAAATGCTTCTAAATTCGTTTTTCACTACTGCAAATCCTGTCTTTCCCATAGGTCAACATTGGGATTTCCTTAAACACCATTTAAGTGTATGTTCCAATTGGGAACAGATAGAAATTTGGAGTTTGGTGTCTCTGCACTCACAATTTAGAATAACAACGTATGAAGAAGACAGATTAAAAATTGTAAGTCTGAAAATGTTACTTTTAGAATGTTGGCATTTTCTTACTTTAACCATTCTGTGCTTCTGCCTGTCTCTGAATACACATCTGGGCTGGCTGAACACTAGGTTTTGTGCTTTCCCTCTAGATAGTCACACAGAATGAGCTGGGTTGTGACATTTGCATCCTGATGGCCCATCACTAGGTGGCTTGAGGTAGATTGAAAGGGAGGATCTGACACTTGCACCTAAATAAGGCTGCACCTGTTCCCACACAAAGAGCTGAATACCCCCCTGTAGTGTGTTTGGAGCCATGGCTGGAAAGGCAGGAGTCTTGTGATCTTCAATGGCCTCTTTGATATTGCCCCACTTCAAGGGGACATTTAGGTATAGGTACTGGGCCCCTGACCCCACCAAATTAAAACTCTACTGGAACCAAGGGTATTCTGCCTGGAAGAAGTCCTGCTGTGCCCTAGTAGGGACTGCTACTTTGCTGACTGAATTGCTGTTCTGGCTTGCTGCCAGCTGATTGTGGTGCTTAGGAGGGACGGCCACTTTGCTACCTGCTCTGCTGTGTTGGCCTGCTGCTTCTTGCCTGGGAGTGAGAGGGATTGGACCCTCTCTCTACATTCGTGATCCTAAGTTTCTCCAAGGGCTTTCTGGCTTGCCTCCTGTTTTCTGAGGTCTCAGGGATACAAAAGACTTCTTGCAACTCTGCTGGTGCCTTCTCGACTCTGCCATCTGTGAGTCCAACCTTTGGCTGAGGTGCCCCCACCAGTCGTTGGTCTCAGAAGTGAGTTTGGCAGCTGCTTTCTTCGTTTAATTGATGCAGTGGCCTATTGGAACCGACACAGTGTCCTCTGATGCCAACACAGTGCTGATTTGATGATGATACGTGTCCTGACTATAAGGTTTGATGACAAAGCAGCCATGATTCTTCAACACCATCGGTGAGGCTCAAAGATAACACAGTGCCGATCCTTCAACACAGTCTGCATGGAAAAGACTGACACATTGTGCTTTCGATGTCGGCGTTTTGCTCCATACAAGGACTTTTTCAGAGGACCCTGCGTGGGTTCTGTAGCCAGCCTGCCTTCCATCGTGGCCAGCCTGAACTTTGGATTTGCCCCAGTCCCTCTTGACCTCAAGTAACCTTTTGACTGCCAGTGAATTCTAAGCACTGTTTTTGCATTTAATCTTTAAAAATTCATATTGCAAGTTCTTCTTATTGAATGTTTGTTGTTTTGGTCTTGTTTAACTCAAATAAATATCCTCTATTTTTCTAAACTGGTGTGGGGTCTTTTGTTTTGTTTTTACTGTGTTACTGTAATTAAAGTGTGCACAAATACTTTACACATTAAGCTTGGCTGCTCTGTGCCAAGCTACCAGAAGGTGAGTGCAGGTTAATTTAGGTTGTGTATCTGACTTACCCTTATTAGGATTGGGCTCCTGCTTGTACAGGATGTATACTCTACAAACAAGAAACCTCAATCCTAACAATGGGCAAATCGAATTTACTGTCACTTTTAAGGAAAGGCAACTTTTAGAAAGTTGCCACTCTGTTGTCGAGTTTATTTAGTGGTCTTCCACAGTTGCTGGCTACAGACTGCATTCTGCCCTCCTGGGGAGTACTGTAAATGACTCCCAGGTTCAGTAACAATAGAGGCTTTCTGCAGAGGGATGTGTTACCTCTCCTTTGCAAGAAGCCAAACAGGGTGTTGGCCCAAAAGGCAAGCGTCAAAGAGAAGTTGTCTTTGGTTAACAAATGACATTGACTTTCATGTATGGCCACCGCTTTGTCGGGAACTTGGGCTGGCTGCGAGAATAGAGAGGAGAAACTAGTTGCTAACCCAGTTTTTGTGTGGGTGTGTATCACAGAGCTAGCCACACCTTTAGAGTGGGCTACCAAGCTCCAAAGAAGGGCTTAGATATCTTTGGAGTGAACAGAATAGTGCACATTTGGATTGCTAGATGCCACACATAGCTAGAAATCATCATAGGGTGGGAGGGATCCTGGTAATCTATTAGCTAGTGACCTCATCATTCCCCTTAAGGCACTTTGTGGGCATAAATATGGCACCCCTGGCACCCTGAAACACAAATCACATCTGGAGTGGAGAGAGGACTGGAGAAGGACTGCCCTGCTGACCCCCTGGACCTGAGAAGAGAGTCTGCATCATCCATTGGACATCACCTGCTGCTCCTTGGGCTAGCAAAGAGAGGACTGTGTCTGTGGTGCCTGGCTCAAGGAATGTTGCTCCTGAGACCCATATCAAAGTCATGACTCCAAGGGTCAGATGGTTGACCCTCTGTTCCAGTACCAGGGCCACAAACGCTGATGTCGCCCATCCTGGCCAGTCAGTAACCACTCGCAAGGAATCCCCACTGACTGCCAACGTGCAGCCAAGAAGACCTCCACTCCAGACTTAAAAGTTGTACCCTTGTCTGACAGACTAGGGAGAGTCATCAGAGTGTGAAATGTTCACCAAAGATGTAAAGTACCCTTCACCAGAGGATACAGCTGGATCCACTGTGACTGGAGATTGGTAGCCAAGCTGCTGCTGGGTTTCACTGGTTTAAAAAAGGACTTTGAAGGACTCTGACCCCTATGGCCAAAGTCACCCAACTTACTGTTGGACAGATGAATAACACCAGTAAGGTCCCTGTCAACTGCACAGCACCCAGAGCATCTTTCAGCATTCTCCTCATCCTGCATCCTCAGCATCAGGACCACTTCATTGAAGTCTATGGCGGTCTTAATGCAAAGTGTAGAACTGGACTTGAAACTGCTTTGGTGACCAAGTAACTGTCCAAATACTCTTTATTGGCCTTCTCCCTGTTGGAATTGGTTGCCCAGTCCGAGCCAGAGTAGCCAAAAACTACTCGATCAAGCTTTTACAATGTTTACAAGCTTTACAGTTGCCAATGCTTGTTTATGCTTTAAACTAAAAAGCTGATATTTACATTTTACCTAAAAATCTATATCTCCAGAGCCCTCTGGTGGATTTTACTCATCTTGGTGTCTAAATATTCATACCCATATGATATGTGTTTTTAATTAGTGTTGGATTTCTATTATGTTGCATGACTTTATTATTTAGTTGTTTGGTGCTTCTAAATGTTTTAAACTAGTTCACTTGCTGCTCAAAGCCACAGTTACCCAGAGTTGAGCTAAACATTTTACAAATGAGCCTGACTGGACCCAAAATGGATTTGTGAGTGTACTACATTGTAAGGTTGAACAACTGTACTATATAATACACCACAATTCTCACAGGCAACTACTGCAACAAACAATAAAGTGATTAAATGAACACTTGAATTAATCTCAGTCACTTGTAATCATCCAGGCAGCATTTTATTCTCTACTTTTTTAGCCACTAAGTGACTCTATACAAATCAGCTTCACACACATGCCAGTTGGTACTTCATATTTATTCAGCTTTTGTAATTCCTTTTGCAATTCTTGCAGAAACGACCCACTGCAATTTTATATTCCAGAGTTTCCAAAGGGAAGAAAACGACTGATGGCAGACTCAGCTTTTCTACACTAGTTTGACAGAAACAATGGTGAAACAAGCATTTTAGAATACCATCAGATTTGCAACTGGAGAACATTACTTGCAGATGTAAGAGCTTGCATCTAGCATTACATTCACATCTAATACGGGTCGCACCAATGTTAGTTCATTTTATTTAAAGGGATAACAACCAGAAACCATATGCAGTTTGAGCAGTTGGCACTGAAATAAGGGTCAGTCACAGATGTGGATTAACACCTTGTGCAGTTCTGATGATTCACCACTGTATCAATGATTTTATGTGCAGCCTAGCTCAAGGTACCCAGACCATATTTTACAAAAGCAGATGCCCATAGCAGATTCCTACATATGCTAACTCTACACAGTGGGTTGCAGCTGGATGCACAATGTTAAACAAACGGTGCATACACTAACTTATTTTATGGTCCAAACCTACAGAGGTGTTATTCCAGAGTTTCCAAAGACAGACACCTCCTTGAGACAACTCAATACTCTAAAGCAGTAGAGTGAAAATTATAAATCTATATTTTAAATGTGAACTGATTTGAACACTGTACTGCTCCGGGGGGCAAGGGTCCCTTCATGAACCCCTCCTATAGTTGATCAACATTCTAGCAATGTTGCAGTAATGGGCCAAGGGAACAACATTACATTCTCTTCAATGATGGTCAATGATAAAACGCTGTAAGCCAAGTTAAACTGTATAACCCCTCCCCCATTACTGCCAAAACATTGCTTGCAGTCACCTTCCTGGGTGATTGCCAGGACAAATTACAAAGGGGTATTAATCTCAGGTACTTCTACTGAGCTATTTTTGCTAACTTTTCTTTGCCCAGCAACTACACAGACTGGCCACTTTTGTTGAAGAAACATATGGTTTTGGTCTTTTAGATATTAATTACCAGAAGTTTGGACATGCAGTATAGCGCTAAATAGTCTAGTTGGCCCTGCAGTCTTATCTTTCATCTCTCTAAGATCCTCATATCATCAGTGTACAATGGCACACTAATGTGTAATGCTCATCTTTTGGGGTTCAAGATCAGGACTAAGTGTGTGCTGCAGAATGACCAAATAGAAACAAGGACTAGAGCAGAGATGTTAATAAACGTCTCTGCTTTAGTCCATTGCAAACCACAGTTATTGAGGATAATGCAGCACAATCATTCAACTGCACTAGCATCCAATTCACCTGCGCAGCCACTTCATATATTACTTCATGCTCACCATGCCACTGGATTCAAGCTAGCCTGGCTGATGAGGGGTGATACTCCCAAACAGTTCCCAGGATGCTTATTTCTGTTCCAGGGAGGCCCTGGCTTGGCATTTCAGGCTGGACTGTTGCCATGGGGAGTGGCTTCAAGACTTATTGGCATATGGCTGGGTAAACCAGGGTGGTGTGGTTAGCAAAAAGCTGATGGATTTGACGCAGATCTGTGACTGGGGGTGAATTTTGATTTGTTCAGCATTTTGCCCATCATTTATTCTTTTGGTACTTCATGAATTACAGCATGCACAGAAAGATTCACAATAGGGCAACTTGCTCCACATGAATCCCCAGTCCAAGATATCAAATGCCACACGTTAAACAATGAAGGACTTCAGAAGGGCAAATTTAAGATCTTGCAGTTATTGCATCATGAGACCTACATGTCTGTTTGTATGCCTGGAAGGAAAGGGAGAGAAGAAGAAGGGAAAGGGTTAACTGTGTAGTTGTATGGTTTCACTCACAAAATTAATTGCTGCAGAAATCTATTTTCCTGGACTAATCATTGTTGACCAATTCTCAGCATTTGAAATTCCTAAATGTCTGATGATCTTTTTCTACTAACATCACAAGTATTTTTTTTATAATCACAGCCCTATTGCTTTTTCTATTTCACTCAGAGGCAAAGCCTAAAAACATACATGTGAGGTTGTACTCTGCATAGAGCCATCCCATATTTTGGAATTGCCTTCTCTGATCTTTCCTTTAGTCTCCTTAATCACACGTTTGATGGAGTCAGTCACGTCAGCATATGAATGTGAAGGATATATTATTTCTGACTCATCTTCTGAAATATAACTCATCCCCGCACTCATTCTGGTGCAACAAAATCAGAAGTACCTGGATTGCTATGTTTCATAGAGCTCAAATTTATTTTGTATCTCTAAACTATGGTGAGTGCATTGGGTGTGAAACTTTGTATGTTGTGATAAGACCAGTGGTTGAGTCTCTTCTGGAGTTATATCTATATCAGTTTTATTTGTTCTGCATTTCAAAGGTGCCGTGCTAAGATTGTCCAATTATACCATTTTCATCCAATGTACTCTCTGATATTCCAGCACAAACCTGTGAAAAATGCAACTATTTGGCAGGAATTTCTTCATAGGATCCCTCTTTTCCTCTGAGTTTAATTGTAAACAGCTATATGTAGGAAGAACATTTTCCTCCAAATTGGTCCCATAACAGCGATTGCGTGGTACAAAGCAGTTGGCAGTAAAAATGGGCAGGGATAGATAGAATGTAGTAGATGATGGGTGTTAAGCACTGACCTGACACATCAAGCATTTAATTCACATTAACACGCAAACACACAAATATACACGCACAAGCACACACTCACACACATATTTTTTCCCCTGAAAATGAGAATGAGACATAAGTTTGTGTTCACAAGTTACGTTTTAGTGAACTAGTTATAACATTCACACACATCATGTACTGCTTGTGACCTCTCATATTACATCACTCATGACATGAACTGAAGTGCCCTTACGATTACTGGTTGAGGGCATTTGTGTTAAAATAAGTCATTGGCTGTGAATTGGGAGATGAGGATAGTAGGGGCGGAAGCAGCTAGAAAGTAGGTTTGTTCAGTTTTGGATGATGTCGGTTAAGTGATCACATAGCCATGCCTAAGAGGCATTTTGAAATCTGAGTCTTGAGGTGAGGAGTGATAGGAGAAATCTTTGGGTCTCAATGGCAGAGAAATTAAAGGAGAAGCAGAAAGAAATAATACGTTTGGCATGGTATGAAGAGTAGAGTGAGAAAAGTGGGTCTGAGACAAAGCCATGCGAGTAGTCCTCATAAGGAAGAATTTGGTAAAGTGAGAAAAATCATGAGGCTGAGTAGGAACAGTGAATGCGACAGGATGAAGATAAATGCAGTGCTAACTCTGTGATACCAATGTTGGATAAAGCCAAGTGTAAGGTTGGGTTTCCAACATTATCAGATGATACAAACAGTATCATATGCTGGTAGGAATTAAATGAATGCAAAAGTGGCATTTGTGATGTGCTGAGGTTGTGGAGTTGGACATGTGAAAGAGGGAAGTTTTGGGGAAGTGCAGTAGATTTAAGGGGCTCCATTAGATTATACATAGCCATGAAGGTGGTGAGGCAATTTCACACTAACTGATCAAGAATATTTGAGAAGATGAGTAGAATAAAAGGACTGTGATTAACAGGGTTTACTTGGTCAGCAGTGGGTTTTAGTAAGGTTATAATCACTGCTAATTTAAACTCAGGTTGATCGGTGCCTGTGTTAAGTGAGTGATTAAAAAGAGATGTTGGACATGGTAGGACACAAGAAGCGAGAGACTATCTGGTTACTGATTCGGGCATTTACTTGGTCAGATAATGAACATGAAGGGTTTGTTGCTCTGAGCATAGGTAGAGTGCAATAGAAAACGTGACAAATGCAAACATTTGTAGAGCTAAATCGTAAGAAGAAGAATGTGGGCTAGAGAATATTGTGAGGAGTTTTTAGATATTCAAGATATCGAAGGGGAAGAAAGAAGCAAAGACTTCAGTTGAGACAGTGGAATAATGGATAGGTATGCAAACAAAGAAGAATATGTATGGTACAAGTTACTTGTTGACTGTGGATTTATTGCAAGGTGTTACGGTCCCAGAAGTTGAAGGATCATTTGGCTGTAATGAGGGGGGTTGTGCATGCTTTCATGGAGTGGTTACATGATTTCCAATATGAGGTGATTTGTCTGTTTGCATCTGTAAAAGAGAGCATGCATATTTGTGTTCATGGCATGGATACATGGAATAATCGATTATTGTGGTTGAGGGGCCACGTTGGATTGAATAGTGAGAGCGTGTCATTGAGAGGGTTGGAATGGGTCAGGTTTAATGAAAATGAGAGGTCTTTGTGACTTTGATTTGGGAGTGATGATTTGGCATTGTAGGAATGATTTAATTTAGTAATACGGGTCCTGGCGGAAGGGGTCAGATGCAAAGGATAGAATTATCCCAGTGTATGGTAGCATACATAAAGGAGTGGGGGCTGATGGGGACTGAGAATCAATGAGGGCTTTTGAAACGATAATCTGTTCTAGTGAATTGCCATGTGATTGTAGGGGGAGAGGAGAGTTTGTTTTAGTTAGTGGACCAAAAGAAGTTATCCAACATAGTAGATTTTAAGACTTCTGGTTATGCTTGCCAAATGCCATTATTTAGAATTTGGCAGATGGGACACTCGATTTCAAATGTTTCGGATATCCCGTTCACCATATTACAAGTGCATTATAGCCTATAGCACTTGTAATGTAGCGGACAGGATATTCGTCACATTTTGATAGAGTGTCCCATCCACCAAAGTCTAAATAAGGCCCATAGTCAATGGAGTATGTTAGTATCACAAATGTGGGCTGAAGAGAAGGACCAAAATGCAGCTGTTCTTCCTTTGGTGCTGACATATTTATCATTAGCCACCTCCCATTGTTGAGAAGACCAAACTTTATTGTGACTGGCTTTGCGAATCATTTAAGGTTTTGCTGGCCAAACAGCTTACGGCTAGGGCAACCGAGGTACCACATCCACCACCGCACTGAACCTACGGTTATCAGTCCTTTGAGCTGCCATTTTCTTAGGTAAAAATATTTGCTGGCCATACTGTCAGTGTTGTCTCCATCATGGAGACTCCCCGAGCATTAAATAAGGCATGAGAACAAAATAGAGGAGGGCAGTTTGGTCTTTCAAATAATTTTTTGCAGATGTCATTTTTTGGACTCCACCAAATGATTTCCTTTTACACTGTGCGAGCTATATTTTTTTAAAGAAACAGGAAAGGCAGTTGAAGTGGACATCGCAATAACTGGCGAGGAGCCACCATTCTGAGGATGTCGCAACTGCAGGCTTATTCCATTTTGCAATAGCAGCACTCTTCCCAGCTCAAGCCACCCATCGCTGAAAAACCTCACCTGCTTGGACAAGTATAGATTTAGGGACTAGGCAGGGGCAGCACCAATATGACCAACTCTACTGTACTCCATCCTTCTGCATGCACATGAATATTCCCTTTCACAGTGTCTCCTAAGCCTGCTGCTTCTGAAAGTACATGTGACTGTGGCTTATCTAATACAGTCTCATATGTGCTGAGTACTTAAGGGCGAGAGGGTAGTACAGCCAACCGCACATCTTAGTCGCTGCTGGCAGCACAGTACTGATATCTGTAGGATCTCAAACCTTGGTGATGAAGGCTGCTTGAAGCAATGCACGGGGGCAAGGAGATCAATCAGGAGGTCACCCACATTCAATCTGATAAATATTCTAGCACCTGTATTTTCCTATCGGAACAGTAATGCGCAAGAGATCTCCCAGCAGAATAGTAGGTTAGACAGTCAGTTGGAGCTAGTACTACTGTAACTCACATGGAAGGCATGTTTCCCAATCCTGTACTAATGTTAGTTGGAACTCCAGTAACAATATTTCATCACTCTTTAAATCTAGATCATCTGTTAGAATCTGAGGAAATTACTAGAAGGGTTACAGTTAGGATATCAAAGTGCTAAACTGCAGTTCTTATGTTATTTATGCTTATACTCTATTAGGTAAGATGTATCCTAAGCATTTATTTGTCTTTAATTATGTATATCAAGTAAAGTCAGATCCAAAAATTAAAATATGAAAAAAAAACTATTGCTTATTTTAAATTAACATCCCCTTTCTTAAGTTAGGCCCCATTTCTCTATTATTAGCTGTTTTGCATTGTGGGCAGTGTAGGTAATTGCTGAGCGGGTTAAGAATTGAACTGTGCCCAGTACAGGTTTTTGTCCGCAGCTCATTAGTTTTATGTGATAATACAATGAACAACGATGCATAAGTAACAAAAGTAACCGACAGTCGCAAAGTGTGCATGCATTTTGATGCCTATGGCTTTAGGCCCTTTGACCAACTGTGCGGTACACAAACCTCCACCACATTTTCTGACATCATAGTTCGAGGCCATTAGGGGACATGAATGTTGAGTTTGTAAATTTGCGAACCCACACAAAATTGAAGTGTTGGCCTTTATATGTGTGTAGTGGTGTTTGTTGCTATCAGAATTTTTGTATTTATCCATTAACGATCCCTTGTGCATCTTTTTGGAAATGCATGAAGTCATTAATATCCAAACCCATGAGCCACAGTAGACTCTGAAGAAACAATTTGGGAGATATCAGCCAGAACTTCCACCCCCTCAAAGTTAGTAAGTCTTTCTCCTGGAGGACTGTAGTGGATAGGTAGATTTCTTGGATGAGTTACAATGTGACTGGTATATAGTCGAGATGGGAAGGTGAGTGCTAGTCGTGCTCATTTAGCACTGCAAGTATTTTTCAATTTAAAATTGAATAATGACTTCTAAATGGCGGAACAGTACGTGGTGTACAACAAAGAAACATGATAAGCAAACCTGATTGCCTGTTAGTCACACAAGATCACAAATCTCTTTTCCCTCCTCCCCGACCTCACACCCTGTGCTGCACATTCTCATTCAGCAATGGAGAAATGATTTTGGAGCCATGGGCAGTCCTGTGAAGTGATGGCTTTGGGGTCATCATACGGTTGTGAGGGGGAATTTGATGCATTCCTAGCAACAAAAAAGCAGCAGACCAGACAGCCAGGGCTACTTGGCTTATAACAAGCCCGGGATACGCGGCAGGATGCAGGAAATGGTAAATATTTGAGTGACATAAATATAATACAACATCCGAAGTGAAATGTGTGGTGGCAGTAGTATATTAAAAAGCGAGATGTGTCCTAGGGGAGGCAGCTTGTATGCCCTTTCTTGTTCTTACATTTTACAGCAGAACGAGTACAGCAGACTGGGCCTGTTGTGCATGTGTTTTGTTCCCATCGCCAGGGCTATTTGTTCTATTTTTAATGCCCATGAAAGCGCGGATAAGAGAGTGGGAGGGGCGTGGCAAATGTGAGGTGCAACCACCCTTCGCAGGAAGCATCTGGCGCACAGAGGGGACAGTCTCGAGCCTAGCGCCTCACTCAGAGCAAAACGCAATGCAAGGGCTTCAGTGCTCCTCCTTTTCCGGGCTCTGCTGTATGATTTTCCACACTGAAAAGGTGCCCTCCTGCCAGCTTTGGCGCCCAATATTCCACTCTCTTCTTTGATGTTCAAGTCGATGGGATTGTGCTTGCTGTAAACAATTATTAACGAAACCCAGAAACAATGGAGGAAAAGTCTATTGTGATGTTTGTTTGTAGAGTTTTTTTTTCCCTTCTAATGATTAGCGATGTTAGAAAGATATGACTACTTATTCTTTTTGGCTTTTTTAATGGTGTTGTGGAAAAGAGCAGTCATGTAGGATATGACCATATCGTTTCCGTGCCAAGATAAGTAATGGTTTATATCAAAGTGTTAGAGTACAATAGCTGAATGGGAGAATTAAAGGTTTAGCATTTCTTGTATTTTATTAATTATGCATGTTAGAGTGCAGTTGAGGTCACTGAAAAACACGGAAGTCTGTTTCCTTGAAAGGTAGCGCATGCTACAGGGTGCACGAAATGATGGTTCAGCATACAATGCGCCGCTGATGCCACGTGTGCCTATTATCATTAGAGGCGAGTCACAACATTATTGAACTGAAATGCAATCAATGGAATCACGTCTTTCTCTGAATCTGTTTTTCAATTGATTTGTTAATGAGCCGCTGCCTTTTGTGCGAGTTGTTTCTGCAAAGGTATGTGTTTTGTCCGGCCTCTTTTGTGGCATATGTGAAACATGCAGCAAAGTGCGAGGATGTATCGTGTGTGATATTTAAATGCTGTAAATATTGTTGGCCGAAAATGTATTTTAAAACCGCGGGTTTTCTTTGTCAGATGCAGCTTAAAAGAATCAACATTTATTCGGATGAGTTGCATCGATGCTGCTGTTACTGTCAAAACTGTACACATTTATTAATATGTAATTGTTTACGACGTTGCTCGTGCAGTTGTAAATAATGACGGGTTTTGTTGAGGAAAGCAGCGGTAAAAGCAAATACCTTCAACTTGCCCAAGGCGTTTGGCACGTTTTGGCTTCAGAAAATGTTTCTCTCGAAATAAACAGGTCTTTTCACCCGAAAGAAAGGTGTGGATGCATTTTGAAAAATAAAGTGACGAACTATAAACGCGCATGTAATATGAGTTTACTTTCAGTTTTTTTTAAATCGTTAATAAAATTAGAATCTAATGTTAGCTTTTCTCTGTCTGAGCTTATGATGTTTTCGTGTTGTGTGGCAGCCAGATATTTGTCGCGGCTGATTGTCCAACAGAGGGCGCTACAGCTTCTAAGAATTAGAGGCATGCATTTCACGTGAGCTTTATTGGAGCCTCTCCGGCACCGTCCTCGCCAGCTCGGTGCGTAAGGAGGAATCTGTGATGCTCGCCTTGAAACCTCTGACCTGTGAGCGCTGCCTCTCAGGGTCCGCCTCATGAATTAGCTATCTGCTGTTATTACAAAAAAAAAAAACACGGCGCTTCCCCTCACGCCTTGTGCGAGGGGCTGTGCTCAGACAGCGCGATGAAGGATGGCCTGGCTGTGTCTGTGATTTCAGAGGCAGTTAACGATGCCCCGGTTGCAGGACTCTCTGACCACTAATGAAGGGTGCCGTGACACTGGGACCTCGGGGAATCCCCTCTGAACGAGAGGTGCAGACCGGCTCCCACTTAAGTGCAGCGTTGGCGTTCTTTTTTTCTTTGCTAATAAAGCTGATTTGCTTCCGCGACGTTTTGATTCTAGTCTCCACCACACTTTTTGGCACCCGGACGGCATATGATGAAATACTCAGGGTTTCAAAAATGAATGGTGAAGGATTGTGTAGCGTCCAATTTACCCAACACGGCAGCTTGTTACCCGTTGACGTTACTGCCTGAGAAAAGCAAGCACGTGCAGCGTTGTGCATCTCTGTACTATCAATAACGATGAACCGACTGACCAGCAAAACCACGAAGTGCATATTTTGATTTAACCTGTTCTCCGCTACAGGAAGGAAAGGGCCTGTTTTTGCAGTCTGTCTCGGAGGATTTGTCGTCACCGTTTTGATAGATGTCTTACGGTTGCTGCTGTGCGTTGCAGCCGCAAAGGCTTAACGTGGCGTTGTCTCAAAAAACGAGGGCGGATGGGAACAATTCGTGGTAATTGTATACTCGAGAAGGTTCCACGTTGGTATACACTTTTAAAATTACAAATAACAGAAGCACTATACCGACAATGATGCCAAAAACAGAGACACAAAACTCACAAAAAGCTATGTTCTTTGGACTTGGAATTGAGTTCCACTGACCTATCAGGTTTCCTCCCATTCAGCCTTGCAGCGCTTTGAACTGCTGACACGGAGACACTGTGCAGCCAGGCACGACAGCTGGCTCTGCGGCATCTAATACCAACACATGCTGCTTTAGCCTACTTCCAGAGAGCACGATAATGAAAGATTCCAAAATAATATTTGTTTTGGCAGTGCTACACATATAATGAAATAGATGCCCTTGACCATGGAAAGGGGATTTTGCAATGCATCATTAAAAAAAGGGTTTCTCAACCCAAAGTGGAACTGGAGCACTTTCTGTCTGACAGAGGCAGGGTAGGCGTTACTTTTCGCAAAAGTCTGTGCCAACGTGATCTCAAGCCACAGCACGGGATCTGTGGATGGGTGCAGTGTCGCCCATGTTGTCCTGACGCACGCAAATATATCTGCAGAACGGTTAGCTTCAGTTAGTAGAAATGGCTTATTAGTTATGAAATCAAATTCCCAGGAATCATCTTTTATGAAGTAACGTGTCGTTTAAATCTGAACTCACACCGTCTTCCCTTTAAACACTTACACTTTCTGCAATGCTCACAGCAAATAGTCATTTAAAACATTATTTCGAGATACGTTAAAATAAAGAGCAAAGCAACCTCGCTATATAACTCGTTAACTTTATCACAAGTAATTACACGTTATCAAGTGTCAGTGAGAAAGGAGCAGTCCTATTAAATATGTTTTTAAAACAACGTGGGAAGCAACACATATTTGGTGTAGCCACACCGTCTACCGTGCAGTTCCCTGTGCCATGCAAAAACAGAATGCTGTATACCATGTGGCTGGGAGTCCAGCTACACACTCTGGAATGTTCCATTGCGCACGACATATATTCTTTCATATGTTTATGGCCTAGAAAGGTGGTACACCTTTACTAGCTGCAGTTCCATGTAGACTGTCACTCCTGTGTTATGCATACACATACAGATGTTGTGGCACGTAAGTAATTATGTATACTAAAACCCATGTAATTATTCCCACTCTTTCCAGAACCTTTCTTGAGAAAAAAATACAATTTGAAAGTGACCGCTCACTGTGCAGTCGCTGTCAGTCTCTCTTTGGTCTCTATCCAACAAAAATAGAGAGATGACAATGTAAAAAGTGGCAATACACCAGCTCCCTTGCAACCCGGCAGTACAATTACTCTCAGTGTCAAAGATCTGCATTGTGATCCTCCTGTATGTGTTTTTAATGTTTGGTACTTTTGTGTGTTAGACCTGGCATCATTGGCATGGTTTCCCCAGTCTTTTTAATCCTGAACCCTGTATTTTTGATTGTATGCTGGACTTCGTTTTTGCTGGTTATTGAATTCTGGACAATTAACCACTGCTGATCAGTGCTAAAGTGCAGGTGCTTCCTGTATCAATGGTGAGTATAAAATGGTTATCCATGTTTGGCATATTTGATTTACTGGTAAGTCCCAAGTAAAAGGCACTGTGTGTGCCCAGGGCCTGTACTACTAGTGGACCTGCAGCAATGATTGTGCCACACACGAGTAGTCCTGCAAACATGTCTCAGGACTGCTTCTGCAGTGTCTGCAAGCGCAGACACTGCACAGTTTTACACTGTCATGTCAACCTGGCAAGGCAAAAACCTTCACTTTTATTGCACGTAAGGCACCCCTAAGGTAGGCCCCACGTAGCCCCATTGGCAGGGTGCGGAGTATGTGAAAAGTAGGACATGTAGTGGTGTGTTTTACATGTCCTGATAGTGAAATATGACTTAAGCTCGGCCTTTGACTGTGTTAACCATTTGAAACTCTGGGGTACTTTAGAGTCCATGGGGGTGGAAGCCTCGTTGATTAACTTTTTTAAACAGTCCTATTTGGACGCCCAGGCAAGTGTCCGTTATGGGTTAGCAGGTGAGCGTTGCCGTAAGTTCCCTGTTAGGAGGGGGGTAAGGCAGGGCTGTGTCCTGGCCCCCCTCCTTTTCACCTTTATAAACAGCTTGGGTGCTACTTGGATGAGGGAAGGTTAGAAATTACCCAGCATTGTAAGGCGTCAAATTGAGCCTTGCTATACGCCGACGACACTGTTCTCCTGTCGCGAAACCCATTAGGTTTTCAGAAAACTGTCTCGAGTATCGTGTCTTTTCTGACTAGCCTCGACCTAAAGGTAAATATCACCAAAACCTTTGTGTTATGAAATGTGGTAAATCGAATGTCAAGTGTCGAGACATTTTCATAGATGACAGAAAACTCGAATTTGTTAATCATTTCTCCTACCTGGGTATTGTGTTTGAAAAACGGGGCTCATGGAGTATAGTCATGAACACCAGAAAATTATTCTTTGCTAAAGCCATAGGAGCTCTAATAAATTTCTCCAGGAAACTAGGCAAGCGCCCCATCGAAGATCTGTTGACCATTTACAAAGTTAAATGTATTCCTGTAGCCATGTATGGAGCAGGCATCTGGGGCTTTGCAAATACAGCGTCCCTGCAGCTGGTTGAAAATAGGTTTTAAAATACCTTTTAGCAGTTCCGACCAGCACAGCTACGTATATTTGCCATGCTGAGCTGGGCTTACCATACTTATCCCACCAAATTAAAATCCAGACAGTCTTACTTTGGCATAAGTTTTGGATTGGTACTGCGACTAAGCTTAATCGGGATGTGATTTATGATTGCCAGCCTTTACAACAGGCACCCTGCATCCCATGGCTTGTGTATGTCCTATTTGGACGCCCAGGCAAATGTCTGTTATGGGTTAGCAGGTGAGCGTAGCCATAAGTTTCCTGTTAGGAGGGGGGTAAGGCAGGGCTGTGTCCTGGCCCCCCTCCTTTTCACCTTATATATAAACAGCTTGGGTGCTACTTGGTTGAGGGAAGGTAAGAAATTACCCAGCATTGTAAGGCGTCAAATTGGAGCCTTGCAATACGCCGACGACACTGTTCTCCTGTCGCGAACCCCATTAGGTTTGCAGAAAACTGTCTCGAGTTTCGTGTCTTTTATGTCTAGCCTCGACCTAAAGGTAAATATCACCAAAACCTTTGTGTTATGAAATGTGGTAAATCGAATGTCAAGTGTCGAGACATTTTCATTGATGACAGAAAACTCAAATTTGTTAATCATTTCTCCTACCTGGGTATTGTGTTTGAAAAACAGGGCTCATGGAGTATAGTCATGAACACCAGAAAATTACTGTTTGCTAAAGCCGTAGGAGCTCTAATAAATTTCTCCAGGAAACTAGGCAAGGGCCCCTTCGAAGATCTGTTGACCATTTACAAAGTTAAAAGTATTCCCATAGCCATGTATGGAGCAGGCATCTGGGGCTTTGCAAATACAGTGTTCCTGCAGCTGGTTAAGAATAGGTTTTTAAAATACCTTTAAGCAGTTCCGACCAGCACAGCTACGTATATTTGCCATGCTGAGCTGGGCTTACCATACTTTTTTTTTTGTTTAAGAAGTTTTTATTGAATTTTCAGAGAAAAAGAAAAAGAAAAACAAATGCTACAATAAACAAATATTCCAATATAGCGCCATAAAGAGATAGTATATAAACGAAGTTGGTTTACAATAACTGGGCAAACAAAAAAAAGAGGATCAATAATAGGGCAATTTAAGGAAAAGGCACTGATAAAAGGGATAGGAGGAAAAAGGGGGGAAGAAAAGAGAAAAGACCGAAGAGAGGAGAGGGAAAGAGAAAAGAGAAAGCCAGAGAGAGAAGAAAATGAAAAGAGAATGAATTATCACATGGGATGGTGCGAGGAGAGATAAGTAGTGAAAGGGAGCCAAAGAAGGTCAGCTTTGATTTTTTGGGAAACAGAGGAGGAGGAAACAGAAGCAATCCTATGTTCGTCACAAATAAAATTCCACCAAGTAATTGACGACAATTTAGAATTGTCTTTCCATGCAGACAGGATCACTTTAAATGCTAATGCAATAAAAAGATAAAATAACCTAGAATTAGGTAAAACATTTTCCATATCAGGAGCTAAAGAACCTAAAAAGATATTTACAAAAGTTAAGGTTGCATTAAAGTTGAAAACTGACATGCATACATTCCAAATTGAATTCCAAAAAGATAGAACAGATGCACATTCATAAAGCTGATGAACTAATGTACCAGTTTCGGTAGAGCAGGACCAGCAAAGGGGAGAGGATGTAGGGGAACACTTACAAATAGCAACAGGAGTAATAATGGCTCTATGATACAGAAAAAACAGAGATTGGGTTATCCTGGCTGCAGCCGAAACTTTAAATAATTTCGACCATAATTTGTCCCAACTATCAATAGAAAGAGAGATGGATAGGTCCATTTCCCATGTACTTTCAATGCTGGACTTAGAGCGAACATTAGCATTAGATAACAATAACTTATAAACAGTGGCAGCCTTAAGTTTATGCGCCGGGAAAAGAGAATATAATGGTGAAGAGGGTATTAAAGGGGGCGAAACTGATGGGAGAGAGTAAGTAGCTAATTGGGTTTGTATAGCATTAGAGATAATAATGTATTCCTTGTAAAAGGAGTCAGGGAGCTGATATCGTGTCTGTAGTTCTTGGAAGGAGATGATAGAAAACCCATTCAAAAACTGATGCACAAAAAAAATATCCTTTTCCTTCCAGTATTTGTAATAGAAAGATCTACCTTTATATTTAAGAAATTTGTTATACCATAGGGTGGAGATTAAAAAACATTGGATAGGGGATAGATCTTTAAGAAATGTATTGTACAGCAATTCACGGGAGTATTTTAATACAGGACTTTTAGACAAAAAGGTGCAGTTGGACATAAATGTAACATGCTGAAACTGAAACTCTTTTAGGAGCGACCGCTCAAAGATAATCCAACTAGGAATAGGCGTATCCCCGAAATCGAAGGCCAATGAGAAAGATTGTTTAATCAAGAAAGCAGAGTGGTATACTTTAAAATTAGGGAAGCGCACTCCCCCCTCTTCTTTGGGGCGAATAAGTTTGTTCAAAGCAATGCGGGAGTGCTATTGTTCCATAAAAATTTAATACATAGAGAGTTTAATTGGGAAAAGAATGTGTTAGGGATTTTGACAGGGAGCATAGAAACCGTGTAAAGGATATGAGGAGTGACCATCATCTTAATAGTATCTAGTCTACCCCACCATGATAAAAATAAGGGGGACCACACGAGGAGAAGAGATTTCAATTTATTCATTAGTGCGTTAAACGTAAATTTGATAGTATCCGCTATATTAGAGGCAAACCAAATGCCAAGGTATTTAATTTTGGAGGGACACCATGCAAAGGCAGTATCCGCAAACATAAATTGATAACATATCGAGTTTAAAGGGAGAACCTCTGTTTTAGATAGGTTAAGTTTGTACCCAGAAATGGAAGAGTAAAGGCGGACTTCCTCTAAAAAAGGGGGAAGGGATTCAATAGGATTGGACATGTATACCAATATATCATCCGCGTAGGCAGATAATTTAGTTTCAACAGAAGCAGATGCAAAACCTTTAATTTTGGAATTGGTTCTAATACGCTCAAGGAAGGGTTCCAAACACAGGATAAAAAGTAATGGGGAGAGAGGACAACCTTGTCTGGTGCCTCTAGATAGGGGAAAAAATTGAGAAAATTGGTTATTAACAAAAATACTAGCCCTCGGACAAGAGTATAACAGTTTGATAAAAGAAATAAAATTAGGGCCAAAACCAAACCATTGTAGTGTATGAAACATAAACTGCCAATTTATACGATCGAATGCTTTTTCGGCGTCCAGAGACAAAGCAGCCAGGGGATCTTTATAATTTTTACCATGGGACAGGATGTTCATGAACATTCTAGCATTATCGGAAGCCAGTCTACCTTTGACAAAACCCACCTGGTCAGTCTTAATCAAAAGGGGTATGATAGAATCAAGCCGAGACGCAATAATCTTAGCGAAGATCTTGCAGTCGTAATTAATTAGGGAGATTGGGCGAAATTTTTTACAAAAAGAGTGGTCCTTATCAGGCTTAGGGATAATGACGATTAAGGCATCCATAAAGGAGCCAGATGCTTTCGCATCATTAATGAAGGAATTAAACAGTTGCAATAATTTAGGGGCAAACAAAGATTTGAAAGTACAATAAAACTCTACCGGCAATCCGTCCGGACCAGGGGCTTTTGACTTCTTTAAAGCTTGTAGGGCAGTAAGTATCTCTTGTAAAGTAATATCCGCCTCTAAAGCGGAAAACTCAGCATTCAGAGACGGGGGAACAGGGAGTCCAGAGAAAAACTTATCAAGGTTATGAGAGGAGGGGAACGTGTCGTCTGAATAAAGGGATCGATAATAGTCATGAAAGACCGCTGCAATTTCTTCATCAGAGGACACCAGATTATTGGTGGATTCATCCATGATCGGACCAATGGTCTTGCGTTCAGAGCGAATTTTTAAATAATTCGCTAGCATTTTACCTGCTTTATTTTGCCCTCCATGAAATTTAGATTTAATTCTAAGTAAAACATTGCAGGCATCAACAGTCGCAATTTTGTTAAGGTTGGTTTTGGCTGTAATTAGATTCTTAAGTGAGTCAGCATTTTTGGAGGAGAAATAGTCATGTTCTAATTTTTTGAGCTGTTGTAATTGGTCCTCATACTTTTTCACATTGGCCTTCTTTTTCCGGGACACAAAGGAAATAGTGAAAGCACGGAGAGCCGCCTTAAAAGCATCCCAGTTGTTAGGAATGGAAGTGTCTGATGGGTTGTTAAAGGAAAAAAATTCGTTAATAAAGGAGGTGGCTTCTTTAAGATAAACTGTATCCGATAGCAGGTGAGTGTTGAACTTCCAGCGATTAAATTTGGTGGAGGTAAGTGAAAGGTCAAAGACAGCATAGACAGGGGCATGATCTGAGATAAAGATAGAGCCAATTTCAGATTTTTGGATAGAAGGAAGAAGGGATTTGCTAACCAAGATATAATCAATTCTGGATCGGGTTTGGTGTACATTAGAAAAGAACGTATATTCCAACAAATCAGGGTTACAGGTTCTCCAGACATCATACATTGGGCGGGAGGCAATGGCCGATTGAAAGGATTTATGGGTCTTATCCGGTTGAAATTTGTACTTTGATAAGCGGTCCGAAAAAGGATCCAACCACTGATTAAAGTCGCCTGCTACAATAATATTAGGACAGTCAGCAGTGGAGAGGAGAATTTTGATATCATTCCAAAATTTTGGATCCGGTTTCACAGGGCCATAAATGTTTAACAAAACTAGCGTTTTATTGTATAAAACAATCTTGGCCATTACCCATCGACCTGCATCATCATTTTGAGAAGAAATGATTTGCACAGATAAAGTTTTGTGGAACAGTATGGCAACCCCCCCTTTTTTGTTGACAGCAGGAGAAAAAACAACTTGGCCTACCCACTGCCTTTTTAATTTCAGCGACTCGACATCATTACAATGAGTTTCTTGAAGGAAGGAAATTTGAGAGTTGAGTTTAGATAAATGAGAAATTACCTTTTGTCTTTTAACAGGGTTTCCAAGACCACGGACGTTCCACGTAACAAAATTACACATACGCGAGGGTCAGGGGAATGAGATACACATGATGAGGAAAAACTTCAAGGACAAAACGACACCGGAAGACAAAATGTGCATAGAGGTTACAAAGGGAAACAACAGAACATAAAACCATAATACTAAGAAAAATCAACAAGCCTTTAGCAATGTAATAAAAAAAGAGAGGTCTAAAAGCGTCAGAACCGAGGAGAAATGAAGGGAAAAAAGCAAAGAGGAAACATGGGAAATATCGAAAGAGGAAAGGAGTGATGCACCAACCAAAGGAAGACTGAAGTAAGAAAGTGAGAGAAAGAGCAAGGGAAGGAAAGAAGGTAAGCAGACTTAGAGAGTATAGGAAAGCAGAGAAAGAAAACAGGTCAAGGAAAAGAGTCCAGACCTGAAAGACATCAATAAAAAAGTGAAGTTGGAGCGTGATGAGACCGGAGAGAAGACAGCGGTATAAACCACATGGATAAGATTGGAAGCAGGAATAAACCTGGTACTTGTAAGAAAGGAGCAAAGAAAAGACGATATGAGGGAGAGAAGAAAGGGTTGAACAGGAAGAGCCAATAACGAAGAAGAAGAAACGTGATTAACAAACATACAATACGTAATAGAGCATATGGAAAGCTATATATATGAAGTATCTACGGTAACCAGAGAAAAGCTGTTGAGAACACCACACTAAAGCAGCAATAAGAAGAAGCACTCAATGATTAGTATCCATATTTCGAGAGGAGATGTTATTAAGAAACAGTTTCAATTTTCCCGGGTCATCAAAGGATCTTGTCTGGCCGTCGTGGGTGATCTTGCAGATGGAGGGATGGAGAATGCCATACTGGACATTCAAGTGTCTCATTTGTGGACGCAGTGCAAGGAATTCCTTGCGTCGAGCGTTGGTCGCATTGGAGACATCTTGTGAGATAAAAATATTGTGACCAGACCACGATAGGTGACGTTTAAGTTTAGCTGCTTTAAGTACAGTCATAAGTTCTGTGAACTCCAGAAAGAGCATGATAATACCACGGGGTTTGGTGGAATTCGATTGAAGGCGACCTAAGCGGTGAGCTCTCTGTATATTCAAGGGTGTAGATGACTGAAGGCCCAAGAGATCATGAAGGAATTTTCGAAGGAAAAGCACCATATCAGGACCCTCAATATTCTCTGGCAAGCCAAAAAGACGGAGGTTATTCCTCCGATTACGATTCTCCAAGTCCTCAGTATGGAGCTTTAGTTTGTGAATCTCTTGTTCCAATAACGGTATTTTTGTGGCAACATCCTGAACGTCACTGACGCGCTGTTCTAACTCAGTCACCCTACCTTCCATGACAATCCATCGGTCCTCTATTTGTTGCAATTTTTCGTTCGTGGCGACCATAAAGGGTTGAAGACCACGCACTTCCTCTAGTATATTATCTAGAACTGGACTTTGTGACGAAAGAATAGGTGAAGGCGGGTCATTCTTCTGCCTTTTGGGCTTTGCGCCAGAAGAAGACGTTTTACTTGGAGGATGGGAGTCATTAGACATCTTGGCAATTTGACTAGACACCTTCTTGGCGGGAAAAAATATGCGGAATTCTCTCATACGCTGTATGATTTGACGTAGAGTCTCATAAAGCCAGTACAGCATCACCTTAGAACAAATAAAATAAATAAAGCTGAATCGCATCCAGCCTGTAGGCGTTAATCACGGCTCCTCTGAAGAAAAGACAAAATTATGAGACCTTCTCCTGAGAGAAAAACAGTACAGAACAAGCATGGCCAGGGGATATTGGCAACTGTTGAACTTAGAACAGACTCCCTCTCGGAGAAAAATGAAGCATTAAAGCATCAAGGCATGACTGGATCCAGAAAATGCGTGCGCGGTGCTGCAGGAATAAGATACGGGCGCCTCGATACAAAATGGCCGCCGTCGAGGATTACCTCAGGAATTCAGACCGCCACGTCTCCGGGTGATAGGAATGATGAAAACAACCGACGAAGGGCAATTCCGAATCACGACATGTTCCGATGGCAGATTCTTCTGGAGACAGCAACCGCAGCTCGCTGGGAAGCCTTCCACACAGCTACATAGCACCGCGTCCAAGCGGAGCTAACGGAGATCCGCCATCTTCCCTCGGCGTCCAAGCCACGCCCCCTGGGCTTACCATACTTATCCGACCAAATTAAAATCCAGACAGTCTTACTTTGGCATAAGTTTTGGACCGGTACTGCGACTAAGCTTAATCGGGATGTGATTTATGATTGCCAGCATTTACAACGGGCACCCTGCATCCCATGGCATGTGTATGTTAAAAAAGTTATGATCGACATAGACCACCCGGAGTATTATGCTAAGCCTGATTGTTTGTCCCGTGTTACCCGGAAGGAACTAAGATCATTATGTCTAGATCACCTGGAGACGATTAGACTGTCTGCCAATGTTATGAAAGCGTCTGTCGGAGAACATCAACTTCCCTTGACACAACCGGGGTTACAACCTTATCTAACCATAACATCATGGAATTATGACAGGATGCTGTTGACGTGTTTGCGCTTAGGAAACTTCCATCTCAGGGTTGTCTTTCCCAAGATAAATGATTGGTCGCATACCCTGCCCCCTTGTCCATGTGATGACACCTCGACTCAGTCCACGATCCACGTTATCTTTTTTTGTAAATTTTTATACACTCATTAGGAAAAGATGGATCGTGTAAAATGTCAAGACCTGAGACAATGTCGACCTGCTTTTATCAAGTTATGATTCCTTGATGAAATGATGTTTATTGATCACATTGCCAAATTCTTGAAAGGGGTGGTTAGATCTAGACTGAGTATGTAGGGTAGTGCCTTATTGTAGCTGTTCATTAATTTATTGTACCAGTGGATTGCCTTTGTTTTTTGCTATATTTTTATTTAATGCATAATAACATGTTTTTATTGGATTGTTGATTTTAATATTTATGCATTGCTGCAATTTTAACTTTAAAAAAAAAGTATTGTGCTTTTATGATTTGACAATCTTAAATCGAATAAAGCGTAATTTGAATTGAATTTGAATTGAAATACTGCTATTTTTATTTTTCACTATTGCAAGGACTATCTCTCCCATAGGTTATCATTGGAGCTGCCTTCTAACCTCTTACCAGTTTAACTTTCAATTGGGAAGAGATGGAGATTTGAAGTTTGGTTTCCCTGAACTCAGGACTTATAAACAAATCATTTTAGGAAGGTGGTTTTTAAATTGTGTGTTTGAGAATGCCACTTTTAGAAAGTGGGCATTTTCTTGCTTTACACTCCTGTGCCGCTGCCTGCTTGTGGAATCCACATCTGGGTTAGATTGACAGTTGGGCTGTGTGTGCATTCACAGGGGTCTCTAACCTTTTGTGTAGTGAGAGCTACTTCTGGTCAGTGAAAATCGTCGTGAGCTACTAAACACCAAGTAACTCGCACATTTTTCCGAGAGACCCCCACGCCCAATTTCATTGATTTTAAGCCTAATTTCTTCACAACCCTTACTGTGGTTTGAACAAAATACTAAAGAGTTCCCGTCTAGATTGGTCTAGTGGGGCCTTCTAAGGTCTAGCATGGGAATGTGCTCCCTCAGTAGAGTGGTCTGGTGGACTGGTCATGAAGGCTGAACCCGGTTCCCCAGTTCCAAATTCGACACCTCTGGCCATAGTGCCACATCCTCTCCCCCAATGAACACCATACTTCCTCACTGAGAGAAACTCGCACTGCCTTCAGCTATAATCTAATTGTGCCAGCTATAAACACTTGGATGTGGCTCAATTCAAATTATGCACTTGATAAGAGTAATATGCTGCCCAAATAAAAAAGTTAAAGCAACCACTCATAGGGAATGCAAGATTAAGTAAACAAAACATGTGAAATGTAAGCAGAAACAACATGGTTACCTTAACGATCTCTCACTCACTATTCAGAAATCAGCGAGTGGTTTTACCTGAAAAGTTAAGGACATGACTAGAGGGCCCTGAAGGGAACCGTTTCCATGTCCATTGCTTATATCCTTACAAAACGTAACCAGTATGGTTTAAAGACCACATCCATAAACACAGAGCCATGGTACACATTGTGTTTTCCAATCCACCCATTAACCAGGTATTGCAGTACCTCCAGGAATGGTACACTTTCCCACCTGGGGACAACAATGCTGTTCAAAGAAAGACGAGAAAACAAATGTAGCGCTTCACTGGCAAACTCTGTAAAGTGATGCTGATGTATTTGGATGTAAATAAAACCAATCTGGCCACTTTGCAACCCCTCTGTCTTGATTTATTTAGTTATGGATTTATTTTTCATATTTAAAACCTTCTATTTCTCTCCATCCCACTGCACTTTGGAATAGAAAAATGTCAGAAAAAGGGCATTTCTCGCAAGAGTGTTTTTCTTTTTGGATCCATTTCACAGGGAAGCAACTAAATGAAAGAAGGAAAGAGAGGTTGTGAACCGTTTCTTCAAGTCACGGTTTTCAGTAAGTGAGAAGCAAGACAGAAAGAGAGGGAATAATAGGAAAAGAGGGGTGGACAGCTGCCAGCACAAAAAAGAAGAGGACATTGCCCGAGTCCTATTCCTTCTCTGCCCGTCCCCGAACGTCCACAAAAGCAAGCCGAGCCTTATCTGAATGCCTTTATCCGCCCCCAAAATAGTGCCGCCTGGGGCGGACCACCCCCACCGCCCCACCCTAGCAACGCCACTGAATATCGGCCCAGCCCCAGTCAGTGCCTGAAAGGACTTTTTAATTTTAAACATTGCCTGCCACTGTGCTTTTTTACTGAAGGCAGATCTAAAGTGCAGTGGCAGACAACGCTAAAATCAAAAGGCCTTGCAAGCACTGAGTGCTTTTACCCAGCGACTCGGCTCATGCAGGGTCAGGGGCCCCTCTTACCTCAGAGCTGCTCCGGGAGACCCAAGGGAAGTCAGTGGAGTGGAAGATGATGGGAAGCGCGGTGCCAGCCTGGAAAAGGCAGGTGGCGCGTTAGTAGGAGGAAAAACATCACGGTCTTCAGCCCGCCCCCCCCAGCTAAGCTCACTACAGCCAATCAGAGCAGCTGGATTGTGTGAGGGCGGGCAAGGGCTGTTTAGTTGTGGAAAAGGGCTGAAAGTTGTGAAAGAAAATGACGGGATACAAAATAAAATTGTAAATGACGTCTCAAAAATTAAATAGCAGCGCGAGCTACTCTCAGAGGGTCGGGGAGCTACTGGTAGCTCGCGATCGACCTGTTGGAGACCCCTGCTCTAGACAGTCACACAAAGAAAGCTGATGTGTGCCCTGCATATCCTGATTGTTCATCACCAGGCTGATGGGCCTTCCTGAGCTAGAGTGGTGGGAGGAGTTGTCACTGACACCTGAATAGGGCGGTGCCTGCCCTATCACAATGCAGTCTCCAAATTCCTGTAGTGTCTGGAGTCAGGTCAAGGCAAGGCAGGATCTGTGCACTACGAAAGACTTTCCTTTCAACTATGCCTGATTCAAAGGTGGTAAGTAGTATAAGTATTGGACCTGTAACCCCACATTTGTAGAACACTTTTGGATCAAGAGGAGATTCTGCCAGGAAGAAGAGCTGGAAAGCTGTAGGAGGAGAATTGCCCCTCTGCTTGTTGCTGTGTTGCGCTGGCCTGCTGCTTTTTGCTTCTGTCTTGGGCATAGGAAGGACTGGATTTAGCTTTTTTATCCAGTTTGTCAAGGTTCTCCAAGGGGTTGTGTGTACTTGCCTCCTGTTTAAAGTCTCAGGACCATCAAATACTTCATCTGCATCTCACCATAACTCCTCTGCTGAGAGTTCTGACCTGCCAAGTGTGTGCCAATTCCAGTACTGGGCCCTTGGAGGTGGTTTTGCTGGTACAAGGACTGAATAGCCACGCATCGCCCTTCAGTGCCTATTTTTCCTGCAGCACCACCGCCATGTAGTTGAAAAACCAGTGCATCGCTGTGGTGCATCCAAAGCATCAACATAGTCCTTGTCATGCAGCTGAGGAATCGCCGCAGCCCGAGTCCTGAGCACCGTGTCTCTGATGTCCGAGACCCCCGATCCGACGCAGGCCCTGTTGTGTTGCTGACAAAATCGACGCATCACCTGCCCGCAGCTGGGAAAATTGAAGCAGCGCTTGTTTCGCCGCTGCATCGACCCAGAGCATCTGGATTTTCCACGCATCGCACCTGTACGCCAAGACTCCAGTGACGCCATAAGGAACCAAGGCTGGGTTTTCGGAAGTCGATACATCACTTCTGCTTGCAGTAGGGAATTGAAGCAACACTTCTCTTGCCGTGCAGCGGAACTGATGCCCTCATTGCCCTGGGACTCAGGAATCAATGCATCACATGTGTTTTCTGATGTATCCCTCCTCTGCAGCTATATTTTGCCTTAGATTTTGCTACATCAAAGGTACTTTGTGCTAAAATCAACGCATCCATAAAGTTCTGTGGACTAAACTTGCTTAAATCTTTAAAAAGCGATATCTCTGTTTATGTATGTTGGACTTTTGCCGTTTTGGTCTTGTTTAGTTCAGATAAAGATTGGTTATTTTTCTAAACTGGTGTGGTGTCCATTTGTAGTATTTTCACTGTTGTACTGTGTGTTTTATGTACAGATGTTTTACACATTGTCTCTGAGATAAGTCTCTTCGTGCCAATGCACCAAGGGGGTGAGCAGGGGTTACCTTGGGTGTGTAATCCTCTTACCCTGACTAGAAGGAAATGCCCCTACTTGGACAGGGTGTTAGCCACTGGCAACTAGAGACACCCATTTCTAACAATGTGTTGTTATGTGCATATCATTTCAGCACAAACTTAAGCTTTTGGTGGTTCAGATTTGAGGTGATTCAGCTCCTCAATGCTCTTCCCAAACACATTTTGTCTGTGTTTAAGAAGGTCCTGCCATGGGTCAAACAAGGTCAAATTTACTTCAACCCACCTTGATTCTAAACTCTGAAATCACTACAGGTGGTCCATTGAACCCATCTCAACTGCAGCTGCGGTTCCTCAGCTAAGGTGGGAGAGCGCCACCCCACTGCTCTGGGAGCAGTGTAAAAAGGAAAACAAAAATGATAACTAACGTTATTATCATTTTAGTTTTCCTTCCTGCTTGGGTGCGGGCGGGTGGTGCTGGGCTGGTCAGTGCACGGGGCAGGGGAAAGAGTGTTAAGCACACTACCTAAGTGCATATGACTGTGTGGACGCAGTCCTGCATACTTTCCATAATCCCAGACAGGCTGCATTACACAGCCTGGTGGGGAACATGCCCAGCCTTCAAGCCCCCGTCTGAGCGCTGAACCATGATGCTCAGACAAATCACAACGCTGCTGTAAGGCAGCGTTGTGTTTGGACTGGGGATTCTGAAAGGCCGTGTTCTTCCTGTTGCTGAACCAGAAGATGATGGAGGAGAGGCGCCGGCACCTGGCGACACCCAGGTAAGTCAATTGTTTTTAATTCTCCCCCTCCACTTCAGCACGCCCCATCACCCACACTCTGTAGCAGCTGCTACTGCTCAACTGTTAGATGGTAAGTCAATAGGCCAGTGAATCAAAAATCAAAGATTTATTCCAGGCCTACATGAACACCAATGGGAATCTATTCAGGGTGTAGCAGAGATGTACAAAGCAACATATGTGAGGAGCATTTGAAGGGGACGTTGAACATGTCATATCTTTACAGCGTGAAGGAGGCAACCTGCCTTGTACAAAGGAGCCAGAAAGTCTGTTTTGATGGTTGAGGAGCTAGTCCTTGGTGAAGTTATTTTCCTAAAAGTAATGAGCCATTAAGATGTTAGTATGAATAGAATTAGACAACTTCTTTAGATGGAGGCACTGCAGAAAAATAAAGGAACCACCCAGTAAAGTATGTCACAATAGGTCTTAAAACCAAGCAGACATCATCAAACAAAAGAACATTTGGAATGTATCTTGTTGTTGGCGATTGCTAGCAATGCAGGACTGGGTAAGACAACAGCTGTATTTCTCATATTCTAGATAGCGTACTTAGACAATGAATTCCATAAAGAACAGACTTTGAATAACTAATACATACACACAATATTCACAGTCATCCAGTATTCAACAAACTCCCCCCAGCCAAAGAGATGCCAGCTGACTAAAGAATATGACTAAAATACCAACAGTCAAACTTCAAATCTGGAATACACTTTAGAAAGGGACATAATAAATGAAAGGTATAAGAGCACTCCAAAACAGCTAATTCCAACACAGTTTTGTTTCAGCTATGCTGTTCTAAGAAGCCTCTAATACACAAGCACATATTCCTTTATTGTACATTTTTTCAAGGTGCGACGATTATACTAGTCACATGACAATTTCATTTCTGGGCAAGAGGGACTCTTTGAATTCCTTTTTACTATTTTCTTTGCCTTTAATAAAGCTTCAATTAAAAACATGTACCACGTTTGGGTCGGAATATGTGGGCATGGACAACTCTAAAAATATGGTGGTCGATTCACAGAACTAATCTGAGGTAAAATCTTAAACTCACTACTTTCACTCACAGAAGGCATTTAGTAGTAGTAAAGTTAGGACTCCTAACTTTACTACTACTAAACTGAGACAAAATCCTAACTTTACTAATTTCGGTTTTCACAAAAGGCATTTAGTAGTAGTAAAGTTAGGACTCCTAACTTTACTACTACTAAATGCCTTTTGTGAATACTGAAAGTCGTAAAGTTAGGATTTTGTCTCAGTTTAGTAGTAGCAAAGTTAGGAGTCCTAACTTAGGACTCCTAACTTTACTTCTACTAAATGCCTTTTGTGAATACCGAAACTCGTAAAGTTAGGATTTTGTCTTAGTTTAGTAGTGGTAAAGTTAGGAGTCCTAACTTTACTACTACTAAATATCTTCTGTGAATACCAAAAGTAGTAAGTTTAGGATTTATCTCAGATTAGTTCTGTGAATCGGCCCCATGTAGTTTATCTGTTATCCACAATTTGTTGCTCAATATAATATAATAATAATAAACCCCACATATCACATTTGATCAGAAAGGTACTGACACTGTCATAACCATAGACTATTTGGCTCAAAGTACATTAGATTTAAAAAGAGTACTACCACCTATTATGCTTGAGTAGCTGTTGTTTGATTTTCTTTTTATTGGAGTTGAATATTTTATCCATATTATATTTTACTGCACCAATAATAATGCTAAATATGCTGGTTATTTGGCATCTGTACATACGTTTATTACGCCAATTTTAGTAAAATTGGTCTTTATCCATTTGCTAGCACTCATTGAGGTGAACAATATACTGCACCCTTTTAGGTAAGTCTTAGACTGGGTTTCAGAACCAGAATTAGTTGTAAACTCAGTGCTAGAGGACCTCTGCAGGCTACTACACAATGGTGGTGTTGCAGTCTTTGTCCTGTTTGACTTCTCAGCAATCTTTGACATCATTGACCACACAGTGTCTTTTCCCCACTGAAGTATATTTTCTTTGAAGATCTGGCCCTTAAATGGATAGTGTTTTCTGAGAGATCGGTGTCAGACCACTTTTCTTCCACCATTTATGTCTGTCACTAGCTACACCCACTGTGCTTTTTCCAAAATTATTTGACAACAGTGGGCCTAATGTACGAAAATGCAGGTTGCAAATATTGGGAGTAAACTGTGCTCTGACTTTTTGTGGCCTTCATTTAATTTTGCGATGCAACGTTTACCATGAGGAATGTTGCAAATTCAGTCATATGGGGCCTCAGATCAACTATCGTTATGAAAATTAATTAGGCAATCAATCAATCAGGTGTTTGCTAAGCGCGACTACTCACCCGTGAGGGTCTCAAGGCGCTGGGGCAGGCTGCTATTTGCAACTCTCCCCCTGTAATTTCCTATGATCATAGGGATGGTACACCTAAAAAACTAGCAGATCACCATCCCTTTGTTTGCATTCCCCTATGTATTTTTTTTAATCCTGCCCATATTCTTTGAAGGAACTAGTGCTGCTTTGAAAAAATAATAGTCCCATTAGGAAAGATATGTAGGGAAGCATGCAGTGATCTCCTGGACGACTGCCTTCTCCCCACCCCACCCCGATGCAACCTGACAGAATTCCTAGTAAGGCTGTCCAACATTAACAGCTTCCACTTTACGAATCAGTTAGCGAGCCTTTGCGGTGTGGTTAAAAAACATTAGTAGATATAATTGAAAACCACAAATATGAGGGACGCCACTTTCACACACCCTCCTAATTGCTATTCAGAATGAGTCAGACACCATTTTTATGATTCAGAAAGGCTTTTCCAAATCACACAAAGGGATTAATATATTAAACAAAATGCTGACTCAAGCCATAAAATGTTGTGAACCACAAGGTTTGCAACCACAGAATTATTTGTACATCAGGCCCAATATGTAGCCACTTGCTTGAGTTCTACAAATGATGAGAGTACAATTCTATATGTATGCAGATCACACATGGTTGATGTTCAAGCGCTCCAGATTCCTTCTACCTCTTTACAGTGGGGGATGATCTCTAATTTTTTTAAACTCACAAAGTCATTCACAGAGTGAGCATGAGAAACATAGCTTTAGGCCAACAATGTGTAGCCTGACAGCTGCAGCTCAAAAACCTGCTGCTAAACCTTTCAAAATAACCCTGTTTGAAAGGCAGGAAACCCTGATTTTAATTATTAAGATGTTTTTCACTTGCAAGATTACAGCTGAAGTCCTACAAAATGTCAAAGTCCAGATTACCATTATACATTTTAATCTGTAATTTTTGACAAGACTAGGCAATGAAGTTATTCAAAGACTATTTTTAAAATGTATTTAAAGGCCAATTCAAAGGTGAAGTCAGATTTGTATTACATATTCAGAAAAAGGAACTTTTAGACGGTTCAATTTTCCCTGACTGGAGCTCCTGGAGGGCAATTTACATTAGCTCTTTAGCAACTGTCCAACCAAGGGCTGATGTTAATGAGGTGTGATAACCACTGTGAGAGCAGGGGAAATAGCTTGGGTGTGGGGAGGTATTTTTCTTTTCCTGACAAGAAGACCATTTATGGTGGGCGCAGAAACTTCATTAACTTCAAAGGAGCCTGCCCTGTTAAACATATAGATTTGGAGAGGACCCAAATGTGTCCCCTTAGTCAGACTGACACCAAACCCAGTGGGAGGAGAGCTAACCCCTAAACTGATTTTGAGTGACCACAGAGGAAGGGTCTGGTCATTACCCTTGCTACATCTCTGGGGAACACTCAAGCTTTGCACAAGGAGAGAATGGGTTCCCCATCTTGATTTGTAGGAGTTAGTGGATTGTCTGGAGTAGGGCAAAAAGATCTGGAACTGTGTTTAGAGTTGTCTCAGCTACATTTACCTTATTGGTTAAGGAGGAGCCAGGAGTCACTAGCTAGTGACAAACATAAATGTGGCACCCAGAGCACCCTCTTAAAAACACTTTACAGGCCTGAGGAAGAGCAGAAGAGGACCGGACCCTGCTTGCTGTGACCTGAAAGGAGCCCTGAAGGACTGGACTTGCTCCCACTTGTACGAAGGACAAAGGAGTGGACCCTTAGGGTCAGTGTCTACAGGGACAAGACAAGCTGAACATTTTTTTTTCCTACAAAACCAGTTACCCAGATCCAAATGGACCTGCCTTAGACCCTGTAATGCCTTGGCAGGATCAAGACAAAAAAGACATAGCAGATTCCCCTGAAGTCTGCGAACCTTAGGTGAAGAGCTGAGGGAAAAGGAAATTGACCGCTGTAAAACTGAGACATAGAAATCTTTTAATTTCTATACTTCAGGAGGCCTGAGACCAACCACCAGAGAAAAAGGCTCAACTCCTAAGGCTGAAAAACAGATTTGCACATATGAAGCTCCTTCGCAACACCAAATCCTTTTCAGCAGGAGCTCAGCAAGAAGGTATCTGGCAATGTGGGGCCCTGTTTGGATACAGGCTGCAACCATTCGCCACTGGAGGAATCTGAGCTCCAAGAAAGAGACTTAGGGCCAGAATTACTAAGAACTGATCACAAAAATACTGGTCGAAATTTGCTCACCATATTTTTGTGACCAGTGTTTTATTTTGTGAACTTTTCTATGTTCTAATAGACCAGTTAACAAAAGACCGAATCATAGTGGGTCACATTTTGACCTACCTCATGAATAATTAATTAGATAGGCCACAAATTGAAGTTTATAAAATTCACTGCCATTACAGGGATGGTTATTACAACAAAATTGGGCAACCCAATAAACCCTTGGAGGCTTGGGTATCTCTAGATTTTGATGTTGTTCTCATATATTCATGAATTCAAAATTGTCACTTCCACCAAACAATTTTAACTTAAACATATTTTTTTCAACCTAAATGAATCTCAAAACAAAGAACAAGACAGGTGTATACTTTTTTTCAGAAAAATATAAATGTATATAGAAAAATTAATTGAGGGTACATAAAATGTAAATCACAAGTATACAAAAGTGAAATTAGTAAAATTTTCTTTATACACTAATCAATTTCTCCACTGACACTTTTGTCAACACCTATTCCAGGTCTTAGACAACATGGACAATGTTATTCGAAATACCATGAGTGTTATTACACAATTTGTTAATGCGAAATTGATTAGTGCATAAAGAAAATGTAACTCATTTCACTTCTGTATACTTGTGAGTTACATCTTATGTACCCTCAATGAATTTTTCTAGATACATTTATATTCTTTACTTAATAAAGTATACAGCTATCTTGTTCTTTGTTTTGAGATTCAGTCAGTTTGAAAAGATATGTTTAATTATTGGAAGTGACTATTTAGGACTTCATGAATATATGAGAACAACATCAAAATCTAGAGATAAAAAAATCCCCTATTTGGCACATTTACTTATTATTACAGGGATTGTGGCTTTCTTAGGTTAGAAGACCAACATGTCTGTGATTGATTTTAAATGAAGCAATCTTTTTCTTTATAAATGAAGCCCGCTTTCTCTGATACATGGGACCACAGCATAGTCTTAAAAAGTGATTTAGTTGACATTCACAAAGGGGAAGGGATCCCTTTGGAACCCTTTCAAGTTTGTGAATGGGTTACCATTACCTATCAGTAGTCAGTAAAATATCAATGTTTTGTGACTGAATTTTTCTTGCGAAAAACATTAATACATCCCATTGTGATTTGCTATTTGATAGGGAGGCTATAAATATGTCCTTTCAAAACAGTGATTCAGTAAATAGTCGCAAACCCAAATTGTGAGTTGATAATGTGTTACAGAATCGCAAATTGAGTTTGGTATGCTCCAAAAGGTCATTTGCAGTTGCATAGGGACCGATTTTGTTAATTGGACTGCTACAACCCCAAAATGCCTTAGTACATCTGGCACTAACTCCAAAGTAGAAATCTGGAGTGTGTGAAGGTATCAAAAGTATTCTGCTGATGCAACAACTTCCCTAGGTGTGAAAGGTGTGGAATTTTCCCACTCAGAACTTTTCCTACCAAAACCGGCTGCTACCTTGCCCTGCTGAGATATTTTGACTTCAGTTTAAATTGTCTTCCATTTTGCAGACTGGTCTTAAGGTTTAATCCTTGACCAAGCCGTCCCGATTGATGTATCCAACGTCATAAACGTTTGTGGTTGGTCTAAAAGTGAGTCTGCATCCCGGTCTACTGTGACCATAGAATATCATTGGCGCTTAGCAATTGTTGGTGATAATTTTACTTAAAATTTTAAAAACTCACATCTCTAGTTCCTCTTCATGGAGCATTGTGATTTTGGTGTAATTCTCTCAATTTAAATGTACTCAAATTTTGCTAAGTCAGTTTGGGATTTTGATTTTTTTGTGTTTTGACTTTATTGCTGTCGTGGTACTGCATAAAAAGTCTGTCTGCTGTGCCATAGCTATCGTGGGGTTGAAATCAAATTGATTTAGTTTCTTTAGGGTCACCCTGACAAGTTAGTGTCATTTTTCAATGACGTAGGCGAGAACCCAGCCCAAAATTAATCAGTATGAATCCAAATAGTCTTAGTGTCCCACCAAAATATTTTATCAGTGATCGTCAGCTACATGTTCCCTGAAGCAAACTAAGACTGAATTTGCATCTAAAAAGGAACATACAGAAACTCAACGCTAATTATTGTTATGGAGCTAGATCCTACTTTACTGCTGCATAAATACTGACTTACTTTCTTGGTAATGAAATAATATTCTCATGAAGATGTGAACTGTAAAAATAAATCACCATGTAGCTGGACTGTTAATTTAAGATCCAGTAAAAACATGGCATTTGATACTCAGAGTATTTTCTTCATGCCGTTATAAGATTTGCAGTATTACTTGGACAATTAACATCACACATCATAAAATATTAGTAATAAGCAACAATGAGGCAGTCTTGAATAAATCCCTGTGCACAGGATCCAATTGGGGTCCAAACCAGTTTAACTTTACAGGGATTTGTAGAGTTCAATCCAGGAAGGAATATCTGATGTGATTGCATACAAAGTCCTCCTAGGAGTTGAGGTCTTGCTGGATTCCAAGTCATGGCTGGGTGAGTTGCAAAGCAGAGATCTATACATAAGAATTTTAAAGATGTTTGGAAAGAGCTAAAGCTTGTCAATTGGCATCTTTATGGAGGCAAGATGGTCGCACGTAGCATCATCACAGCACATGTGCATCTCCCAGTGCATTATAGAATATCAAGAGAGGAAATTTCAGTTTCCATTTCCGCTGTAGTTGTACTGCTGGGTGCCAGAACTATGGGGATTATTTACAAGCCCCTTGCGCTGCCGGTGCATCACTTTCAATATGGGAATCAGTGATGTACAGGGGGTCCAAGGTGCTTGCAAATAAACCCCTATGTGTCCCTGTTCTGTCCTCAAAGAGAGCGATGACTACAATTGGTCGATGTAAATAAACAATTCGGATGCAGTTTGTAAATTCCATCCTTAGTCTTGCCATCCACAAGGCACTGTAATGTCAGTCAGCTTTATCTGTTCTGTAACTCTACCTATGCTGGCTTTATACCCCCCAATGCCCCTTATTGCCAATGGAATCATAATGTTATCACCTATGTTCAAAATAACTGTGTCATAAAACTCTTGTTTACTTCAGTCGAGTTTGGCCATTGGTAGAGTATTTCTGCTTTACTAAACGTCTGCTTTCAGAGAGTTCTCGATTCCTGTGCTACAGCTAATGCTTGTTTCTTGAATTTGCACTGTTTAGCAGGGTGTCATTGTTCCCTGAGCCAACCCAATTTTTAGTATACCCTTATTTACAAGTTACCACAAAATTCTGTAGGCTCCCTCTTCTCAGATCTTGCTTTCTTGTTCTTGCTTCCTTAGTTTTATGTCTCACATTGTGCTGTCTTCTTTCACCTGCTTTCTTTGTTCACTATTTCTCAGTTGTCAGCTTTGTTATTCCTCTGTGTTTCTGCCTGTTGAGGCCTATGTTTCCCTCTCTTTTCTATTAAGCACCATTCCTCTTGTTCTCCTTGCCTATCATGGCCATACTTTAAGTTCCTAACTTTTGAGGTCATAGCCTTGCAAGTTTGTCTGTGATCACCATGATTTGTAGGCGCAACTGCCATCTGTATTACTGTTTATAGTGTGAGAATTGTTGGGATGTTACAGTTTGTGTCATCACTGAAATTATCATCTTCATTGAGAATGTCCTTGCTTGTATGTCTCGCATGTGGATATTTTGCATAACATCTGTAAAAGCAATTTTGAAAGTAGGACACAAATGTTTTACACCACATCCCAATTAGTAACAATTCTGCACTCTCTTTATCTTGCCATATTCTGTATGTTAGTTATTCTGATTGCTAAATTACCCCTTGAGAGCCTGACATCATAAAATTAACTTCCTTATGCAGGGCTTCCTTGCTTGACTCCTCTTCACCTCTGCCTTCCTGCATTATTCGGGAGAGTTCTCTCTTGCCAATATTATTTTCCTATTGTGTCTCTGGTTACACATCCATGGCAAACAGAAGGTTCCTCTTAATGGACTTTAGTGCCTTATGTTTTTTACGTTCTTCTGCATGCATATTATGCTACTTTCGCAACACTCCAGACTCTGTCATTATGTCATGTCTCCATAATTGATCAAGTTCCACACTACCTATTTCAATCCATATTTTCCAAGAGAAATGTTTACTTTCATGTAGTAACTCCAAGACAAGATTTATTGTGCAATGTTTGTTGCTGTTCTTGTACAGTCATGATTTCACACAACAACTGACTAGGTTGTTCAAAATCAGTTGCACATTTCTCGTTTTCATTGCCCATTTATATTTAGTGCATGTTCTAGAAGAAACATGAAGGAAGCAACAGGCCTTATGATACATTTTGATATCTTTGTAATTGAAATCACCAATTCATGAGACTGCATCAATAGCAATCTTAGTATGCTTTCCATAAAATATACATAAAGACCTATACCATCAAATTAATAATATATATAACATAGCTTAATACTTAATTATTTAAACTTCTCCCTAGAGCAGTTCTAGTTGCACCTACCTACCATCCAGTCAAAACAGCAGGCTGTGATTGTGACTAACACTGTATTACCTATGTTTATTTTATGCCATGAGAAACCACTAAATATCTCTGTCAAGGATAATATGCTGTAAAAAGAGTTACAAAGATGATATAGAAACAACAACATATTTGCATTTAACATGCCCTTCAAAAAGTGGTCTATGTTAATCACGCCCTGAGTTAGGGCTCTGTGGATGGATTAATGAATAGAGGAGGTAGTAAGCATCACTGTCATTTCCTCTACCCAGAATGAGAATGTCAGACCCTGTTTTACTTGTTAGAAATGAGACTTCACACCCAGATGTAAAACCCTAATAAGATCTGTAGGAAATGACAATCTTTTGCATGGCGTGCCCCCAGATTTTACCCCATATGTTTTTTCTGACTGTAGATCTCTGTGAACTTTACCTCTGGTAACCAGAAGTAAGGTGCCTGTGCTCCCTCTTTTAAAATGGCTAAATTTGTCATAACCCTAATTGGCACAATTAACTTACCATTAAGTCCCTGGTATATGAAACAAGGTGTACCCAGCGTCTGTAATTTAAATGCTCTAGTAGACTGCAGCACCTATTGTGTCATCCTCTACAGTGGCAGTTCAAATATGACTTCAGGCCTACCATTTTAGCCTGACTGGAGCAGTTTAAAGCAATTCGACCTGTCACAAATAAACCCTTTGAGCAGGTTAGGCCATAATTTTAAATATTAATAAGTCAACCCTATGAAGGCCTTATAACCTATATTGGCCATAAGGCACGGTACAGGGTATACAAAAGTTGGACATATAGAAAGTTAATGTTACACAAGCCCATAGAGAAAACTGGTATGCAATATTAAATTTAATTAAATGCTATCTTTAGCTTTGAAACACCTAGATCTTCATTCAATGACTCTTTGTAATATTTAATTAATGCCCATTTTAATGGTGTAATCAGATGTGTAGTAAATACTAAGGACAAATACTTTTAGTAAGCTGCCTTTTTGCTTTAGCCTCCTGCTGTAGCCCTCTGAGTGCTCAATCCTTCAAGAAGGTGTAAAAAACTGCATACAAAGACAAATGTCTGGATGTTGGGAGGTGTTTTTGTTCTTCTGATAGAATTACCATTTGAGCAGTGCCAAGGAACCTAATTAACTTTAAAGTTGGCTTCTCTATTTCAGGCAGATGTTAGATTACACCAGGACAGGCATCTTCTTTTGTTCCTCCCAGTCCAGCAGTCACAAATCACAGTAGGGAGGGATTTGCCCACAGAACTGGTTTGGAGTGACTGCAGACGAGGGGTTGCTCATTTCCCTGACCACACTTTCACCAACTTGGATTTAGGCAGAGATTGGCACTGTAGATTTGTTTGCAGTATGGCACAGAGGAACTGATGCAACCTGCTGGTGGTCTACTCTGGAGTGAGGTCTGACCCCCAAATGCTGTTCCTTAGTTCCTGGAACCCTTGGCTGAGTCTGGCTGAACATCTCTGAACACCCTTAAAAACCTGAGACTTAAAAACCTTTTGGTTCCAAAGAACTGGGACAAAGGTGTCTAGTCAATCTGACCAAAATGTGTTGCCACAGGATTGAAGCTTTAAGTTTCTCCCGCTCTGAACTGTTTGACGATGGCAAATCCTCTGAGGTGGGAACTTATGGAGATGGTATCGAGCCTTGTGGCGTGCTCTTCGGCTACAGCCTGCTGCATTGCTCCACAGGAGGAGGCTCCAAAAATTTGACTTAGTGCGATCAAAGAAATTTTGACAGGATGAAGGCACCAAGATTATTCAGATGGGCATTTAATTAAAATCTCTACCCCCCTAAAAAGCAACATCTCCACCGGATGTTGGATTTTTGAAGATTTGGTGGCATTTTATTTCTATGCGCTGGGGGTACGCACCGTACATACACGGGTGGGGGTTCGACTCGTACGTACACGGGTGTACATACACGGGTGGGGGTTCGACTCGTACGTACATGGGTGTACATACACGGGTGGGGGTTCGACTCATACGTACACGGGTGTACATACACGGGTGGGGGGGGTACGAGTACACGGGTGGGGGTACGACTCGTACGTACACGGGTGTACATACACGGGTGGGGGTACGAGTACACGGGTGGGGGTATGACTCGTACGTACACGGGTGTACATACACGGGGGTTCGGCGCGTACTCACGGCGTCTGGGGGGGTACGGCGCGTACTCACGTGGGCTGGGGGGGTACGGCGCGTACTCACGGGGGCTGGGGGGGTACGGCGCGTACCGGGCCCCCTCATCTGGTCGTTTTGCGGCGTACTTCGCTTTTCCGGCACTTTTTGGGTGCCATAAAAATATTGCCGTCCGGACTGCTGTCGGTTCGATTCGTACTTCCTGGGTCGTGAAACGCTGCCTGAAAGCGTCCCGACGTCACGTCGGAGCATTCCCGGATCACATTCGTATGTATATTTTCGTCGGTCGGTGTTTTGTACGACTCGTACGGAAATGGTGTTTCCGTGCGAATCGTACTTGCATGTTTGTGAAGTTTTACAACCGGGTACGAGTCGGACGGAGAAAAGCCTCCGTCCGACGGTTCGTACCCGGTTTCTCCAGGATCCTAATCGGCACCTACATTGCCAAATTTTGAGTACATTTTCTGATACTGATGGCACATATGTGCTAGCTATAATTAAAATTCATGATTCAGTCATGTTTTTACCAAATGTGTATGGTCCAACTGCTGATGATCCTATTCTTTAGTCCACTCTAACAACAGAAGTTCTTAAATTGGGTAAAGTTCCTCTTATAGTTGGAGGAGATTTCAATATTATATCTGATCCCTTATTAGATAGATTATCTCTTACTAAATTTCGACCTCTTAAAGCTTTTTTTGCTTTTAAATCATTTCTTCAAACTACAAAGCTATTTGATATTTTGTGATTACACTTCCCTACAGAAAAAATGTGTACATTTTTTCTAGCCCACACAACTCTCACTCTAGGCTTGATTATCTTTTCATTTCCAGACAACTAATTAACTCTGTAGTCTGTCCTATTATTGGTAATATTGATATATGCCTTAATTTCCTTTATTTTGAAATTAAATTCAAATTTTACAACCCAATCCAGATGGAGAATGAATACTAGTATTGTTCTTAATAAACAAAATAAACCTAAACTCTTAAATGCTATTCATGATTGCTTTCTTCTTAATCCAGAAGGCTCTACTTCCATGGTGAACAGGTGGGACGCGTTTAAAGCCTATATTAGAGGTGCTTTTATTTCACTTATGGCCCATGAAAATAAATCTTTTAATGCAAATATTAAAAATTGAGATAAACAAATCGCAAAATATGAAAGACTTTTTATTACATCTAATGATCCTCAATATAGATTCAAATTGCAAAAACTTAGATATGAGTTTAATGCAACCCTTAGCAGAAGAGCTGGTATTCAACTCTCAAATTCTAAAGCCAAATTTGGTTTTAATACTAACAGATCTGAAAGACTATTAGCCAATTATTTGCGCATTAAAAAAGAAAAAGCACAAATAAATTCAATTCATGGCTCTAATGGTAAAATTGCTTTATCCCAAAATGATGTTGTTAACGAATTTCTAGATTTTTTTACTACTTTATATAATAAACCTAATTTTGATGATACTTCTTTAATTGATTCTTTTTTAACTAAATGTGCATTACCCAAGCTTTCCCAATTTCATAAAATTAAACTTGACTCGCCCATTACTCAAGATGAAATTTTATTAGCCATACAATCTCTTTAAAAAAATAACTCCCCTGGACCGGATGTTATTCCTGCTGAGTTTTATAATGAATTTCAGCTACAGCTTGTTCCTCATTTATTTCAACTTTTTACCTTTTTTGGTTCTACCGGAATTACTACTGGTTCTTTTACAGAGACTTCAATTATTGTTTTACCCAAGCCTAATAAAGACCCTAATCGTGTGTCAAATTATGGTCCGATCTCTTTAATAAACCAAGATTGTAAATTGTATGCCTAAATATTTGCTACTAGATTATCCTCTGTGTTGGAATCTGTTATACATCCGGATCAATCTGTTTTTTATGAAGAATAGATATTCTGCCAATAATACAAGAGCTTTGCTACATGTTATTGATCAAGGATCTACTTTATCTCTACCATCAGGAATTCTCTCATTAGATGCTGAAAAAGTTTTTGATAAAATTTACTGGCAGTTTTTATTTCATACTTTATTATAATTTAATTTTGGTGACATGTTTATCTGTATGGTTTCTGCTTTATATTCTTCTCCTATTATTCATTTATTTATTAATGGCCAAATTTCAAACCAATTTTCTCTTTTCAGAGGTACAAGACAAGGTTGTCTCCTTTCCCCGCTTTTGTTTCTTCTCGGTATCGAACCCTTACTCATTTCCATAAGAAATTGTGACAAAATTACTGGAATCAATATCAAAGAAGTTATTATTAAAACTTTATCGCATGCAGAAGATGTAAAATTATTTATTAGTGAACCTTTATCCTCTTTTCCTACCCTAATGGAAATTATTTCATTTTATTCCACTGTTTCTAGATACAAATTAAATACCAATAAAACAGAATTATTTCCTTTTAATATTTACTGTACTCCTGATATGCTACCTTTGAATGCAATTATTTGGCAAAAGGATACATTTAAATACCTTGGTATTATATTCTCTTCATCTATGAAATCAACAATATCGATGAATTGTGACTCCAACCTAAATTATATTAAAGATAAAATCTCCAAATGGTCTTCACTTCATCTTTCATGGTGGGGCAGAATGGACTCTATAAAAATGACTATTGCACCAACAATATTTTATACCCTTGCTATGATTCCTACTCAATTTCCTTTAGAGTTTTATAATGCTGTAGACAAACTTCTCTCCAAATTTCTTTGGAGTAACAAGTCATCTCGTATCAGTTATAAAAAATTAAAAATGCCCAATGTAATGGGGGTTTAGGATTCCCAGACTTTTTTCTTTATCACAAAGCTTTTATTTTAAAACAAAGCTCTCTTTGGTTTAATTACTTTTTTTTTAGTAACCCCCCTAATTGGCTTCTTATCAAAAAAGCTTTGATAGAACCTTTTCCTCTACCAACTTTTCTAACTATGTCTAATAAATCTCAATTTTTTCATAAATCTGTTATTTTAAAGTCTACTAAACTAATTTTAAATGATTTAGATTTAATTTATCAATTACCCATATCCACTACTGAAGATATGTCATTATGGTACAGCCCAATCATAAAACTTAATAGAAATGTTAGATTTTGGTGTTCATGGATTAAAGCTGGTATTTTTTTTACCTTAAAGGTGTTTATTGAAATAATGCTTTTATATCATTTGAAGCTTTACAAGCAAAATTTCTATTACCTCCTTCTGATTTTCTCAAATATGAATCTTTATGTAATTCTATTTTAGATTCATTTCCTCATAATATTCCTTCTAATGTTAAATCAGATTTATCAATTTATATTCAAACTGTTTCTACTTTATCTCATTGCGTTTCTAGAATATATAAAAAAAATGTCTATCTCTCAAGGAACCAACATTGATGTGATCTCAACATTCTGGCTTAATAGTATTTCTGGTTGGTTATCTGTTTCGCTCTATCAAACTAATTCATATATTTTATATAACTGTTTATGGACTCCACTACGTTTATTTCAAGCAAACCGTCTTCCTTCTTCAATTTGTTGGCGCTGTAATTTACATACTGGTTCGTTGCAACATATGCTTTATGACTGTCCTATTGTTTTTACATTTTGGACTGAAGTTTGAGATATTATAAAAAAGGTACTTAATATTCATGATGATACTTCATTCAAAGTGTTAATCTGTAAATCTGTTGTTCTCTCACAAAAAGGTAAATGAATTAGAAAGTAAACTCTTCAATTTTCTATTATCAGCAGCTTTTAAATGCATTACAGTATGTTGGAAAGACGTTTCATTATTATCTGTTCATGTTTGATGGTCATTGGTTAAATTTAATAGAAGAGCAGCTCAGTTATCTTTGAATGGCCTTAATCTTAATTCTAATTCTTATCATTCTTCTTGGAAATCTGTTGATATATATTTATCTTCTTAAATACGTATTTATTTCCAGTTGTTTATTGCTAATACAATAACCTAGTCTTCATGTTATAGTAGTTCTATTTTATTATCATTATTACATAGTTTTATATTTGCCCCTTTCCCTCCCTTTTTGTTTTTCTAGGAATATTATCGTTACTGTTTTTACCTATTGTAATTTAAAGGCTGTTTTTCATTATCTTTCAACTGTAATTGGGTACTTTTTCTGTACTATTTTTTGTATTGCCTCTTGTTTAGTGTTTATTATGAAAACTCAATAAACTATTTGGAACACGAGGCATGTCAGTATAGATGATGAAGAGCCATTTGTTAGAGTGAGTGGGCACTTTTCATAAAAGGCAAAAGAGTATTTGGATTTACTGTGCAATTTCATTAATTAGACTTTGTTCTGAAAGATTAGATAAATACTGACTAATAAAGAAATACTGACTAATGGAATTGTTTCAGAAAGATTTTACTAAAAGAGAGGTGCCAATCAATAATGTCCACTGTCACTTATAATGGTTTCTTTAGCTCTGGAACCCTTTCTTACTTACACATTTGTGGAATCATAGAGTAAATGAAAGAATCCTAAATGGTGGTACAGATAGTAATGTATTGTTTGTGCTATTGATAGGATGCTTCTATTTTTTAATCCTGACAAATGTTTCATTCTCTAAAAATGCCTTGCTGCATGTACTAAAATCTAAGCATATAAACTGTGTCTATTGACAAGTCCTTTAACATCTCTAAGATATCACAGAAAGGGTACATGGAAAAACTAGGAGTCAAAATGTTTACTTAGAAATTATATTATTTGTAATTATACACATTTTTCCTAATACTATTAAAATTATTCCTTCAATCGTAAAAACACTATGAGAAAACTAAGACCATATTGGAATAGATTGTTTAGTCCCACTGCAGTGATAAATCAAAGTTATCCATATAAGTATTGTACGAGGATTTCTGTGCCAGTTTTGTTCTATAGCATAGGATTAGGAAAAAAGAATAATATATTGTTCATTATTTGTCTCATTTGTTATTCATTTATTCCATCCTGAATTTGGATACTGTTTTTCCAAACTTCAAATTTACAAAATCCTTTGACACAACAGTGACACATCTAAACCATTTTATTATACAGTTAAGACTGAAATGGAAATGTTTCAGTGATTTGGGAAACTCTGCAGATAAATGTATGGATCATTCTACTTTTCCAGAAGTCAAGCTGAAATTATCACAAAGGATCATATTTGAATAAACAACTGTACAAAATGTGATCACTTGGGTGCCGATTCCGATCCTGTAAAACCCGGATACAAATGGTCGTTCGGAGCGTTTTCTCCGTACGACTCGTACCCGGGAATTCCACCGTACAAACCAGCAAGTACGATTCGTACAGAAATACCATTTCCGTACGAATCGTAAAAAACACCATACGGCTAAAAAATACATACAATTCCGATCCTGGACAGCGCATACGCGACGTCCGCACGGAGTCAGGCAGCGTTTTAGGGACCAGCAAGTAGGATTCGTACCTACAGCACTCCGCACGGCTATATTTTTACGGGAGCCAAAAAGTGCCGGAAAAGCGAAGTACGCTACGATGCCCGAGGAAAAGGGGGCCCGCTACGCGATGTACACGCCATCACCCACATCGTATGTGTCATCACGTACGGTGCGTACCCCAACATGGCATATGAACGGCCCGTACCCCCCACCCCCCGTATGTACGGTGCGTACCCCCACCCCCGTATGTACAGCGCGTACCCCCCACCCGCGTATGTCTGCACAGTACCCCAGGCATACCCCAATCCTCGTGTATTTTCGCACTGTACCCCAGGTGTACCCCCCACCCGCGTATGTCCGCACCATACCCCAGGCATACCCCAACCCTCGCGTATGTATGTACATACGTGAGGGTTGGGATACGGTGCGGATGTACACGGGAAGGGTGGGAGGGTGGGGGGGACCGTACGACTCGTACCCCGGGCACAAGTGTACTCGGAGTAGGGCTCGTACAAAGTTCGCTCCGTACGGAGCCTTATCCATGCGCTTGTGTTTTCGGACGTACTTGCGCGCTCGGACTTCAGTTTTATGATTTGTAAGTAAAACTGTCCGGGGACGTCTCGTAGACTTTTCCCAAGGCGATTTGTATGTATTTTCCACGTACGAATCGTACTTCGCTGTTTGTACGGGACTTGTATGATTCGTACGTAAAAAAATACGGATACGAGTCGTACGGGAAAAAAAAAAAACAGGATCGGAATCGACCCCTTTATGTTTTAATATAAGATTCAGATCTGTAGACATAAATATAATCTCACTTTAACGAAATGAATAAATATTCTTTCAAAATATAATTAGTTCATTTAAGTTTCATGCCATCTACCTATACCTTCAGAATTTACAGACTTTGAAATACATAACCAAACTATGGTGCCGATTCCGATCCCTTGAAAAAAATTACCGTATGACTCGTATCCGTATTTTTTTACGTACGAATCGTACAAGTCCCGTACAAACGGTGAAGTACGATTTGTATGTGAAAAATACATATGAATCGCCTCAGGAAAAGTCTACGAGATGTCCCCGGACAGTTTTACATACAAATGGTAAAACTGAAGTCCAAGTGCGCAAGTACGATCCGTACCGCCCGTCCGAAAACACAAGCGCATGGAAAAGGCCCCGTACGGAGCGAACTTTGTACGACCCCTACCCCGAGTACACTTGTGCCCGGGGTACGAGTCTTACGGCCCCCCCAGCATCCCACCCCTCCCGCGTACGTCCGCACCGTACCCCCCACCCCCCGTACGTCCGCACCGTACCCCCCACCCCCGTACGTCTGCACCATAGCCCCCAACCCCCCTGTTTGTACGGACCGTACCCCCCACCCCCGTACATCTGCACCGTACCCCCCACCCCTCCGTTTGTACGGACTGTACCCCCACCCGCGTATGTCCGCACCATTCCCCAGGCTTACCCCCCACCCGCGTATGTCTACACCGTACCCCAGGCATACCCCAATCTTCGCGTATGTACGAACCGTACCCCAGGCGTACCCCAATCCTCGCGTATGTACGGTCCGTACATACGCGAGGATTGGGGTACACCTGGGGTACAGTGCGGACATACGTGGGTGGGGGGGTACGGTCCATACAAACAGGGGGGTGGGGGGTACGGTCCGTACAAATGGGGTGGTGGGGGTACGGTCCGTACATATGCAATGTTGGGGTACACACCATACATGATGACACGTACAATGTGGGTGATGGCATGAACGTCACGTAGCAGGCCCCCTTTTCCTCGTGCATCGCAGCGTACTTAGCTTTTCCAGCACTTTTTGGCTCCCGAAAAAATATAGCAGTGCGGAGTGCTGTAGGTACGAATCGTACTTGCTGGTCCGTAAAACGCTGCCTGTCTCCGTGCGGACGTCGCATTCGCGCTGTCCAGGATCAGAATTGTATGTATTTTTTAGCCGTACAGTGTTTTTTATGATTCGTACGGAAACAGTATTTCTCTACGAATCGTACTTGCTGGTTTGTAAGGTGGAATTCCCGGGTACGAGTCGTACGGAGAAAACGCTCCGTACGACCATTCGTACCCGGGTTTTACAGGATCGGAATCGGCACCTTTATTGTTTAAAGTACTGAAGAATGCCTGAATTACAGCAAAAGGGTGATAGGAAGGTTTGGGAAACACATTTGAATAAGTATTTCTATCATACAACAAAAGACCATTTTCCAAAAGTGTCAGACTTTACTGAAGTAACATGTTAGGTTTGATTGATGTAAACACATGTTTGCAATGTCAAAACCCTGGGGAGAAAACTACTGCACATGTTATTTAAATGTATGGGAGTGGAACAATACAGGAAAGAAGCCAACTTTGACCATAGTTGCAAAATTCTAAATCTAGATTCTCAGGGGTTTATTCACAAAGAGACATTTGTATGTCAAGCCCTCTGCATATGGAGATTTCTGCCTATAACTAGGTGGAGATATCAGCTCAGAGGGTATTTACCAATTCCGAGTGGAGATTTCTACTGTGTAGTAGACTTACTAATCTCCAACCACTCACATGATAATATTGACCCTTCTATGATTGAATTTATGATTATGAAGTCACTACTATTAGCTTTATGGTCAGATTTCTACTACATAGACACAAAATTGACCCTGCACCCGAGAAAGACAAATTATTTTTTGTAATAATACTCTACTACATCATAATTAAACAACAGAACAACGTATAAATGCATGGCTTCCCAAATGAAAAAGGCAGATGGTCGTATTTCTTGATTGTAGTCAAAATAATTCCTTTATTGAAAAATCACTTTGTTCTTTAAAAGCACCACACCATTGCTAGCCAACGCGTTTCATCATGGCGCTCCATGGCGGCTGAAGCAGGTACTGAGAAGAGTCCTAGACCTTGATGAAAAGAAAACCCCTTTGAATTACTGGTTTATACTAAATCACCGGCTCACACTATCTCTTTTTGAATTTTATGGCACGCACAGGCGTAAGATCAACTATTATTAATAGATTGGGTCTCCCACGTTGTTTTTAAATTTGGCAAGAATTGACAAAGACATCCTCAGGTGACATGGACTTTTTATCAAGCTACAGCATGTTTTCGTCGCTGCTTTTAAATTTGACGTGAATTTTCAATAATAGCAGCAGATACAGACATTCTTTAAGCCTTGAAGAAGTCCCATGAGGGATGAAACGTGTTGTTCTGTTGTTTAATTATGATGTACTAGAGTATTATTACAAAAAATAATGTGTCTTCCTTGGGTGCAGGGTCAATCTTGTGTCTTTGACAGTGGTGGTTTCTAACCACTCTTTTTGGGATGTATGTGGGTCACATCCCAGACTCAATGCACTGAGACACAGTATAGAACGAACAGGCCATTACAAGTATTAACGTTTGGTGCTGGACTTTTAAGCTTTGACCCCCTTCTCTGTTTATAGATTTCTACTACATGCCTGTTTGGGGAGCTCATTGCCACTGGGATGGAGATCTCCATTACTGATGCAGGGAACCCTGCTACAGGAAAAAATCACTCAGATGGAAGGGAGTAGGAACACAATTCACACTTGAGTGTAATCACAAACACCTCATACACATTAACCTGTCAAACACATAAATACAGCCATTCACCAGGAACTGTCCGCTTCACCTTGGACTATGTGACTCTGTGGACTACCAAAAGCTGTGAGATGAAGCTGTATCTTGGATTAGATGACAAAATCGATCTAAAACACCACAAAGTTACGCAGGCAACATCTTTGTTTGCAGAGGATGAAGGTACAAGCTAACATGGCTTGGCCATTGTGGAAATATGGATTTTTATGATCAGTTATGTCCCCTATCTTGGACCCCAACGGTTTCATGTATAAATCACAAGTACATGTATGTTCCCTCCAGTTCCAGTTATGAAGACGCAAACACATGTGCGTCCACCGTCAACATGTCCTCTTTCAGATCCGCCATGAATGGGCCGGATATTCCATTCCTAAGTATGAAAGGCCACCGGCTTTATATGGTTCATTTATCCCATTTTACAGTCCAGGCGAGTAGGCCTGATTCTGCCATCAAGCCTTTTCCTGCCTTCTGCCTCTGAAAGCTCCAGTCTGAGCTCGCATCTGTATCCATGAACTTTGTCCTACTCCCTGCGCGGCTAACGGTGCCTGACTCCAGCCTGTTGCCTGCCAAAAACTGTATTTCACCTTCGAAATTATCTGCTCCGCTCCCTATCCAATGCATTCCTGTCTAGTAGTTTAAGTAAACATTCTTCCAGCTACCGAGCAAAGGGCCCGGCTTCTCTGTCTTTATGCAAGTAATTCATAGCCCTGTTACTATGGAAGATTTCTGCCCTTGCATCTAGTGTAGACACTTAGACGCTTGCACACGCACTCACAGTCAGTATAGAATAGATTTTGTTCGAAAGACCTTTCTTTTTGGATAACACAGTTCTTTAAACATAGGATGTTAGATATGATTTGGGATTAGGTTGACTTGACCCCCCAGACTTCTGTCGCCACATGTAGAGCTAAATGTCAAGTCCCCTTCACCCCTTAGTTGCACGTCAATCACACGTCATGCTGCTGCGCGCGCATTTCTGCCAAGTATTTCTGCTGACATTGCGAAATTCTTTCATGGAACCACCCTATTATGACATCATACCTGATGACGTTCTTTAGTTACGCCCAGTTACACCCACTCTAGCTACGCATGTATGTTTTATCTTTGCTATCAATTGTTACGCCTCCTCCATCTGTTTCATTGTAATGCCTATTGTATAAAAATGATTACTTGTCAATAAAGTAGGTCCTTCACTTCCTGAACCTTCGTGGTGATGGAATATGAAGTCCTCAATTCGAATTGATTCTGGAATAAAGCCCGTTCCGAACCTCTAATACCACGGATTCTGCCTCTTATTTTACTGAGCTATTATTATAGATTTTCCGCATCAAATTAAGTTCCGGTAATTAAATTATTTACCACACCATGCATAACTGTACAGATAATCAAACACAGGTATCTGTGTCGAGCTGCAGGGGCAATGCATATCCATCAGTTACAGGCAATATAACCCAGGCCCCTGTGTTGAGTTGCAGGGTCACGTATATCACTGAGTTATCTGGGGCACAGCACCAATCTGTAAGGCCAACCACTTCTTTAAACAAAAAGAACGAACCACCTGCACCACCCACAAGCCCAAAATCTCAAAATCCACAAGCCCTAACACTACCTGCAGTGGGCTCAATATTGTGTAGCTGAGAATGTGAAGGACCCACCCTGTGGACAATGACAACATTTAACAAACCCATTAACCTTTACCAAGAAGCCTTATTGGTTCAGTCGAACAAAGATAAACATAACTTTTAGACCCATCTATCACATATCATTTAATATAATATTAACATTTTCATCACATTTATAAATAAACTTTACTTTATTTTACCATTCCCCTGTGAACTTGCATATGTTTTTATAGAAGTAAAAAGTTTTAATGTTGGAAAAGTGACTGTATTGGACTTAAAATGTTGTAAAATTTGACATTTTATATAACACTACATACTTACATATATCAACATAAATGCCCACACATTTCTGAAAGTCTATCAAAACATCGAATGTATTGGATTTTAAGACAATAGGTATATATTTTTTCAAAATGAATCTTTCTTTTCAGATTTTCAATCATTAATTAATAAGAGGCAGTCCTTAGAAATGGAGAGAAAGGAAAGATAGTGACTTATTTTTGTGAAAAAAAGTAAACTGTGATGGGGTAGGAAGAAAAAAAAACGGGGCCAAGTCTATGTACATGAAAAACGGTAAACATACAAAAATGTTCAACATAAAACATGCTAACTGTTCAAAAGGGTTAAACTAAAGTCAGTAGATGAAATCAAAGACAATAATCCAATTGAAAGATAAAGGTTCTGTAATGGTTGGGGGCAAATGCCACTGGCTATCCTCTGGGACAGATTTCACCACAACATGAATCTACTCCTTTGACACAGACAGGTGGCTTGTATCGACAGGAGTGGATAACCTCTGAGGATTTGAACACACTGGGGAGACTGTGTCAGGAGAAGCCGCATGATACAACTCGCACAAGGTGTCCACCTCCACCATCCCCTCAGGTACCTAGACAGCCTCCACTGGAAGTCTCTATGGTTGACAGGGAGAGACTACCTGGGTGGCTGAGTCCCCCCTGCACATGGAAGTTGTCTCCACCTTACTGATGGAGCTTAAAGGACATGCCCGGTTATCAGCAAAGGACCTTAATGGTCTTAGCTCTGGGTCCCTCTCCTGTTTTGAAATAGAATGGTGAAAAAAAAAAGAAATGATGAGTGACTACGTCCAATACTTCATTTACATTGATCTATTCTTTAACAAAAAAAACATTCAATAGTAAATATGACTTAGTGAGAAAAAGTATGAAATGTAACTTTAATATGCATTGCAACTTTGATATTTATAAATTTCGGTTTTAACAATGTTGTTGAAACCCTTAAATGCAATGTCTTTTCCCTCCCTTTTGCTGGGCCACTTTTTTTTAATGTTTGTCGCACTTTGTGCTTAAGCTTCCCAAACCATTCTCGGCAAAACATATCCAGGCCAAATTTGTGTCTTTATCTCACATGCTGGTGATTCTAAAGATACCAAGAGTTTGTGGATTCCTGTTTAGGGAAACCAAGAAAATAGTCAAAATATAGCAAAAGTTCAGGGTGTTTTGGAAAAATCGGAAAAAATATGGGGAAGTAAGTGTGTGTTTTTTTTAAAAATGGCACCAAGAAAAGGTTTACAGTTCTAAGATCACAATCTTCCCAGATTTCAGAAATAAGCAGAGCAGTAAAACATAAAAATTACTAAAGTTTTTACATCTTTCTAAGTGGTAGTCTATTTTCCTTATTTTATCTTGGTTTCTAAGTACTTGCAGTTTCTGGTGTGAAACCCTTTAGAGAACCCAGAATGCTAAACATTTCTGAAATGCAAACAACATTTTGAATTAATTAAGTGGTCATTTCGCTACATTGCTCATGGTTTTTCTCAATGGAACTACATTTGGAAAAATAGTAACAATGCATATGAAAAGAAACAAGGTAACGACATTTTCATCTACAACTTTTTACCCTGAAGGCCAATTTAAAACATTAATATAACATTTTGTCAATCACACATATTTGGTCATTCGAGTGGTTGGGCCTATCAGCCATAACACAATAGGCCCAAAACGCAACATAGAAACATCAAATTTACACTATGAAAAGTATCATATTTTTGTGGGTGCACAGACATAATATCGAGTTTTTTTATTTCGATGTACAGAAATACTGAGTTGCAAATATCGAAGGGACAGAATATCAACATCAAGAATATCGGTGACCAGAATTTCAACCTGATGGTAAGAAATATCATTTTTGTTAATATCGAAGTCAGTAATATCTTTTGCAAAAATATCGTTGTTAATAATATCGATGTTTATTATTAGTGTTATGTGTTTTAGTATGTATTTTGTATGTATGTGTTCTATATTTTTTGTTAAGTATTTTATTTTTTAAAAACATATGTATTAAATTGTTAGAAGTTAGTAATTTCTTTTATAGTACATTTTACGTTTTAGTACCATAGCAGGTTGTGGGCTTATAGGGGAATAGGGTGGGAAGTAATTTAATATAGTAAATTAAATAATTATTTTTAGAAATTATTAATTATTTTTAATTAAATTTTGCGTTTTAGTTCCGTAGCGGGTTGTGGGTTTATAGGGGAATAGGGTGGGAAGTAATTTAATTATAATAAAGTAATGAATATTTTTTATTTATTGGTATTGATAATTAATTTATTGGTAATTAATTATTAAATGGTAATTAATGTTTATTAATTCATAATTATATTAATTGTGTTAATTATTTTTAGGAGCAGGTTGTTGGTTTATAGGGGAAAAGGGTGGGAAGTAATTTATTATAATAAAGTAATTATTATTTTTTATTTATTGGTATTGATAATTAATTTATTCTTAATTCATTATTAATTCGTAATTTATTTTTATTAATTGATTAATTGATTATGATATTAATTGTGTTAATTTATTTTAGGAGCGGGTTGTGGGTTTATAGGGGAATAGGGTGGAAAGTAATTTAATTATAATAAATTAATTATTAATTTGTATTTATTGGTGTTGGTAATTAATTTATTGTTAATTAATTATTAATTGGTAATTAATTTGTATTAATTGATTAATTAAATATTATATTAATTGTGTTCATTTATTTTAGGAGTGGGTTGTGGGTTTATAGGGGAATAGGGTGGGAAGTAATTTAAGTTTATTAAAGTAATTATAATTTTAATTTATTGGTATTCATAATTAGTTCATTGTTAATTATTAATTTGTTATTTAACTAAAAAAATAAATAATTGATAAGCATGTTAATTTTAACCCACTGCTATCTAACACTTTCCCTACAGTTACACTTTTTGGAGTGGGAATAGTTATTTTTACCCCTACGCTATCCAACACTTTCCTTACTGTTGCATTCTCTGGAGTTGGAAAAGGTGTTTTTACCCCTACGCTATCCAACAATTTCCCTACTGTTGCACTCTCTGGAGTGGGAATAGTCATTTTTACCCCTTATGCTATCCAACACTTTCCCTACTGTTGCACTTATTGGAGTGGGAATAGTAATTTTAACCCCTACGCTATCCAACACTTTCCCTACTGTTGCACTCTCTGGACTTGGAATAGTAATGTTTACTCCTACGCTATCCAACACTTTCCCTACTGTTGCACTTTCTGGAGTGGAAATATAAATTTTTACCCCTACGTTATCCAACACATTCCCTTCTATTGCATTCTCTGGAGTGGGAACAGTAATTTTTACCCCTAAGCTATCAAAAACTTTCCCTACTGTTGCATTTATTGGAGTGGGAATAGTCATTTTTACCCCTACGCTATCCAACACTTTCCCTACTGTTACACTCTCTGGAGTGGGAATAGTAATTTTATCCCCTCCACTATCCAATATTTTTTCTACTGTTTTAGTTAATGTAGTGTATAATTTTTTTTAAAAATATTAAACATATTGTAATTTTTTTATTTGCTATATATATATATATATATATTTTATTTATATTATTGGTGTATGTGTATATATATATTTATAATTTATAAAATGTTTTTTAACAAAGGCTGCCAGGTATTGACTCGGGCTGCTCATCGCCGGGACCGCGAACATTTGACAGGAGCCGAGACCCCCTCGCACATCCTCATTGCGGAGACCGCGACCGTGGCTCCGCATGGATTCACGCCATTATTATTATTACTAAGATTTCTAATCACCCTCGAGTGGTCCCGGCATCCACCCATACTCAACTTGCCCACCTACGGCATATGCCAGGTGAATCATCATTCTCGCCCCAACCACCATGTACCCCCGGTTCATCGGTTCCATGAAAGTAATTTTCTTACTCACTTGAGTGACTTCCACAGCCTCCCACATCTCTGCAATTGCCCTTATCTCCGCTTGCAGCTTCCCGTGGCTACCATCCACCGGCAGGAGTACAACTAGCGCCCCTATACCACTGGCCCCCCAATTGGCAATTACCGCTATACGTACACAGGCATGCTATTTTAAATGTCCTGAAGATGATCTCACTATTTATTTAGGGGGTTGAAACGCCATCGACATAATGTACACCATATGCATATACTATACTGTGATGTTTAATATGTAATGGTGTTTCCACGTTATTGTGTCTGGTCTATTCTCAAACTTTTATGCAGACACGCCCCCTTTGCCTGAACCCTTCCCTTAATGTTGTCTGTTTGTTTGTCAGTAGGACGTAGGTTGTGTCCCACTTGAATTTTTTTCCTTACTTGGGGACCGATTCTGATCCTGTAAAAAGGCTGTACAAATCGTTGTACGGAGCGTTTACCCCGTACGACTCGTACCCGATAATCTTTCCGTTCAACCTAGGAAGTACGATTCGTACAGAAAGCCAATTTCCGTACGTTTCGTAAAAAAGCCCGTACGGGTCAAAAAAACCTACGATTCTGATCCGGAACAGCTTGTACGTGACATCCGGACGTATTCAGGCAGCGGTATCTGGCCCAGCAAGTACGAATCGTCCCTACATCACTCCGTACGGGTCTTTTTTTACGGGAGTCAAACACAGCCGGAAAAGCAGAGTCCGACACGAACCGCTATGCAACGGAGCCCCGGTATGCGGCGTACATGCCATGAACCCCGTTGTTAGACGGACCGGGAGGGTCGGCCGAGGACAAGGGGAGAGGCCTCCGGGGAGAGCCGTCTCCAGCGATCGTACAGACAAATAACTTCCCCCCCACAGACAGATACCACACAAGGAGATGAGTTAGCGTTCTTTATAAGCACTTCTTAAGGTACGATGAAAAGGTACAAGGAGGTCTGGACTCAGGGGTCCCCTCGATTCAAGTCTCTCAAGATGGGAAAAGGGGGTAGCGGGACAGTCTGGTTACCAGTCTGGTAGTTGAGATGGTATGGTGGGTAGCTCACAATCCTCGAGCTTGGGGGTCTAGCTGGTACGGGCCGCGGCAGCGCCAGCAGGTCCCGGTGAAGATGGCCGATACACGGTCCGCGGCAGCGCCAGCAGGTCCCAGTGAAGATGGTCGATGTACGGTCCGCGGCAGCGCCAGCAGGTCCCGGTGAAGGTGGTCGTTACAACGGGCCGCGGCAGCGCCAGCAGGTCCCGACGAGGATGGATGTTGCAGAAGGCCGCGGCAGCGCCAGCAGGCAGGACGATAGTTCACAAGGCAGGGCTACGGCAGCGCCAGTAGTCCGTCAAGGCTGAGTTCTCTCGGTGTCTCTCGACTCCAGGATACAACTGCCTTCCTGCTCCGGAGCTGCTCCAGTTATAGGGCAGGCGCCCTTTGATGTCCGGACCCTCGCACTTGGAGGTCGGAGGGTCCGGGATGAAGGTGTCCAGACACCCAGCGGGGGGTGGAGCCGGTGCCTGGGTTGAGCTGGAGGCGATCGTCACCTGGCGGGGGAGAGTCCTTGGCGCTTCGTTCTCCCATTGACCTGCCAAGTGGTCCGCTCACCTCCTGGGTGGATGGTGGTGCCGGGATGTCGGGGCCGGCCAGGCCCAGGGTTAGGGTCGGGTGGAGGCCACGCGGCCTCGTGGCGCAGGGCCCAAGATGGCGGCTTGACCCGGCCGAGGGAGCCGGTGGTGGCTTGGGCCCGTGATACATGGAGGTCCGAGGGCAGGAGTTCCGTCGGGAGACGGGGTGCGGGTGATTCTCGTGGGTCACGCCTGGCGGGCCGGGGCTTGGGCCCTGTCATGCGGGGAGGGAGCAAGCCCTTCGTGTGGCCTGTCCAACATGCGTCCCCCCCAGCTGAAGGCGGGGAGAGTCACCCATCTTCTTGGGGACTCTCCTCGTCGAGGCGGAAGAAGCGTGACAGGCCATCTGCGTTGGCGTGGTCTTGGCCCGGTCGGTGCTCCACGGTGAAGTCCATTCCCTGCAGGGAGATGGACCAGCGCAATAGTTTTGGGTTCTCCCCCCGCATCTGCATCAGCCACTGCAGGGGTCTATGGTCGGTTTGCACCCGGAAGTGGGTACCGAAGAGATAGGGCCGGAGCTTTTTGAGGGCCCACACCACTGCGAAGGCCTCCCTCTTGATTGTGCTCCAGCGCTGTTCTCGGGCCAGGAGACGTCGGCTGATGAAGGCCACCGGCTGGTCATGACCCTCGGGGTTCACTTGGGAAAGAACCGCTCCGATGCCGTGGTTGGAGGCGTCTGTCTGTACCACGAATTCCCGACTGTAATCAGGGGCCTGGAGCACAGGGGCGGTGCACAGGGCGGCCTTCAGCTTTTCGAAGGCCGCTTGACAATCGGGGGTCCAGTTAATCCGCTTCGGTTGGTTCTTGGACGTGAGACCCGTGAGGGGCCCCACAATGCTGCCGTAGTCCCTCACGAACCGCCGGTAGTAGCCGGTGAGCCCCAAGAAGGCTCGGACTTCGGTCTGGGTGACGGGGGGCTGCCAGGACTGGATGGCAGCAATTTTAAGTTGCAGTGGGGCCACCAGCCCGCTTCCCACCTGGTGCCCCAGGTAGGTCACGGACCCTTGACCAATTTGGCATTTGCCGGCCTTAATCGTGAGGCCGGCCCGCTGGAGGGCCTGTAGGACCTCCTGGAGGTGGAGGAGGTGGTCGGACCAGTGGCGGCTGTATACAGCGATATCGTCCAGGTAGGCAGCGCTGAACTCTTCGAGCCCCGCCAAGACCTGGTTCACAAGACGTTGAAATGTAGCGGGGGCGTTCTTCATGCCGAAGGGCATGACCTTGAAGTGGTAGTGGCCATCGGGGGTAGAGAAGGCGGACCGTTCTCGAGCCCGGGGTGTGAGACCGATCTGCCAGTAGCCCGCTGTTAGGTCGAAGATACTGAGGTAGCGGGCGGCCCCCAGCCGGTCGATCAATTCATCCGCTCGGGGGATCGGATGAGCGTCGGTTCGGGTGACAGCGTTCAAGCCCCGGTAGTCGACGCAGAATCTCAGTTCAGGTGTGGTGCCGGGGGCAGCGGCTTTGGGGACCAATACAACCGGGCTGGCCCAGGGACTGTCCGAGGGCTCGATGACCCCGATCGTGAGCATTTTGGCCACTTCCTCTTGTATGCAGGCCCGTACCCGATCTGGTACGCGGTAGGCCCGGTGTCGGATAGGGGGACTGTCCCCGGTGTCCACGTCGTGCAAGCACCAAGGGGTGACCCCGGGAGTGAGGGAGAACAGTGAAGCGAACCGCAGCAGGAGGTCCCGGCAGCCCTGGCGTTGCTCTGGGGTGAGGGCATCGGAGAGCCGGACCCCGTCCACGGAACCGTCGTTCTCCTGAGTCTTCAGGAGATCCGGGAGGGGTTCGGAGTCCTCCTCTGCCCCACTGTCCGTAGCCATCAGGAGGCTGAGTTCTGAGCGCACAAAGTGTGGTTTGAGTCTGTTGGTGTGGAGGACCCGAAGGGGGTTCCGGTGGGTCCCCATGTCGATGAGGTAAGTGACGGGGCTTTTGCGCTCGACCACCTTGAAGGGCCCCGTCCACTTATCTTGCAAGGCACATGGTTCGGTGGGGGACATCACCCATACTTTTTGACCAGGTTCGAACTCGACGGAGGAGGCATTGTGATCATACCATCTCTTCATGTCTTCCTGGCTGGCCTCGAGGTTCGCTTTTGCCATCTCCCTGAAGCGCCGGGTCTGATTGCGTAGGGCCAGGAGGTACTTGAAGACGTCTGGAGGGGTCTTTAGGGGGGCCATCTCCCAACCTTCTTTGACTAGGCTGAGGGGCCCTCGCACAGGGTGTCCGTACAGGAGTTCGAAAGGGCTAAAACCGAGGGACTTCTGGGGAACTTCTCGGTAGGCGAAGAGGAGGCACGGGAGTAGTACATCCCACTGGCGACGGAGGGGCTCTTCCAATCCCCCAATCATCCCCTTGAGAGTGCGGTTGAATCGCTCCACTAGTCCGTTCCCTTGGGGGTGATAGGGGGTCGTGAATCGGTAGGTGACCCCGCACTGTTGCCAGAGGGACTTCACGTATTTTGAGATGAAGTTCGTGCCTCGGTCGCTGACGACTTCTCGGGGGAAGCCCACCCGGGAGAAGATCCCCATTAGGGCCCGGCCAACCACCGGAGCTGTTACAGTTCGTAGAGGCACCGCCTCGGGGTAGCGGGTGGCGTGATCCACCAGCACCAGGATGAACCTGTGTGCTTGTGCCGTGCGGGGGTCCAGGGGCCCCACAATGTCTATTCCTACCCTCTCGAACGGGGTGGTGACCACTGGGAAGGGTTGTAGAGGGGCTTTCAGCTTACGGCCACTCTTCCCGCTGGCCTGGCACGTGGGGCAGGACCGGCAGTGGTTCAGGACGTCGTTCCGCATCTTCGGCCAGAAAAAGTGGGTCACTAGGCGACTGTAAGTTTTGTCTTGGCCCAGGTGTCCAGCCAGGGGGACATCGTGGGCCAGGTTGAGCAGGAAGTCTCTGAAGCGGAGAGGTACCACCAGTACTCGACCGGCCCCTAGCTCTGCGATTCTCTGTTCGCTGTATAGCAGGTCGTTCTCCCAGTAGACCCAGTGAGTTCCGGTGGAGTCCCCTGCGCTCTGGGCGCTGGCTTGTTGGCGGAGTCCCTCGAGGGAGGGGCAGGTCTTTTGCTCCTGGCGGAACTGTTCTTGGGTGGGCCCCCCTTCTTGACGCCACTGAGCCAGGCCGGGGAAGTCCTGGGGTTGCGCGTCCCCTTCGGTCGTTGGTTCCGGGGGGTTGGCCTCGTCGTTGTCTCCTACTGGGGCGACTGGGGGCGGAGGTGCTGGCCATTCCGGTTCTTCTGGTCGGGGGACGGCACGGGCGGCCATGGACCGGGTGGTTACGCAGGCCCAGTCCGGGAGGCCCAGCATCCCCAGGTGCTCTCTTCTCTCGACGGTGGCCCACGGGGAACTCTCAAGGTCATTCCCCAGGAGGCAGTCCACGGGGGCATCATCCCGGACCGTCACTTTCAACAGGCCGGAGACCCCTCCCCATTCGAAGGGGACGCAGGCCATTTGACACAGACTTTCGGAATTGTCGGCTGAGCGGACGGGGCAGAGAATGTTCGGCAGGATCTGCTCGGGTTTCACCAGGTGACAGCGGACGGCCGTCACACTGGCGCCTGTGTCACGTAAGGCCTCGGCCCGATGCCCATTAATGGTCACCCACTGACCGTATTTCCTGGTGTTGGCGGGTAGGGGAGCCCGCGGGACTATGTCTTTTCCCCCTAGGCACGCTAGAACCATGGCGGCCGGTTCCCACTCTTGCTGGGCCGGCTCATACTCTTCCTGTTCCTCTGATAGTCGTTCTTCCCCCAGGGCGGCGGCAGCTACCTGGCGGGGCTTGGGCGTTTGGTTCTGCGGGCAGCTCGGGTCATTGGCGTAATGGCCGACTCGCTGGCATCGGTGGCACGTGACATTGGCTCGGAACCCTGGACGCATCGGGGGGTTTCCCCGGCCGGCCGGGGGCGGGGTGCTGGCCACGGGTGTTGCCGGGAGGGTGTCTCTCCCTCGCCCCTGGCCTCCTCCTCCTCCCCGAGGACGGTGCTGGCCTTGGTTGCTTCGGTTCTGCTCGTGTGGTCCTCTCCGGCCCACTCGGGTGCTTTCCCATCGGTCAGCTTCAGCGGCGAGCTGCCGGGGGTCAGTCAATTTACTGTCGAGGAGGTGCTGCCTGAGCTCGACGAAACAGTTGTTCGACAGGTGTTCCCATACCATAAGGTTAAAGAGTTGTTCGTAGGTCGTTACATGGCTCCCCTTGATCCAACCCTCGAAGGCTCGGCTGAAATAGTTTACGTACTCCACCCAAGTTGTACCCGGGATCCGGGTGCAATCTCTGAACCTCTGGCGGTACATCTCGGGTGTGAGGCCGTAGCGGGTGAGGAGGGCAGCCTTCATGTGGTCGTAGGACGACATTTGGTGATCTGGGAGCTGCAACAGGGCATCGCGACCTTCGTTGACGAACCTCCCCCATAGTCCGGCTCCCCAATCACTCCGGTCGATCCGGTGGGAGGTCATGGCGATCTCGTAGGCTTTGAACCACTGCTGTATGTCGTCTTCTCGGACATACTCTCGGACAACATCCTTGGGGATGTGGACTTTTTTCTCGGTTGCCCCTGGGGTGTGCGGTCGCTCAGGCACCCCCGGTTCTTTATTCTGTTTCCGAAGTTCTATTTCCGCCAGTTTGCGCTCGTGTTCGAGTGTTATTCTTTTTTCCTCAAGCTCTCTCTGTCTCTGTTTTTCTTCTCGTTCCTCTCGGAGCCGCAGATGCTCTAGATTTAGTTTCTGCTCGGCTAACTTTAGTTCACCGTCCATCTTGAGTCGTGCCATTTCCAACTCGTGTAATCTGGTCCTTTCTCTTTCCTGGATCTCCTCCTGCGAGAGGCCCGTTCCCCGCTCCTCGGGAGCTGTGGCGTTCCCCTCTGGTGCGACACTGTTTTGGTCGGAGGATCCGGCGATCCCAGTTTCTGCCCACGACTCAAGGGCGCGCTTCAAATCATCTTTGGTACTCAGGCCGGTGGTAGCAATGCCTAGTTCCATGCAGAATTGTTTAAGTTCGCGGTGGCTATATTCTTCCAACTTATCCATTTGGAACTTTTCAGTGGAACCGCTATCTTTGGCTGACATCGTGGTTTTGTCGTGGGGTGAGCTACTCTCTGTACGATTACGCGTTGATTCGGATCGCGCCGCTGGCCACCAATGTTAGACGGACCGGGAGGGTCGGCCGAGGACAAGGGGAGAGGCCTCCGGGGAGAGCCGTCTCCAGCGATCGTACAGACAAATAACTTCCCCCCCACAGACAGATACCACACAAGGAGATGAGTTAGCGTTCTTTATAAGCACTTCTTAAGGTACGATGAAAAGGTACAAGGAGGTCTGGACTCAGGGGTCCCCTCGATTCAAGTCTCTCAAGATGGGAAAAGGGGGTAGCGGGACAGTCTGGTTACCAGTCTGGTAGTTGAGATGGTATGGTGGGTAGCTCACAATCCTCGAGCTTGGGGGTCTAGCTGGTACGGGCCGCGGCAGCGCCAGCAGGTCCCGGTGAAGATGGCCGATACACGGTCCGCGGCAGCGCCAGCAGGTCCCAGTGAAGATGGTCGATGTACGGTCCGCGGCAGCGCCAGCAGGTCCCGGTGAAGGTGGTCGTTACAACGGGCCGCGGCAGCGCCAGCAGGTCCCGACGAGGATGGATGTTGCAGAAGGCCGCGGCAGCGCCAGCAGGCAGGACGATAGTTCACAAGGCAGGGCTACGGCAGCGCCAGTAGCCCGTCAAGGCTGAGTTCTCTCGGTGTCTCTCGACTCCAGGATACAACTGCCTTCCTGCTCCGGAGCTGCTCCAGTTATAGGGCAGGCGCCCTTTGATGTCCGGACCCTCGCACTTGGAGGTCGGAGGGTCCGGGATGAAGGTGTCCAGACACCCAGCGGGGGGTGGAGCCGGTGCCTGGGGGAGCTGGAGGCGATCGTCACCTGGCGGGGGAGAGTCCTTGGCGCTTCGTTCTCCCATTGACCTGCCAAGTGGTCCGCTCACCTCCTGGGTGGATGGTGGTGCCGGGATGTCGGGGCCGGCCAGGCCCAGGGTTAGGGTCGGGTGGAGGCCACGTGGCCTCGTGGCGCAGGGCCCAAGATGGCGGCTTGACCCGGCCGAGGGAGCCGGTGGTGGCTTGGGCCCGTGATACATGGAGGTCCGAGGGCAGGAGTTCCGTCGGGAGACGGGGTGCGGGTGATTCTCGTGGGTCACGCCTGGCGGGCCGGGGCTTGGGCCCTGTCATGCGGGGAGGGAGCAAGCCCTTCGTGTGGCCTGTCCAACACCCGTCTTACGTCTGATCTCAGTCCTCTTGGCCTACGACCTGGTGCACTGCTCCCGACGCACACGCCGCAGAAGGTGAGAACAACACCCAGAGGCCAGGGTGGGGGTGAGGTGCAGGTAACAAACCCCATACTCAAAGCCAAACTTATAATATGGAGGCCATACATTACCACCAGGGTCTGGTCACTTGGGGGGCATGGCCAGCAACCCCTGCGTACCGCAACAACGGTAGTGGACGTGTACGGTGCGTGTCACACGTACCCCTACGGCACCACTAGAACAGTGATACGGACCATACACATGCAATGAATGCGTGGGTACGGTGCATACCACATGTACCCCTAAGGCACAGTAGAACTGTGATACGGACCGTTCACACACACAATGAATGCGTGGGTATGGTGCATGGCACATGTACCCCTACGGCACCATTAGAACAGTGATACGGACCGTACACACGCAATGAATGCGTAGGTACGGTGCGTACCACACGCACCCCTATGGCACAGTAGAACTGTGATATGGACCGTACACACGCAATGAATGCGTGGGTACGGTGCGTGTCACACGTACTCCTATGGCACCATTAGAACAGTGATACGGACCATACACACGCAATGAATGCGTGGGTACGGTGCGTACCACACGTACCCCTACGGCACAGCAGAACTGTAATACGGACTGTACACACGCAATGAATGCGTGGGTATGGTGCGTGTCACACGTACCCCTACGGCACCATTAGAACAGTGATACGGACCGTACACACGCAATGAATGCATGGGTACGGTGCGTACCACTTGTGCCCCTACGGCACAGTAGAACTGTGATACAGATCGCACACATGCAATGAATGCGTGGGTACGGTGCGTGTCTCACATACCCCTACGGCACCATTAGAACAGTGATACGGACCGTACACACGCAATGAATGCGTGGGTACGGTGCGTACCACACGTACCCCTACGGCACAGTAGAACTGTGATACGGACCATACACATGCAATGAATGCGTGGGTACGGTGCGTACCACACATACCCCTACGGCACAGTAGAACTGTGATACGGACCGTACACACGCAATGAATGCGTGGGTACGGTGCGTGTCACACGTACCCCATTACGGCACCAGTACATTTGGGATACGAGGCATACACACGCCAGGAATGTGGGCTTAGAGGACTGGCCCAGCATGTTACCTTCATATTGGTGTGTGTGTAGGTCCAGGCCAGCAGTGTACTGCTCCAAGGGGGTGCGTGGGTGGGTGCAAAGGACTCCCAGCAGTGTCCAGACATGCGAGGGGTGGGTGCATATGACTCCCAGCAGTAGACAGAGATATGAGGGGTGGGTGCATATGTCTCCTAGCAGTGTCCAGAAATATGAGGGGTGGATGCATATGACTCGCAGCAGTGGTCAGAGATATGAGGGGTGGGTGCATATTAGGCCTGGGCGAAGCACTACGCTACGCTCGCGTAGTTTGCGAAGTTCGCGCTACTTCGCGCTACGCGAACTGCACGTAGCACAGTGCGAACACGCGTAGCGTAGTGTTGCGTAGTGCTGCGGTCATTTTTTGCTTGCTCGCGGTCCTCAACGTCAAGTTGGCGACCGCGAGCAAGCAAAATGACATCCTGGCGAGACTTTTTCCTTGTTCGCGATCGCGAGCATGGAAAATAAACCTCCCGGCGAGATTCCCAACGCGAGAAGGTCAGGTTTCTCATTGCGAGGGGTCGCGTATGCTCGCGACCGCTCGCGATGAGAAACTACCAGTTCGCGTTGAGAAAGCTGCAGCTCGAGTAAAAATCTACTCGAGCAGCAGAAAACTACAGCTCGCACTGTGCAAGATGCCATTTTCAATGATTGCACAGTGCCGGTTGCTTGTCCGCACTGTGCAATCATTGAAAACAACATCTTGCACAGTGCGAACATTTTACTTCGCAGTTCGCGAAGTGCTACGCGTAGCTCGCGTAGTGCGAACTTCACTTTGCGTAGCTTCGCGAAGTGCTACTTCGCGAACTACGCCCACCCTTAGTGCATATGAGTACCAGCAGTGGACTGAGATTTGGGGGTGGGTGCATATGACTCCCAGCAGTGGACAGAGATATGAGGGGTGGGTGCATATGACTACCAGCAGTGTCCAGACATATGAGGGGTGGCTGCATATGACTACCAGCAGTGGCCTGCAATATGAGGGGTGGGTGCATATGACTCTCAGCAGTGTCCAGACATATGAGGGGTGGGTGCATATGACTCCCAGCAGTGGTCAGAGATATGAGGGGTTGGTGCATATGACTACCAGCAGTGGACTGAGATATGGTGGTGGGTGCATATGACTCTCAGCAGTGGACAGAGATATGAGGGGTGGGTGCATATGACTACCAGCAGTGTCCAGACATATGAGGGGTGGGTGCATATGACTCCCAGCAGTGTCCAGACATATGAGGGGTGGGTGCATATGACTCCCAACAGTGTCCAGACATATGAGGGGTGGGTGCATATGACTCCCAGCAGTGGTCAGAGATATGAGGGGTGGGTGCATATGACTCCCAGCAGTGTCCAGACATATGAGGGGTGGCTGCATATGACTCCCAGCAGTGTCCAGACATATGAGGGGTGGGTGCATATGACTCCCAGTAGTGTCCAGACATATGAGGGTGGGTGCATATGACTCCCAGCAGTGGCCAGAGATATGAGGGGTGGGTGCATATGACTCCCAGCAGTGGACAGAGATATGAGGGGTGGGTACATATGACTACCAGCAGGGGACTGAGATTTGGGGGTGGGTGCATATGACTCCCAGCAGTGGACAGAGATATGAGGGGTGGGTGCATATGACTACCAGCAGTGGCCTGCAATGTGAGGGGTGGGTGCATATGACTCCCAGCAGTGTCCAGAAATATGAGGGGTGGGTGCAAATGACTACCAGCAGGGTCCAGACATATGAGGGGTGGGCGCATATGACTCCCAGCAGTGGTCAGAGATATGAGGGGTGGGTGCATATGACTACCAGCAGTGGACTGAGATATGGGGGTTGGTGCATATGACTCCCAGCAGTGGACAGACATATGAGGGGTGGCTGCATATGACTACCAGTGGTGGCCTGCAATATGAGGGGTGGGTGCATATGACTCCCAGCAGTGGACAGAGATATGAGGGGTGGGTGCATATGACTACCAGCAGTGGCCTGCAATATGAGGGGTGGGTGCATTTGACTCCCAGCAGTGTCCAGACATATGAGGGGTGGGTGCATATGACTCCCAGCAGTGGTCAGAGATATGAGGGGTGGGTGCATATGACTCCCAGCAGTGTCCAGACATATGAGGGGTGGCTGCATATGACTCCCAGCAGTGTCCAGACATATGAGGGGTGGGTGCATATGACTCCCAGCAGTGTCCAGACATATGAGGGGTGGGTGCATATGACTCCCAGCAGTGGTCAGAGATATGAGGGGTGGGTGCATTTGACTCCCAGCAGTGTCCGGACATATGAGGGGTGGGTGCATATGACTCCCAGCAGTGGTCAGAGATATGAGGGGTGGGTGCATATGACTCCCAGCAGTGTCCAGACATATGAGGGGTGGCTGCATATGACTCCCAGCAGTGTCCAGACATATGAGGGGTGGGTGCATATGACTCCCAGTAGTGTCCAGACATATGAGGGTGGGTGCGTATGACTCCCAGCAGTGGCCAGAGATATGAGGGGTGGGTGCATATGACTCCCAGCAGTGGACAGAGATATGAGGGGTGGGTGCATATGACTACCAGCAGGGGACTGAGATATGGGGGTGGGTGCATATGACTCCCAGCAGTGGACAGAGATATGAAGGGTGGGTGCATATGACTACCAGCAGTGTCCAGACATATGAGGGGTGGGTGCATATGACTCCCAGCAGTGTCCAGACATATGAGGGGTGGGTGCATATGACTCCGAGCAGTGGACTGAGATATGGGGGTGGGTGCATATGACTCCCAGCAGTGGACAGAGATATGGGGGTGTGCACATCATCATCAGATGATCACACCTACATGGTGGTATGGACGCATCCCTAACTTTGGACAATGATTTTAGTGCTATTACAACACATCACTGACAGCAGTGTCCCACTCCCAGGACGATGGATGTCTTTCACACACTGCATGACACACCACATGTGGGTGTGAGGACATATAACACATGCATACCCACCCATGGCGGATGCAGCACAATACACACCCTGATTTCATGTCAACAGACTGTATAGTCATGTAACTGCATACAAAATTAAGATAGCCAAAGGGAACACACACTGTCACGCACATCCCAGGACTGATAGGAATGTTCAGGTGCTGGTCCAGCCACCAAGATGTTGTCTCTCATGGAAGGAATAGGGTTCAATTCCACCAGATACAATGCCCACAATTGTGAGTCAGGTGCCCAAATACCCTGCATACCAAGTACCATTTGTGTGGTAGGCCGTGATTACACACATGCATAGTGCTGAAAAGGGCCAATTTGTCCCTGAAGGCATTCCTACATACCCAAAACACAAGTAAGTGACTAGCAAGGATGGCACAGATGATTCAGCAGGAGACATCGGTGAGCAGGCATGGCCATTGTTGAAGGGATCCGTCACCAACAAAGGAAATGTGGACACAGGTCAGCACAACAATTGTGCAACTGTTTGCAGGGAAGATGTCAGGTGCCACAGAGGAAGGAACACTCCTTGGGACAATGTCTCCAAACTAAATGAAAACACACTACCAATGATTCTTTGCAGAGACATTGTGATGGCACACAGATACCATGGTCCACCTCATGACCATCATACAAAAACATTTCTCAGAACCCTAACACATTACCAAATTACCAACTCCAGGAGCCTCATCACCAACATCAAGTACCTGAAATGCAATAGTGTTGAAAGTAAAAGAAAAGGCTTTATTCAGCACCAATAATAAATAAATGTAAAAGAGACTATGTACAAAGGCCAATGGCCAGTCCATTTCTCAAGTCCAAAGGTGGACGTAGGGGACCGCGTCCACCCCTACCTTGCCTGCACAAAGGAACCTCAAGGTTTGTCGACCAGGGGGGCATCATCTGTGGCAGGACCAGGCAACACAGGGACAGGAGGGGGATAGGTAGGTGTGGTGGGTGCATGGGTGGACGTCTCCACCACAGGGGGTGGGGCAACGCCAAAGGTGGAGGTGAGCTCGGCGCTGCACACTGCTGCTAGGGCCTCCATCCTAATCCCTGCACCTGAAGATAACCCAGGGCCAATGGAGGGTGTGGTGGGTGAGGGATGGGGTGCAGCGCTCTTGGGGGAGGGGGTGGACATGGTGGGGGACTCAACTCCCGTGCCCGGGGACTTCCTCGCCCGCTTGTGGGGTGGTGGCTCAGTGGGGGCGAGGCCCAGCTCAACCATATAGGTCTCCTTGGGTGAGAGTTTGGCAGGGGAGCTAAGGGGAGTGGTTTTGGAGGAACAGGGTTGTGAGGACTGTGGCTGTGTGTATGTCGTCTGCCCCAGACCCTGTGGGTGTGCCTACATCCCCCTGAGTGTGCGTGCCAGGAGGTGTGCGCTGTGCCTTACTTGGGGGTGTGCTGGATGTGTCTGGTGGGGTGCGTGCCCGTGACTGTCTGGGTGTGCGTTGGGCAGGCATGGGAGAGGGCAGTGTGGATGGGTCTGGGGTAGGGGGGAACGGAGCGCTGCAGGAGAGAAACCGCTGCCGTCAGGGAAGAGTCCATGGACCGCAGAAACCTGCGTTGGTCAGACATCGTTGCTGACATGCCTCACTGAACAACACCATCTGTGTGAGCAGTTTAGTGTGTCCATGGAGGACATTCAGCATGGATGCCTGCCCAACCTGCAACTGCCGCAGTATGTCCACAAACTTTTCACTGAGGGCAGCAGGGGTGACAGGGTCAGGGGGTGCGGTGCCTGGGCCGAAGGAGACATGGTGGGACTCTGCACGGACAGAAGGGATGGGAGCAACTGGGAGGGCAGAGATGGTAATGGAGGAGGCGGGGACAGATGTGGGGATGCTGCCAGTTGGTGTTGCAGCCTCCGCCTTCTCAGGAGGTCAGCCTCGGACCCGTCAGCGTCATAGCTGCTCTCGCCTCCAGACAGGTCCTCCGAATAACTCCCCTCGCCCTCCGTGCCACTGGCTCCTTCTGACTCCCCAGCACTGGTGGCACTGTCGATGGGTCCCTCCTCCAGGACCATGCAGGTGTCTCCCTCGGTTGCGGATGATGATGCTGTGGGCAAGGCAAAGAAACCAAAATGCATCAGTCACCTGTATACATCTGACACATGAGCACAAGAACAATTGGTCACAGTGCATATCAGGCAATGCATCATGAGTAACAGCTAGATAACTCCACACATATGTAAGCCCTGTACTGCCCAGTTGGTAGACCCACTATGCCACTTGGACACCAGGAAAAAAAGAACACAAAAGGCCACAACTTGAATGAGAAATACACTGAGAAGCTAGTGTCTGTGAACCGGTGAGCACATCAATACAATGAAGTCATGCCACCTCTTGTTTACCCTGAAAGAAACAGTAGTGGTGCACCCAACGTAAGCAAACCCACCTCAATACTCAAGGTGTCACCACACTCAGAGACCTGTAAGTACTTTGGAACACAAAACTAAAAAATGTTGCTACCTTGGAACTCATTATACTTTACACAATCTACATGTTTTGAATGTGCAAATTCGCCATTTCGTGAAAAGAACACTCATGTGCCTGCATGAAATATGTCGCACAAGACAGTGCACACAAAAGTACATTTACACTGTCATTGAAGAAGCTGGCACCTTTTCTAAGAAGCCACTGTTAGAAATTAATGGTGTTGCAGAAAGTACATATACATGGACCCACGGAGGTCTTGATGTCTTGAGACTCGTCAGTTTGTATCACCAACAACAAAGGAGTCTCACAAAATCAAGAGCACTGTGGGAAAATGTATATCGAGAATCTGCAACACCATTTACTTCTAACAGTGGCTTCTTAGAAAATGTGCCAGTGTGTTCCATGAAAGTGGAAATGTCGTTTGGTGTGCACTTCCTTGAGAGACTTTTTTCATGCAGGCACATCAGTGTTCTTAATACAAATCATCAAATTTCCACATTTAAAACATGAAGAACTGTTGACAAGTGCTGTGAGTGCCAAGGTACAATTTTTTAAGAATAACAATTTGAATTATGTCAGTTGTCACATGGCCATCCGTCACCTGATTACACAGTTGGCTACACATATGCCCTACTGCCTGTCATCTTGAGTGGCACACATGTCCACACCCAGGACAATGCATAAGCTAATGGGCCTGGAATTGGGTTTAAAAAAAGCCTAGCTGTACTGTGAGGACACCCTCATGGCAAGCCAGAATGTACACACAGATGTCAGCACACAAAGTCCAAACAGCGTTGCATCTGAACCACACACAGGTGCTAAAAATGTATGAGCAGGAATCATGTATTTAAAAAACTGACAGGCTGCAAAGCACGAACATTAAGCACTGGCCAGCATCACAGGGGCACTGCACGGTGATTCTTTGTACAGCAAAGTCTCACACACAAGTCAGACCTGGCAATGAAAAATCAGGGTTGCACACGAATGCCTCTCCCGCACACCCCACCCCATGCCTGAGTCAGTGTGATTGATTCAGATCAAGAAGTGACACCTCTTATTCAGGGTTACAATAACTGTGCTGGAAAAATAGCTTCATTTACACAACATCACCTTTTGGGGCTGGCAACACATATTTGTGACAAACAACCATCAACAGATTGTTGTGAATAGCCACACAGGCACTGCCCAGTGTGAGTATGCACAAGCAAAATGGTGTATCCCTGTCCAGTGGACACATGTAGCACACATTTGCAAAATACTAACTAGGCCAGGGAACAATGCCACAGAGGCAGACCTATGCTGAACCCACAGAGAATGTGCACAGTGTTGGATGGCTCACATGATTAGGAGGCCAGGGTGTCTCAGGGGACTGGAATGAGCTGAGAGTACCATGTTCAACCGTCATGGCAATATGCATATCTCCCACTCATGCACATCATGTCTGAGGCCACAACATTGGTCATGCATGCTGCAAGGGTGTTCAGTTGAAAGCTCACACTCCTATGTTGAGAATCATCATCAGTGCCAACAAATATGGACCCCCAACATAGTGAACAGGTCATGGCACAGGCAAGGCACCAACACAAGTCACAGACCACCCTCCCACATTATGCAGAAAGCAATGTGCACTTAGATTTACTGGCACCCTAGATGACCATGTGCAAATGTGATTAAACACAGACCAGGGGACACATGTCAAGGAGGGTAAGGGATGAAAAAGAGCACCAGGTGACATTGGGGAACCGAAAATGCACTGCACATATTAACTCTGGGAGTGTATCCAGGCTACAGAGCACTTCCAAAAGCTGGCGACACATAACACGTCAAACAGCCATGTACCTACCCCCTCCTTGCTGCAGTCTCTCCTGTAACTGCCTATCGAGCTCAGGGAATACCACCGCCAGGACACGTCTCATGTGGGGGGTCAGGCGTCGGTGGCCACTGTGGGGGCGAGGACTGTCGAGCCCCAGCTGGACCCGGGCGATCCACCAGGTCCAGCACTGGATGTCCTGCCACCTCTTGCGGACCTGTGGCAGCTGCAGACTACGCTCCCCTCAGATCTCACAGCCCTGACAATGTTTTTCCAGATCACCCCCTTCTCGTAGGCAGTTACCTGTCAGGATGACAAAGTGACACAACATCAATACACCTGCTCCATGTCCCAGAGACACACATTTGAACACCATTGAAATGTTGAACAGGGCATAGGATGCAGACAGGAATTACATCATACACAATAAGAAATTGGCCTGTGTGCAAGCCCCAATGCACTTCATGGCATTGAAAGTCAACAGGTTGCCATGAGGGGTGCGACACACTCATTGATCATGTCACACACTGTGCAGCACATGCAACAGCAGGCTGAAGGCCAGCACGTGCCAAGCAGTCACAAGTCCCGCTCCACTGACACACCAGCAGCATACTAGACAGACACACCCAAGCACAGATCACTCGCCTGTCATTGACAACAGCGGATACAACCCTCACTCTGCACATGTGCCACTTGCCAGTGGGGTGTCACAGGTGTCATGCTAGCTCTGCAAGTCAGACACACAGCACAGCTTACTTGTCACATCAGATGGGTTGATCTGTTGCCTCCTCCATACAGCTGTGGTACAACACTTCACATAGACACTCACCCACATGACAAGGAACATTCACACACATCAATGTCCATGAGGTCGTACATATCATTTGGACACTCTCACCACAGGGCCACTCAACTCATACACATCTGTGGGTACAGTCACCTGTCACACTGAGGGGAGCACTGAATCACCTCAGGACAATAGGCAAAAAAGCCACCGAGGATTTGCCAGGCTGAATGTGTCATGCACTATGCAGTGAAAGTCACAGTAAGCACAATGCAAGTGAGGAGTGCACACATGAACTACATCATGCTCTGCATGAGAGACATCGGCATTTCCCCCCCGGGACCCACTCTAAACAACACTGAATGTCTGTCCCACCTGGACACAATATTGACAGTCACACAACAGGTGCATAGGCAAAGGTAGTGGACTCAGCACTCACCTGCTCCCCTGGTCTCCCATACAGCTTGGTGTACTGTGGGAGGAGGACATCCAGCAAGGCCTCATTCTCTTCCTGGGTGAATGGCTGGGCCCTCTCCACAGTACGTGACATGGTCCAGAGGAAGCAGAGACAGCAGCAGTGTGGTCGACTGGAAAGTTAAGCAGGCAAGTGCCCTCTCATGGGTTCTGGCTGCCTTATATCTGTCTTGCTGAGGGGCATTCATTTAGAGGAGTACATAGTGATTGGTCAGACTCATTCGCATCCTACGTTTACTCCAATCCCTTTAAACATACACCAATGACTTTAAACATACACCAATGACATCATTCACATCGTTCAAATTTTGAGCATCATGTCAAGTCAACAACCACTTTGCAACATTGTATTTTGTGGCCAACTGATTGTTCCAGGACACATTATCGAACACTTTTCAACTGAAAACTCTGTCTCCATGACAACCAGCATGCATTTAGGGCCTAATACTTGTCCCTTATGTTTCCCCTATGTAATTTTGAAATCCACACACAGGTAAGGTGCGTTTCACACGTACCCCTATGGCACAAGTAGAATGGTGAAACGAAGCGTACACACACGATGATAGCGGGTGTATGGTGTGTTTCACACGTACCCCTACGGCACAAGTACAATGGTGAAACAAAGCGTACACATGCGATGATAGCGGGTGTTCGGTGCATTTCACATGTACCCCTACGGCACAAGTACAATGGTGAAACGAAGCCTCCACACGCGATGATAGCGGGTGTTCGGTGTGTTTCACACATATGGGTACGCACTAGTAGTACAGTGCGTTTTACACCTACGGGTACGCACTAGTTCACACGTACGGGTACGCACTAGTAGTAGTGCGTTTGACACCTCCGGGTACGCACTAGTTCACACGTACGTGTGCGCACTAGTAGTACAGTGCGTTTGACACCTACGGGTACACACTAGTTCACATGTACGGGTACGCATTTCACACGCTTACAATTTATTTATTTATTTATTTGTTTATAAAGTTTTATATAGCGCGAACAAGATCCCAAGGGATATCAGAGCGCTTTACACTCAAACTAGAACTGAAAACAACCACAAGTTAAAAACACAAATGAACCATAAAGTGCACGAAAATTCACATGGAAGTTATGTTAAACAAAGTACAGTGTAACGACAGAGGAACACAATATGTAAAAAAAAAAAAAAAGTATAGTAATAAATGTTGAATCAATGGAAGTAGGAACAATGTCAACGAGCCAACGTGTTAGACGAATTACTGAGGGAGTTTATTCATCAGGAATCTTTTGACTTCCAGTTTGAACACCGTTGTTCTGGTGATTCTGCGTATTTCTGGAGGAAGAGAGTTCCATATCTTTGGAGCCGCGCCAGAGAAGGCTCTGTGAGAGGTTCTCTTTTTGTTAAAGTTAGGTGGTTTCAAGAGTAAGGTAGTACCGCTTCTAGAAACTCTAGCACCACAAGATAGTTCAAGTTTTAGCGCCAAATACCTGGGCGTCTTGAAGTGGATTGCTTTGTGCGTCATCGTGGCAATTTTTAGCTGGATTTGTGCTTCATTGGGGAGCCAATTTAGAGTTTTTAGGACTGGCGATATGCGCTCATTGCGTTTGGAGCCTGTAACCAATTTAGCAGCGGCATTCAGTGAAGCCCTTAACGGAGCCAGGGTGTATTTGGGCAGGCCACAGAGGGTAGCACTGCCGTAATCTAGTCTCGGTAGGACAAGCGCTTGAACCACCTGCTTGAAATCCTTAAGTGGAAGGAAAGGTTTGATGTTTCTGAGTGTCCTAATCAAGTGGTTTGCACCTTTACATGTATTGCTGATGTGATTTTTCATATTCAGGTTCTTGTCCATGGTGACTCCTAGAGATTTGGCTGAGTTTACGATGAGCGGAGTGCAGTTGAAAGCAGTGAGGTGGCTCAGCCAGAGGTCAAGATTGGGGGTGTAATTCAGAGGGGAGACAAGCAGGAATTCTGTTTTTGAGGTGTTGAGCAGGAGATGGTTCTCAGTTAACCAGTTTTGAGTATATGTTAGGATGGTGTTGAGTGATATGAGGTTTTCCGGGGATTAGATTTTCAGGTAGAGTTGCGCGTCGTCGGCATACATGTGGAAATGAATATCCATGGAGTTAAGTGCATTAGCTACTGGTTCCAAGAAAAGATTGAAGAGGATAGGGGATAAAGCAGATCCTTGGGGGACCCCCATGAGAACAGACGAAGGCTTGGAGAGAGAGTGATTTGCCTTGACTCTTTGCGATCTGTGATCGAGGAAGGACGAGAACCATTGTAGCACCTGATCACCAAAACCCATCCTGTTTTGCAGAATGGCTAAGAGGTTGTCATGATTGACCGTATCAAAGGCAGAGGAAAGATCAAGGAGGATCAGGAGGCAGGATTCATTTTGATCGAGAATCTTTAGAATGTCATCCATAACATGAATGAGGGCCGATTCAGTGCTGTGCCCTGTCCGAAAACCGTATTGATGTTGGTCCAAGAGCTGGTAGTTCCCAATGTGAGCACAGAGTTGGGCCTGAACGCATTTTTCAAGGAGTTTCGCAAGGGTGGGTATGTTGGAGATAGGTCGGAAATTATTGAGGTCTGTCCTATCAGCGTTAGGTTTTTTCAGTATAGGGGATACTTGAGCTGCTTTTAAGCAATCAGGGATTGTGCCTTGTGACAGAGACGCATTTACAATCCTTGTCCAGGTAGGGATGAGTGCATTCTTGATTTCCTTGAAAATGGATGGGGGTAACGGGTCACTGAAGTGGTTGGATGGGTTGATATTCCGGAGAATCTTTTTGATGTCTTGTTCACTGAACGGGGTAAAGGTGTCCCAGGCCGCATTGTTCTTAGGGATCGGGGGGGTAGAGTAGAGCTTTTCAAAGAGAACAGGTGGAGATGCTGCTCTGCAGGATAGGAGTTCAGCATTCTTAGCAGCGAGGTCAGATGATATGAGTTTAGATTTCTCAATGAAGAAAGAAGCAAGATCGTCACATGAGGGTGGACTGCTTCCAGGTTCCGATAGGTTTGGACCTACCATTGATTGCTGTTTGACCAATTCGAAAAGTTTCTTGGGGCGGTTTGCTGCTTGATCTAATTGGTGCCTGAAATAGTTAGACTTGGCGTTCCTGATTTGTTTGTAGTAACGGCTCCTAGCATCTCTTAGGAGTTTAAGTTGGTGCAAAGAGGGATTCGATCTCCAGGATCCGTTCAACTGCCCTAAGGTTGCGACGATCCGTGTTTAGGTTTTCATTATACCACGGTTTGGATATTTTAGTAGAGGCATTTTTATGTTTGAGTGGAGCAATGTCATTCATTATGTTGGAGATGGTCACATTGTAGGAGTCAGTGAGTAACTGCACCTCAGTCAGGTCCGCTTGAGAGGAGAGGGCCGATGTACAGTGGACGGATAGCTCAACAGGATTTACTAGTCTGAGGTCCCTTTTCCATAGCTTTGATTTTGTTGGTTGGGCCTTCCACAACTGTACCTCCTTGTTGATTAAAAAAAGGATGTAGTGGTGGTCTGACCAGTCACATGGGGTAATAGACTCCAAGGTGACGGTCTGCCCATTTGAAATAATGAGGTCAAGAATTTTTCCTTTATTGTGGGTTGGTTGGTCACAATGCTGGGTCAGATCCTGATCACTTAGAAAGGTTTTAAGGCTTGAAACTGCAGGGTCTATGGAATTAGCCCAGTGCAGATTAAAGTCACCAAGGAAGATTTGGGACACGGCTGAATCAACATTGCTAGAAATGATTTCAAATAATTCCTCAATGAAGGTGAGATTGTCTCCTGGGGGGTGGTAGAAAGTGGGAAGTAATACAATGGTAATACAGGCGCACACATGCCAGGAATGGAGGGCTACAAGTCGCACAAGGATGTCCATCAAGTACTTGTCATTGCATACTGTTATGTGTGTTATTTGCAGCAACTCCCTGGCAACCCTCAGAGTAACACTCATCTACAGATATCCAGGCCTACATCCACAATTGCGCTAAGCCATCAACACGTACATCTGCACGCACGCCCTCACCTCCACAGGCTACATGTGGCTGGGGGCCAGTAACTTCTGGCTGGAGGAGAACCACACCACCATCCATCATTGGTCCATCAACATTTTAATCGACGTCTCCGACAAGCAACACACTGCCCCACACCCTGCTAACAATCCCCCAAAGATGCTTGATGTAAGACACCACAGACAAGCTGCGTGGGACACTCAAACCAACGCAACACCCTGAAACCTCACGCACTGGATCAGCAACTGATCCAACAATCTTGCCACATTGACTGACTTTCCTGTGAAGCACAACAACAGTTAAGGCACCTGGGACAAGCCAGACCTACTGGGCTCCTACAGACCTAGCCGGACTCTTGTGTACACCTTGCAACACAAAGAGCCTTCATTTACCTTACAGGCCTGGAAAAGACCACACACAGACATCACCATATCATCAGCAAGGACAAGTGAAGATCCTTCAGATAGTGCTGAGCCACCAAAACACACAACATCAAGGAGCTCATCAGCATTGTGAGTGAACTGACAGCAGATCTCCATCCAAGACACCCTACCCTTGCAAGGCAGATCACATCCCTTGCATCTTTGTACCACTGCTAGCTCATGGCCATACACAACAGCCTTGGCACACAGAGGCAGACAGCACTATTATCCGCAGGACAATCCCCCTCAGGTTCTGGACTCCCGTCAGCAGAAAGTACACCACCTGGATCATGTGCACCATCCACTCTGGCTCTCCATCAGGCCCCTTCCCACACAACATCTCAACCACATCATTCCCCATCCTTGAAGCCCACGTCCAGCACGTCCTGAATGTCTCCTTTGAGTTAGCCACATTCCATGGGTGCTGGAGGCATGCAGAGACCCAAGCCCTTCTTAAATAACGGACGGCAGTACCGCAGGATCTCCTGGTACATCACCCTGCTTCCCTACCCAGCAAATGTCATCCGGAAGACACTCAACAAGCAACTGACAAATTTCCTCCACGCAACCAGCTCCAGGCAACCGGCACCAGACCATATTCCACAGTAATCACACCACTGCAACCGTCATCATTGCCATCACCAACGACAGCTTTGCCCTGCTCAACAATGGTGAGCCCACCCCCCTTGACCTCTCAACGGCATTGTACACCATGTGCTACCACACTGTCAGCTCACACATCTCCAACACTGGTATCCAGAGGAGGGCCCAGGATTAAATCAGAAAGTATCTCACCAGCAAGGCACAGGGAGTCTGCCTCCACGCTGCAGCATGTAGTACAATGGGGTCATGTGGCACATGTCCCAGGGCTCTTCTCTCAGCATGATGATCTTCAATGTCTCCATGACCCCCCTCTCCACCATCACATGCACACACAACCTCATCATCATCTTGTATGCCATTGACACCCAGCTGCTCCTCAAACTCACCAAAGAGCCAGCCATTGCCAGATCCAAACCAAGAAGGCATGAGATCCGTTGACGAATGACAGAACATCAGCCACCTGAGGCTGGACTTGGACAGGACTGAGGTCATCATCTGAGGATTGTCCCCTCACGGTCAACTCCTTGTGTCTGGGCACTGCACCAGCACTCAGTGGCCACGCACGCAAGCTGGTGTTCATCATGGACCCATCGCTCACAATTACCATGCAACTCACCACCATCTGTACCTCATGCTGCAACACCCTCCGCATGCTGCAAATGATCCACAGATAGATCCACTACAAGGCAAGACAGACCGTGACCCAGGTCCACAACACCAGCCGGCTCAACTACAGCACCGGCCTCTATGTAGAATGTAGAACGTAGAACAACAGCAAAACTGCAGGAGAAATTGTCCACATCCAGGGTGCATCCGCACACCTCATCTTCAACATCCCCAGCCCCAGCCACATCACCATCTACCTGAGATAGCTAGAATGGCTCACTGTTTGCTGCAGGATCACCTTCAGATGCCTCAACCACACTCAGGAGGCAGTCCACAACCCCAGACCTAAAACAAACCGTTGGCCCAACTCCATGCAGCCCACCTTGCCCTGGCCACCATTCATCACATCCACATAATAACTGCATGCAGGAGATAGTTCTCCCACCTCACCAAACAGACCTGGGACTCCCTCCCCGGGGCCATCAACATGACCCATGACCTCTACACCTTCATGATACTCTTCCAAATTGGTCTGTCTGAGCAGTATTGCAAGCCCCCGCTCAGCAGCTTGAGGCCATCACGGGTGAGTATTGGGCTCCATGTTTGTATTTGGTGATACATTGAGACACATGTGTGTCCTCGACCGGACTCAGATCCAAGTGTATGGATGGCTGGAGTTAGTTCCACACTCAGGCATACTTTGACATATCCCCACACGTATGTTGTGGACTCATGCTAAATGACTGCAACATAACATTTCACATATTAATTATTTAATTATAGCTCTGTTGCGTGATTTGTGCACAGAAAAAGGTGCAATGCAGGGACCATAGAATCCAAAGTTCACAGGGGGAGATGGGATCCTTGACATCTGAAGTCATCAGAGTCCAGACCACAGTGTTTGGCATCATTAATCAGACTGTGACCAGCAGGTCCATGTGGCAGATGATGTCAGTCAATGAGGTGATGCTGTCGCACATGAAGGCCAGGTGCCAGGCCAGGTGACCTGGGAGATGTGGATGTGCCGCTGCCTCTCACGGTCTTTTCCGTGGACAACCCACCTTCCTTGGGGGACCCTCTGATACAGGCCTTGACGATGCTTGGGACGTTCCGTCGGACGAATCCTCCTCCTCCTCCCTCCCTGTGGCTGGTGGTGGTCTTCGCCTGGTGGCACAGGGAGGGTTGGCCATGTTGTCGGCGATCCGACGGAGTGAATGGCTTATGTCTCTTTGCACCGCCAGGAGCTCAGCCAGTCTTGCCTCCATCCGTCCTTGGAGTTCTTGTTGACTGGCGTGTTGCTCGGCCTGCTGGTTCTTGATCTCTGTGAGGGTCACCACTACCTGGCTGAACTCCCTGGTGTCACGCTGGTATTGCTCCATGATGTTGTGTATGTGTGACATACCGGTCGCTTCAGCTGGCTGGTCAGGTTCTCACCTTCGCCTGCTTCCACTCCCACCACCCCTGCCCACACGAGCCTGGCCTGCCGTTGTGGGCACATTGAGTCTACGGGACCCCTGAGGGATGGCATTGGCAGTGTTGTCTGCCTCCTCCTGGGTGCCCGGCGCTCCTTGTCCCTCCTGGTCAGACTGGCTCAGTTGTTCACTGTGGGCAGGGCTCCTCGGTGTCTCCTGGGATGTGGCAGGAATGGAGGTGGTGGTTGGCACAGATGGTCCTGAACCAGGTTCTGCAGGGGCTTGGACACCAGAGGGTCCAGTTCGGTCGGGGTCATCCGCAGAATGTTGAGAGGCGTCGCTGCCGGTGGGATCAGGTTCCTCCCGGGCCAGGGACTGTGAATCTTCAACCCCTTTGTTGGGGGTAGATTCATCACGTTGCCCTATGTGTGAGAGACAGACAATGTTAATGCTGTTTTATGCAACATGCATGTATCATACACATTCAAGTTCCTCCAGGTAGTTGTATGTGCCTAGCATTCTCCTCAATGTTCACTTGTGGATGGGTATGTTGCGGGGGACAGATTGATATGTTCTCCTGAGTCTTTGACATGTAGATTTTTAGCTTGAATGCTTCTTTGGCTATGTATTGGTTGTGTTGTGTTACATGTCCATTGTGACAGTGGGTAAATCCAGTGCCTGTCCCGGGGGTTTCTGCTTGTGTAAGGGGTGTGTGTGACAGGGCCTGCTGGTGGGTGTAGTGTGATTTGGCAGTGGGGCTCCCAGGTGATGTAGCTGTCCCCCCATGGAGCATGCTGCCATGACAGTGAGTGTGAGTTCCTGTCCTAGATATCTGACCTTGTTGTCTTGGTGTTTGTGTTTGCACTGGTCACAGGAGGGCCTTGTGCTGCCTATACCCGGGCCGAGAGTGAGCTATCTTGTCAGTACTTTCCCATGCCTGTGCATTGCACATGGTGCATGGGTATGTACCTGGGCCATATGGGATGAGGGCAATTGTGTCTGATTTGGAGTTCAACAATGTGTTTTGTGCCACCCACCCTCCCAGCATACCGGACATCCATTCTTGGGTTGCTGCTTCATGTAGCATGGGACATATCATGGCCTTGCTTTCTCAATGGAGCGCACACATGTTAGTGGCATTAGCGTTATTTTTGACTGTGGTTCTGGCTGGTGAGGGCTTGGGGGTAGTTGCGTGCATTTGGTGTAGTTGGGGTGTGGATGCCATTACCCCCATGTTACCTAAGATGTTTGTGTACTCACCAGGCTCTGGAAGTCCTTGCAGTCCATGTACTCCCACCGGCGGAAGCAGGGCCATCACCTTCTCCTCCCAGGGATGGAAATGTACTGGTCTGCGGGGTGCACCACCACCCGTAGATGTTGCTCTGGGCGTAGTCATCATTCATTTTGCGCTTGACCGCCCTCCGCAGATCGTACCACCTGGCTTGGCATTCATTCCTGGTCCTTCTGATGGGTGCAACAGCATTCACCCTATCGACGATCCTCTGCCACAGGTGTGATTTTTCAGCTATGCTGGTCTGTCTGACCAATGTTCCAAACAGCTGTGGCTCGACTCTGATGACTTCATTGACAAGGCTCTCCAGCTTCTTCCTTGTGAACTTTGGATTCTTGTCTGTGGGCATGGTGTGGGGTGAGGGTGTGGATGGTTGTGGGTGTGTGGATCTGAATGTGATGGTGTGGGTGTGAATGTGAAGAGGGGGTATGTGTGAAGGAGGTTGTGTGAAGGTGTATATGTTAAGGTGGATGGGTGCAGTTGTTGGCGTGTGCTCTCTAGCTGCAGTGAGCCTGTTGCTAAGGCTCATGGTTTGTGTGTGTGGGCTCTTTTTATTGGTCCATTTGTGGGTGGGCCTCAGTTTGAATTTTTGGTGGGTGTTTTATAAGGGGTGGTTGTGAGTTTGCCCCTCTGTTTGCCTGTTTGGATGTGTCCAGGTCAGTCATTTCCATTTTTAGTGCACTGTAGACGTGTTTTGTGGTGTTGTGCGAGTCGAATAGACCCTCCTTGTGCTGTTTTACAGTGTCCGCGGTTCAGTACGGTACAGGGTTACGAGTCATACAGGCACACACCCCCATGCATTGTCTCTGTACAGTGCGTACAGAGACATTGCTATGTACGGTGCGTACACCGCCATTGCTATGTACAGTACGTACACCGTCATTGCGTATGTACGGTGCGTACACCGCCATTGCTATGTACGGTGCGTACACCGCCATTGCTATGTACGGTGCGTACACCGCCATTGCGTATGTATGGTGCGTACACCGACATTGCTATGTACGGTGCGTACACCGCCATTGCGTATGTACGGTGCGTACACCGACATTTGTATGTACGGTGCGTACACCGCCATTGCGTATATACGGTGCGTACACCGACATTGCATATGTACAAGTCATTCCCCGTGTACGGGACGTTTTCCGTACGAATCGTAAATCGGAAAGCCGCTCCGGATCGTACTTGTACGCTCGGACTGTAAATTTACAATTCGTACGGAAAAGTGGCCGGGTCCGTCTCATACAACTTTTCCCGCTACGATTTGTACGGATCGGCCCGATCCGTATGTACTTGTTCCCGTACGAATCGTACTTCACGGGTCGGACGTGACTTGTACGATTCGTACGGAAAAAAATACGGATACGAGTCGTATGGGATAAAAAAAATACAGGATCGTAATCGACCCCTTGATGTCATACATTTATTGCATATTAAAAAACCTGTCCGGCTGGACAGAGGATATAGGACTGATTGAGTCTATATTGATTTACACTATACCAATCATCTAGGGACCACTGTCTTTAGAAATAGTAACGTACCCAAGGTCCCTGACCAATTGCATATTGGGTTCCCTTGTGTTTTTTCAACACTGGGAATGAACTGGAACACACTTCCTGAAAGGATGTAGTGCTCAGGTCACACCTGGAATTGTTGAGGTTTCCTGAATGGGTTGGTATGACCACAAGGTCCATGGAGGTACCCAGAAGGGGAATCAAGGAGTCCTGGAGCCTGGAAGAATAGCCCAGTCAGCTGCCAGGAAAAGGAAGGGCAGGTGGGAACAAGAAACCATCCCCTGAATGTAATACAGTACAGGTGAATGGAGCACCAGCGGAGGCTGCCCAAGCCAAACAGGAAAGACTTTGTCTCAGTTAGTGACCTACCTGAACTTGCTGGATGGGAAGTAGAAGGGGCACACCTGGGAGGGGTTCGGTAAGGCACAGAAGGTGTTGTGTAGTTACCACTTATCATTAGGATCTGTGTATTTGTGGACAACATAAACTTTGCGTGAGGTGCCTAGACTGATTCTACCCACCCCTGTAGTATGTGTTGGCCTAAAGACCAGCTAGCTCACAGTGCCACCACAAGTCCCCCTAACCCAATCAGAAAGTGAATGGTTTCTGGCAACCACAGAACATGATAACCCTGACCCGTCAGGGATCTTGGTAACAGTTCCAGAAACCTTTTACTCAGTTACTCCTGCACTCTTCTTCTCAGCGAAGTATACAGAGAATACACAATGGGGCGTTTTCAATATATTTAATAAACCAACGTTATTCTTGTATAGAATGCATGTTATGTTATGTTATGTTATGACTTTTTGTATAGCGCACAGATGCCGCAGCAAAGTGGCGTCCTGGCGCTGAGAAGACGGTAAAACATAACGGAAATGAAAATACTAGTCAGATGAGCTAGAGGACCTAAGTAGTGGCAAACAGAAAGGTTTTCAGACATTTCCTGAAAGGAAAAAGGTTAGTGATAGAACGAAGCGAAGGGGGGAGAGTGTTCCAAAGTGAGGCAGCTAGCACCGAAAAAGAACGTCCACCCATTCTAGCTCTTTTGAAGCGGGGAACAATTGCCAGGTTTGATCCCGCAGAGCGAAGCGCTCTGTTCGGGAGATAAGGGGATATTGTCTGGGCAAGGATAGGAGGAGTAGACAGCTTTAAGATTTTAAAAGTAAGGCAGAGTGCCTTAAATTTGATCCTCTGTTCCACCGGGAGCCAGTGCAGATTTTGGATGGTTTGACGGGCAGAGCAAAAACGAGGCAGGCCAACCAGCATCCTGGCCGCCGCGTTTTGGATACGCTGAAGGCGGAGAAGCTCAGCTTTGTTCAGTCCCAGTAGAAGCGAACTAGCATAGTCCAGTCTGCTTAAAACCATGGCCTGAACTATGATTTGCCTGGTGGTGGGGTCAAAAAATTTAAAGATCGGTCTGAGACACTGTAAGGTGCCAAAACAGATCCCGGCCAGTCTTTTGGTGTAGGGAATGTAGGACAACTTATTGTCGAACCACACCCCAAGATTCCTGACCTCATCAGCGGGCGCCGGGGCAGGGCCAAGTTCCGGAGGCCACCACTGGTTGCCCCAGAGGTCGGTGTTTTTTCCGAAGATTAAGACCTCGGTTTTTGAGGCATTTAGCTGCAGCTTGTTGTCAGACATCCATTCCATGATCCCTCGCAAAGCGACCTGAAAGGCAGCAGCGTCCATTGCGGACTCACCATTAAGTGCCACCGCCAACTGGGTGTCGTCGGCGTAGGACACCATGCAATAATCAGTAGACAGAAGCATATAAAAGTGATTACGGCACAAACATAGTAAATATGCAAGTATAGTTCTACCATGATGCTAAAGACAGTGGGCCTGATTCACAAAGGTAACTTTAGACAAATGTCTAACTTTATGACTTTCGGTATTCACAACGGGTATTTACTACTCATAAATGCCCTTTGTGAACACCGAATGTCTAACTTTATGACGTTTAGTATTTACAAAGGGCATTTACGAGTAGTAAATGCCCTTTGTGAATACCGAACTTCGTAAAGTTAGACTTTCGTCTCACTTTACCTTTGTGAATCGGGCCCAGTGTTTATATGCAAGCATATAAAACAAGGTAGTAATAAGGCGCACTCCCTTTCTGCAATCCCTACCCTACGTGTGTCTAGGGTATGTGTCTTGTGTGTATATAGCCAAGAATCTCCCCACAAGATGAGCCAACCCCATTACCTGGCTAGAAAAAATGTAGGACCCCGTCTTAGTCATGAACAGGACACCCCTCACAGAGATGTTAGGATACTGCTTGGCAAAGCATCAGCATGAAAGGACCTCTTGATGTCTGCTTAAGTGTCTCCTCTGCTAACCCCCGGAAATGCTTGTTCCTTGAGATGTAGATATGAATTAGCATTGTTATGGGTTTGCAGATACCTCTGTCACATTGTAGATGAAAATAGAACAACATTCTACAGCATGTAAAGAGGCCTTGTACTCAATGTTCAAGGTATCGTGATAATGTTGTGCGAAGTGAAGTATGTAAGCAAAGCAGTTTCAGAGAAATGAATACAACATTGTCACACAAGCAAATATGTGCAAAAAGTTATTGGAAAATGTTATTTTGCAAAAAGAGGGCAATGTAAGAGATTGTGCAGCATTGCTACATGGGCCTAAAATGAGCACATAACAAAGGAGTGCCAAACACTGCAGGGCATGAGGCATCAGGCTGAAGCCCACACAACTGGTGATACCACTGGAGATCACCTCATATACTGGGAAAATAATCTCATATATAGTGAGCCTAAGGTACCTGTGCATAGGGCAATCCAATTTGTGGTAGCCCCCCGAAGCTGCAGAGATTTCCTACTGGGGCAGGCTCATAAGATTTCCCTGGCAGGACATATGGAGCAGGGCAAGACCTTTGCCAAACTTGTTTCCCACTTTTATTGGTCCCAGGTAAAGATATTCTCAGATACATTCTGCAGGGCTTGTCTCACCTGCCAGGCCTGTGGGAAAACATGGAAAAAGCTGAAGGCTCCCCTAAATCCCTTACCTGTCATTGGCACCCCCTTTGTTGGACCCTTGGACACAAAAACTGCCTTAGGCAACAGGTTTATCCTGGTTTTGTTGGGCCATCCCGCCAGATACTCATAGGCAATCCCTGTGAAGTCTGTGACTGCACCTGCAGGGAATAGACACCTGGTAGGGATTTTCACTGAGCTAGTGCTGACCAAGGAAATGGTGTCTGACAGTGGCACCCACTTTATGTCCCCCTACATGAAGTCCATATACGAAGAGTGTGAAGTAACCTACTAGTTAGCTACACCCTTTCATCCTCAAACCAATGGGCTTGATGAGAGATTCAACAAAAGCCTGATTATGAGCCTGCTGAGCACATGAGGCGGAAGTGGAACATCCTCATACCATGCCTGCTCTTTGTATATAGGGAGGTGGCACAGAAGGGAGTTGGGTTCAGCCTATTTGAACTTCTGTATGTGTTAGACCTGGTACCATTGGCGTGAGTCTCCCATCCATTTTTTCTGATGGCCTCCTCTGTTTTTGATATGTTTTGCTGGTTTAGATGCTTGTGGGGAACTGTGCCACTGATATTCAGTGCCACCGTGCAAGTGTTCCCTATGTTAAATTGATGTATTGATTAGTGACTCCATGATTGGGTTATTTGGTTTACTTGTCAGACCATAGTACAGTGCACCATGTGTGGCCAGGGCTTGTGAGTCAAATGCTGCTGGCGGGCTTGCAGCACTGGTTGTGCCACCCACAGAAGCAGCTTGTAAAGTGTGTCTCAGGTCTGCCACTGCAGAGCCTGTGTGCAGTCTCTGACTGCCATGTTGACTGGCCAAGTGCACCCACTTGCCAGTCCCTAAAACTTCCCTTTTCTTCATATCAGACACCCCTAAGGTAGGCCAAAGGGCAGGGTGCATTGTAAGTAGAAGGTAGGACATGCCCTGGTGTGTATGGCATGCCCTAATCGTGAATTACAGCCATTTTCGTTTTCCACTATTGCAAGGCTTCATGTTCCCCATAGACCAGAATAGGCAGTTTGATTATAACATTTTATAATCCTAACTGACTAGGTGGAAATTCGACTTTAGTATGCCTGAACTCAGAACAATAAAATACATCTTTTAGTGAAGTTGGTTTCAACATTCTGTGTTTGAAAATACCACTTTTAGAAAGTAGGTATTTTCTTGCTTAACTATCCAAGCCTGCCTCTGCTAGGCTGTGTATTGTGTGTCTGGTTTTGTGAGTGACAGGGGCTGGGGGATTCCAGGAGAGAGGGTAAGTCAGCACAGGGCTGAAAAGAGAGATTTGCATGTAGATGGGTGGGAGGAGTTGCACCTGGGACCTGAATAGGGCTGTGCCTTCCCTCCACAATGCTTGCTCCACCTCCCGTGGTGCGTCTGATGTCCCTGGCCTGCAATGTGAAAGGAAAGAAGGAGTCTTGTTAACAAAGTGCTCCAGGACTGACCAGAACTGGTTTGAACTAGGCAAAGGTCTCTCTGCCTACAGAGAAAAAAGAGAAAAGTAGTATAAATATGGGGACCCAGACCCCAAGACTTTAGATCACTTCTGGAACAACAAGACAAACCTCTGCTAAGGAGTAGAACCAAAGGAAGCTGTAGGAGTTGTACTGCCCCCCTGCCAGTGTGCGGTTTTGGCCTACAGTGGTGTCTTCAGTGCCAAGGAGAGGAGAAGGAACTTTTGTGTGTACTTCATCATCTTGCAGAATATTTCACCAAGGACTTGAACTTGCGCTTGCCTCCTGCTGAAGTCTCAAAAGACTTCACCACCAGCTCCCCTCTGAATTTCCTTGCTGGGAATTCTATCTGCATAAGTCTGCATGTCGATGGGATCTGGAAACGCGATGCAACAAGAAGAAGCGTGTTGCCGCCGCAGCTGTATTCGTCGCATCGCCTGAGAAGCTTGCTGCCGCATCTCCCAGAAGTGTTTCTTCGTCGCAGCTGTCTGCTGTCGCATCACCGGAGAAGTGTGTCACAACCGTGAGGGTCTCTGTGGCAGCACCGGAGAAGCGTGTCACAGGGCCTGTCGCGGCTCCAAAGTACAGAGTGGCTGCCAGGGCATGCACGCATCATCTCCACATCGTTGCATCAAGGGAGCCAACTTATTGCATCGCACCAGATTTTCACATCACATCGAGGCGCCATCTTGCCACATTGCAACCGGGCTGCAGCACGAGAATCTACTCATCACCTCCTCTCCGGTAAGGATCAAGATGCATCCCCTACTCTACACAAGAATTGAGACACGACTGAAGCAAGGAACCGACGCATCTCGAACGCTGCGAGCCTGTTGTTTATTTTGCGTTACGCATCCAGGACCTTTTGTGAGAACTGTGTCTCATTTACCATCAACTTGAACTAAGTTAATTCTACCATTTTTAAGTCAATTTTGAGTACAGTTTTGTGGATTTTTGTCGTTTGTGGTCTTGTGTTAAGTCTATATAAAGAATACTTATTTTTATAAAACCTGTGTGGTGTCCATCTGTAGTGTTTTCACTGTATTACTGTATGTGTTCACAAATGCTTAACACACTGCCTCTGAGATAAGCCTGTCTGCTCGTGCCAAGCTACCAAGGGGGTGAGCAGGGGTTATCCAGTAGTGTAATCCCCTGTCCCTGACTTAGAAGCAAGGGTCCCTATTTGGTCAAAGGTACCTACCTCAGTCAATTAGAGACTCCCAGTTCTCACAGTATGGATACCCAATTAGGAGACCTATCAGTCTGGTGAAAAAGGACTGGGAACAAGCTCCCAAGAAACACCCCAGGATGCGGTTAACTACATACTAGCCCTCGGAAACCAGATGGCCAAGTTCTATAAGAAGTAATCTGAGAACTTGGAGAATAGCCAGGAAGTCATGAAACTCATGTATGACCAGTAGGCGACTCTGGTAGAGTTTCAACTGGGCCAGAAAGTGTAGGTGATGGAGTAAGTTGAGCCCAGGGCCATCTAACACCATTGGACTTTCCTATGAGGTGACATAAAGGAAGGAGCAGGCCACCTACGGGGTGAGCCTCAAGACCCCCAGGTAACCCTTAAGGGGACTACATAACAATCGCCTTAAAGCCCTCTACCAGACATCTGAGGTCACCATGGTGTTCGTAACAGATGATGCAGAGCAATAGCAGAGTGAACCTCTGCCTGATCCACTATTATCTAAAGAAAAGGGTGGGTCAATGCAGGATGTAACCCTCTACCCTATCCTGACCTCAGAACAGTAGAGGCACTGTTGCTAATTATCAGTACAGTTTGCTTTACTATTTTCCCTCACTCCTGTGCTTACACACTTGTGTGCCTATGATATGGATACTGGGGACAGCCTGGCTGTCCAAAACAAAATATTCAGGCTGTCTGACAAAGTGAGGGCCAGCATGAAGGAGGAAGTCTCCAAGATGTTGAAATTGGGAATGATTGAGCACTACAGTATTCCCTGGTCCAACCTAATGGTGTTGGCACCGAAAGCTGCCCTACAGTGCACCTCCCCAGAACTCAAGTTCTCTGAGGACTAAAAGGTGCTCAACTCAGTCACCAAGACTAATGCTTACCCTATCCCCGGAGCTGGTGAGCTCATTGACAGATTAGGGACTGCCAAGTTCCTGGGTACTTTTGACCTTAGTTCAGGGTACTAGCAGATTGCCCTAACTGTGGGGCCAAGGAGGGATCATCATTCGCTATCCAAGAGGGCCACTTTCAATTTAAAGTGATGCCCTTTGGATTGAAAAATGCCCCTGCACCTTCCAGAGGTTGGTGAACTAGGTCTTAGCTGGGATGGAGTCCTTCAGTGCTGCCTACTTGGATGATATAGCTGTCTACAGTAGAAGTTGGGAGGACTGCATATTTTACCTAAAGGAAATACTTCAGGCTTTTCAAAAGGCAGGAATGATTTTCAATGCCAGTATGTGCCAGATGGGGCAGGGTTCTGGGGTGTACTTGGGACACCTGGTGGGTAGGGATAGGGTCCCAAAATATAGACTATACTGGCCTGGGAATCCCCCCACAACCCAGACAGAAGTGACGTCCTTCATTGGTTACTAAAGGAGGTTTGTTGAGATGTATGGCACCCTTTAACTGAGTTTTCAAGAAGCAACCCGAAAAAGTGATATGGGCTTAGAAAGCCGTTGACACCCTCAAAGAGGCCATGTGTACAGTACCTGTACTCAAGGCTCCTGACATTTACCAGGAATTCATTGTGCAAACTGATGCCTCAGAGCATGGCGTAAGAGCAGTGTGATCACAGTTAAATGATGAGGGCCTAGACCAATCTTTATCATTCTTCTCTAGGAGCTACTTCCCAGGGTATTGAAAGAGAAGACTTTGCTGTGGTCTGGGCTCTGAAGAAGCTGAGACTACACCTGTTTGAGACTCATTTCTTGGATCAGACAGACCACAGGCCCCTCATATAGCTCATGGAACTGCGGAGTGAGATTCCAAAACTGTTGAGGTGATCTATCTACCTACAGGGAATGGACTTCACTGTAGAACACTGACCTGGTTCAGACCACTCCAATGCTTTTGGTGTGTCCAGTTTCCGCCTTAATGAAGTGAGCTCCCAGGAGGTTTGGTAGTTTTCTCTAAGCTGGGGGACCCATGTTAGACCTGACAGCTTTAGGGTGATCTTCCCTCAAACTTGTTACCTTCACCCCCCCTATTCTTCTGATTTTATTTTGCTGGCCTTAGGGCACTGTGCACTTTACCACTGCTAACCAGTGCTAAACTGCTTGTGCTCACCCCCTAAATCATGGTAAAATTGTCTTACACCTGATTGGTAAATTTAATGTATTTATAAGTCCTCAGTCAAGTGATATACCATATACCCAGGGACTGTAAATTAAAAGCTACTAGTGGGCATGCAGCACTTATTGTGCCACCCACTTACGTAGCCCCTTAAAATATGTCCCATGTCTGCCGTTTTCAGTTTTAAACTGCCAATTCGACTTTGCAAAATAACCTCCTTGCTAAGCCTTAAACTCCCCTTTCATTACATGTAGGTCACTCCCAAAGGTGGATCCTCGATAGCCCAAAGGGCAGGGTACATTGTAATTAAGAGGCTGGACATGAAAAGTTGACATTGCTGCAGTAGAGCTGTAACATATAGCTTTTACATTTGAGCAGATCATGTTATTTACACTTGCACAGGAATATTAGGCAGCAAATATATTGTACAAACTGGTGTATTATGACAAAGTTCTGACAGATTAAGACATAACTTATTTTTGTTCATATCTAGTGATTTTAAGCTCAGGCATCACAATATCTCTCTTTTCCAGTTTTTTACCAGTTGTATTTTCTGCCACTAGGGTGAGAAGAAGGGGAGGCTAGAGTTCCATATAGTGCTATTCCAAAATGTAGCATAATCCGATCTTGTTTCCAAAAGTGCCTTGAAAGACTTTTTCGGCTGTTTTTCTTCTGATTCTTCTTGGGTATTTTCCCTGTAATATTTCAGGCGAACCTTGCCACCTCTATGTTTCACTGGTACAATTTTTGCTTACTGGGCTCATGAAAGACACGCAAGGGTAAGCACACTAGAAATGCATTAAACTTCTCAAAGTTGCAGAGGTAATTCAGATGGTGGGGAAATGAAGAGAGTCCCTCACGGGGAGAAATGTCATTACTTTCTATATTATTCTACCTCATTTAAACAGACATCAGAGCTTCATGACATGTTTTTGTCAAAGCTAGAAGTTAACAAAAAGCATTGAAATTAAAATGGCTGGAATAGATATTTCTGCAGTTGGGCACTGTAGAATATTGCGTTGCAGAATGCCATTCCAATCATCCAGCGATGGCAAATTAAAATCCATACAGAGTGACTGCTAAATTGTAAGGCATACTGACCCTGTGGGAGTGTGGTAACACGTATGTACAATTTCAAGAGATCCAGCTCAGGTTGATTCTAAAGCCCTTGAAGGATTACACTGACAATTTTACAATTGACAATCTTCATTTTAATTTCGTGGTCACAAATGCAATAGTCATAGGCTTCACTTTTAGGCATGTGTCTTATTACTCATTTGTTCACTTTCTGTTTACTGTGTCTGAAACCGCTTTTTAAAAAAGGGGAGCTTTATTGACAATTACATCAATTTGACTTTCGTGCAAGTTGGACATAAAGGAGATGGTTTTCTAAGGTCTACATTCATATGTGTAAATTACTGTATGCGGTTGTGCTCTTTATTATTGTTTAGACCCTTATAATACCTTTCAAGCATGCATAAGATAAACATGTCTTACTGTACTGGGTATCTGTATGGTATTCACATACATTGGTGTTTTGCATTTATTTTCCTAACTGTATGTGAGCATGGTAGCATGTAATGGCAAGAGCAAAACGGCATTTCAGATTCTCAAAATGTTTAGTCGTAAGTGGATTTACTCACTCAAAATGTTTTGTGTGAGTACATCTACGACACCGCAATCAGAGATGGATGTAACTGACAGTACAAGGGCGGGAATGTCCTATGAGTTTGAGAGCATTCAAAAACTCATGTATTAGTGGGTATTTATTTACTGGACTCCCAACCCAGAAAAGGTGGGAGTTGTACTCCAGCCAAGGGTAGGAGTAAATCTTTGTATAGTGTGACATGGGACGGTGCACCGTGAAATTGGGAAAATAAATTGTGGGTTAACGTTGTCTGAGTATGGAAACAAATATTCCTACATGGCGAAAAAAAGGCAAAATTAATGCGTTTGAAGTGCATTTGCTGTCGTATTGCATTTTTTTTGCATGCCAGAATATCAGTAGCGGCTGCTACCGACCAGGGGTGGTGAGCGGGGGACAGAGGGAGGGGAGAGAAATTATAATTTAAAAAAATGCACTTACCTTTTTTCTGCCAACCGCGGCCGCCGCCTCTTCATTCTCCATCTTCCTCTCCACTTGGCAGGAAGCACCCAGCCTGCCAGAATCCCCTGACCAATCACAATGCTGCCTTAGCAGCATTGTGATTGGTCTGAGCACTGTGGCTTGGTGCTCAGACAGGGACAAGCAGGCTCTGCATTTTCTCTACCCATGCTGTCATGTAGCCTGGGTGGAGAACATGCAAAGTACGCATGAAGCTTTGGCCGGCCCGAAAGGATTGGTCAATGCGTAATGCACACTTTAGGTGCAGCCACCACTCCTTCCCCTGTGATGAGCGGGGAGTTCTGCCCCCCCCCCCCCCTGGTTTCAGCTGCAAGTTGAATGCAAAAAACAAAATGATAATAATGAACCGAAGAGCCACCATTGAAGAATATGTGCTTGAATTTTTGAATCAGAAAATTCAGGGGCACATTTATCAAGAAGTCACGCAGCGCGGCAAGCCACCTTACTGCATTGTGCTGCACGATAAGGAAAAGTCAGGAATGTGCCGTATTTAACATCTTACAGCACATTCCTGTTTTTTTTCTGTGCGCTGGCGCACAATGTTCTGCATTGTAAGTAGGACTGTTTTTGTGCAGCGAGGGATATCTTCCTGCACAATAACAATCCTCTGAGGCATTTTCTTCTTTCTATGTGTGCTAAGGAATGCAGCGCACATAGTAAGTGGGAAATAACGAGGGGAAATGAAGATATTTCTCCTCTTTACCCCCCAACTTAGGAGGCATAGCATTTTGACTCATTCTCAAGTCTAGCAGTAATGGTAAATCTGGGAATATGCCAAAAACCATGTGTGGATTAGTGGGAACACCCATGCTCCACCCGTGGAACGCCTCCTTGGGGCAGAGTAATGCAACAGAAGGATTTGAACTGTGTTGCGTTCCTTTAGATTTATCAAGCCACACAGGGATACGCAAGGTGGCTTTTGCGTGGCTTGATAAATCTTACTTAGTAGTTGCAACGTCCTTGCGCCCAATTGCACGGTGCAAGGGCCACGCAACTGCATGATAAATATGTCCCTCAATTGTTAACCTTTTGGGACTGTGCCTGAAGCTGTGACCTATACAGATTTTCCTGTGTTCTGTGGAAAAGTTTTGTAAATTCTAAAAATTCAGAAATGTGCAACTGTGCGAGGTTGAAAACGTGAGCGCAAATTTCTGAGTTTTATGGTGAGTAAAGCTCACTATGTGGATTGCTGAGTATAGTGTTTAGAGAATGTGGAATTCGCTTTTTATTTTCTCAGTATTATTTGTTCATGTTGATTAAATATGTCATCTCCAATGGCACCCCATCTATATATATTCTGGAAACCAGGAAGGATCGCCGCACTCGCCACACTGTCTGAACCACCTAAGACATATCCCGATGTATAAACTAATAAAGTTATGTAAGCTGCTTTTGTGTGCAGCCACCCCATGAAGTTACAACTTTGAGATTAATAACATGGATTTCGAGTCTCTGCTGCGACTCCTTTAACATGTCACAGTGAATAGTCACTTTTCAATTTGCATGATAAAATAACAAGTGCTTTACATATACTTGTGTTGTGCGCAAGGCGCACGTATTTAGCACTATGGGTGTGGGAAAAGTTCAGTGTTTCCTTTTGCGTAGTTATGCGATCATTCGCTTTCTAAGGTGTTGTTTACCTTCTTCTGAGAGAGGATTTCTACCTGAATGGTCTTCAATGACACGACCAGGCGTAAGGTGTGATTTCACTTATAAAGAGTAACGCGAAAGAGCACAAATTCTGCAAGATCACGCCCCTGTAATAGAAATGCTGTCTGGGTCTACATAATGCAACTACAAAAAGGGACCGGACTTTCAGATGCAAGAAGCTCACTACAAAACTTATGAGACATTTTAATGAACATCATGGACCAGAAGAGTTTAAATGGACAGTTCTTGAAAAACCCATTATACCCTCATCTGTCAGTGACATATCCAGATATCTATTTGTGAAAGAGCAGAAATGGGTGTACAGACTACATAGTGACACTCTAGGCTTAAATGATGATATTCCCTGGGTTAGCCTTTAATTTATAGTCAGGCCCAACTGAGCCTCAGAACTCTATATACTTGACGACAGAACCCTTCACTGATTTGACTTTGATAAACAACACTTGGGGACATCATTGGGGAGAAGGCTCACACCAGGCGCAGTTTTTCATCTCCTGTTTTAGTGCTGAATCACTCAGTATGAGCATTAGTGATGTTGGTACTATCACACTGACCCAATGTTAATTACACACACCATTTTCTCTTCACATTTAGTGACATGTGGAGACAAATACGTATTGTTATTCAGATTGCTCCCTTAGACAAGATTTGGAGTCTGGGGTGACTTTTAATGTAATGGTAACATTAAGCAGGGCACGCCTTGTCTATCATCACAAGCTAACCAGGGGCCCATTAATACAAATGACTGTCGAATAAAACAGCCTTTCCGAGAGACAATTGGAAGAGATTTGTGCACTATCATCCTTTCTAAATAAATCTTTGAGATGATAGGGCACTTTAGGATCTAACGCGATGCATCGGTGTTAGACGACAAATAGAACTACAGGGCAATCACGCGTGACGTCATTCTGTAGTCTAGCGGCGCGACGTTGAGTGCGACTGAGCGCGCGCCTCTTTAAAACTACAAAAGAGACGCGTGTGACGTCATTTTGTAGTTCGGCGTTGCCACTCCGCTACCAACAGGAGCGCGCGCTTTTTCATAACCGGATGTAGACACATCACAACATAGGGTATTTAAATCGCAGATGTTTAAGACTCCGGTGCCTCCTTCCCTGAACTCGGCGGGAGTCCAGAGGTACCGACGGACAGGTCAATGTATGCATAATTGAGTGATATTGATCTAGTTACGTAGAGCAACGGACACGTATTTTCGGTTGAGGGTCCTTGCATTTAGCGGTCTCGGAGCCGTAGTTGAGTGAGAATACATGCTCCAATAATTGTAGAAATGAGGACATTTATTTCGCCCCTGCACAGCATAAGCGAATTATTTAGACATAGAGTCAATGAATACCATGCTGATTTTGATGTTTTGAGTGGTGCTGAGCCTATTAAGCCACTTAATACTAACGGGTTAGCCATGAAGATCTAGAGGCACTTAGCTAGTATAGTTTGTGACTGGTTTTTCTTTGTATAATAGCAGTCTCCATGATCACAATGGGTCTAGGACATCTGACAGGTCTATTTGTTTTAAAGAGTGTAAAGGTGGGAAGGATAATTGTTATATAACCCGGCTGGACCCTATACTTTTGATGGGGTTTTCCTTGGCTGTTTCAGCCTGAACTTGGCTGCAGAGCCCATTCTCTTTTATTTTCCCCTGTTTTATTATAGAGCGGGGCCTCATCTACACCCGAGGAAGGTTCCAGGGAGGTGAGGTTTGGACCTTGAACAATCAGGGTAAGCGGATACATCTGAGCCATTTAGGACGTGACTTTATGCCTGCTGGTTTCTGGTTTCCTAAATAGCACAAAGTATGATAATTGATTTATCTTCTTGTAGGTGATGATTGCATCCTGCATATGAAGGCTTCGCACCAAGCGAGGTTGTATGGTTCTTCTTTCTTATAGTGCTTAGAAATTTCGTTGGTTAATATGCAGTAGCTTCGATTTGGTCCTGATGAAAGCCTGGATCACTTCCACTTAGGCTGAAACATGTTGACCTCAGATAAGGAGTTATAGTGCTCTACTATGAATCAATAGCGGGAGCTTGACTTAACTCCTTCAGGTTTTACCAGGTGTGAGGAAAGAGATATTGCTAAAACATCTTTTCTCATAACCTTTTTATTTCTCACTGCACTGCATTACATAGTTTTTTTCATAGTTTTTCTATGTTATTTTGCACACTTTATGGCATGAATTGTTTGCCTTGGTGGGGAATGGCATCCACGGAGAGCATATGAGCTCGCCACGGAGGAGACCCTTACGTTCTAACGGTCATCCTCATGGATGTGGCAGATTACCACGTGATAACAATGACTTACAGGGCTTGACAATTTAGCTCTATCACATGATATAATTTGATGGCAATCATGCTCAGCTCGGATTGCCAGGGATAAAAGAAGACCTTCAGTTAGCATATACATCACTTACTGTGTTTCTTTTTAGACCCCCGGTCCCCTTTTTGTAGTTGCATCAGTTTGAATAGGGGATTTGGACTTGGGCAGGTCTTTAAATTATTTTCCCTTAGACCCTCCTTTCACTTGTTGTATTGATGGGTCTACATAATACCTGACACTTTTGTGAACGACTCATTGTTTGCAAGCATACATTGTAGTCCATTTCTACAAAAACCTTAATAAGTAAGTCCTACAAATGAAAATATATCTTACTTCAGGTGTTACAAAACACTGGAAGTTCGAGACTTTTAAAAATATAATGGGGCAGATTTAAAAGCCCCCTGCGCCACCAGTACGTCACTTTTTGTGACATACTGGTGCTGCATGTTACTGCTCCATATTTACAAGGACAGGAAAAGCCACCCAGCAAGGCTTTTTCTGTCATTGTAAATATGGCGCCTTTACACGCAGCATTTTGCGTGAAAGGGGGGTTCCATGGGTGTTACTGTGGGTGTTCCCAAGGAACACCTATGGAACAGGACACATTTCCAGATTTACGAGGAATCGTAAATCTGGAAATGCATCTGAATGCTAAGTCACCTTAGGGGTGGTGTAGCGAGGCGCAACGAGGAGAAATGTTTTCATTTCTCCTAGTTTTTTTCTCTTTCAATGCATGTTGCATTCTATAGCACGGATTGAAAGAGGAAAATGCCTGTAGTGATTGTTTTTGTGCAGGAAGGTGTCCCTTCCTGCACAAAAACAATCTCCCCATGATGCAGGCATCCTTGCACCATGGTGCAAGGGTGCCTGCACCGGCGCATGGCAGCAGTTTGTGGGCCAGCGCAGGGGAGAGCACAGGAATGCAACATATTATTGTAAATATGTTGTATTCCTGTGCTTTGGAAGTGCCACAGCGTGGCGCAGCCAAAGGGTTTGCGTTGCTAGCTGCGGCACTTCCTTGTAAATCTGCCCCAATGTTTTTTAGCTGCAGAGGAGGAAAGATATGTCCTATTGGATCCGTATTGTCTTTAACCCATATGAAGAACCCATATTTACCATTTTCCTTGCCAGAAACAGAATTGTTTAATTGGTGGCTGGCATGTTCTATTTTATTTCTGAAGCAACAGTAGGATAGAATTTAGACTTTGGTTTGAGATTTGTTAACCCAGGTCCAACTTCGTTTAGTTCCATGTTCAAATCGCATTTTTCAACCTACGTTTTCGTTTTCCAGTGTATCCAGTTTAAGTTTATTTAGACACTTGCGTGGTTACTTGAAACCATTGCAATAAATATACAAGATGATACATATTTACATAGTAAGTTGAAAAAATTCATTGATAAAATCTTTCAATTCATAAAAAAAAAAATATATATATAACAAGTAAATAAAGAAGTCAGATAGTCGCAGTTGGGGATGCTATTGCTAGTATGTGAACCAAGCATTTTCCAGACGTGCATCTAGCATTTGAACGTATGTTCAGAATCCTGCACATGCGCATGCGCCTGACGTTCAGTATGTGAAGTTAGCATTACATTTATTCTTTATCAGTTTTCAAGACATTTATGTTTGAAAGTTCCTCTGGGCAGAAGTAGCTGTCGGCCTTTAAGAAGCACATGTCCGTGGCTGTGACATACGGTGCCAGACTTCAGAGGAGCTGCAGTTAGCGACGGGCCTTTTAGAGCGGAGTCCGGAGGCTTCTCGCCCAAGCGGCACCAGCTGCAGACAGATGGAGCATGTCTGCGTTTCATCGCCCTCTGCCGTGCCCAGAAGTGAATCTATAGATCAGATGTGGGAAAGTGCAGAAGAAATGATAACTGTTTGCTAAAGTGAGCGCGGGACCTTGCCGATGCCTCGGACTGATGATAGGATATTGTTAACAAGCATTTAGAGTTCCTCATTAATGATTTTCTCCATTAAAAAAATACACGTTGACATTAATGAAGATTGATTCTGTAGCAGAGGTTTACTTATCAGCAAGAGGCACTCCGCAGGCAGGGCTTACATTTAAAAGCACTTTTATGTTTTACTGGAAAGATAAACTTATTTCCAGGTAGGTGTCAGTAAAAACTGGTCTCTCTCGGACATAGCAGCTACCTGATTACGAGAACTACGAAAAAAAAACAAGGGAAACGTTCTCCTGCTTTTATGGCAATATATACATGAATGCATGAATGCATGAATGAACTAATTTTTCTATTTCATACAGTCCATCTGTTAATTTTGTTTTCAAATGGGAGGGAGAGGATTATCTTTTGGGCTAATTAACATTTGTTCGATTAATTGTGACGTAGGGTGATAAATAACAGTTTCAAAAATCAAAACGTTAGGAAAAAGTGACTAGTTATCGTGCAAGTATTAGGCACTAAGAGCAGATTTACAAGCCCCTTGCGCCACTTTTGCGTCACTTGTTCCATGTTAAAAGTGACGCAAAAGTGGCGCACAGGGTTTGTAAATATGCCCTCAATTATATTTGGTACAACGCATTCTCGTGAATCCCCAAACTGCATAAAGCTCAGCTGGTATTAATAAACGAATACGTATGTGTATATGTTGACTTGAGTGTTCACTTTTGTGTCTAATACTGCAGGGTTCCCTTTGGCCGTTTATATATGTGTTGTCAACCGTGGCGTGGTGGTATAGCAGGCAAGTCGAAAGGTAAATCCCACGGGGCAGATTTTCCAGCCCCTTGCGCCACTTTTGCGTCATTTTTAACATGGGAAAAATGACGCAAAAGTGGGGCAGGGGGCTTGTAAATCGGCCCCCACATTGTTAAGTCATCTAGTCACAAGAGGAAACTCCCCAACCCCGTGTTGCTGTAGTTTCAACCACCCTAAGCAACAGACGACAACTTCATCTGGTGGTGGCCACTGATTGCTGGCAGCTGCAGTCTAGTGACCATAGACTGACCATGACGCTTGGCGTGAATCTAAACTGAAAGGACCAATGCTAATTGTGCAGTTTAATTTATATTATTGTTATTTATTTTGTTTGTCTATTACAGGGTTGACTTTATGATAAGTGACTTCATTCACATGTATTAAACTACAGTAGAAAAATGCTTAGGGTTGGTATTACGGTTATGTTAAGGAAAGTTACTTAGTTTACAATAATGAAGGGTCAGTGTTGTGGTTGCCATAAGGGTTACATTAGAGCTCGTGATAATATTTAATTTAATGTTCTTTCAATTCATTTAGGTGTAGTGTTAGGATTACGTTAATTCATTAGTATAATTAAATAGGAATAAACTCAAATATTTGTACCTCAATTTAGAAAGATCGAAGTCAATGCAATGTCAAGGTATTGGTGTCAAAAAGTTGTAATTTACACTTAAACGTCCTTAATGATGTGGCTGCTGTTAAGGTAGTGGCATTTATGTGAGCGTACCTTGAGGGAGCTGACTTTAAGTTAGAATGCAAGATGATCGCCACCAGAGTTCAGAGGTCTGCATGCAATATACACTCAATCCAGGATATTTCACCTATGCCATATAAGCAATGCACCATCAATGACTCCCTTTTATGAGGTCAAATGTGGTGTTTATTATAATTAGCAATGTTTGCCTCTTTTGTCAGAAATGGCGATATTGACATTACTTGCACAAAATACCCAGTGGCACAAATAGACACATGATTAGCATCTGTTAATGTGACAAGGATCACCTTGTAAGAAGAATATTGAAAGGCACACCGTGAGTTAGTGACGTTTTTGACACTTTAGTAAGATCACAATCAATGAGCGGTAGGAATGTTGAAAATTGACCACATGCACGTTTTGCTTGGTGTGCATTGTGAAATAGAGAACTTTCTTACACATCAACTCTGTTGATGAGTGCATTCTTGATTTCATATTTCCAAGTGGCATGCCTGATGTTTCCAAACACAGAATATGTTAAGTTACAAACATCAAAATATGCCTTGACAAAAGAAATTGTATCTTGCCTTAAGACTGTGTCTGACACTTTAAAACAAAACTACCAAGTCACCAACTAAACTTCTGCAGCCAAAATATACATTATTACAGATGGGTAACTGTGAACAATGGAGATGTTATTCACAGATGGTTTATGATGTCACATACAACACTGAGGTGAATAACACATCTGTTTTTTCACATTAACCTCATCTATAGTATTTTGTTTTTAATTTTTTTTATACATATATAGTTTTTTTGACTATCTATCTATCTATCTATCTATCTATCTATCTATCTATCTATCTATCTATCTATCTATCTATCTATCTATCTATCTATCTATCTATCTATCTATCTATCTATCTATCTATCTATCTATCTATCTATCTATCTATCTATCTATCTATCTATCTAATCTACTGGCAGTCGCCAGTAGATAGTTATAGTTAGGACCAATTTTCCATAGGAAATCCGTAATATTCTATTCCCAATAAGTCTGGCACCGGTTGACGAATCCTCGCGAAATATTCCAAACTTTTGGCCAGCTCCGCTCCGCTCCTACCCTGAATGTTTCGTGGTGATTCGTCAAGCAGGGGCCGAGAAAAAAGGGGGTTCCCAAAACACGTTTTCCCCATGCAATTTCCCATAGGATCTGTTGTCGCAGCTACAGCCCGAACCGCTGAACGGAATGAAACCAAATTTGGCAAAGAGGTAGTCCTCAGTTCAGACTCGTGCCTTTTGCATAAATGGTGTGAATCCGTTCAGTAGTTCCTGAGAAAATTAGAGTTAAAAGTACATAAATATCTATGGCCGGGGAGGATCCGTGGACCCTACAGGCACCGTAAGCGCACCCTCCCTGAACCGAGCACGCACCCTCCCGATCGCGCACTGAATGCTAATTGGCTGTCGAGTGTCTGTCTACATTCGAAACCAGAAACTGTTGGTGGCCATTTTCTGCCTCGGTAGAAGCGAGGCTGAAGAAGCAAGGGGAAAAAGTTTCTAAAACATATAAAGGGGGCAGAGTGGAAATACTCTGACCCTCTAGAGGTGCTTAGGGGGTCCCAGAAGGACACCCTGGGGCCCCCTTAAAAAAAATAAACGGCAAAATGCGCGCACAGTGCGCGCATCCTATCGCGTTGGGTACGCGGATCCACGGATTTAAAAAAAAAAAAGAAAAGGGGGCGTGGCCAGGCGCCGACAGCGATGGCCGCTTAGTTCGTGAGCTCCGTTGAGCTACCTGTGCTGCCCGCAAAATCCGCCCAAATATCCGATCTGCAGGCATCGAAGCAGTTGCGCCGCCTTCTTGAAGGGAGGCGCGCTCGACAGAGGCCAGAAGAGGCGCCCGGCGAGCGAGGGGGCGATCGGCGGCCGCATCGGCTGGTGCGGCGCCAGCATCCGCGATCGGCTGGAGCCTGAGGCGTGGGCCAGCCGCCACTCGAGGTCCCGGCTTGAGGCCTGCATCGCCAGCGGGGCTGCGGCGTGGATCACGATCGCGGGAGGCAGCCGGACTACTGCAGGAGAGAGTGCGGCCTGGAGACTGTGCTGCGGGGGGGCCGAGCTCACGGAGGTCCGGCGGGAGCGGACTGCCTTCGCAGTGCTGGGCCCCCAGACGCGGATCGAAGCACGTGGCAGGCCCGGCATTGGAGGAGGGGCCGCGCATCAGCGGAGGCAACGCTCCGGGCTGGGAGTGGCGATGAGAGTGACATGGCCCTAGCACCCGGGCCCTGAAGAGCTCCGCGGCCGTGGAGCAAGGCTGCGACAGAGGCTGATATCGGAGACAGCAGGGTGGCTACGAGGGTGAGGCCTGCACTGGACTCGACGAGTGAGGAGCCCGGCATCCGAGAGGACGCAGTACCGGGCGGGGTGGCAGAGACGAGAGTGAGCAGGCCCTGGCACACGGACCTGGTGGGCCGCTGCGGCCCTCGGAATAAGGCAGCCGGGGAGGAAGCGACCGGAGGCAGGGGGCCGCTTTGAGGGGGGCCTGCCCAGGAGTGAGGCGCTGTAGGAGAGTGGGGTCTGCTTTCTATGTTCACCCCCACCTTTTGCTTTTGCTTTACTGGTTTTCGACTTAGATGTGGCTGTGGGCCTGCTAATCAGACCCACAGCCCTGCTGTTCTCTCTCTAAATTGATACTATGTACTTTAGGTGCATAACCCATTTGGATAGGATCTCCTTATTGGCCCCTGTACAGTGTACCCTAGATATCCAGGGCATAGGTGTACCCTAGGCCTACCAGGGGCTGCAGCATGTATTATGCCACCCCTGGCCTGGCCTTCCATTATGACACAACTGGCTGATCACACAGCTGGGGCAAGGTCATGTAATCACCCCTTGCTTAGGTGTAGTATTCCTATACCTAACTTACATATAGACACATGTGTACCTATCAGCCACTCCTGTGGCAGGCCTTAACAATCCTGGAGGCAGAGTGCTTGGTAACATGTGAGATGGTGCTCTAGCATGAGCTGAGCCTGTCTGCAGCTTTCGGAACCATGTCCTTATAGCTGTTCTATGATATAGCCTACCATATACTCTTAAAGTGCCTTATAATCTTAAACGGTTATGGTAACTATGGTTTCGCTTTATTGAAACATGTCGTGTAAGGTGTCTAACACTGTGGAATAATACCCCCATACCATTTCTGGACATGAGGATATTATTCCCCCCTTCTAGAGGGAAAGACATGTTAAAAGCATACTTTACTGTTAGCCTCTGACCAAAGCCTCAGCATCACAAAATGGATGCTGCTGCCACGACACGAGTCTGACCTCCTGCTGCTGGGAGTGATCCCAGCCAGGGAGGCCTGGACAATAGGTTTCCTGCTTGGGGAGGTGCTAGCACCTCCCCAGACAGCCTTTAGTGTATTGGGGCAGGGTGGGCTGAAAGGAATGAGACATGCCTGGGGCACACAAGGTGTTCCTTGCATAGTCCAGTTCAAACCGGCGCTGGGGCACTCCAGCCCCAGCTCTGGTGCGAAACTGGACAAAGGGAAGTGGGTGTAACCACCCCCTCCCAGGTCCCACCCATAAGGCGTGACCTAGCAGGTATCCCAGCCCCCCAGATTAGTAGAAGAGTGGGAGTTGGGCCCCAGGAGATTAGATTATCCTGAACCTGCAACTTGAACAGAAACTCTGGACCTTCGACATTCGACGAAAGAAGAAGACTGAAGAATCTCCCTTGTGGCCAAGGAGTGGCTACCCTGTGCAAACAGGCACCATCAAGAGACTACCCTTTGCTTTGCTAAAGTTCTACGAGGGACCGACTGCAGAGCCCGACCAGAGACTTGACTTCCAGACTTCTCCGACCCTGATCCACATCCACAGCAGAGCTGAGATCCGTGGAGGCGACGAGAGACGTGGGACCGGCTACCTGGGAAAAGTGGCTAGTATCTTCAAGCGCAGCTTCTGAGGCACCCTCGAAGTTGTGCACCGGGGATTGAGAAGCCCCAACCCCAAGCACCATCTGCACCGAAGATCAGCCCCCCACACTCCACGAGTCCTGCGTGGGGCCCTTCAGCATTTTCCGGCTTTCCGCGTCTATCCGGTTGCTTGCCCGCTGGCTAGTGGCCTTTGTGACGACGCATCCCGTAATCTTCACCGCTGGTTTGGCTCCTCCAGACTGGCTCCTGCTTCTTTGAAAAAGAGAAGCACCCCAGACCTTCCTGGTCTGCACCAGAAGCAAGTCCTCCGTTCTTCGTGGGTTCCGCTTGCCAAGGCTTGGTGAGTCCTAGTCCAACTTCGACGCCGCCGACAGCAAGAGCCTTCGTGGGACAGCTCGCCTCCTGGTCCTGGTCATCCTCGACGTTCCCTGGTCCTCGTGGCTGCAGCGACAAGCTTCACCTTCACCTGCAATCTTCACGACATCGCCTGGTTCCTTCCTGGTTCCACGTGGTCACTGGCTAGTGACCTTGACTCTGTCCCTTCTGCTTGCAGGTCTCATCTCTTCTTGATCCCAGCCTGGGGATCCACCGGACACTCTTCACTGACTGCCTGTCAGCAACTTTCCTTCAGGCATCCATAGAAGTCCACGACGAAACCCGACGCAAGTTCACACCTATGCACCCGCAGTCCGTGGGCTAGGTAACTTGGGTACTTCGGTGCTCACAAGGGTAGTGACTATCCTAAGGTCTAGTTTCCGAGTCTCGACTCTCTAGCTGCTTCAGAAGTGTCCTTAAACTGTTTATTTCTAAATTGTACAATTTCTATCGACTTTTACGCATTACGCGTGAGTGTTTCCACTCTGCACCTGAATCCCGTGGGCCTCCCACTTCCTAACCTTTGGTAGTATAGTGTAGCCCCAGCGATTCCCTAGGCCTAGGCCTATCCTATTTCCGTGACAGTGGTCCTTATACCACTTACTTAGTATATGGTTTGCGTGGCCCCTAGGGCCTAACTGTATTACTTACCTGTGTGACTTAATGTATGCTTAAATAAGACTGTGTTGTACTTACCTCTAATCTCATAAAGAGTGCTGCGGGTTTGACTAGAATAAATACACTTTATTTTATATATATATCTGTTGTGGTGTCCTTTCATTTGGTATTCAAGGGATTATACATGGTATCACAGCTGGCTTCACATGCCATTCAGAGTTTAGCCTAAGACTGCTCTTGTCCATGCTACCACTAGGATAGCTGGTCTATAAGGTTGACTTTACAACCAATCACCATAAGGGTATTTGGACTGATATAAGGTGTACACTAGAACTAGTGACATCATACATCAGGCCAACTTCTCACATTGGTGAGCAGCGGTTGGGATCTGAGCTTGCTGTTGTAATACCATTGTAATCTTGAGATACTAAATTGAAAGATCACACAGATATTGTCTAGGTACATATAACATAGATTATAATACTTAAATCCTACTGGACTTAGTGGTTGTAGGTTGAAGGGAGTAACACACCCTGACTACAACTACCAGAGAGGTTTAGTAGAAACAACTAGTGTAGGTAGGTGCACACACCACACCCTCACTAGATCATGTCTCTGGGAAGAGATCAAGAAGATGCTCTCTCAGGAGGGGCAGATCTGCAGAAGACCTCCTCTAGATATGATACCTTAACTTTCCAGGAGATGAGACAATTGTGTACCTCCAGAAAGATAAAACAGGGTGCAAACCCTACCCTCCTTCAGCTAAGACAACTCCTAGAGGAGTATGATGCTCTTAAAGCCTCACAGGCAGGTACCCTAGGTACAAAGGAGGGTCTACCCACCACAGAAGAGTCAGATGGGACTTCAGATGAAGAGGTAGACAGCCAGGGCCAAGTAGGAAGACTTAGCCAGGCTAACCTAAGCTTACATGGGAGTGTGCATGGGGTCCCCCCATACAGACCCCCACGTGGGCTTACACAGAGAAGCAGGAGGGACAGATCCCCTTCAAGGGAATCCATCCACTCCCATGTCTCTAGCATCTCTAATGCTTCCTCTCACAGGGGAATGACTTCCCCTGAGAGAAAGGAGCATGAAGCCAGAATGAGGGAAGCTAATCTGAGGATTCAGAGGGAAGAACTTGCCCTTGCCAAGGAGAAGCTTGCTCTGGCTAGAGAGCAAAAGTTAAGTGGGTCAGAACCCACTGATGGCAGCAATATCCCTAAGGATAGAGACAGGCACTATGATAATAGAAACCCGAGCAAGATTGTCCCTCCCTACAAGTGTGGGGATGACATCCACAAATGGATAACTGCTTTGGAGAGAGCTTGCAAAGTACAGCAGGTACCCCAAAGTCAGTGGGCAGCTATCTTGTGGCTCTCCTTCTCTGAGAAAGGTAGAGACAAGCTCCTCACAGTTAGTGATGAGGATGCAGATAATTACACTGTCCTGAAGAGTGCTCTAATTGAGGGGTTTGGCCTAACCACTGAACAATACAGGTTGTTGTTCAGGGATACCCAGAAGACACAGACTCAGGACTGGACTGACTTTGTAGATTGTGCCACTAAGGCTCTGGAAGGCTGGCTAATGGGAAGTAAGGTTAAGGACTATACAGGATTGTATAATTTGATCATGAGAGAACAAATCCTTAACAACTGTCAAAACCAGCTATTGCATCAACACCTGATTGATTCTGATCTGACTTCTCCCCAAGAATTGGGAAAGAAGGCAGATAGATGGGTCAGGACTAGACTTAAGCAGAAAAACCAGAACCAGGGCGGTGATCAGAAAAAGGCAGACCAGAAGGGTAATGATCAGAAACAAAAAGACCAGAAGTCTTCACCAGGCCCCCAAAAGGCTCAGGGGGAGGGTGGTCCCAAAAAGGATAAAAAGAAAGAAGGCCAAAAGAAACCATGGTGCAACTATTGTAAGTCAAACTCGCATTGGTTTAGTGAGTGCACCAAAAAGGATAAGCCCCCAGCCACCATTGCCCCTAAGGCAACTGTACCCCTTAGTTCAGCTGTAAGTGGTGGTTCCCAGCAAAAGGGTATAGTAGGGTGAACTATGGGAACTGAGGAGGATTCTGGCCTAGTCAGAATACCTACTCAGGCTGTTCTGATCTGTGATGGGGACTTAGCTTTGTCCTCTACTGTAGGCCCCAGTAACCTGGGCAAGTACAGACAGACTCCTTTTATCAACCAAAGAATGGCTCAGGCCTACAGGGACACTGGGGCTAGTGTCACAATGGTGACACCTGCTTTTGTGGACCCTGGACAGATCATACTAGGTGAGAATTACCTAGTGACCAACGCTAGCAATGCCACTACCTCCCATAGTGTGGCTATTGTTAACTTCCCCTGGGGAGGGGTAACTGGCCTCAAGAAAGTTGTTGTTAGTTCAGACCTTCCTGTAGAGTGTTTACTGGGCAATGATCTTGAAACTTCAGTTTGGTCTGAAGTGGAGTATAGGACCAATGCAGAAATGCTGGGGATAGATGCACATGTCCTTGCTGTGACCAGGTCACAGGCCAAAAAGTGCACCACTGAACAAGTGCTGGATCCTGAAACTATGGACCAGTCACAACCCAAGAGAAAGAGCAGTAGGGTTAAGGCTGTGCCTTCCCCCCTGCCTCAGGTGGTGGATCAGCACTCCCAGGAGGATGATTCTGAGAGCCCTGAAGGAACTGTCCTAGAAGAACTTGAACCTGATCAGGTTGAGATTCTTGGGACAGGGGGACCTTCAAGGACAGATCTGAGGCAGGCTCAATTAGACTGCCCCTCTCTTGAACCCCTCAGACAGCTGGCTGCTGCTGAGGCTGCAGGGAATGCTCAAGGTACCCATAGAGTGTATTGGGATGAAGGTCTACTGTATTCAGAGGCTAGAGACCCCAAGCCTGGTGCATCCAGGAGGTTGGTCATACCACTGAAGTTCAGAGGCTTCCTTCTTACCTTGGCCCATGATATTCCCCTTGCAGGACATTTAGGCCAGAACAAGACTTGGGACAGGCTTGTCCCTCACTTTCACTGGCCCCATATGTCAGAAGATACTAAGGAGTTTTGTCGCTCCTGTGTCACCTGCCAAGCCAGTGGCAAATCAGGTGGCACCACAAAGGCCCCCCTCATACCACTACCTGTGGTGGGGGTCCCCTTTGAAAGAGTAGGCATAGATATTGTAGGACCAATGGACCCACAAACAGCATCTGGGCACAGATTCATACTGGTGATAGTGGACCATGCCACCAGGTATCCAGAAGCTATTCCCCTGAGGACCACAACAGCCCCTGTTGTGGCAAGGGCCCTGCTTGGAGTATTCTCCAGAGTGGGCTTTCCAAAGGAGGTCATTTCTGACAGGGGTGCCAACTTCATGTCAGGATACTTGACTGCAATGTGGAAGGAGTGTGGTGTGAACTACAAGTTCACCACACCCTATCACCCACAGTTCAATGGGCTTGTTGAGAGATTCAACAAGACCCTAAAGGGAATGATAAAAGGGTTACCAGACAAGCTTAGGCGAAGATGGGACATCCTTTTACCCTGCCTTCTGTTTGCTTACAGAGAGGTCCCACAAAAGGGGGTTGGCTACAGCCCTTTTGAGCTTTTGTTTGGGCATCCTGTAAGAGGACCCCTGTGTTTGGTAAGGGAAGGATGGGAGAGACCTCTCAGACAACCCAAACTTGACATAGTGGATTATGTACTTGGTCTCCGCTCCAGGATGGCAGAGTATATGAAGAAGGCTTCTAAAAACCTTGAGGCAAGCCAAGAGCTCCAAAAAGCTTGGCATGACCAAAAGGCTGTACTGACTGTTTACCAGCCAGGACAGAAAGTGTGGGTGTTGGAGCCAGTGGCCCCAGCAGCACTCCAAGACAAATGGTCTGGACCCCACACTATTGTTGAGAAAAAGGGAGAAGTCACCTACTTGGTGGACCTTGGGACTCCCAGAAGCCCCCACAGGGTGCTTAATTTCAACAGATTGAAGGCATATGTTGACAGGGCAGACATGGGGCTACTCATGGCTACAGATGAGGGACAGGAGGAAGAGAGTGACCCTCTCCCAGACCTGTTGACTCAGAACCCTGATGATGGCTCAGTTGATGGTGTGGTCTTTTCTGACAGCCTCACTGTCCATCAGCAACAGGACTGCAGGCAAGTTCTGCAGTCCTACAGACATATGTTCTCTCTGACCCCAAGTCAGACAAACTGGTGCACCCATGAGGTGGACACTGGTGACAGTCTGCCTGTGAAGAGTAAAATCTACAGGCAACCTGACCATGTCAGGGACTGCATAAAAGTTGAGGTACAAAAGATGTTGGAGCTGGGAGTCATTGAACCTTCAGAGAGCCCTTGGGCTAGTCCTGTAGTCCTTGTGCCAAAACCTCACACCCAAGATGGTAAGAGAGAGATGAGGTTTTGAGTGGATTACAGAGGTCTCAATGCTGTCACTAGGACAGATGCCCACCCAATACCTAGGGCAGATGAGCTCATTGACAGACTGGCAGCTGCTAAGTTTTTGAGCACATTTGACCTAACAGCAGGCTACTGGCAAATCAGATTAGCTGAGAATGCAAAGGCCAAAACTGCTTTCTCGACCCCAGGAGGACATTATCAATTTGTGGTAATGCCCTTTGGTTTGAAGAATGCACCTGCCACTTTCCAAAGGTTGGTGAATCAAGTCCTTACTGGGTTGGATGATTATTGTGCAGCTTATCTTGATGATATTGCTGTCTTTAGCTCCACCTGGGAGGATCACCTGGTCCACCTGAGGAATGTTTTAGAGGCCCTGCAAAAGGCAGGCCTCACTATCAAGGCCACTGAGTGCCAGATAGGGCAGAGCAAGGTTGTATACCTGGGCCACCTAGTCGGTGGGGGTCAGGTTCAACCACTGGAGAGCAAGATCCAGACCATAAAGGACTGGACTCCTCCAACTACCCAGACTCAGGTCAGAGCTTTCTTGGGCCTGACTGGGTACTACAGAAAGTTTGTTAAGAACTATGGGTCCATTGTGACACCACTTAATGATTTGACCTCCAAGAAGATGCCAAAGAAAGTTCAGTGGACAGTAAGCTGTCAAAAAGCATTTGATGACCTGAAGCAGGCCATGTGCAGTGCACCTATTCTGAAAAGTCCAGACTACTCCAAAGAGTTCATTGTCCAGACAGATGCTTCTGAGTTAGGTGTGGGAGCTGTTCTTTCACAACTGAATGTAGATGGTCAAGACCAGCCCATTGCTTTTATAAGTAGAAGGCTGACCCCTAGAGAGAAACGTTGGTCAGCTATTGAGAGGGAGGCCTTTGCTGTGGTTTGGGCCCTGAAGAAGCTGAGGCCATACTTGTTTGGCACTCACTTCAAGATTCAGACAGACCATAAGCCCCTCTTGTGGCTAAATCAGATGAAGGGTGAAAATCCCAAACTTCTTAGGTGGTCCATTTCCCTACAGGGGATGGACTTCACAGTGGAACATAGACCTGGGACTGACCATGCCAATGTAGATGGACTCTCCAGATATTTCCACTTAGAACATGAAGACTCAACTGGTCAAGGTTAGTTTAATGTCCCTAAGTTTGGGGGGGGGGTTGTGTAGGAGAGTAGGGTCTGCTTTCTATGTTCACCCCCACTTTTTGCTTTTGCTTTACTGGTTTTCGACTTAGATGTGGCTGTGGGCCTGCTAATCAGACCAACAGCCCTGCTGTTCTCTCTCTAAATTGATACTATGTACTTTAGGTGCATAACCCATTTGGATAGGATCACCTTATTGGCCCCTGTACAGTGTACCCTAGGTACCCAGGGCATAGGTGTACCCTAGGCCTACCAGGGGCTGCAGCATGTATTATGCCACCCCTGGCCTGGCCTTCCATTATGACACAACTGGCTGATCACTCAGCTGGGGCAAGGTCGTGTAATCACCCCTTGCTTAGGTGTAGTATTCCTATACCTAACTTACATATAGACACATGTGTACCTATCAGCCACTCCAATGGCAGGCCTTAACAATCCTGGAGGCAGAGTGCTTGGTAACATGTGAGATGGTGCTCTAGCATGAGCTGAGCCTGTCTGCAGCTTTCGGAACCATGTCCTTATAGCTGTTCTATGATATAGCCTACCATATACTCTTAAAGTGCCTTATAATCTTAAACGGTTATGGTAACTATGGTTTGGCTTTATTGAAACATGTCGTGTAAGGTGTCTAACACTGTGGAATAATACCCCCATACCATTTCTGGACATGAGGATATTATTCCCCCCTTCTAGAGGGAAAGACATGTTAAAATCATACTTTACTGTTAGCCTCTGACCAAAGCCTCAGCATCACAAAATGGATGCTGCTGCCACGACACAAGTCTGACCTCCTGCTGCTGGGAGTGATCCCAGCCAGGTAGGCCTGGACAATAGGTTTCCTGCTTGGGGAGGTGCTAGCACCTCCCCAGACAGCCTTTAGTGTATTGGGGCAGGGTGGGCTGAAAGGAATGAGACATGCCTGGGGCACACAAGGTGTTCCTTGCATAGTCCAGTTCAAACCGGCACTGGGGCACTCCAGCCCCAGCTCTGGCGCGAAACTGGACAAAGGGAAGTGGGTGTAACCACCCCCTCCCAGGTCCCACCCATAAGGCGTGACCTAGCAGGTATCCCAGCCCCCCAGATTAGTATAAGAGTGGGAGTTGGGCCCCAGGAGATTAGATTATCCTGAACCTGCAACTTGAACAGAAACTCTGGACCTTCGACATTCGACGAAAGAAGAAGACTGAAGAATCTCCCTTGTGGCCAAGGAGTGGCTACCCTGTGCAAACAGACACCATCAAGAGACTACCCTTTGCTTTGCTAAAGTTCTACGAGGGACCGACTGCAGAGCACGACCAGAGCCTTGACTTCCAGACTTCTCCGACCCTGATCCACATCCACAGCAGAGCTGAGATCCGTGGAGGCGACGAGAGACGTGGGACCGGCTACCTGGGAAAAGTGGCTAGTATCTTCAAGCGCAGCTTCTGAGGCACCCTCGAAGTTGTGCACTGGGGATTGAGAAGCCCCAACCCCAAGCACCATCTGCACCAAAGATCAGCCCCCCACACTCCACGAGTCCTGCGTGGGGCCCTTCAGCATTTTCCGGCTTGCCGCGTCTGTCCGGTTGCTTGCCCGCTGGCTAGTGGCCTTTGTGACGACGCATCCCGTAATCTTCACCGCTGGTTTGGCTCCTCCAGACTGGGTCCTGCTTCTTTGAAAAAGAGAAGCACCCCAGACCTTCCTGGTCTGCACCAGAAGCAAGTCCTCCGTTCTTCGTGGGTTCCGCTTGCCAAGGCTTGGTGAGTCCTAGTTCAACTTCGACGCCGCCGACAGCAAGAGCCTTTGTGGGACAGCTCGCCTCCTGGTCCTGGTCGTCCTCGACGTTCCCTGGTCCTCGTGGCTGCAGCGACAAGCTTCACCTTCACCTGCAATCTTCACGACATCGCCTGGTTCCTTCCTGGTTCCACGTGGTCACTGGCTAGTGACCTTGACTCTGTCCCTTCTGCTTGCAGGTCTCCTCTCTTCTTGATCCCAGCCTGGGGATCCACCGGACACTCTTCACTGACTGCCTGTCAGCAACTTTCCTTCAGGCATCCATAGAAGTCCACGACGAAACCCGACGCAAGTTCACACCTATGCACCCGCAGTCCATGGGCTAGGTAACTTGGGTACTTCGGTGCTCACAAGGGTAGTGACTATCCTAAGGTCTAGTTTCCGAGTCTCGACTCTCTAGCTGCTTCAGAAGTGTCCTTAAACTGTTTATTTCTAAACTGTACTATTTCTATCGACTTTTACGCATTACGCATGAGTGTTTCCACTCTGCACCTGAATCCCGTGGGCCTCCCACTTCCTAACCTTTGGTAGTATAGTGTAGCCCCAGCGATTCCCTAGGCCTAGGCCTATCCTATTTCCGTGACAGTGGTCCTTATACCACTTACTTAGTATATGGTTTGCGTGGCCCCTAGGGCCTAACTGTATGACTTACCTGTGTGACTTAATGTATGCTTAAATAAGACTGTGTTGTACTTACCTCTAATCTCATAAAGAGTGCTGAGGGTTTGACTGGAATAAATACACTTTATTTTATATAGATATCTGTTGTGGTGTCCTTTCATTTGGTATTCAAGGGATTATACAGGGTATCACAGCTGGCTTCACATGCCATTCAGAGTTTAGCCTAAGACTGCTCTTGTCCATGCTACCACTAGGATAGCTGGTCTATAAGGTTGACTTTACAACCAATCACCATAAGGGTATTTGGACTGATATAAGGTGTACACTAGAACTAGTGACATCATACATCAGGCCAACTTCTCACAGGCGCGACCGGACCAGCCGGCCTGCAATTCAGCGCCCAGCATTTGGGGGTCCCCGCGAGTGACTAGCGCCAGCGGCAGGCGCACACGAGGGGCACTAGTGGCCGACGCTCAGAGCAGGGGAGCAGCTGCTGGCCGAGCCGCGAGGGCGACGCCGGCCGTGGAAGCGGCGACGGTGAGCTGGCCCGGGCGGCGAGGGGACGCACCGCGCAACCCGGGGCCCTGGCTTACGCCCGGACTGGGGCACGTCCTTGGCAGAGCAGCGGACCACTGTCGACATGCGCCCAAAGACGGGGAAACCCTCGCAAACCAACAATCTGGACAAGTATGCAGTGCCCACTGGCCCGGCGCTCCCCGGGGTAATGGCGGATGCCACGGCGGAGAAGGCGGAACCCTCCCTGACCTCCATTATGGCCGCCATACAGACACTGGGAACGAACCTTGAGACCAAAATGGACCAGATCTCGATCGAGGTCAACCTACTGCGCACGGACCTCGGAAGGACTACAGAGCGGTCGAAAGCCAACGAGACGGACATTAAGGCCCTGCAGGCATCAGAGAAGCGACTGGAGGGCCGCATCAATGAGCTAGTCTCTCAACACCGCCAAATGGCCCTGCGGCTCGAGGATCAAGAAGGGAGGGCGAGACGAAGCAATATCCGCGTCGTGGGTGTGCCGGAGGGAATGGAAGGGGGCAGTGTAGAGCTCTTCCTCGAGGACCTCATCCTCCACCACCTGAAGCCCGGAAGGCTTTCGAAGCTTTTCACGATTGAGCGGGCTCACCGGGCCCCGATCCCTAAGCCCAGGCCCGGGGCCCCGCCTAGGACAATTATCGCCAAGATCCTGAACTACCGGGACCGGGACGCCATCCTGCAAGAGGCCAGGCGGAAAGGGGATCACCAGCGCGAGGGGGCCACCATCAGATTCTTCCCTGACTTCACGCTCCGGGTACAGCAGGAGCGCCGCTCGTTCCTGGGCGTCAAGGCGGCGCTCAGGGAGCGAGGGATTAAACACATGATGTTCTTCCCTGCTAAACTGAAGATCATTGCAGAGGGCAAGTCGCACTTCTTCACTTCGCCGGCGGCAGTCCGGGAGTGGCTGGACGCGGCGCATACGGAGGGCCGCGGTGGGCGCGACCGCGACCGCCCGCCCCGGGTGGTGGAGGCATCCCCCGGCTCGACAGAGGACGGAGTAGGGAGAGCGGAATAGAGCCAGGGGTCGTGGCAGTCCAGATCGTACAGTCCACGATGGGACTCTCCCCCGGACACGGTGAAGCGCTGAACATTCTATCCACGGCAGCAGGCCGCAACGAACAGTAAAGTATTTGATCAGAACTGGGGGCCTGGGGGGGCGGCAGGGAGGTGGGGTGGATGAGAATGCTTTCCCCCCCCATTGGTGATTTTTAATGACACTGAGATGGTCCTTAAATTGCCTTGCACATTTGATGGTGTAATACTGCGGGTGGCATAGTGTTGGCTGCGGCTGGAGTGGGCGCCGGCCTCAGTTTTTCCCTAACAGAGTTTTTCCGGGGAGGGTGGCTACTCTCTCCGGTTTGGGCTGGGCGACAGGCGCTCTGCTAATTGGGGTAGTGGGTAGTTTCAGGCCCGCGGAGCAGGGGGCAGGGAGGGGGGTGGGGGGCATTGTTTGGGGAAAAGTTCCAGTGGCTGTGGGGGAGTTATGGCAAACGCCGGATGTTGGGCCACTTGAGTTGGCCTTAATTGTGATGTTTAAAGCTGAGGGTTGCGGGGGGGGCGGCAGGGGGGGACGTTGTATGGTTGTTATGGTCACACACTGATGGTTGCTGGGGGACGGCGGACAACGCCGGGGCACGGGGACGGGCGGAGATCTACAGTAGGGACTATGGCTAGGAGCGGGAGGGAGGGCCTTCGGCTCCTTAGTTGGAATGTCAACGGGCTGGGGGATGGGCTTAAACGTACTATTGTCATGCAGTTCATTAAACGCCACCTCCCGGATGTAGTGCTCCTACAGGAAACGCACTTGATGGGGAACACGTGTCAGGCCCTCAATAGATTTGGATATACCCTAGCGGTGCACTCCGGCTTCACCTCTGGCTCGAGGGGAGTGGGGATCCTGCTGCGTCATTCCCTGCCCTTACAAATTGACCGCACGGAAATAGACCCCCTGGGGCGATTCGCGGGCCTGGCGGGGAGGTGGGCGGGTCGCCGGGTAAATTTTGTCTCCACGTATATTCCTCCCGGCCTACAGACGCTTGGCATACGCAGACCTGGGTAAGCTTCTGCTCTCCTTCCCCGACAGACAGTTGCTAGTCGGGGGGACTTTAACGCGGTGGCCTCCGGCACCCTGGACAGGCACCCGCCTGGGGTGACGCCCCCGGGGCAGAGGTGGTTGGCAGACTTCCTTGAAGCCTTCGGGCTTACGGACGCCTGGCGGCTGATGCACCCTGAGAGTAGACACTTCACCTTCCACTCGGGTCCGCATCGCTCTTTCTCCCGGCTGGACTATGTCCTGACCTCCCTGCAGCCAGACATGCACATCCGAGAGGCCTCACTCCTGGCGCGGGGCATCTCTGACCATTCGCCAGTGTACGTACAGGCAGAGCTAGGGGGTGGAAGGGAGGGATGTATTTTCCCCATACCCGCTTGGCGCCTCCGGAACGAGGACATGCGGAGAGAGCTGACTAGCTCCATTGAGCGCTACTTCGAGCTTAACACTGGGTCGAGGAGCTCTGCGGTAACCCTGTAGGAGGCCTTCAAGGCGGTGCTGCGGGGGGAGGCCCGGTTGGCTATTGCCGGCTGCCGTAAGGAACGAGAGGCGCAGGTCGCCTCGGTTGAGGCGGACCTAAGTGCGCTTGAAGAGGCCGCATGTGAGGAGACGGAGCAGGGTGTACACCATCGGCTGCGACTTAAAACCACAGAATATAGGGAATTGGTAACGCACGCGGCCCAGGCTGCCATTCAGCACAAGGTGGGCAGGATATAAGACCAGGGAGACAAGGCAGGCAAACTTATCGCGTGGCTGGAGAAAAAGCAGCGGGCCTCAACGGTGGTGCCGGAGATCAGGACACGGGCCGGGGATACGGTGACGGAGCCCAGAGAGATTGTCGCGGAATTTGCGGAGCACTTCCGGCGGGTATACAGTAGGGGGTCGGACCGTCCTGAGGAAGACTCAGACGACTTGCTGGCGGATATTCGTGTGCCCAGCCTGTCAGATGCCGACCGCGAGGCTCTGGAAGCCCCTCTCACCGCGACCGAACTGGAGCGCTCGATTTTGGACCTCCGCCCGGGGAAAGCGCTGGGCCCCAATGGTCTGCCTATCGAGCTCTACAAGTTGAAGCTGGACGTCCTCGGCGTGCATCTCCTATGAATGTTCGAGGAGAGTGCAGAGGCGGGGATACTGCCGCGTGACCAGCGCGTGGCCACCATAGTGGCCATACCTAAGCAGGGGAGGCCCAGGGATGCCTGCTCCTCGTACAGGCCGATCTCTCTGCTGAGGGCAGAGCCGAAAATACTTGCCAAGACTCTTGCGAACAGGCTCTACTCAGTCCTCCCCGCGCTGGTCCACCCGGACCAATCCGGCTTCATGCCCCACCGTAATACGGTGCTCAATCTCCGCCGCCTGCACGGGGTGCTGGGACGGTGCCATACGATTCGGGAGGACGCGGTGGTGGTATCGCTTGATGCCACAATGGCATTCGACACACTCGAATGGCCATATATGATGGCAGTACTCCGAAAGATGGGCTTTGGGCCGCGCTTTATGGCATGGGTTCGCCTGCTCTACGCGGAGCCACTGGTGCAGGTAGTGGTTAACGGCAGGGTGTCTGAGGTGTTTGGTCTGGAGAGGGGCACCAGGCAGGGGTGCGCGCTCTCCCCTCTTCTCTTCGTGCTTTCTCTCGAGCCGCTGGCGTCGTGGATCCGACAGGACAGTTGCCTCACGGGGCTACGGTGGGCGGACGATGGGAAGACAGAATATCACTCTACGCTGATGATATCCTCCTTTACCTTTCCCACCCGCGGAGATCTATAATGGCGGTGATGGATATTTTTGTAAGCTTCGGGAAGAACTCCGGGTTTTGCATCAACTGGGCGAAATCCGTCCTTTATGTTCTGCACGGCGACCCCCCCAGACTGCCTGACACCTGTCCACTAGCAGTAGCGGAGGAGGGCTTTAGATACCTCGGAGTGTTTGCCACACTGGATAAAACCCTCCGGTTTGAAAGGAATCTCATGCCGCCGCTGCAGCGGTTCCAGCGTGACTCAGCCTCATGGCAACGGCTGCCGCTGTCGCTGCTGGGCCCTCTTTAAAATGATGGCCCTCCCTAGGTTTCTGTATGCGCTTCAAAACCACCCAGATCTGGTGCCTGCCTCATATTTTGCGGCGGTGGAGGCGGCACAGAGGGCCCTCCTATGGTCGGGAGTACCCAGAATAGCGCTGCGGAAGCTCACACTGGGGTGGTATGATGGGGGAATCGCTCTCCCGGATATCCGTAAGTACTATTGGGCCGCCCACCTATCGGCAATAAACCAGGGTACATACTGCGACGGCAACGACCCGGGTTACGGGATGGACAGATGGTTGCTCCCTGGGGGAAACTATGAAGTTCCGCTATACTCTAGACCGGGCAAGCTCCACCTCACGGGGCCGACGAAGCATTCAGTTCAAATATGGCACGCCGCACACCGGGCGCTGGGATGGTCTAACACGCTTACACTGGCCACCCCCCTGTGGGCATCAGAGAGATTAGGCAGCCTGAGGCATATGAAGGGGTTCCGTAACTGGGACCTTATTGGAATCTCCCGGGTGGGGGACCTTTGGGGGGCCGGAGGGGGTCAGACCCTTTGCCTACCTCCAGGACACTTATGACATGGCGCGGACAGAATACTTCAGATACCTACAGGTCCGTCACTCCCTTCGTGCTAACATCCCTCCGGGGACCCGACTTCCGCAGGCCTCCCCGCTGGAGGACAGGCTCTTGGATGGCCACATGCCGGAACATGCCATTTCCCTCACATACAAAAAACTGATTAACAACCCCCCGACCCTCTCGACTCCCTGAAAGCGAAATGGGTGGCTGACGGGATGGAGATTGACGATGAGGAGTGGATTACCGCTCTGGGGTCTCCTAGGGAAGTAGCGATATCAGCTAGACTCTGTCTGGTGCAGCTAAAAATTTTACACAGAGTGTATGTCTCATGCACCAGACTACAGGCGATGGGCAGGGGAGGAGAGGGATTGTGCCGTCGGGGGTGCGGAGAGAGAGGGTCCTTCTTTCATATTTTATGGGAATGCCCAGGGGTGCAGCGGTACTGGAGGCGAGTGGTGTCATGTATGGGGGAGGTGAGGGAAACTGAGATACGCACGGAGGCTAAGAGATGTTTGCTGAATATTTGGGAACCCACGGACTTGTCCCAACGGGGGAGACTATGGGTCACACTGGGACAAATGGTCGCTAAAAGGAACATAGCCCGTCTATGGGGGGCATCGACCCTGCCGAAATTTGGGGACTGGCAGAACGATATAGACTGGTGTATGCTACAGGAAAAGACGGTATACATGGCACGAGGGTGTCCCAGGAAATGGGAGGAGGTATGGTCGCTCTGGAACGCCTACCGAGGATATATAGTTGAGCCGCCGTGGGCCCGTCTATCCGGCCTGGAAAGTGCGGACGTAACATAGGATGCAACCCGGCTTCGGGCTACCAGCTTGGTCTCTGGGCTGTCTTCATAAGCTTCCGGTGCTGCGCCACCCCAGATGCATTGCATGAAAGAAACCTGTCTTGTGTGACTTGTTTATGATCTGTTGTCTGAAAACAATAAAAAGATTTACAAAAAAAAGACATCATTGCTTGTATGACTACTTTGTACACTGAAAGGTAGGGTGTATATTTCAGTTTTTTAAAGGTATGATTCTTATTGGTTAACAAAAACAGATTGTAAGGAACATTATAAATGATAAGTTGATATGTTGAAAAGTGAAGCACACTTCCTCTCTTGTGTAGCAACATTGTGTGCTGAACTTCTGACCTGTGTGCTTAGTGCAGTGTTCCATGACCTGTCTCTATGGTAACAGGCAGAAGGCAGATTGGGGGAAGGGTTGAAATGTATTTCAGTTGGAAAGGGTTGAAATGTTTAACCAATAGAAATGTGTGTTTACTTTTGAGTTTATGTGTGAAGGATTGTGATTGGATGTTTACATGTATATGTGTGGAAAATGAAAGGGAAACTTTTCCATTCTTTGTTTTTTCTGAGAGGTGCACAGTGCAGAGATTCTGTAAAAGAAAATATGGTGAGTGACTGATATACTTCTTAATCTACAAAAGAACTTGAAAGATGAGTTATTTAATTGTGAGGGGATGTATGTAGACTATTTTGATTTTAATCAGACTATTGTATTTCTCCTGCTAAAGTGTAGAGAGTACTTTTTTTCTCTACAATCTTATTGACAGTGTGTGTGCATGTAGAAACCATTCTGTAATAAACATTTGTGTTTGTCATGTGTTTGCAGACAGATACCTGTGCTGTTTTTATATTTTGGTAGAATTAGAAACCAGTCATTGTTTATGAATTTGTGAAATGAGTTATGTTATGTTTCTATACTAAAATGTAGTACTTCTTCTAGATGAAGAAATGTGTTTTGGTATAGTGCAAGGGATAGTGTTGTTTGTCTAGAATCACACAGTGAGTATGTGTGCATTTGGGAACCACTGTGAGAGAAACATTTGGTAACATCGTATATTTGCTGACAGATAACTGTTTTAACCTGTCATGTTGTGAAGTTTTAGTAGCATTAGAAGACAGTTATGGCTTATGCTTTGATTAAATGAGTCAGGCTTTGACAGAAAAGTGCAGTCCTGAAATATGTAAATTGTGTGCAGTTCTCTTACCAGTTGTACTGTAGTGAATGAGTTTTGGTAAACTCCTAGGGATCGTGGTGCTTGTCTAGAATCACACTGTGAGTTAGTGTGTATTTGGGATAACTGTGAGAGAAGCATTTGGTAACATCATGTATTTGCTGACAGATAACTGTTTTAAATGAGTCATGCTTTGACACTGATGTGCTGTACTTAAATATGTAGATTGTGTGCAGTACCATTAACTCTTCTAGACTAGTGAATGAGTTTTGGTAAACTCCTAGGATAGTGTTGCTTGTCTAAAATCACACTGTGAGTCTGTGTGCATTTGGGTAAGGATTGTGAGAGAAGCATTTGGTAATATTGTCTATTTGCTGACAGATAACTGTTTTAAAACCGGACATGTTGTCAAGTTTTAGTAGCATTAGAAGCCAGTCTTTGCTTATGCTTTGATTAAATGAGTCAGGCTTTGACACAAAAGTGCAGTCCTGAAATATGAAGATTGTGTGCAGTTCCCTTACCACTTCCACAGTAGTGAATGATTTTTGGTAAACTCCTAGGTATAGTGGTTGTTGTCTAGAATCACACTGTGAGTCTGTGTGCATTTGGGAACCACTGTGAGAGAAGCATTTGGTAACATCGTGTATTTTTTAGCAGATAACTCTTTTAAAACCTGTCAGGTTGTCAAGTTTTAGTAGCATTAGAAGCTAGTCTTTGCTTATGCATTGATAACATGAGTCAGGGTTTGACACTAAGGTGCAGTACCATGTACTATTCTCTTCACTGTGGCATAACTGAAAATTTAAAAGTTTTACCCAAGCACTGTCCTAGAAGTAGTCTGATGATTTAGTCAGTTTCTAAGTACCAAATAGACTGCTTCAAATGTCTATGCAGTATGCATGTAGTGTTCTAACATACTATACACTTGTCTTTTACACCTTCAATTCCCTAGTCAGTATCCATACACTTCCAGGAAACACCCTGTCACTCCCCTTGCACTCCTCTAGTGACCTTATTAAGCATCATGTACTAATCCATTCACTGCGCCAAAACCCAAACCCTAATAAATTCACCCAGGCACTCTCTTTGCAGTACTCTAATCATTCAGTCAGTACCCAAGTACTCATCCAGTGACCCAGGCATATGGACTGCTTCAAACCCCTATCCACTATGATTGCAGTCCTCTAACCACCTACACAATTGTCTTTCACACCTTCAATTCCCTACTCAGTATCCATATACTTCCAGGAAACACCCTGTCACTCCCTTTGCAGTCCTCTAGTGACCCATTCAGCATCATGTACTAATCCATTCACTGTGCGAAAACTCAAACACTTATAAATTCACCAAGATACTATCTTTGCAGTACTCTAATCATTCAGTCAGTGCCTAAGTATTCATGCTCTGAGCCAGGCCTTAGCACATGGACTGCTTCAAACCCCTATCCACTATGTATGCAGTCTTCTAACCACGTAGACACTTGTCTTTCACACTTCCAATTTCCTAGTCAGTATCCATACAGTCCAGCAAACATCTTGTCACTGCCTTTGCACTCCTCTAGTGACCCATTCAGTACAAGTACTTATCCATTCCCTGTGCGAAAAGCCTAGCACTTATAAATTCACCTAGGCACCCTCCTTGCTGTACTCTAATCATTTAGTCAGTACCCAAGTAGTCATGCAGTGAGCCAGGCCTTAGCACATGGACTGCTTTAAATGCCTATGCCGTATGGATGCAGTCCTCTAATCACCTACACAGTTGTGTTTCACACCTTCAATTCCCTAGTTAGTATTCATACACTTCTAGCAAACACCCTGTCACTCACCCAGTGTGTCTCCTTATAGTACTGTAATCATTTAGTCAGTTAGCATGTAGTGTTTTAGTGAGGTAGGCTTTAGGGCATGAACTGCTTCAAAGTAGTATGCACTATGCATGTAGTGTTTTAACCATCGTCACACTTGTGGTTCAGGGCTATAGTTTCTTAGTCAGTATTTATATAAAATGTGTTTGTACAGTAATGGAATAGTATAATTTTGAAAGTTATTAATATACATTTATTTGTGATTCTTTTTTACAGATACAGAACAGGAGTGTTTCTCATCTTTTTGCACTCTTCTCGTGCAAGATTGTTTGGATGAAGGGTCCTTAGGTGTTTCATCATACTTGCTGTGCCGCATGAGTATTTTTTGTTAGGATCCCCTCGTAACAGAACTCTTTTGAAAATCTTGTGCATGAGAAAGGTGGCATTGGTCTTTGTTTGCCCCTCGAGAAAAGTAGAACATTTCCACATCACTGAAGGAAAACGTTGTGGGCGTGGTGCATCCTGCAAAAATTCATCTTTAGATTTGGTGATTATTTTAAAGCGACATTATTTACAGTTTTTGTAAGTTAAAGGTAAAAAATTTTGTTAGCTGTGTGCATTTTATATATCTGTCATTTGTATTTTGAGAATGGCAAGTTGTTTTTTTTAACAATCTTTGAGATTGTGTTTTTTTTGCCCGCTGTTAAGTGATGAGTACGATTGAAATCACTATTTTTAGTGAAATTTAATATATTCTGAAAACAGCAAAAAAGGCAAAAAAATTACTTTGTGGAAATTATGCTGTGTTGTAAAAAATGTATTATTACATGTTATCATTTTTTTTTCCTTTTCTTTCACAGATCCAAATTTTAAAATAAGCAATTTATATGAATTTATATTTGAATGAATAACAGAAAAAAATGTACACCATTTTTTATTCCTATTACTGTGAAGGTAAGTTTAACTAAGTTTCAATATGCAGAATGAAGAGGTCTGCAAGAAGCTACAAAGTTGAAACACGTTTCTAATAATACTCTGTTTATGTAGTTTTGAAATCTGACCATAATCAGATATCATGTGACCTGCAAAAAAAGAGATTTGAGGGGTTCATAATATTTCCCATTTTAGCTATTGAAGGACCGCAATCATTTCAATCATTCTTCTTTGAACATCTGTGCTTACCTTCTATCATTCGCAAGGAAATTTTAAAACGGATATATGTCACTTTTTGTAACATAGTTATTGTGCAAGATACTCTTTCATATTTACAAAGAGAGGAAAAGGCACTCTGTGCACTTTTTATACTCCATGTAAATATAACCTCATCATGCACACCACTTTGTGTTGAAAGGTTGTTCTATAAATGTTGTTGTGCATGATTGCACTTAATACTCATAGAACAAGACACATGTCTAGATTTATCAGAAATCATAAATCTCGATATGTGTGTGAATGCTGCACCATTCTAAAATTGTTGTAGGAAAGTACAACAAGGAGAATTGTTTTAATTTCTCCACATTTTTATTTCTTCAATACATGCTGAAATGTTCAGTATACATTGAAGAAGAAAAATGCATTTTCTCATTGTTTTTGTGCAGGAAGGTGTGTCTTCCTGCAGAAAAACAAACAGCACATGATACAGATATCCTTGCACTATGGTGCAAGGGTGCCTGTGTCACCACATGGCTGCAGTTTAAGCAGCCGTGCAGAGAGAAGCATAGATTTGCAACATATTCATGTACATATGTTGCATCCCTGTGCTTCGGAAGTACTACAGCACACTGCAGTTAAAGAGGTTACTGTGTGACACTGCAGCACTTCCTCATACTTCTGCACTTATACATTCACCATACGCTACTAATGAATTCATTCAGTCAATTACGTACTACACATACATTCATCTAAACAAACACTAACAAAGAAATTTTGCTCTTTTTTAAACCTGGAAAGTTAGTTCTTACAAGAACTTTTGTTTTTCTTCTTTCTTCTTTTATAATTTTTTGTGGGTTTTCTGAACAATTTTTACATTTTTGGGGGTTTTTCTGCAAAAAAAAAAAACCGAAATAACAAAACAGGAGAAACCAAACAATGAACTTCAGGGAACAATAAAAAATAAATAAAAAAACTAGCAAATGTGACTTTCTTGCCGGCGGCAGATCTGATCGATCGACTGCTCACCATAGCACACAGTCTTATTGCACTTAGTGCAGAGCACTTTTGAAAATTGAAATTGAGGATGGATGTCCAAGGTTTGGGCTGATGGATGTACTCTTGATGTGCTCCGCTGCGATGAGGTGGATGGCGCAGGAGCAGGAGTGTTTCTCATCCGTCGGCACTCTTCTTGTGCAAGATTGTTCAGATGAAGGGTCCACATGTGCTTCATCATACTTGCTGTGCCGCAAGAGTATTTCTTGTTAGGATCCCCTCGTGACAGGACTCTTTTGCAAATCTTGCACGTGACCAAGGTAGCATTGGTCTTATTCTGCCCCTCGGAAAAAGTAACAAATTTCCACACCACTGAAGAAAAACGTTTTTTGGGTGGTGCCTCCGGCAAAAATTCATCCTCAGAAGTATCAGGTGATGCAGGTGATGCCTGCTGCCCTGAAGCCATTTTTGGTTGAAAAAAGTTAGAGCTAAGTGTAAACTTAGTCTAAAAAATCTTCTTCTCTCCAAAGAGATGGTGCTCTAAAGAAGGTCAAAGAAGAATGATTGTAATGGGTGGGGTCTTTCAATAGTTAGAAGAGGAAGTGTAATGAACCAATCAAATCTCTTTTTTTGCAGGTCACATGGGATCCGCGTACCCTGCGCATACGCAGCACGCACCCAGCGCGCATCCGCGAAACTGAAAAAGAAAAAATTATAGGATTAGATGTAAAAATATTTTAGTTTTAAGACTAGTTTAGAGTTTGTCTTCAATTAATATTCACATGAAATACAGACATATGTTTTTTTTAAATGTTAAATACTTCGCGGGATCCGCGCACCCACCGTGTCATAGACGCAGATGATGCATCGCGGAAGGGCATAAACGTCGCGTTACGTACATCGAACGTCTCGCATATAGGCTGGGAGTGCTAAACACGTACCCAACGCATACCATGCGCGGATGCTATCGCGTAGGGATCGAGAACAGTGCGCATAGGGTGCGCGGATCCAAAAACATTGAAAAAAAGATATAAAATACAGTTTTGAACATATAGTTAAAAAAATATTTTGAAAAATATAAAGAAATATGTTTGAAAAACCCATTAAGGTCAAATAATATTTTTTAATTTTTAAAAGAATTAATTGAAAAAATAAGTACAAAAAATGGTGATAAAAAAGTATTTAAAAAAAAAGATAATTAATGAAATTGACACACTGAATTTGAAAAATATAGAAATCCAATCAAAATCATTAAACATGATATCTTCAGAGATAAGTTATAGATAGGAATTAGCATTTAAAAAACCTTTGAAATTCACTGAAAAAACCATAGGTTTCATGCACGTTATAGTTAGGAATTGGCATTTAAAAAACCTTTGAAATTCACTGAAAAAAACAAAGGTTTCAGGGGCGTTATAGTTAGGAATTGGCATTTAAAAAACCTTAGAAATTCACTTAAAAAACTATAGGTTTCAGGGGCGTTATAGTTAGCTGGACATTTCCCTCATACAAAACCCTAGAAATTCCCCTGTTATAGTTAGTTCAGCTAACTATAACTCGCGCCCCCGCAATGCACTGCTGATGACGTCACATGTTACATCACTGATGACATGGTCAGTGACATCACTGATGACATCACTGATTACATCTCAAATGACATCACTGATGACATCACTGATGCGTCATCCATGTGATAAATTAGTGCATCTTCTCACACCCTAATATAACCTTTGATACACCGACTCAAAATTTCAGACGGCCATTTTGAAAATCATAGATACTCCAATACCAATAACTACACACCCACTCATTGACTCTTAGGTCTACATACACCTCCACTCACTCACCTGTACAGTCACTCATACTTATAGTCACTCCGTACAAGACTATCATATGCATTTATACACCTATATAGACACTCACACACCGCCAATCATCCATTGAGGTACTGACAGACCTAGTCAGTTGTAATTAAACACAGTCCAATTTACTCACCTATACAGTTAAACACACTCAAGTTCGCTTACTCATAAAAATACTAACAAATTCTGGGGCATATTATCAAGACTGGCGATAAAATTATCGTCGCTTTAGCGGCAGAAAACTGCCGCTAAAATGGTGATAATGGGCTTGATAATATGCTCTATGGAATTCCAATTGAAGCGCAGGTTAGATGTCCTTCACATTTAACATGGGCTTCAATTGGAATTCCATAGAGCATATTATCAAGCCCATTATCGCCGCTTTAGCGGCAGTTTTCTGCCGCTAAAGCGGCGATAATTTTATCGCCGGTCTTGATAATATGCCCCTAAGACACTCTTATACAATTAGTAATACACTCATCCATACCGGCACTCCCTCAATCACACACTCTCACATATAGATAGTTATACACTCTTACACACATATACACTGCGTTTCACATATGTAGATATTGACACATGTACAACTGAGATATACATTCAATCACTAACACACTCATACATACACTCACCCAACCATACAGTCCATCACAGTTGCACTCTTAAAACCATGCACCATAGAATCACTCACTCACACATCTATGCTCAGAGTCACACACACCCTACCCACACAAACACTCAGGCACCCATACAGATACTCAGACAACCAATTAATAACCCATATAGACACTCATATAGCTATTCACAAAACCATGCATCCACTTATACACCAACACACAGACACATACAGACATTCACACAGTTTAGTCACTAGTCTGCAGTAAGATACATTTAATGAATCACTGATAGAGTCAGTTACACACCTAGAAAATCACCCATTCACACACTCATACACCCACTCATTCTTCCATAGGCCTTTCACTATAAATATATAAAACATATTTAAACTTTTAAGAAAAACACACATTCACTGGATGATGTCATCCGTGATGTCATCAGTGATGTCACTGACCATGTCATGAGTGATGTATATGTGACGTCATCAGCAGTGCATTGCGGGGGCGCGAGTTATAGTTAGCTGAACTAACTATAACAGGGGAATTTCTAGGGTTTTGTACGAGGGAAATGTCCAGCTAACTATAACGCCCCTGAAACCTATGTTTTTTTTAGTGAATATATATATAGATGGATATATTATCTACTGGCGGTCTCCAGTAGATAGTTATAGTTAGGACCTAGTTTCCATAGGAAACTCATTTTATGTTTTCGTAATAACTTTGGCGCCGGTTGACGAATCTTCGCAAAATTTTCAAACGTTATGGCCCGTTATGGTTAGCTCCCATCCTGAAGGTTTCGGGGTGATTCGGCAAGCGGGGGCTGAGAAAAAAGGGGGGTCCCAAAACGTGTTTTCTCCATGTTATTTCCCATAGGTAACTTTAGACACGGCTACAGCCCGAACTGAACAGAATGACACCAAATTTGGCAAAAGGGTAGCCCTTGGTTCAGAAAGAACTCTTTTTGTTAAATGGTGTAAATCCGTTCAGTAGTTCCTGAGAAATTCAAGAAAAAGAGGTGAAAAAATCAATTTCCCATAGGAAACTTCAGAAACGGCTACAGCTCGAACGGCTGAACGGAATTACACCAAATTTAGTTAAAAGGGTAGTGCGTGGTTCAGAAAGCCCTCTTTTTCTTAAATGGTGTAAATCTGTTCAGTAGTAACTGAGAAAGTCAAAAAATAAAAGTTCGATATCTATGGCTGCGGTGGATCCACGCACCCTGCCGATCACGAGCTGCATTCTAATTGGCTGTCAACACTTCAAACCAGGAAGTGTTGGCAGCCACCTTGTGCCTCGGTAGGCACAAGAAAACAGTAAGACAAGAGCGCAAAACAAGAAAAGTGGGCAGATTAGAAACACCCTGACCACCTAGGCCTGCTCAGGGGGGCCCAAAAAAGCATTTTTTTAAAACAAAATTGTCTGAATTCACGCTGGGTGCGCGAATCCGGCAGAGAAAATGTAAAAAAACGAAGCGTGGACTCCCGCGCTTTGTTTAATTGAAGCCCCTGGGTGGGCCAGGTCCTGGGGGCAGTAAAAAAATGTGTGTGGGGAGCCCCAATCGCCCCCACACTGCCCCGGGGACCGCCACCCCCTGGGCTTTGCATAAATATTTGTGGGGGCACACACGGCTCCCCGAAGCCGTGGGGACCACCACCAACTTGGGCTTCTTAATTTAAAAAAAATAATCAATCCTGAGGGTCCCTGGGGTCCAACTAGCCCACCATGTACCTCCAGAAAGTGCCACATAGCTGCATTGCAGAGTGGTGTAAAAAGGGGCATGGCCTGGGCCACCTCTCTGCAACGCAGCGCAGTGGCACTTACTGGAGGTACCTGGTGGGTTAGTTGGCCCCAAGGGACCCTCAGGATTGAAGAGGAACTAATTCCCCAAGTTAAAACGTGCCACAGGGCGTGTTTGCACACATGTCACCTCAGGCCCTGCCCCCTCCCTTCAACACTGTGCAAACGCGCCTCCTGGCGCATTGTAAGTTGGGGAATTAATTCCCCTTGAATACTAAGGGTCTCTGGGGGCCAACTAGCCCACCAGATACCTCCAGTATGTGCCAGGGAGCTGCGTTGCAGAGAGGTGTTCAGAGGCCACGCCCCTTTTTACACCACTCTGCAACACAGCTCTGTTGCGCTTACTGGAGGTACCTCGTGAGCTAGTTTAACCCCTGGGACCCTCAGAAATCAAGGGGACTTAATCCCTCCAACTTAAAATGCGCCACGGGACATGTTTGCACTGTGGTGAAGGGAGGGGGTGGGGCCTGAGGTGACATGTGTTGCCCTGTGGTGCATTTTAAGTTGGAGAATTAATTCCTCTTCAATCCTGAGGGTCCCTGGGGGCCAACAACCCCACAAGGTACCTCCAGTAAGCGGCACTGTGGGCCAGGCCACGCCCCTTTTTACACCTCTCTGCAACGCAGCTCTGTGGTGCTTACTGGAGGTACCTGGCTGGCTAGTTGGACCCCAGGGACCGTCAGCATTCAAGGGGACTTAATCTCCCAACTTAAAATGGCCACAGGGTGTGTTTGCACACATGTCACCTCAGGCCCCCACTTTACCACTGTAACTGTTGACTGGGTGTAAGTGTTTGATTGGTTCTGATGCTCCGTCCATCACCACCCCCTTTTGTACCGCTTTGTTCGCCATAAGTTGGCATGGTATGCTCAGACGTTGAGTCCCTCGCTCACTCTGCCACTGGATTCAAGCAAGCCTGGCCGAAGACGGCTGAAATGCCAGAACCGGTCCTAGGAACCTTGTTTCCGGTCTAGGGAAGGCATGGCTTGGCAGTTCGGGCTGGACTGTTCCCATGAGGCACAGGGTCAGACTGATTTGCATATGGCCATGTCTGAACTGGTGTGGCAGAGTGGGCTAAAGAACGGTGATGGATCAAACCCAGATCTGTTGACTGGGTGTGAGTGTTTGAATGGTTCTGATGCTCCGTCCATCACCACCCCCTTTTGTACCGCTTTGTTCGCCATAAGTTGGCAGGGTATTCTCAGACGTGAGTCCCTTGCTCATTTTGCCACTGGATTCAAGGAAGCCTGGCTGAAGATGGCTGAAATGCCAGAAACCGGTTCTAGAAAGCTTGTTTCCGGTCCTGGGAAGGCATGGCTGGGCAGTTGGGCTGGACTATTCCCATGAGGCACAGGGTCAGACTGATTTGCATATGGCTATGTCTGAACTGGGGTGGCAGAGCGGGCTAAAGAACGGTGATGGATCAAACCCAGATCTGTTGACTGGGTGTGAGTGTTTGATTGGTTCTGATGCTCCGTCCATCACCACCCCCTTTTGTACTGCTTTGTTCGCCATAAGTTGGCAGGCTATGCTCATACGTGAGTCCCTTGCTCACTTTGCCACTGGATTCAAGCAAGCCTGGCTGAAGACGGCTGAAATGCCAGAAACCGGTCCTAGGAAGCTTGTTTCCGGTCCAGGGAAGGCATGGCTTGGCAGTTCGGGCTGGACTGTTCCCATGAGGCACAGGGTCAGACTGATTTGCATATGGCCATGTCTGAACTGGGGTGGCAGAGTGGGCTAAAGAACGGTGATGGATCAAACCCAGATCTGTTGACTGGGTGTTTGTGTTTGATTGGTTCTGATGCTCCGTCCATCACCACCCCCTTTTGTACCGCTTTGTTTGCCATACGTTGGCAGGGTATGCTCAGAAGTGAGTCCCTCACTCACTTTGCCACCGGATTCAAGCAAGCCTGGCTGAAGATGGCTGAAATGCCAGAAACCGGTCCTAGGAAGCTTGTTTCCGGTCCAGGGAAGGCATGGTTTGGCAGTTCGGGCTGGACTGTTCCCATGAGGCACAGGGTCAGACTGATTTGCATATGGCCATGTCTGAACTGGGGTGGCAGAGTGGGCTAAAGAACGGTGATGGATCATACCCAGATCTTTTGACTGAGTGTGAGTGTTTGATTGGTTCTGATGCTCCGTCCATCACCACCCCCTTTTGTAAATCTTACTGGAGGTACCTCGTAAGCTAGTTCAACCCCTGGGACCCTCAGGATTCAAGGGGACTTAATCCCTCCAACTTAAAATGCGCCACGGGCGTGTTTTCACAGTGGTGAAGGGAGGGGGCGGGGCCTGAGGTGACATGTGTGCAATTATGCCCTGTGGTGCGTTTTAAGTTGGAGAATTAATTCCTCTTCCATCCTGAGGGTCCCTGGTGGCCAACAACCCCACAAGGTACCTCCAGTAAGCGCCACTGTGGGCCAGGCCATGCCCCTTTTTACACCTCTCTGCAACACAGCTCTGTGGTGCTTACTGGAGGTACCTGGCTGGCTAGTTGGACCCCAGGGACCGTCAGGATTCAAGGGGACTTAATCTCCCAACTTAAAATGGCCACAGGGTGTGTTTGCACACATGTCACCTCAGGCCCCCACTTCACCACTGTGCAAACGCGCCAGTAGCGCTTTTTAAGAGACAGTTTTAATCCCCCTGCCCTATTATGTACTAGGGCCTCACTGAGGAGGTCATGCTAATCACAGGGGTACCCCAACGCATAGTGTTCCCTAGTGTATGTAGGTGTTTTCACTGTATTCTAAGTGTCTTTTAGCATAGCACTGGCTCTAGGCCTGGTTAGTCAGAGTCAGTTACCACCAGTACCCGTCTGAAAAAGTTGTGGACACAGGATGATTTTGCAACAAGCCCTCTTTCTGCTCCTCTGTTGGTTCTTTCTGCACACGTTCTGCTTCTTCCTGCACTTTTGTTCGTCTTTGTGGACTTCTGTTGCTTCTCTCTGCATTTCTTTTGCTTCTTTCTGTGAGTTTTGTCTTCTTTCTTCACACGTATTACCTCTGTAGGCATAGCTAGATACTAGCATTTAAAAAACCTTTGAAAGTCACTTAAAAAACCACAGGTTTCAGGCACGATATAGTTAGAATTTAGCATTTAAAAAACCTTTGAAATTCACTGAAAAAACCATAGGTTTCATGCACGTTATAGTTAGAAGTTAGCATTTAAAAAACCTTAGAAATTCACAGAAAAAACCATAGGTTTTCGGGAAAGTTATAGTTAGTTGGACATTTCACTCATATAAAACCATAGAAATTCCCCTATTATAGTTAGTTCAGCTAACTATAACTCGGGCCCCCGCAATGCACTGCTGATGATGTCAGATATTACATCACTCATGACATGGTCAGTGATATCACTGATGACATCACTGATGACATCTCAAATGACATCACTGATGACATCACTGATGACATCATCCCTGTGATAATTTGATGCATCTTCTCACACCCTAATATACCCTTTGATACACCCACTCTAACTTACAGACTGCCATTCTCAAAACCATAGACACTCCAACAGCAATAACTACATACATACTCACTGATTCTTAGGTTTACACACACATCTACTCACTCACCCGTACAGACACTCATACTTATGGTCTCTCAGTACAGGACTATCATATGCACTCATACACCTATATAGACACTCACACACCACCACTCATCCATAGAGGTACTCACACACCTATTCAGTCATGCAAATAATTAATCACACTGCCATTTACTCACCTATACAGTTATACACACACCAGCTCAATCATTCATACAAATACTAGCACATTCTTACGCTCTTATACAATCACTGATACAATCACGCACTCATCCATACAGCCACTCTCACAATCACACACTCTCACTTATAGCCATTTATATACTCCAACACACATATATTCTGCCATTCACATATGTAGTTACTCACACATGTACCACTGAGATATACATTCACTCACTAACACAACCATACACACACTCACCCACCCATACAGTCCATCACAGATGCACTCTAGAAACCATGCACCCAGTGAGTCACCCACTCATGCATCTATGCACAGAGTCACACACACCCCACCCACATAAACACTCAGGCACCCATACAGATACTCAGACAATCAATCAATAACCCATATAGACACTCATGTAGCTATTCACAAACCAATGTAGCCGCTTACACACCAACAGACAGACTGATACAGACATTCACAGTTTAGTCACTAACCCATGCATTCAGTAAGATACATTTAATCACTCACTTATAGAGACAGTCACGCACCTACTAAATCATCCATTCAGACACTTATAAACACTCATTCTTCAATACGCCTTTCCCTATATATATTAAACATATTTAAACTTTACAGAAACACACAGTCACTGGATGATGTCATCAGTGATGTTATCAGTGATGTCATTTGAGATGTCATCAGTGATGTCATCAGTGATGTCACTGACCATGTCATGAGTGATGTAATATGTGACGTCATCAGCAGTGCATTGTGGGGGCATGAGTTATAGTTAGCTGAACTAACTATAACGGGGGAATTTCTATGGATATATACGAGTGAAATGTCCAACTAGCATTGAGGAAGCCGAAAGGTGAAACGCGTCTGTCAGGGGGAGTCTGCACAATAAAATCATCAGCATATAATCGATCCATGTGTGCTCTCCGTTTTTGGTTTGCTGAAGGGCAGCCGAGTTGTGGAATATATATATATATCTATATATAAATATAACTATATATATATTCACTTAAAAAACCATAGGTTTCACACATGTTATGGTTAGCTGGACATTTCCCTCGTAAAAAAACAATGAAATTCCCCCGTTATAGTTAGTGCAGGCAACTATAACTCACGCGACCGCAATCCTCTGCTGATGACGTCAGATATTACATCACTGTATTTAGACACCTATTTACCCATGTCTTCTTCCATTAATCTTTAGCTATACATATATTACAAATATTTATTTTTCAGAAAGACACATATGTAATATCTGACGACATCAGCAGAGGATTGCGGTCGCGTGAGTTATAGTTGCCTGCACTAACTATAACGGGGGAATTTCATTGGTTTTTTACGAGGGAAATGTCCAGCTAACTATAACATGTGTGAAACCTATGGTTTTTTAAGTGAATTTGCAAGGTTTTTTAAATGCTAATTCCTAACTATAACGTGTGTGAAACCTATGGTTTTTTAAGTGGATTTGTACGTTTTTTAAATGCTAAGTTATGTATCTATTATTATTCTTTTTTTTTCAGGTTTTTCACCGTGCGCGCGCTGTGGGCACACGGTGCGCTTCACGCCCCGAGCGCCCACGAAGCATTGTGCGTGCCGTGCGCGCACCGTGCGCACACCGTGCGAGCACCCCGCGCATTTTCATCAAAAAAATAAATGTATTTTTCACCCTTGGGGGTCCTTCAGTGACCCCCTGACAAAGGCTAGGGGGTCAGGAACTGTCCACCCTGCCCTCTTTTCACGTTCTCCACCTTAGTTTTTCACTGCCTCTACTGCGAAAGACAAAATGGCGGCCGCCACTTCCTGATTTCGACCGATTCGAATGTTTACTGACATCTAACAAACAATCAGAATTGCGCTCGCGCACGTCACTGTGAGCGCACGGTGCGTCCACGGTGCGCGCTTATAGATATATATGTATTTTTAACTGAAATTTTCTCAGGAACTACTGAACAGATTGACTCCAGATATTCAAAAGGCACATCCCTGACCTGAGGACTACCTCTCTGCCAAATTTCAAGTAATTCTGTTCAGCCGTTCGGGCTGTACCTTGGACTAAAGGTCCCTATGGAAAAATGCATGGGGAAAACGTGTTTTGGGACCCCCCTTTTTTCTCGGCCCCCGCTTGACTAATCACCCCGAGACTTTCAGGGTAGGAGCGGAGCGCCCCACCTATTTTGAAAAATTTGCGAGGATTCGTCAACCGGCGCCAAAGTTATTCAAAATAGAATTTTCAGATTTCCTATGGAAACACGGTCCTAACTATAACTATCTACTGGCGACCGAGACTGATCAAAATGAAGTGAATAAAATTCTCACAGCAATTAATGATCGGATTAAAATATTTGAAAAGGATATTATCGAGAGGAAACAAAGGAAGTTCGAGAGGGACGAGAGAGATTATCGGTCAGGAAAAATACTAACTTTTGCTAGAAAATTCGATAAACTACGAACAAATCTGTCGAAGGACCAGGCGTTGGGGGCTGCTGACAAAGGAAGATGGGAGTCCGGCACCAGCCTAAGCTCTGATGTGGGATCCACTGACAGCAATATTTCTTTTCCAACAGAAATCACGTCTTTTTCCGAGGAACTACGCCTCATGCAGGAGGCAAACAAACACTCAATAAGAGGGAGAACAAGGTTCCAAGGGAGGGGAAGAGGAAAAATGCAAGCAAAAGAAGGAGAGAGTGGCGCAAGAAGAAAAAACAACAATACTGGAGTGGGAACCAAGGGCCAGAATCAAAGAGGCAAATAATGGAGAACCAAGAACTAACGGTAATGAATCTTTCAAACAGATCCTTGACTCCAATAGAAGAACAAGTTCTTAAATTGGGATTAAGCTTCTGTCCGGATTTCCCACTTGATTATTCACAGACACGTATTGATATGTATTGTTTTGTGCGCAAACTGAAATTATTTAAGATTCACCAAATGAGAAATAGTAATATAACAGGGTCAGCTTCACCTACCCCTTCGCACACTACAGATGACACTGAGATTTTAAGAACGTTGATTAGCCTCATTGATGAACAAACCACATTCGATTCACAACCCTTGAGTGTATAGGAAGATAATACGAACACACAGGTTTCTGTAACACAGATTCCTAATGGTACTAATATAGAGTCTACCTTAGGAATAGATACGGCTAGATCTGTTGTTACACCATTTAAGGGTAAATCAAAATATAGACCACAGACCCCGAAAGACAACATCGATATATTTCATGAAATGGTAAACCAAGACATAGTACATCTCCTAAATAAACCTACATCTGATACCAATCTTAGCAAACCACAGAGAGATACACTAAGGGATCTACAGAACGACAACAGTATAGTGATCAAGCCATCCAACAAGGGTGGGAATTTTGTCCTCTGGGACAAAAAGAATTATATTAAGGAAGCCATGAGCCAACTGAATAATGTAACGTGTTACATTATGGTCGACAAATCATACGTCAGTAGATTACAGAACACCTTTTTTACTCTCCTTGATAAATGGGCAGATGAGAAACTCTTGAATTGGGATGAATTGAAATTCCTTAAACATGAGACACCCACTATACCTACTTTCTATCTCCTTCCCAAAGTACACAAAAACCCCACACAACCACCATGCAGACCAATAGTTTTGTTCAAAAACAGTTTGTTTGAAAATGTGTCTATATATGTAGATTTCTTTTTGTCGGATTATGTTAAAGATTTGACCTCATATATTAGAGACACGAAAGATTTTTTACAGAAGATTGAGAACATACATTGGGACAGAAATTATTGGCTGGTATGCTTAGACGTGGAGAGTTTGTACCCCAGTATCAGGCATAGAGATGGACTGAAAGCTTGTGAACACTTTCTTAGCTCTAGGAGCATACATTTGTCAACACATACTTTGATGTTATTGCAAATGATTGAGTTGTGCCTTGTAGAGAATGTATTCACCTTCAATGGAGTACTATATAAACAAGTGCAGGGAACTTCGATGGGCACCTGCTTCGCTCCCAGCTATGCCAATCTTTTGGTTGGCTGGTGGGAGAGGCAGGTGCTCGGGAGTGAACTGATGGAACAATGGACAAGTAAGATCAGTATCTGGCTGAGATTTATTGATGACATTTTCTTTGTGTGGGAAGGTGGAGAACATTAACTTTTTGAGTTCCTTAATGAATTAAATGACAATGCTCTTAACCTCAAATTTACTATGCAACATAGCCAGGAAACAATTGATTTCTTAGACATCAGATTGACAGCGAGAGATAACAAACTAGAGACAGATGTGTTTAGGAAAAGCACAGCAGGAAACTCGGTACTCTACGCAACCAGTTGTCATCCTCAGAATTTTAGGTGGAGCATACCATTCGGTGAGTTCCTTCGTGCAAAGAGAAACTGCAGCACGGAGGAATCATACAAAAGAAACAAAAAAGAAATGTCAGAAAGATTTCTAGCTAGAGGGTATCCGCAGAAAATGCTCCAAAAAGCAGAGAAAAGAGCAGATGAGATTAAGAGAGACGAGGCACTTTACAAACCTCCAAAGAAAAAACAATCTGAGACTGATTCACCCATCAGACTTATCACTACCTTTAATTCCCAATCTAATCAATTTCACCAAATAATCAAAAGGAGATGGGATATTTTAATCCAAGACAAGGTATTGAAAGAAAAACTTGGCCCATACCCTGCAATAACCTACAGAAAGGGAACCTCGATAAAAGACATGATTGTTAAAAGTCATTTCAGTAATCAGAAACCAACATGGTTGGAGAAAGTAGGAGGTTTCCATCGGTGTGGTAAATGTAAGGCGTGTAGCCACAGCGATAATGTTAAACAAATAGTCCTAGAAAGAACTCAAAGAAAGTGGTACATTCGCAAGAATATACAGTGTAGTACAGACTTTGTGATCTATGTAATCACTTGTCCTTGTGGCAAGTGGTACATAGGTTCAACTACTTTCCCAGTGAAAAAGAGAATTTTGGAACACTGGCGTGCCATTACCAATAAGGACTTCAGCTATACACATTTTTGTAATGAACACAATGGAGATTGGACGAAGGCTAAATTCTTTGCCCTTGATACCATTACCAAGAACCCCAGAGGAGGGAACAGAATCCAAGCCTTACGCAGAGCAGAATCAAGATTTATTCTGCAAGCTGGAAGTGTAGCTCCCTTTGGGATGAATAATGATGAAGAGATGCATGTACACCTCTAAACTATTTATTGAGATAAGTTTAGCCTCCACCTTCCACCCTTTAGGAACCCGAGTTCCTTTTTAGATAAGTTAAGTCTCTGTTATTCGAAGAGTTTATGTTAGTCTAGTAATGATATGGATCATTTTTTGTCTGTCCTTTTTTGTGACCTTTTCCGGGTCTATTATATATGCATTCTTGTTGAATGTTCTCATGATACTATGTTTTGGAAGATATTACATGCAAAGATTGAAAGGGCCTTTTTAATCAATCTGACTTTTCATATGACTTAAGGAGAGTAAATATTACCTGTACTGAACTTTATATCTGCTCCAATTTTAAACCTATGTCTCACTTTTTGTCTCTCCCTTTTAGACTGGACCTATGGAGCCCACAAGCACTACGGTTATTGCTAAGTAATACGAGCACGGAGACTTAGAGGGTTGTATTACAACCACCTTCTCCATTACTTTTGGGAATTTAGGACCATGGGCCACATCCCCTTTTTCGCACCTTTTGAAGCTAAGTGCACTCTATGCAAATATTGCAATTACGTGTGTCAGTATTCAGCAATTGGGATTGTATATGGAGACGTAGGTTTTGGTGCAACACTCTCCGCCTTACTGAATGATCTTATTTTGAATGGGGTACTACACCTGCATTTTTCTGTTCGTTTGAGAGAAGTCAGTGACTTACTCGTATTTAAGAGTGGTCCGATACGCAGTCCAAAAGAGTTATGTATTCTTCTTCCTTCTCTTTTTTATACACAGTAAATTTTGGCATGAAATGCATTTATAATGTTTGTCATGAACAAATGAAATGAAATTAATCCTTATTATTTGGATAACGCTGTGATATATGAATTTATTTTGATTAACAATTGGAAGTCACAGAAATAAGGGACAACTTTATTTATTATTGTTTGAAGGAGTTTTATAAAGGCTTTTGTTTATGTCCTTCGTATTTCTTTAAATAGACTTAACTCTGAACCTATGGTCATGTGACCAAGAGCTTGTATGCTCGAAACGCGTCTGTTTTTTGCCCTGTGAATAAATCGATTATCTTTGAAAACTGGATTTGTGTGGCTCGTACTTGCATCGAGAGAGGATTTGCGAGTTGTTGGTGGATATATATATATATATATATATATATATATATATATATATATATATGTATATATCACGCTCTGTGGGGTGTCCAAAAAGTGAGCAGCACTCGAGTCACAGACCGCTTTCCCCCAGTAAAAGCCTTTAATGGTGAGAGAGTACAATCCAGTATTATACAAGCAGCTGACCGCCGCCTGACGCGTTTCGAGAATAACTCTTTATCAAAGGCAGCTGCGGTCAAAGGCGGGCATTGCGGGCTGCAGAGTCCTTTTTCTGTGAAATCGTGGGTTCTGATTGGACCGCTCTGAATGAGCCATCACGTTGCATGCTGGAATCTGCAGTCCAAGATATGTCCACAGATGGATGTCCCCCGTATGCTCACTGCAACATTTCAAGCTCAGGATGAGCCCCGGACTGTACTGCTGCATCGATCCAAAGTCCGCGCTCCACTGCGAGTCCCGTGTCATCAGGGCTCCGTGGCCCCCTGCTTCTGGGGTGGTGCTAGCTCGACAGCAGGACAGCCGTCTATAAATCACGCTCTGTGGGGTGTCCAAAAAGTGAGCAGCACTCGAGTCACAGACCGCTTTCCCCCAGTAAAAGCCTTTAATGGTGAGAGAGTACAATCCAGTATTATACAAGCAGCTGACTACCGCCTGACGCGTTTCGAGAATAACTCTTTATCAAAGGCAGCTGCGGTCAAAGGCGGGCATTGCGGGCTGCAGAGTCCTTTTTCTGCGAAATCGTGGGTCCTGATTGGACCGCTCTGAATGAGCCATCACGTTGCATGCTGGAATCTGCAGTCCAAGATATGTTCACAGATGGATGTCCCCCGTATGCTCACTGCAACATTTCAAGCTCAGGATGAGCCCCGGACTGTACTGCTGCATCGATCCAAAGTCCGCGCTCCACTGCGAGTCCCGTGTCATCGGGGCTCCGTGGCCCCCTGCTTCTGGGGTGGTGCTAGCTCGACGGCAGGACAGCCGTCTATAAATCACACTCTGTGGGGTGTCCAAAAAGTGAGCAGCACTTTTTGGACACCCCACAGAGCGTGATATATATATATATATATATATATATATATATATATATATATATCAACACTCCTCCGATAATCCAGTTGTTTTTCGTAGAACAACAAGAAGACACCAGTGCCGCGGTCACTATAAACCAACGTGTTTATTGAAAGTTAGCAACACAAATCCTAATGCGTTTCGGAGTTACTGCACTCCTGTCTCACGGGCCCGTTAGAAAGGAGTGCAGTAACTCCAAAACGCGTCAGGATTTGTGTTGCCAACTTTCAATAGACACGTTGGTTTATAGTGGTCACGGCACTGGTGTCTTCTTGTTCTACGAAAAACTACTGGATTACCGGAGGAGTGTTGCTATAGAGGGATTGCTACCCTGCCTTTTTGCCCATCGTAAGTGGCTTGGGCTTAAGCGAAACTTTGGTGTGAATATATATATATTATATTTTCCCCCTCCACAAATCATCCGCCCCTGCTTCCAAACTTTGTGCATGAGTATGGAGGGAGCCATACATTTCAAGAATAAAAAATGTACAATAATCCTTCCACCTACCCCGACAATCCCCCTGTGTAAGCTGAAAAATAACTTGGTCACCTACAACACATCGACACCAAGCTCTGAATATATGTACTCAACCCTTCACTCCTAAAGAAAACTGGCCAAAAACGAATTGGTCTCCTGTCACCCATGTCCCCTCGCTGCCCAAAGCTGTTCTCTCCACTCTTACATTGAGAGCAAAGAGCTTGCACCCTGCTGACAGCAGATCTGTGAGAGCCACTTGTTAGTCCAGCTTTATTTTCATTAAAGCGGATCTCTTCAGACCTGCACTGATAGAGGTGAAGGCGGTTGGTGCAGGCACAGCGCCGTCTACGTTCTTACATCTCCCGTCAGTCTGGGGAGAGGACGGAGAGTGCAGGTGAGACTGCTACCGCCATTTCGCCATTGCGCTCAGGTCTGTGTAGACCCGGGCAAGGGTGTAGAGCAAAGGGGAAGCCAACGCTTCCAGTGTGTGACATCACAGCAGTTGTTAACCACTTTGGTTAGCCAGTGTTGTGATGTCTAGTAATTCTTACTAAAGACTGTCAATGGTAGCCAAATACAGCAGTTCAATAGACAATGTGAACATTGCATTGCTACACAGTGGTACACATATCTAAAAGTGGAATGCTTGCCAAATATGTGTTACTTTGCAAGCAACTGTGCAACCACAAAAATATGCATGTTCCTCGTTTAGTTGTGGTGTTGTGGAACTGTTGGGTTATATGGGAGTGCATTTAATGCTCTTCGACGAGTACACAATATGGAAGGAACATTATGACCTTTGGACTCATCTGAGTTCTTGTACGCATTGTGGTTGAGTAATAACTTGATAGGTAGAGTTACATTGCAGTATTTTCAGCATCTACCATTATTATAGCACTGCAGTACTTTGCAATGTATACAAAGGTGAAATTGTTTAACTATGAACACGTCAGTAAACTGTAGGAAACACTCATAATACAAAAAGTGCATTTTGATGCAGATATTTTGAAAGTGTTTGTCGTTTGGAGGCATACATATCTTCATCCACAGAATATAGCGGTTGTGGGCCCTATTCATAAAGCCATTTAGCAGTAACTAAAGTAGTACTACTTTATGTACTCCAAAACACAATTCACAAATCTTCATTCGGAGATCCCAATCCTCTCCTCTGCCTCCACCTCCACCTCCACCTCCCCTATCCTTTCTGCGTGGAGCTTTACACCCTGGAGGCCGATCTCTCCCCACGTGAAGGTAGAGGTTTTAGTAATATGTGGAAGGGACAATCCAAAACAAAAATGTGTTCATAAATGAGTAAGAAAATTCCCATCACAAAATAAACACTTACATTTTCCTTCTTAGTGCTACAGACAAAATGGGCTTAAATGCATCCTAGCCCAGCCATGGAGTATGTGAAGCAGCACAAATCTTCTAACTCTCATATTGCCCATATAATTCAATGGACAAAGAGCATAACAGTACCACAATGGGAAGCATATAACATGAATTTAGTTGAATGGCATTTTAAATGAGACATTATTTAAATTAATTTTAACTTCATGATGTTCAACTTTAACAATAAAATATGCTATTTCCTTAAAATGAATAACATTTGAAAAAAATATATTGTAACTGTTATCTGAAAAACAAACCACAAATAAAATGGTACACAACTTGCATCCAACATTGCAACACTATAGCACAAATGATACTGTCAATGAAAAGTAAGGAAAAAAAACATTTAAATTAATTTATTTTCAAAATAAAAATTGTACATAATTATGAAAAAATAATAATTAAGTTAAAATTGAATAGTGCCTGAAATTTTAGTGATGGTGTGTTTTTTCTTGTTACTATGGTAGACGTAGGTGAAAAGGAGTTTGAGAAATATGTTTTAATATTTTTTTTTACAACAAATATATGTTACACATTTTTATTTAATTTCAAATTAATTTTCTTAAAATTCCATATTACTTTCTATAGGAATATGCTTGCTTTGGTGATAGTGATAGCCACAAACAGCTGGAAAGTAACTAAATGTAACTTTATGGTTGTAAAGCAGTTGCAAAAGTCTTGTAAGTCTAAATCTAGGCTGATAACCCTTCACGGAAATGGTGAATTATGCAAAGAGATGCACATCTAGATTTAGGAGTAGATATCCATGTGCTGGGATCTCTGCTTGCAAACTTACTTTTGTGACTAAGGGGCTCATAACGATGGAGGCGGGACCGCCACTGCCAGCCGTGCGGTGGCAGGCCGTCTGACAGCGATTTACCCACCGCCCAATTAGGATGGTGGTGGGTACTGCGCCGGATGCAAAGTCCGTCCACCTCTTCACCGCCAAAGGCAATCATACCAATTGCCTGGCTGATGATGCAGGGTGCCTAAAATGATGGCGGTGCCTAGCAGGCACCGCCACCAAATTAGGATGTGGGTCAAAAACGGCCTTTCCATGGTGGTGATGCCATCTTGGAAAGGCTGGCGGGGATTGGGTTTGGGGGTACCCCCTGCTTTTCCCTGCACTGCGTGGCAGGCACCGCGTGGTGCCTGCCACGTAGTGCAGGGAAATGCACACCATCACATTTTAACATTGCGTACGGTGCAGCAGCCAGCAGCACCGTCCGCAATGTTAAATGCCTGCATCGTAATTGCAGTGGTGGGACCGTCGCATGTCTGGTGGGTGGTCCCGAACACGGCGACAATGGTGGGCAGTCTCAGGTCCGCCCGCCATCGTAATGAGCCCCATAGACCCTAAACAGATCAGAAAAAGGTAATTTGTTTGATGTGTGAAGCACAATGTATTAAATAGACAAACGATAAAGATACAGCGTCGGTAGACAATATCAGTTATATATTGTCAGAATTGCAATTTATTTCTGTTTCTTACAGGCACCACTGACTAGGTAAACAAGGCCTTTGGCCCCAGGTGTGTAGTAGAAATGAGGAAGGCTGAGCAGGGGGAAGAGGAGGGAAATACCATGCTCTCAAAGAAATCCTACCCATGCATTTACCCAACCATTGTGTATCTTGTACAGAGAAATTGGTTATTGCACATTCTTTTTTTTGTTGAACTACATAGGTATGCTCCATAAGTTAAAAACACTGATCTGCAGCTACTGGTAAAAGGCCCTATCAACAAGGTAAAATGGCCATGAACTTAACTATACAACTAAGTTTACCTTGTCTACACCTGCAATGAATTCATAAAGGCAGTCCTGGTACATGTAGGCAATTTGCAAGGGCTTACATCGCTGCAACAAGTGTGGAGGTATTGCAGCTATAAATTTATTAAGGGATGGGAAAATTGGTGTTTCAAGGCATGGCTTGCCTTGAAGGTTTAGGAACGCCCACACATATAGAATTCAACCTACAATCTGTTGACTCCCCACTCTGAATATGGTTGGATATTTATATCAGCACAGATATGGCCTTACTCCAGGATGGTTCACCCCAATGTTTGCTGGAGTGTAGAGGAAGGGTTTACTCTATAGGTAAAAATATTTTCCTTGCAGACAAATAAAAGTAAAAAGGAAAATTTAATTTACTTGATTACCAATGAGATCCACATAGAAACCTGTGCAGGGCACAACTTTCCCTGCTGATTTCAATTGGAACCAGTGAATTTAAAAAGATTTACAACTTTTGTGAATAGTTCACTGTTCGTCAATAGTTCTTTAGCTTTTGTGATAGTTTGTCTAATAATGTTCTGTATTTTATTGTCTCATTTACCAAAGGAGTACTGATCATCGTATATAACAATCATAATAGTGAAACATTTTCTCGATAGTAATGGTTTTAAAGACAGACAGTCGCCATTACATTCCTACAAGGTAAGTTTTTAGTAAATCAATATATATTATTTTCTAAAATCTGATTTGTTCTTCCTTGTATTAAGTTTACAATTTTTGCTTAATACATTTGTTCTGTGCTCTAAAATTACCCTGAAATTTAGCCTACAGATTCCACCCAAATGGTAATCCAGACGAACGCTATAGAGTTAACCAATTACATTAGACTCAACCTGTACCGACAACTATCAGAATTTTCTCTTGTTCCGTCGAGACTATCAAAAGCTTCCCATTTTTGCATCAACTATCTCTGGTGAACAGTGTGCACACATGCGACCCTTGTATTGGTTCTTGTATTCTTTAAGTAATTCCAAATGTATTTTTTCAGATGCTGTGCAATTCTTTTAACCTTTTATGGATGTACACCACACTTTAATTCTGGGAGCTATCCCCGGACCACTGTTTTTTCTAATTTCCCTGAATTAAAATATTTATTATTTCTGTTATTTCACTTAGGAAAGCTTCATATAATGTCTCAAAATCTGTCCTGGTGATGGCTCTATTTAAATTTCATATAATGTTTTTATCTACTGCCAGCAACTGGAAAGAGTTTTAATGACCATTGGTTGAGAATTCTGATGCACAAATAATTCTGACTTAACCCCCAGTTCTAGTGCGCTAAGTGGGATGAGTATGCCCAAACGTGTGTCCGATGTGCCTTGTGCAACTGCATCCAAATAATACCCTACTGATGAGCCCTAAAAAATGGCAAAATCGGTCTTGGGTTGCTTGTGTTCCAGTTCAGGGAGGACCTGGCCTGGCGGTACAGGCTGCACTGCCTTTTTTGGAGAAGGGTCAAGACTAATTTGCATATGGCTGGGTCCAACAAGAGGTTGCATGTTGTGCAAAATAATGATGGCCTGGGATGCAGACCAAGTAATTACCAATAGCTGAGATCAATTCACGCATTCCATTCATCACCTTTATGCATACTTTAATTCAAACTACACAGTCAATTACTTTTTTAATTACGTCATTAGATGTGCTACTTAATCTTAATATATATTATATCTACATGTTATGTACCATTCACAAAGGAGATTGCTTCCACTGTAACCACTCACTTGTGTATAGCACTCCTGTTATGTCAAACATGATATTTGTGATCCACTCTATGAATGAAAGAACATTGATGGAAACCTAACGTCTAAGCAGTTTCAGTATCTTTCCCTTGTTTTAAATATTCAGACATTTATTGCCTGTTATGGTGAGATTCTCTACGTCATACAATCATTATGCTGAGCAAATATTGATTGACTTTCCCACTAGTGTGCATGTTCATTTATTATTTTATTGCTATTTTACCGAAGATGATACAGAGAGGGGTAGCGCAACCTTATTATGTCATAAGAGATTATCAAAATACCCAAAATCAAATCCAATGAGATTTGTGTATACACACAGACACTTAATAAGCACATAAAAGAGAAAAGCAACAAAGACCTTGGGGTTTAAGCACATTTTGAACACCTACCAAATTATACAGCTAGCCATTAGTCTAACTTTTATATTACAATGTCAAGTACAGTTGCCCACTGGCAGCCAATCAATTCATAATTGGATCCCGAGTTTGTTTTAACTATTTTCTTTCTGGATTGCTCTTGATTATTACAAGTTCATGTCCACTGATGTCTCAGAAATGGTTCCACCAGTTAGTTACCAGAGGGGGATCAGGATTTAGCCAGTGCCGAGCTATAAACAATTTGGCTGAAATGATCATAAAAAAGGCAATGCCTATGTACTTTTGATGAATGTTCTTAGAAGTACGAAGTATTGTTTATTTCAGAATAGTGCTGACACTTACATGAATAAATTCAGGTATCTTGACGTGCATATGTCCAATATTGTGTTAGTGTAGTGTAGGTAACAATGGGGCAGATGTCCAACCGTTTTTTGCGGTCACAAAGGGGAATTTGCCCCTTAGCTGCTGCATAAAATGGCTGCACAAAGTACTAACCCTAATTTGCGAGTCGCTAACCTATTAGCGACTCGCAAAATATGGTTAGCGATTCGCTATTAGGAAGGGGAATGCCAAGGGCGTCCCTTCCTAATAGCGAGTGCAATTGCCATATACCATTGTTTACCACCCTTGTCAAAAGGGTGGTAAGCCATTCACAAATGAGAAGGGGTCCCCAGGGGACCCCTTTCCCTTTGTGAATGGGTTTACAAATATTTTTTAAGAGCAGGCAGTAGTCCCATGGACCACTGCCTGCCCTTAAATTTTTTTTTAATAAATCCTGTTTTAAATAAATCCCGTTTTCCTTTAAGGAAAACGGGCTGCATTTAAAAAAAAAAACTGAATTATTAAAAAAGCAGTCACAGACATTGTGGTCTGCTGACCCCAGCAGGCCACCATCCCAGGGAGTGCTAGCCATTCCCAATGGGGTCGCAAATTGCGACAGCCTCACTAATATTCATGAGGCATGCAATTTGCGACCCCATTGGGAATAGCAAACAGTGTCTGAGACACTGTTGTACATTAAGATGAGCAAGTTGCAAATTGCGAGCCGCAATTTTGCACAATTTGGAAGTCACTAAACTTAATGGTCGTACATCTGGCCCAATGACTTGAACAATGTCCACGATGGGCTCTCCATGGAAAAAACATACCCAATTGGGAGGGTAGCCCTATTTATATAATCATTTAGGACCATAGTAGAAATCCTGCAGAATCTTTTAATGATGTATTTTGAGCCCATACACATTGACACAGCATTTATTTAATCAACATGGTTCCACATTTAGTGTGATATTGATATGCTTAGACAGCTTGCTAGACCATTTTTGTGCTAGGGTATTCTGAATATCCAACTAGTAGGTATTTCACAATGAGATAATAGCTCTGTAAAAGGTTGAATGTATTGACCATTGAAGAGTTGTCCTACATTCTGATGTTCTGCTCAATCCCATTCATAAACATAACAGTCATGTGAAAGAGAAGGCACATCTGAATTGTTCCAAAGCGATGTATACCTTGTGATTACAGATATTGTTTATTTGTCATGTATGTTTTTCAAGATCTTAGAACACACTGGAAAAGTCTTAAACTGAGACCTCTTAAAATAAGAGGGATCTACGAAGCCAGTTCTAACTTTTGAATGATTAGAAAGTGAGCCTTAGGCCCATGTATCCTAATGAAATAGAATTTTAGAGAGTCGGTCTTTCAAAGATGCCCAGTGATAAAGCCTTTGTGGCCCAACATAGTTAGACATAATTAGGGTTTTAGAGGGAATGACTTTATAGGTGGAAAACTAATTCAAAATGAGATGGCTCATTCTCTAATACTGAAATAGTTGTATTGGGGGTGAGGCGTGAAGTTGATCATGCACATATGTAACAATATTATACACGGCATCAATTATTATCAGAGATGTAATTGCCGGGATAGTTTTTAATATCGCAAATAAGGTTTGAAATATAGTTCAAATAGCAGAGGAGAAAGAGGCTAACCCTACTGGGTCCCCCTTCTAATACTTATGTTACCTGATGTTTCATCCCAACTTACTATCTGGGCATGTAAATTGTTATACAATAATTGAATCCAATTATGTATTCTTGGTCCCATGCACATAGGCAGCATCTCCCACAGAAGACCTTCTCTGCATCAAACATTTTAATACTGGCTGGTATGCCTAGATTTCTAGCAATGTCAAAAATGCAAATTGCCATATTTATATGTTCAGTATTGCCCCGCTGTGGGATAAACTCATGTTGCATATTTTTGATGCACTTGGATATCCTCATTGCAATTTGATTAGAACATTTTTGAGTATATCTTAGCATCACAATCAATTAAGGTGATGGGTCGATTAGAGGATTCTGAAAAATTAAAAGAACATTTCATGGCAGCAGGGGGTATATCTCCTCAATTTTCCATATATTTCATCAATAGCAGAAAGAAAGGCAATAATATTTTCATTAAAGTGTTTTAAAATTGGATGGAATTGCAGCCTGCCCTGCTGCTTTGCCCATCAGCAGATGTTTCATAGCTGTTGCAATTTCTTGGCTAATGAAAGATGAATCAAGGATCTGTCTATCTGCTTTCGTAACTATATCAGCTATGGCAAGGTTTATGTGCTCCCGTATTTGTGTTACTGTTGCAGTACTTTTCTCCCCATGCAATTCTGCATATTATTCTTGAAAGGTTTGCATAATTTCCTATTGCTCCACTTGAATCCTCTTGTTAGTATTCAAAATGTCCTTGAATATTCTTTTCCTCCTTCTCTTTAGCATTTAAAACTTAAATGGCCCCATTGCCTCCCTATTCCCAAAATACTTAGGTTTTGTCTTGTGAGGCAAATGTGCTGCTTTTTCCCAGATAAATTGTTGCGATCTCATTTTAATTATAGTAAAATTTTAGGAACATCTGAAAACAATTGAATTCAGGCTTCTCTTTAGGTATACATTCCCAGTAATTTCTGATCAAGTTGGTAGTTTAATTCCCTAGCTATGCAATTCTGATGTATGGCGTAACTGAGATTTATGCCATGTATTACTGCCTTCACCAGTAGGTGAGACAGAGCCTTGATTCTATAAAGATTTTGACATAAGCTTAAAATAATGTTGCCTAGAAAAAGAGTACTATCAAAAGTTAATTTGGGCTGCCTCACTTGACAATAAAACCCCTTCTTAGTTATAATTATGACCAGCTGATTATGTCAGATTTAAAACGGGTAAATAAAGTTGAAGTGATGTGTAATGCTAAATTCCTGGTTACAAATACCATTTCCAAGATATTATATTGGCTGTGGAGTGAAAATAATGTGTAAAACCTGGAGTATTGGGTCTTGTATAATGGCAACTATCTATTAAATTATAGGATGGATCAACTGTCTGGGCTCCCCTTCAGTTCTGACGATTCCAATTCTTATTTTTCTGAGATTTGTGGAGTCCTCTTGAGGGGGAAGAATAATATTAAAATTGCCACATACCATTATGGAGTCTACCCAATCAGACAGCTCCAGAAGGAGCTGACAAGGGTGAGGGATCATCTTCATTGGCCCTATATACCATACACAGTGTAAAACCGCCAGCCTTCTCTTCAAAGCAAACAATGACCAATCACCCTGCATTGTCAATTTTGGATTTGAGGCAAAAAACTACATTTTGGTGAGGAAATGTAGCTATCCCTTCAGTAAGTGGATCATTAACCAATGGGAAATTATAGCATAGCCTAAAGTGTGCAATTTAATACATTTCAAACTAGTCAGGTTGGTCCTTTGAAGGCATTCCACATCAGGTTTAATGTTTAATTCTGATTTGATTTTCCTGATCTTAGTAGAAGATTAAAACCATTAATGTTCCAGTTACTATGCTTAACCATTGTATTCCCTGACTACCTAATCTGACATAGGAATTGGATTAAGAAACAAGTTTTAGATGTATATGCCATCTCTGCCACTTACACATCACTTGAAATTTGGGTCCTCTGCCTTCAAACTTCCTCTCTTCCTCTCCCCTTAGTCCTAATCTCCCCACCCATACATAATATTTTGTGTGAAGTTGGTGGAACCACCAGCCCACAAAAACATTCACAGTTCTGTTTGAGTTTTTTTTGTGAGATAAATGTGGAGCCATTCTGTGACCGGTCACCATGTTCAAGCTGTTGTTATTTCCACCCTGTAAGCTCTAATTAACATTCAGTTATGTGGTTACAAACACTTTAAAATATAGGCACTACATCTGTTGCCTCTCTACTGCCTGATTTGTACTCCTTTGATGTTGTCTGACCCCATTTCAATAACAGAGATTGAGTCTGAGCCTCTGCAGTGCAAAAATGAGTACAACCCTGAAATACTATTTTAAGCCTAGCATGTTCTTGCAAATAAACCTGAGCTCCAGCCTCTTAAATTGCTGGTATCAAGTGGCAAAGTTGCCATTGTCATGTGACTGTGAACAGGCAGAAGTCTGATTTGATAAAGAAGGCTAAATCGCTGATTTTATTAGGATTACTAAATTGCCCACACATAATAAATTAAAAAGTGGCCATAAGTCACCCTCTACAAGCCTTATGAATGAGAAGCGAAGTGCCCTAAGAATCTGGAAGTCAATGTCCCATTTTCCCAGCCTGAGGAAGACATGTTGCAGGAAATGCACAATGAAGCCACGGGATGGAACACCATGAATCGCCAAGGTCCCAGAGGTTATTTCTGCGTATGCCATTTTCTAAATCCTCGGCCTTCCATGAAAGATCCTTGGTTAGTGCCTCCTGATCTCGTGTTTAGCTAACTGTTCTCTGGGTTTGATCTTCCAAGCTTGAAATCCATTCCTCTGCCTCTGTCATCCTGGAGCCCATTTGAATGAGCTTTTTGGGCATTCTGTAAATCCCAAATTATGTCCTTATGTTCAAGGTCTTGAGTGCCACAGAGTCCTTTTTATACTCCTCTAAGTGGAGGCAGAGGAGGTTGCAGATTAATGGCAAGGTGGGGTTCCTCTGCATCTGCTGATTCCTGTTACTGGCGTTGCGTGAATGGTGATTGTTGCAACACAGTTCCTTCTGCATTTTGTTGCAGTAATTAGCAGAAAAGTCCAATTGAAGCATCAAATCCTGATCTACGTCCTCATTCTTGCTCTCTGACTAGTCTCTACTTAAATCATGTGACGGACTAGTCATTAGACGGGCTGACTCTGCCTTTGCTGTTTATTCATACAATACCCCAGCATACATCCACTTCAGTCATTTCCACTTGCACCGCTCCATGCATCTTCTTCGTTGTCCTTGTCACCCGAGTTGTTCCAGAGGTAGTACAACACTTCTTAATCCTCATTCAAGTGGGGATTGCAATTTTCCACAGTGCAATGTTCAATACAAGATAAGCCCATGCTTAGAGTAGGTACAAATCTATGGTTTGTTTGGCCTTAATTGTCTGTATCATGTTGAGGATTAGACGAGTTAGAGTTAGATTTAGAGTTAAGCTCAATAGAGGGATACATGTTTGGCTCCAGGATTAAGTAGAGTTTTAGCATTCCCTTGCTGAGTTGAGTTGCTCTCAAGGTTTCTATCCCATTGATATTACTTGACTCCTCAGGCCTACCAATACCGGCACCATTTGTAATTAAAGATGTTGCAACAGTACCCATGGTTGTGTGAACGCCACTCTGACCAACCAGCCCTGTACCTGCATTGCCTTGACCGATAGCCTTGCCAATGTTGCTATAGCCTCAATTACATCTGTAATACTCACAGTCTTCGCATTGGAGTCTAACTATGAACCAGGAGCAGTACATTTGTCCTTGGAGTTTCATGCCCCTGAGAGATCAGACGTCATGCGAGCTATAGATGCTGACCGTACCAGAGCGATAAGTGGTTCCTCCTTAGCCAGCTGAGAATGTAGAAGGTAAGAAATTTAAAGCTCCATGGCTGATTTAGACAGTACTTTGTTTAATGGGGGAACTCAAGCGCTTCAGTCGAATCCTTTGGCTGCCATTTCAACTAGGGAGACCCATTGCTAATGAAGCACTGGGCAAGGAGTCCACTGCAAACAATCCAACAAAGTACAGCCCGGCAAGACAGGATCCATAGACAATGCCGGTATGTCACTTGGTTACCACAGGGCAGCAGACTTAGCATTCTGGCCAAAGATCAGTAGATTGCGTTTTAAAACAGATTATAAGGAGCATTGTAGAGGGTGATATTCCATATTGCTAGGTGTCTTCATGGCCTTAGATTTATTGTACAAGTCAGGAGCAATTGCAGCCTGCATCCATATTTTTTACTTTCTGCTGCTTCCCTAATTATACATTTTTCAGGTTCGAAGCAATAGAGTGTATATGTGCAATATGCAAATGTAAAATTACATGGTATCATGGGAAAGGAAGTTCCCTCCTTTGAATGGAATAATCACCCATGCAAATGCAGGATTACATGAATTAATGTGACTTCATACATAAATCATATTTAACATTATTTTATTATCTATTCGTATCCTGTAATATTTGTTTAGAAAATTATATTTTATTTAAAATCTCATTTTTAAGAATGTGTTTACAAATTTATATTAAATGGAATTGATAACAAATATTTATACTGAGATTTCATTATATTTTTATTAAATATACTTTAAATAAAAAACATGATTAGTGGGGTTCACTGTCCATTTCGCCTCTTATTGTATAGACATATTGTTGACATTTTCAATATTTTTATCATTACCAAAATCACATATATATAATTTATGAAATATTTGAAAAATTAATTGATATGCAAATAATTGAAGAACAATAGTTTTTATACATTACATTATGTTAATTAAAATAAATATGTTTTTTTTTTTAAATTAAAGGTAATTGAAATTAAAGTTAGAATAGTAAATCTGGTAACCTTAAATATAAGCTTATACACACAAAGAGGAGTAGAGAGTGTGAAAAGGAAAAGGTCACGGAGGTGGCAGGGCACAGTGTGAAAATACTGCCCTCAATGACAAAGTTGTGACATCCTTTATCATCAGACTTCGCTAAAAAACACCCCCGCGCAGACCAACATCTGGGGTGGAGCAGCAGGGAGGGGAAGACAATACAAACATGTAAGATATACAAATACTTAATGCCACATTATAATGTGATCACTAAAAGTAAAGTGCAGTGGAAATTAAAACTAGCTCAGAGGTGTCAGTACTATTCCTGGACCCTCCCGCCAGGATTAAAAACGTGAAGGATGGTGGTGACAGGTAAGAGTAAGGAATTCCCACACCCCTCCTTACTACCAATTCGTTAACATGTTTCTGCTGTGTTTGCGCCCGCAGTTATAGGTCACACCAGCATTCGTCAAGACCTTTCTTGATCCCACTGAAGTTATGTAGCCAACAATACCAAAATATGGTATTTCTAGGAATCAGTCGTTCCCAAAGCGAGGGTACCCCTACTTAACTTGCTCTCGATGTACTATAAGGGAAGAGAACAGGCAAGATACTAATTACTCGCACGTGGAATATAACCATTCATCCACACAGTGCTAGTATTCGCTCGCTTGTGCCACCGAGTAAAATAAGTATGGCCATAGTTTTTCCTATACACTCCGTGCTTGTCCATGCTCAGGCAAGTTAATAATGCATATGGTAAGTCTCCCTTATGAATGTATAGCCGCAGGTAGTTATACGCCGCTGGACCCGTGTCCTTATCATATCAGCTCCACTCATTCACACTCTAAAGTAGAACATTCAACTCACCGAGTTTTAGAAACAAATAGGCCAAAACTGGCGAGAACGAAGGAGAGACCCCCTGTAGTCACACACTAGAGGAGACAGGTAAAAAAAACAAGAAATCCAATGGTTAAAAAGTAGTTCATCAAATTGCACTCTTTAATCGTACCCGATCGATTGGTGTAGATCAGATCGCTAATGGGACCCCCAATGAGTAAATACATTGATCGGAAAACGTAAGGAAAGTGACCTTGATGTCTATAGTCACATTATATCATGTCATCCGAAAAAAGGTAGGCAGTATCCAGTCCCAAATCATGCTTCCAAAGTAACTGTAATTGTTTGTTTCACCCTCGATTGAGCACGCTAACACAAAATGCTGTTTGGCATAATCAGCGCTTTAACAGTGGTTGGCTGCATGTGAAAGCCTAACACACCCAGGCATCCGTCGATGTTCCTGGCCACCTCCCCCCTGCTCCTTACTTCTTCAAGGTGGGTGCTCTGCCCAAGGATTACCCGATTCTGCTGTGTAGATTCCGGGTGATCACGGTCGGGCTCCTTTTCCTTGCCTGCACTTCCCATCACATGTGGGGGCATGGCTTGTAGCGTAGTCTATGCTCATGGGCGCGTAAGCATCCATGCATGTCCATGGTTACTAGGGTTCGTGTTGCGGCTCTTGCTCCTCAATGGGATAAGCGGACGCTTTGATTCTGTATATTTTTTCATAACAGTTTAGCTGATATTCCTGCCTGATCAAACAGAACCAGTTCCCCTTAGTATATTTACATTGCGGGTGATGCTCCAAACACTTAGTGGGTATTGATTGTGGGTACTGTCGTAGACCACTGAACACTCATATTCCGTTATTGTTTATAAGGGCTACGGTACCCTCATACGTTTGGATAGATACATGAAAAACAGTCTATCAGCATAAATATATATGTAGATAGTGACCCTTGATCCACTAAGCTGATAAGTATGTAAAATGGATGTAGAGCTCCCAGGAGTGTAGGTAATGGTGTGTGAATAAAAAGCCTTGTTTCATCTGTAAGGTACCCCACATATGCCCCCCTGGGTTGGAATCATAATAGTTAGAATTTTAGCTATTTAGGGCGTTCAAGGGTATATCATCATTCAGCCCCACCATATGGCTTTTGAGTCTCTAGACCCACTTCTGCTCCCTTAGAAACAGTAACCTCATTTTATCGCCTATATTTGAATCAAGTCTTGGTTTTTCTATCACAGTTCAAGCTATGTCGTCTGTTGGGTGATGTGGCTCAAAGTAATGTGCAGTCATTCTTGTCTTTGATTTCTGGCACCTAATGGTGCTCCTATGTTCCATTATATGTGTCTTGACTTTTCTGGTAGTCATGCCTATATATTGCTTGTTGCATGGGCACGTGATCAGGTAAATGGCACATTCAGAGTTGCAATTAGTGTGAGTTCTTTGCTCCCATGTGTATGCTAGACCAACATCAATCGTTTTCATTTTCTTTGTAAGATGACATACATTGCACAAACCACATCTCAAATGTCCCTTAACTGGTGGTACGGTTCTTGATAAAACCGAGGCTCCGGGCTCGTGGGTCCTTGGTCTAGTATGAACCAGAATGTCTCTCAGGTTCACACTTCTTCTGAAAGAGAATAAAGGCTTCTCAACATCCAGTCCATTTGAATTAGGTATGCACCAATTTTTTAATATGAGTTGTTTGATGTGGTGTGATGCAGTATTAAAGTTGGTGACACATACTGGCTTGTTCGTTGCAGGTTTTTCCACCTTTTCAAGGAGATTATCCCTGTTGGTGTTAGGTGCTCTTTTCTTGGCCTTCCAGATTGCCTTTTTTGGGGATCCTGGCTGGTGTAACTTCTTTGTTAAAAGGCCAGCCTCTTCGTTGAAGGACATCCTGTCCATGCAGTTGTGTCTGAGTCTGAAGAATTGCCCTACCAGGAGGTTTTCTCTGGGGGCTTTTAGATGGAAGCTATCATAGGCCAGCAGTGAGGGCCCGATTCACAGAACTAACTTAAGACAAAATCCTAAACGTACTACTTTTGGTATTCACAGGAGGCACTTACAATTTTTGGTATTCACAGAATGCACTAACGACTACTAAAATTATGTCCATACTCGGGCTGGAATTTCTGCCTCAGGCCGGAATTTCCGCCTGGGTCGGAATTTCCACCCCGGGCCAGAGATTCTGCCCCTGGGCGGAAGTTCCGGCCCAGGGCAGAAGTTCCACCTCTGGCCCGGAATCTCCACTATTGGGCTGGAATTCCTGCATTTTGGCCTTTTGAGTATTACCTCAATGCTAAACACCTGTCCAAGTGCCTACCATCAACCACCATGCATCAGCTGACACACTGCAGCCAATCCCAGCCCTGCAGCACATATGAAAGCAGAGCAGACACACAGAAACTCTTTCAACATGTCGCTGAATGTGTTTGTTGCTCTGCCCCTAGCCATGCGGCAAGAATACTTGAGGAGGAGAAGGAGGAGAAGAGAGAGGATCTTCAGACAAAGGGTCAACCTATTTGGGATGTCCAGCCAAGATGTAAGGGCCAGATACCATTTCCCTCCGGAAGTCATCTTGGAGATGGTATGTGATGGGAGGAGGAACTTGACTCTGCAACATGCTGCTCCCATGCCATTCCAGCCTATCAGAAGGTTCTTTCTGCTCTCCATTTTGTTCAACTCGATCCTGGAGTACTTCTTCTTCACCCTCTTCTTTTGGTCCTGCCACTTCTTCTTGATGTCCTGGACTGTGCACCTATCCTCCCCCAATGCAGTGACAGCAGTGGCTAAATGCTTCCCTAGAGCTGCCTTCTGTGTGCCACTGGTGCAGTAAGGTAGGAGACCATATAAGTGTTTGTGGTGCCTCACAATGAACTCCACAATCAATGCGATGAACAGCAAATAAAAACAGGAACTCTCTGTGGCCAAACCTGTTCCTTGAATGTGTGCTACTTTTATTTGGTTTGTGGTGTTGGTCTTGCAGTTAGTGTTAATTGACTTCATCTGGAGCATGGTGGGGATGGTAGGCACTTGAAATGCTCAGACGGCCAAAATGCCGGTATTCCGGTCCGATAGAGGAGATTTCGGGCCGGAGGCGGAGATTCCCACCCAGAACGGAACTTCTGCCCCGGGACAGAATTTCCGGCCCAGGTGGAAATTCCGGCCCGGGGCAGAAATTCTGGCAAGAGTGCTGATGTTAAGTTAGTAGTCATAAGTGCATTCTGTGAATACCAAAATCGTAAGTGCCTTCTGTGAATACCAAAAGTAGTAAGTTTAGGATTTTGTCTTAAGTTAGTTCTGTGAATAAGGTCCTGAGTGTTTATCTGTCGGTTATTGTAGACCCTAGTTGAGAACTTCTTGTTTCTGGGTTCTATGACTAGATCCAGAAATGATAACTCCATTGTGGTAATCGTAGCAGTGAAATCTAACAGACGGATCCTGTTGTTAAGCCATTCCAGGAATGAGGTGACTGAATGTTTGTCCCCCCTCCATACCACCAGGACATCATCTATGAACCTCCGCCATAGTCTGATATTTTATGCCCATGGATTTCCTTCATTGAAGATCATTGTTTTCTCAAAAGAGCCAACGTACAGTCCCGCCAGACTCGGGGCAAACGTCCCCCTTTCATAGAAATTCCGTGGGTTTGTAGGTACAGCGTCCCTTGAAACTCGAAGAAGTTCCTCATTGATGCAATCTCCACCAGGTTGAGGATGAAGGCTCTTGGGGTCTGGTATGGCCATTTCGCTTCAAACAGGATCTCTTCCAGGACCCGCTGGGTTTCTCTTTGCGGTATATTCGTATACAGGGCTTCTATGTCCAGGCCCAATAGGAACTCACCATTGTGGTCAAACTCAATCTCTTTTATCAATTTTAGGACATCCCGTGTGTCCTGAAGATAAGCTGAAACTGATAATACAAGACACTGCCTTGAGTGCGCTGCGCACTGTTAACTTAATCATTTTTTCTAAGTTTTCCAAACTTTGACTTGTTTCACAATTTATTCAAATAAGCAATTCTTTACATCAGAACAAAATTTGATAAACATGTGATAATGTTAGACTTTTGCAAATAATGCCACATTATGACTTGAACATGTTACATCACATCATTGTTTCTGAACATATTAACATTCTGGTGATCCAATGACACATTTTCTTGAACATTTAAGCTGATGCCCAATGCATTTCAGGACATAAAAAGTCCCTTCCTCAGGGGCCAATCTACAAAGAAAATAAATATACGCATTACATTTCAAAAGCGTAATACTTTAACATGACCACAATTGCTGTATGAGCGATTTTTAAGTTGTAATCACAAAACTGTGAGAGGGGTTCCAATATGGAACCGATCCCTGACACTATTGGCCTTCCAGGGGGAGGCCGTGTGGGTTTGTGTATCTTGGGCAGTATGTAAAAATACAGTGTTGTTGGTTGGTCTCTAATCAGATATTCTGCCTCGTGTTTGGAGATCCAGTTGTTGACTACGCTCTCTTCTACAAGGGTCACAATTTCAGTGGCAATATCAACCGTGGGGTCCTTACCCAGGGTCCTGTAGTTTCTTTCATCTGAAAGAAGGCGCCTGCATTAATCGGTGTATGTAGTCTTGTCCAAAAGGACGATGGCACCCCCTTTGTCGCTCTGGCCTGAAAAAAAGTTATATGGTGCTTTCCTGATTGTTTGATAATATACATTTAAAGACTTCTTGTACGTTAATTTATCTTTAGAGAGGCACTGATGCCTCCAACTTCTTTCTATTTTCTTACCTAGCTTTTGAAGTTCCTTAAGCTCCTCATTGAACCAAGGTGCAGACTGTCATTTGACTAAGGGGATAGCTTCTCTCAATTTGATAGGTGCGATGATATCAGCCGTCTGTATAAGCCAGGTATTAACTGATAGAGCATCGCCCTCAATGTTCCCACTCATGTGTGGGGAGTGCCCTCTCAGGGTGAGGCTAAACTCCAGAGGTGAGACTGTAACCCAGTTTCTGCTAGGAAGGGAAGAACATATCCTGTGTCCTCAGGGGTCAAGGTACCTTCCATTATAAAAGATAAGGACATGGTTGGACCATCCCAAGGGTTTAATGTCTGACACTGAGACTTGGCTACTGGGAAGATGGTATCCAAGATTTGGCCTGCTAAGTGGGTGTGCTGGGCAACAAATTTCTGCCTGTCCCATGAGGACATGTTTTCTACTAGAAGTTGACCATGTGGGTCAGAGAGAGAGCTTACATGTATATTAAGGTAACCAAGTATCATAAAGTTGGACTTTTGTAGCATGTATTTAGACAGAAACTCATTGTGGGAAGACAAGAATTCTTCTGCGTGCCCCAGGTTGGCAATAGACCAATATTTGGGACAGTGTTTTGTTTGTGGAAAGTGTAAGGCAGAAACCCATTGATTCAGCCCCATGAAGCTCCTTAGTGTCAAAAGTGATGAAGTTCAAATTTCTTTTATAATTTTTAGCGATATCTCCACCTCATTTCCCCACTCTTTTACAATGTAGCATGGAGTAGCCAGCCAGAAGTATCGGACATCCACATTACTGTAAGGAAAATATGCGGACCATGTTCTCCCTCAGAATATCATGGATGTGCATGGTGTTTTTGTGCAGTGAGTGTATATTGCCTAGTAAGGCGCGTATACCAAACTTGTTATTGTGTCCATGGAGGTGCCCAGAAGGTAAATGTATTGCCTTAAAAGGCCTGCCTGTGCCCGGTCAAGCAACTGAGCACTGGAGACAAGTAGGGAATAGGGCCCAGTGAGTTAGATCTCTACCTGAGCACCGTGGCTCCCATCTTAGAGTTAAAGTTTAGAAGCAGTGTAGGTGATGCGCTGGCCATGCTTGGATGTTCCCATGCCTATTTACCCATGTATGCGTGGATGTCTAACATGGCCAGCAGGTTTTCCATCACAGAGAGGGTTCACATTTTGACATGGTGGGAGGTTGTGAGGCAGATCTGCAAATGTAGAGATGTCCCCCTGAGCAAGGGTGTCTTTCATCTAAGATGGTTGAGCAAAGGCTGAAATTGTACCTTTTCATAGAAATAGTGCGCATTAGAGTTAGCTGAGGTACCTGTTTGCCTGAGGGCTGTGTAAAGTGGAGCTCTGCATAGGCAGAACAACCATCTTCAGCTGATGACCTAGTGACTGGGGACTTGTAGTTCTCAGGAAAGTCCTTGGAGGATGACTGCTGAACAGCCATGGAGTAGCTTTGCTGGATGGCTCCTGGGTGTGTCCAACAATGATCTCTTCCTCCTCCTCTTCAGCAGTGGATGCCACTGAGAATAGGCCTGGGCGGTAAATTCCGTTCCGCTCGCGGAATTTGCGGAATTTGCGTAATTTCGCGTTCCGCGGAGAACGCGAAATTGCTAAAAAAGTCTGCTTTCCGCGATTTCGCGAAATTTTTGCTTGTTCGCGATCTCAAAATGCGTGTTCGCGAGATATTTCTCCCCGAGCACGCAAACAGCAATTGTGAACAGGAAAAAAGCATCGCGAACAAGCAATTCCGCGTGTTCGCGGAATTTCTGCGTGTTCGCGGAGATTTTTTACCGTTTCGCGGAGATTTGCGTAACGCAATTCCGCAAATTCCGCCCACCCCTAACTGAGAATGCAGCTAAGATGATAAGATTTTCCCCTGGGTTTGTCCACCGTCATTCGCTTGTGGATGGTGTTGTATAATTGTCAGTCTCCCTGTCCCCATGACCTGCAAGAGAAAGATGAAATAAGCTGCAAGTCAGACAATAAAGACTGTGTAAGTGTGATCACCATACTTGCTTCACATTAGCTGCCAGCAAGAAGTCACACTTTAGCATAATCACATGACAGAGTAGTTAACCAAATTAAGTTAAAGTTTGATTCATATAAGGCCCACAAATGATATATGATGGCATCTCACCTGATACTGCCATGAATGTTCCCTTTGTGGTCAAACCTCTCAGCATCAGCTTCCTAGGCAATGTCCATGTAGACAATGATGTTAATGTCTGCGCCTATCTTGCAGCTTTAGAGAAGAGTAATAGGAAAGGTGAGATATAAGGGTATGCAACAGAGAAGAACAGCCAAAAAATGATGTCAATGCAAATAGATGTTCGGTGAGACGTACCATAATCCATTTACAACTTTAACAGAATCAAAGAGCACTCATTGGTTAGATATGCGAAGTTATTCTGATGGAGAGCAAATGATTACATATGATAGTGGCTGTAAGATGGTCTCAGACTTACCTGGCTAATTGATGATGGAGGGTGGAATTTCTGCTACCATGATGCTCCCTAATGCCATCCGTGGTGTTGGTTAACAAATGTTAATGGCAGGGGCTTTGTATCATTGTAGCAGCCAAGACTTATGCTTCCTAATGAGACAGGGTCCTCTCCTGAAGGTTATTAGCTGGCAATAATATGTCATGAATATGCTGACATTGAAAATCGGTGTCAGAGAGAACAAAATATATCCCAGTAAACAATATGTGCATACAATGGGGATACGGGTGGATGTACGGATGGGTGACAGCAACATTAAACATATCCTGGTAAAAGAAATTATAAAAAGTAAGGCTGCATATGTTAACCTGAGTACACAAACATGCTTAACAATTCATCCATAAGAATTGTTGTCCATACTGTGTTATATTAAGAAAAGAAATACATATCATGACACATTAAAAGAGGAATATATGGTTAAATCAAATACAAAAAAGCCAGTGTCAGACTTTCTAATATCTACCATCTATCTGCTGTTTGTGGCCCGACCGGATGTTGTTGCAGCATTAGGAGCAGAAGTAGAGGCAGAGGCAGGTAGTGAAAGGTACAGCAACATAGGCTTTTAAAATGGATAAAAAGAAGGAATAAATGAGCACATGAGTGGGCCATTACAAGAAACTATGTGTTTGATTTGAATCCCTGTATGATGGCAGTCTCCCCAGCAGACGTGATCCCTCCTTATATCATTTCAGACCTTGCCCCGGCCTTGTCTCATGCAATTGTGGATGTCTGTAATCTATCACTGGATACAGCTGTATTTCCAACAAAATGGAAGAAGGCTTATGTCAAGCCGTTACTCAAGAAACTATAAACTGACCCAGCATTCCTGCAAAATTACAGACCAATCTCACTTCTCCCAGGCTGTTCAAAGATCATGGAAACCTTGATTAATCGACAGCTCTCAGACTACTTAGAACAGAACAACCTACTTGATCCCTCTCAGTCAGGGTTTAGGGCTTGTTACAGTACTGAGTCGGCCTTGACTGATGTCACGGACTCAATCAGGATGTTATTAGATGAGTGAACACCTACAATGTTAGTTTTTCTCGATCTATCGGCAGCCTTCGACACCATCTCTCACAGAATCCTTCTGGAAAAGCTGAAAGAGATTGGTGTCGGAGGAAAGGTATTACAATGGATGCACAATTTTTTGACTGACCGAACACAGTGTGTACAATGGGACACATTTGTGTCACAAACAGAGGCAGTGGATAAGGGGGTACCACAGGGCTCTATCTTGAGCCCCACCTTATTCAATATCTATGTGTCTTCCCTGGCCTCGATCATCAGATCCTGTGGGTTTGATACGATCTCTTGTGCCGAGGACACCCAGGTGATAGTACTCATAGATAAGGATCCCACTGTGACTAGAGACACATTTATCACAAATAGCCAACTGGATGAGCACAAACCTTCTACAGTTGAACTCCAGTAAGACAGAGATTCTGCTGTTTGGGAAAGCAGAGGAGCTCTGGACCTCTGAATGGTGGCCGGTGGAACTTGGGAAAGCCCCCTTACCCAAAAAATCGGCAAAGAATTTGGGCATTGCAATAGATGACAGACTGCCCATGGAAGAGAACGTAAAAACCATAGCAGGCAGGTGCTTTGGTACCATGCGTATGCTGAGAAATGTTTTCCCTTGGATTCCTCTTTCCTGCAGGAAAGTCCTTATGTAGGCGCTTCTAGTCAGCAGACTAGATTACGGAAACTCTTTGTTAGTAGGGATAAGGGAGGACCTGCTATCTAGGTTACAAGTTGTCCAAAATACAGCGGCACGTCTAGCCCTGAGCAAACCCGCCTGAACGCCTTTATTACCACTCTTGCATCAACTGCACTGGCTTCCGATTAAGAACAGAGCAGTATTCAAACTCCTATGTTTAGTTAACAAATCTCTCCACGGTTTGGGCCTGGCATATCTAAAAAAATAATTAGAACCCTATGTGCCGGTGCGCCAACTGAGATCAAGCAATCGTAATTTGCTTCGCACATGAAGAATCAGGAAGTCTAAAATGGATGGGCGTGCAATCTCTCATCTAGCCCCCTCCCACTGGAACAAACTACCGGATGATATCCGTGCATGTTCCAACCTGGCGCAATTTAAGAAATGTTTTTAAAACTTGGCTGTTTTAACGAGCACCCATATTATGTTGTCTGCCTCCCAAGCGACGAGAGATCCCCTTGGGGATGATTCGTTGTGCACTTTAACTAATAATAATAAATACATTGGCTATTAAAATTGAAACATATAAGGTCATTTGCACTGTTATGGTACAAAAAATAAAGGTTTACAAAAGTATAAAATTCCAATATCGTGTGATGTACCTGTGTGTGTTTAAAGACTCATTTGGAGACATGCCTGGAGTGTCCCCCTGCCGCAATTGGAAACACTCCTGCCCCAGCTGTTGCAACCAAAGCACTTGGAGTAGGGAATACATGACAGAAAGTGAGAATGTGTGGAAACTGAAAAAAAAACAGATTACTATCTAAATGTGGTTGTTAGGGGTGTAGGAGGGATATGTGTTTGAAGGCTTCCTTACTGTCTATATTGGAGGTGGACAGAATGACATCAGTGGTCCTAGGGGTACTCATTGGGATAGCGGAGTGTTGAGTTCTTACCTGGTATAACATTGTGCTTCGAAGGACCAGGCAGGCCATATAGCATGTCAGGTTGCATGGAGGAGAGAACACACTCCTCAAAAGAGATGAGACAGAGATGGGATCCAGGTCAGCCTGCAGGAATAGCCTTTGCCAGCTGAACCTGAAGAACTTCTCGATTGTTTGCTTCCTCTCATCCTGTCATTCCGTTTTAATGTCCTTTACAGTGCATGCTCCACCCTAATGAATTACTAAGTCTCTAACAGAAGTTGTATGAAGGCAGACAACGGAGTTGCATGTTGAGGTTTAGGTTTATGGGCACTCCTTAATAATCGTCCCTGGTACTTGTAACTCTCCTAAAGCCTACATTCTAGAAACACCTGATTGCCTTTGTTGTTGTTTTTTTGTTTTTTAATGTATTCCCACTTAGCTTTGTATGATAATTGGTTGCCTTTGGGTGGATTTTATTCACTGTTTACGCTTGGAAGTCACTGGAATGTGTTATTTCTCCTCTATAGTGGAAGGTTTTAAGATTTTGGACATCGGTTGTATGAATTCTATACATTTACCTACATGGCTGCTGTATGTTTATCTGCATTCATGTCAGCCTTCTTCCTTCCTTCCGAATATAACATTTCTGTGAGGTAGTTTTTTCTGTTGTTTTTTGCTTTGTAATCTTTAAAACATATACATCATGCAATTTCATTAATTACTGTAAATGGATTTCTTGAAATTGCTGTATAAACTAAAAAAAACCCACAAAAAAACATATTATTGTTCATATTTATATTTTCTTTGTAACTTTTGTCATTTATATTATTATCTTAATAAAATATGCATTAAGGCATTATTTTATGTGAAATACATTAAAGATGAACTTTAATCACTTCAGTTTGAATTACGCCATGTAGGCCAAGTGAGTCAAACTACTAACTTCTATATTTTTTTCCGATTCCCCCTGTAAAGTTTATGTTATTGTTGGTAGCAAATAGGAGGTATGCGTATTGCAGTTTACTGTGTCTTTATGTGAAGTAAAAGAAAAAATGAAGTGAACATATAACCAAAGGTTTTATCCCTAATGGAATGTGTATCTACAAATAGAGAAAAGTTGTTTGCTCATATATATTTATGGAAAAAGCAAATAAATCTCTTAGTTTTACTAGCCATCATAAAGTATTCGGATCAATATGAAAGTCTAAGGGTAAACATTACTTTTGTCATATTTATTTTGAAAAGGACACTTCTGGGAACTTCATGGAATAGGAAAAATAAGACATAGAGCATATACCCTACTATGACAAAATCACAGAATAATGCGCGATTCACTTTAACCATTGTGTCATCATAGCACACGATTTAGTTCATTATTTTTATTGAAGAAAAAGAAAATAACATGACCTAGTAGGGATATCCATAAAAAAAAAGAGTAACCCAATTAACATAGAAACCTGGGATGATACAGGGGAACAGTGACTCCTCATAAGTCTTGCAATGTTGTGCACGACATACAAATAAACATTTTCATACGTATTCGAAATTATGTAAAAAATATTTCCTGATTGTCTCTCAAAATGTGCTTGTTATTTTTTTTAATAATTTGAAAATGTGTCAATATTTTTCTTGTGTACCATTAAAGAAATAGTAGAGTGACCACTTTCCTTTATATGTACTAGGTAGAATTGCTTCCTTCTTCATTTGGTTGGTGGTCCGAGAATAGATGTCATTGCAGCATTGTCACCCATTAGAATCTGGCAATTAACTACATTATACTAATCCTCTATCTGTTTAATATAGCACTACCTTGATATCCTTGTAAAAGATTTAGGAATGGCAGGCAAAGTGCATTGGCAATATTCATCAAAACCGAAATCTTATAGCATACCTAGCCACAAACACTGTAAATGTCACATGTGCCAAAGGTTTGAATTACACTACAATCCAGTAAAAGCAAATGCCTATAGTGTAATTACACGGAAAGTGTTTCATTACATTTGAAACATGGCACAAGCAGTTGCTTTACCCTGGCAAATCGAACACATGTAGCTAAAACATAACAGAGGCAAACCAAGAGGGGCAACAGGTGGAAGAGCGAAAATCTAGAATATTAGCATTGTCGAATATGTCACAGTCTGATGTTAACATAACGAAACTTGCCTAAAAAAAGAACAAAATGGCGCTCAATACTATAATCCTCACATCATTTCACAAACGCCAGAAGGGGTAGGAAGATGCATTTTTGACTAAATGACTAAGCAGATAGACACACACACACACACATCCATATTTGCACACCCTTGTCCCCCCATACATTTCATGTTCAGACTTTTGTTCCCAAACATAAGTGTTGAAAACTGATGTTAGACAATTATGTCTAAAGTGCATATAAAATATATGAAATCTTCCTATAAAATAGTTGGATGTATGTTTCCTACATCAAACAAACAAACTGAGCCTTATTCATTAAAACTTATAAAGCAGATGTTCTATGCTGGATATGGTCATACAAATCTCCTTAGTACATAAAGGAAAGCAATCTATATTGCAGTCAAACAGATTAATATATCATCTTAGCCAAAACAAATAGCACATTTGCATTCATACCCCCACTCAAGTAAGTAATCACTGTGAAGCGATTGTGTACCCTTCCATTGTCATGGAAACCAGCAAATTCAAAATAGCACTAAAAGCAAATTGGATCCAACTGCTCAGCAAACAACAAACAACTAAAATTGGAATTTACCACAAAAGATGGAGAATAAACAAAGAGCAAATCAAACTTTGAAACTGAAAAAAATAAAGTAATAATCCCTATAAGCAACGAGGTTGTGGTAAATAATTTAATTACCGGGACTTAATTTGGTACAGAAACATAATAAAACAGCTCAGTAAATAAGAGGCAGAATCCGTGGTATTAGAGGTTCGGAATGGGCTTTATTCCAATTGATCGATTATAATCGGTTGCTCCAAGTTCCGTCACCACGAAGGTTCAGGAAGTGAAGTACATACATTATTGACAAGAAATGACTTTTATAGAACATATATTACAATGAAGCGAATGCGGTAGGCGTAACAATTGATAAGGAAAATGACGATTCACATGCGTAACCGAAAATGGGCGTAATGAGGAGTAAAAAGGAACATAATTGGTTATGATGTCATATATAGGTGGATCTATAAGATTATACTTGGCATAGATGCGTGCGCAGCAGCATGACGTGTGATTGACGTGCAACTAGGGGGTGAAGGGGACTTGACATTTAGCTCTACATGTGGAGACAAGAAGTCTGGAGGGTCAAGTCAACCTAATCCCAAATCATATCTAACATCCTATGTTTAAAGAACTATGTTATCCATAAAGGGAGGACTCTTGGACAAAATCTATTCTATACTGACTGCGTGTGCGTGCACAAGCGTCTAAGTGTCTAAGTATCTATATGAGATGCAAGGGGCAGAAACCTTCCATGATAACAGGGCTATGAATTACTTGCATGAGGACAGAGAGGCCGAGCCCTTTGCTCGGTAGCTGAAGGAAATGTTTACCTAAACTACTAGACAGGAATGCATCGGGCAGGGAACGGAGCAGATAATTTCGAAGGTGAAATACAGTTTTTGGCAGGCAGCAGGCTGATGTCAGGCTTCGTGAGCCGCGCAGAGAATGAGGCAAAGTTCATGGTCACAGTTGCAGGCTCAGACTGGAGCTGTCAGAGGCAGAGAGCAGAGAAAAGCTTGATGGCAGAATCGGGCCTACTCGCCTGAACTGCAAAATGGAGTAACTGAGCCATATAAAGTCGGTGGCCTTTCGTACTTAGGAATTGAATATCCAGCCCATTCATGGCAGATCTGACAGAGGACATGTTGACGGTGGACGCACATGTGTTTGCGTCTTCAGAACTAGAACTGGAGGGAAACATACATGTACTTGTGATTCATACATGGAACCGTTGGGGTCCAAGATAGGGGACATAACTGATCAGAAAAATCCATATTTCCACATTCCCTCCTTGTCCCCTACTTGCCCGTTAAGAGATATCAATCTTCATCAATCCATTGATCTGTTCATATAACATCATTTGTTCTTCTTTCTTCTTCCGTGACGAATGAATTCTTGGTGGTGGAATACACGATGTGGCACACAGACCACAGATCGCTGGTCCACATTGTAGACATAGACAGCAACTGAATAATATAAGAAGGCCAATACCTAGGAAAGATAGGACCTTCCATCCAAAGGTAGATAATACACTCCAAAACCAACCGGACCAAGTCCAGGTGCCTGGATTCTGGTGTATCTGGTTTACAATCTTATGAAGGCGAGTTATGGCCTTATATACAGATGGCGAATTTTCTGGTATGAAAATGCAACAGCTTGATCCGATGACCCTACAAGCTCCGCCCCTATCAGCCAGGATGACGTCAAGGACAAGACGATTTTGAAGCACAACAATCCGCATAGCAGACTGCTCTTCTGTTAAATTGCCTAAAGCGGAAATAGTTTCATTCACTACTGCTTCAAGGGTTCTAGTTAATCTACGTATCAGCTTACTATTAGTAACAGTACCTATATAGGGAAAGAGACCTTTATTGAAATCTGTGTATTTTTCCCATGCTGTTTCAGTGTAATCGACTATCGGGAGATCTCTCCTTACTCTACTATTTACTAAATGAATATTTCTGTGATAATCAGGAGGAGCTAAAAAAACAGGTGGCAAAAGGAATCCAATATAGCAAGTACCATCCCAGTCTAGAGGCAAACGTACATATGCCGTCTGACCACATATGAAATAGGAATGGCGGGAAGCTCTAAATGTGGACTTGCCTTGATCACTAAACTCTACTACAGTCGTGCATTTACTATGGCCCATATGTATGGAACCATTTTTCCTTACACATAGTTCACCCTTTACTGGAAATATTGACATAGCGGGCAAAATTGGAGTAGCTTCGGATTCGACATTTAGGATCATAAGATTAAGCGTGAAATTACCTAATCCATACACTTCATTTTCTAGATCAGTTCCTGTTCTCTGGGGAAGTCCCTCCTTGTTGGGGTAGCAGACCTTAAGCAAAATTAAGTTCAAATTTCCCCCTACCCAGTTATCTTGATAAACTGCAGAATTCGAATCTAGAGAATTAATTAAACTAAACCATGCTCCACAGGAGCCGTTGTGTGTGAACGGGTATGGAAAGAGAGGTAAAATTCCTTTATAATTCTGATAGGGAGGGAGTCGGCCACATATCCAACAATTTGTAGCATTGCTAACCTGATGGGAATGATGTAACATACTAATAAAAGTGTTATTGCGCAGCGCAAATCTATAAGACAACTCAAGCGAAGGTAATTCACTAAAAGAATGTTCAGCAGTAACATTGTAAACATGCCTAGAAATAGGATAATATATGTGCAACAATATACTTGCAGTAATTATTAAAAGACTTAAGAAAAACAAAATTAATAGCGTCATTATGCAATGGCTACGCAGTGATTTACAGTACGCATGTCGTTTCAACATTTTTCGCGATTTTCCATGATTCAGGTCTAAGGGATACATGTCGGAGACAGATTCAACCGCTTCACCTTGGAGAGGACTTAAACAATCAAATCGTCCGACGGTTTAGGCCTGAGTTTCAGTTTATAAAGTTCCTGACTGTTGGCCTCAGCCAAAGGTAGTTTTGAGTCAATGGGTGAAGACACACGAGGTGGGCTATTTACATCTGAAAGAAGTCCATGAAATTTCTTGATATGACTTGAATGCACCCATCCTTTTCTGCCTTCGATCTTCACGGCTGTCCTTGTGGTGAGCAGGACCAATTTGGGTGATTTCCACCTGGGCTCCAGCTGAGTCTTTCGGTCGAAATTCCTCACAAGAACGAGGTCCCCCGGAACTACGTCAAGGGGTTTCACCTCAGTGTTGTCGGGAAAGGCTGCAGCTACCTGTGAACGACAAGATTGTAGTGCAGACATCAAGGAAGCCAAGTAATCTGTCAGCATATTACAGTCAATATCAGTTATTTTTCGTGGCATAGGCGTCCCCCACATATTTGGTGGTCTGCCGAAGATCACTTCATACGGGGATAGCCCTGTTCGAGAGTGTGCTACCATTCTCGTGTAAAAGAGTGCAACTGGTAGTGCTACTACCCAGTCGACACCTTTCTCCCTGCATATTTTGGACAATCTAATTTTCAGGGTCTGATTATGTCTTTCTACGAGACCTGCTGCCTCAGGGTGTCGGACACAGTGGAATTTCCACTGATAACCTAACAAAAGTGAAACATGTTTCATTAATTCGGATGAGAACGGCTGGCCGTTATCTGAGTGAACAACACGTGGTAAACCGTATCGTGGGAAGAATTCTCGAACCAACTGTTTGGCAGTAGTCGGGGCAGTGTAATCTGAAACCGGGTATGCCTCCGTCCAACGGGAAAGAGCACAAACAACTACAAGAACATATTTGAATCCTCGACATCGTTCCATCTGGATATAATCCATCTGGAGGACTTCAAAAGGGTGATCAGGAGGATGAAATCCACCCTGTTCTACGGGAACGCTTTTTCCTGGGTTGAACTGGCAACAGATCATACAGGTACGGACCTTTTGTTTGGCTGCTGCTCGTAAATGTTTATTGAACCAAATGTGTTGAATGCTATCTAGCATAGCTTTTTCTCCTAGATGTGCTGGACTATGTATAGTGTTAATTATAACTTGGACCATTGAATCAGGAAGGAACCACACAGACTTTTCCTTCATCATCCATCCTTGATCCGTTTGGATCCCTCCTAATTCGGTCCATTTCTTTATTTCATCTGGTGTAGCATGTGTCTGGATGTCAATTACGTCAAAAGTAGGATCTTTAACTGTCATACAATGTGTCGGCGTCGGGACTATTGTCTTTGTCATGTCGGATGTTTGTGTTTGAGCAGTCTGTTTAGCTGTTCTGTCGGCTAGATCATTGCCTTGAGAAATGATATCAGTGACTTTCGTATGAGCTTTACATTTCATAATTGATATTGCAGTCGGTAGATGTATCGCATCCAATAAAGCATGAATGAGGGGTCCGTGCTGAATGTGGGCACCGTGGGAAGTTAAATAACCTCTCTCTCGCCACAGCACGCCGAAGTCATGTACAACTCCGAATGCATAACGTGAATCAGTGTATATGTTGACTTTTTTATTTGTGGCTTGAATACAGGCTTGTGTCAGAGCGATGAGCTCTGCGGCTTGAGCTGACAAAGTATTTATACGATTTGTTTCAATGACTTCAGTATCTGTTGTGACTGCGTAAGCAGCCACTAACTCTCCTGTATTTGTTCTCATACATGAACCATCTACATACAATGTCAGGTCTGGATCTGACAATGGGACATCGGTTAAGTCTTGTCTGGGTTTCGTCGTTATAGTAATAACTTCAATACAGTCATGGGCTAGTGGGTCTGTTCCGATTACTGGCAAAAGTGTGGCAGGATTCAATGTGTTACAGCGTCTGATTTCTATATGTGGCTGGAACAATGTAAGTTCGTACCCTGTAAGTCGCGCTATAGTCAAGTGTTGTGTTTGCGTTCTATTTACCAGAACCTCTACTGCATGTGGTACTTGAACTGTCAATGGATGTCCTAACACTATGGCATCGCTTTGTCTGATTGCTAAAGCTGTCGCTGCCACTGATTTTAGGCATGCAGGCAAAGCCTGAGCTACTGGATCTAATGTACTAGAAAAATAAGCACATGGTTTGTGTGCTCCTGCTTGTTCCTGTGTGAGTACTGACAAGGCAGTACCTTCGCGTTCTGTAACAAAGAGTGTAAACTGTTTTCTGTAACATGGCGTTGCTAAAACAGGTGCTTGACATAAGGCTGTCTTTAGGCTTTCAAAAGCTTGTGTATGTTCTTGAGTCCAAGGGAGGGTGTAAGTTCAAATTTCCCCCTACCCAGTTATCTTGATAAACTGCAGAATTCGAATCTAGAGAATTAATTAAACTAAACCATGCTCCACAGGAGCCGTTGTGTGTGAACGGGTATGGAAAGAGAGGTAAAATTCCTTTATAATTCTGATAGGGAGGGAGTCGGCCACATATCCAACAATTTGTAGCATTGCTAACCTGATGGGAATGATGTAACATACTAATAAAAGTGTTATTGCGCAGCGCAAATCTATAAGACAACTCAAGCGAAGGTAATTCACTAAAAGAATGTTCAGCAGTAACATTGTAAACATGCCTAGAAATAGGATAATATATGTGCAACAATATACTTGCAGTAATTATTAAAAGACTTAAGAAAAACAAAATTAATAGCGTCATTATGCAATGGCTACGCAGTGATTTACAGTACGCATGTCGTTTCAAAATTTTTTCGCGATTTTCCATGATTCAGGTCTAAGGGATACATGTCGGAGACAGATTCAACCGCTTCACCTTGGAGAGGACTTAAACAATCAAATCGTCCGACGGTTTAGGCCTGAGTTTCAGTTTATAAAGTTCCTGACTGTTGGCCTCAGCCAAAGGTAGTTTTGAGTCAATGGGTGAAGACACACGAGGTGGGCTATTTACATCTGAAAGAAGTCCATGAAATTTCTTGATATGACTTGAATGCACCCATCCTTTTCTGCCTTCGATCTTCACGGCTGTCCTTGTGGTGAGCAGGACCAATTTGGGTGATTTCCACCTGGGCTCCAGCTGAGTCTTTCGGTCGAAATTCCTCACAAGAACGAGGTCCCCCGGAACTACGTCAAGGGGTTTCACCTCAGTGTTGTCGGGAAAGGCTGCAGCTACCTGTGAACGACAAGATTGTAGTGCAGACATCAAGGAAGCCAAGTAATCTGTCAGCATATTACAGTCAATATCAGTTATTTTTCATGGCATAGGCGTCCCCCACATATTTGGTGGTCTGCCGAAGATCACTTCATACGGGGATAGCCCTGTTTGAGAGTGTGCTACCATTCTCGTGTAAAAGAGTGCAACTGGTAGTGCTACTACCCAGTCGACACCTTTCTCCCTGCATATTTTGGACAATCTAATTTTCAGGGTCTGATTATGTCTTTCTACGAGACCTGCTGCCTCAGGGTGTCGGACACAGTGGAATTTCCACTGATAACCTAACAAAAGTGAAACATGTTTCATTAATTCGGATGAGAACGGCTGGCCGTTATCTGAGTGAACAACACGTGGTAAACCGTATCGTGGGAAGAATTCTCGAACCAACTGTTTGGCAGTAGTCGGGGCAGTGTAATCTGAAACCGGGTATGCCTCCGTCCAACGGGAAAGAGCACAAACAACTACAAGAACATATTTGAATCCTCGACATCGTTCCATCTGGATATAATCCATCTGGAGGACTTCAAAAGGGTGATCAGGAGGATGAAATCCACCCTGTTCTACGGGAACGCTTTTTCCTGGGTTGAACTGGCAACAGATCATACAGGTACGGACCTTTTGTTTGGCTGCTGCTCGTAAATGTTTATTGAACCAAATGTGTTGAATGCTATCTAGCATAGCTTTTTCTCCTAGATGTGCTGGACTATGTATAGTGTTAATTATAACTTGGACCATTGAATCAGGAAGGAACCACACAGACTTTTCCTTCATCATCCATCCTTGATCCGTTTGGATCCCTCCTAATTCGGTCCATTTCTTTATTTCATCTGGTGTAGCATGTGTCTGGATGTCAATTACGTCAAAAGTAGGATCTTTAACTGTCATACAATGTGTCGGCGTCGGGACTATTGTCTTTGTCATGTCGGATGTTTGTGTTTGAGCAGTCTGTTTAGCTGTTCTGTCGGCTAGATCATTGCCTTGAGAAATGATATCAGTGACTTTCGTATGAGCTTTACATTTCATAATTGATATTGCAGTCGGTAGATGTATCGCATCCAATAAAGCATGAATGAGGGGTCCGTGCTGAATGTGGGCACCGTGGGAAGTTAAATAACCTCTCTCTCGCCACAGCACGCCGAAGTCATGTACAACTCCGAATGCATAACGTGAATCAGTGTATATGTTGACTTTTTTATTTGTGGCTTGAATACAGGCTTGTGTCAGAGCGATGAGCTCTGCGGCTTGAGCTGACAAAGTATTTATACGATTTGTTTCAATGACTTCAGTATCTGTTGTGACTGCGTAAGCAGCCACTAACTCTCCTGTATTTGTTCTCATACATGAACCATCTACATACAATGTCAGGTCTGGATCTGACAATGGGACATCGGTTAAGTCTTGTCTGGGTTTCGTCGTTATAGTAATAACTTCAATACAGTCATGGGCTAGTGGGTCTGTTCCGATTACTGGCAAAAGTGTGGCAGGATTCAATGTGTTACAGCGTCTGATTTCTATATGTGGCTGGAACAATGTAAGTTCGTACCCTGTAAGTCGCGCTATAGTCAAGTGTTGTGTTTGCGTTCTATTTACCAGAACCTCTACTGCATGTGGTACTTGAACTGTCAATGGATGTCCTAACACTATGGCATCGCTTTGTCTGATTGCTAAAGCTGTCGCTGCCACTGATTTTAGGCATGCAGGCAAAGCCTGAGCTACTGGATCTAATGTACTAGAAAAATAAGCACATGGTTTGTGTGCTCCTGCTTGTTCCTGTGTGAGTACTGACAAGGCAGTACCTTCGCGTTCTGTAACAAAGAGTGTAAACTGTTTTCTGTAACATGGCGTTGCTAAAACAGGTGCTTGACATAAGGCTGTCTTTAGGCTTTCAAAAGCTTGTGTATGTTCTTGAGTCCAAGGGAGGACAGTCGATGTGGCTGCCTCCTGTGTTGTCAACTGAATGAGTGATTTTGCTAGAAATGCATACTGAGGGATTCACTGCCTACAGTATGAAGTGAGGCCTATGAAAGCCCGTACTTCCTTTTGTGTCTTGGGTATTGGCATGTTAGCTATTAACTGAATGCGGTCGGGTGTAAGCTGCCTTCCCTCCTTGGACAGCGAGTGTCCAAGATAAACGACTCGCTGGACACAGAATTGCAGCTTAGAAGGGGACACCTTGTGTCCCTTTTCAGCTAGAAATTGTAAAACTGTCAGTGATGCTTTCTCACATTCGGGTTCGCTTCTAGCGGTGATCAACAGATCATCGACATATTGAAGCAAGGCAGTGTTAACTGGCATGTGGATACTGTCAAGTTCTCGTTTCAGTGCTTGGCTATAGATGCTGGGGCTTTCTGTAAATCCTTGAGGTGCGCGTGAGAATTTAAAGCTACGTCCATTTAAACTAAATCCGAACAAATATTGGCTTTCCGGATCTATTGGGACGCTGAAAAAGGCATTTTTAAGATCAATTACAGTAAAGAATGTTGCTTCGGAATCAATGGCTGTCAATAATGACGAGATATCAGGGACCACAGGGAATTGTGGCACAATGCACTTGTTTAATTCGCGCAGGTCAATAACCAATCGATATACTGGCGGGGCCTTTGGATCTGTTCGTTTAAGAATCGGAATTATTGGTGAATTACATACATTGGAGTCTGTTTCCACAACTACTCCTTGGGTAATGAGCTCGTCAATGATTTGCAGCAAAGCCACTACAGCATCTGGTGGTAACTTGTATTGTCGCATTCGTGGTAGTACCACTCCTGCCTTTAATGTGACTCGATATGGTGTAATATTCATGCAACCAACATCAGTAGGGCCTTGTGCCCATAGGTGTGTAGGTAAAGTCTGCAGTCGGGGATCCATGTCTCTAGATACATAGTGACCTTTAAAATCACGTAAAAACAATCTTACTCCTTCCGGAGAACAACATATTATAGCTCCTAGAGCTTTCAGTGTTTTTATTCCTAACAGATTTTCTGGACATGATTTAGTAAGCAATAAATTTGTAGTTCGGGTCAAAGGTCCTATCGTAAGTGGAAGAGGTTGTGACACTTCATTAACAATAGGTTTTCCTGAAAAACCAAGGGAAATATTCTGAGAGCCTGAGAGGGGTGCCCCTGGAACTTCACTACGTTTTATGGTTGTTCGACTTGCCCCTGTATCGAGTAAAAATTTTCTGTCTTGGCCTAATAATTCACTATGTCCATAAGGTCCTTCTTGATCTACAGGGATCTCGATAAGGGGTAAGTCAACTTCCCTCTCTAGGCTGGTTCATGCGTATCGTTGGTAATCAGGATAGTCGTACTGTGCGGTCTGGTACAGTTGTCGTGTCGTAGTTTGTGTGGCAGCGACGGGCAGCGCTGGTGCAGCTGGCACAAACTGTACAGACTGTGGTGGAGCTGGCATGGACTGTGCGTGCTGCGGGGCTCCTTGTTCATTCTGATCCTGTCTAGGTGGCCGTGGTCTTTCTTTTGTATTACCTATGGCGATATTATGTTTCAAAACTGGACAATCGTGTACGTAATGACCTGGCTTTTTACAATAATTGCATGTCCCTTTTACAGGTCCCGCTGAATCACCGGAATGTGTTATACCCTTTTTATGTCCTTCAGCTGGAACTGTCTGAGAAACTAGCATTTTCATTTTCGTGTCTTTCATGCGTCTGTGTTCATGTTCTTGTTCCTCTCTAATTCTATTGTGATGGTACTGTAACATTTGTAACATTTGTGATGGAGTGTTACCTTGCCAGGTACTCTCGAATTTTAATACTCTATTCTTTACTTGAGGCAAGGCATTTTCCACTAATTTTGTCACAAACAGATGTGGGTATGATTCGCTACTTGCTTTTATGCCACTATTTATACCAAAACATTTTTCAAATCGGGCATAGTAATCACTAGTGTCTTCATCTTGCTTCTGTTTACAGGCTGAAATTGTACCCCAATCTTCTTTTTTCGTAGTTAATAAACGTGGCAGTACCTGTACTAATAAACCTGGTAGTGCTTTAGTTTTATCCCCAAGTCCTGCTCCTGCAGTTCGGGCCTTTTCTTCTGCTTCTAATACTGACCATTCTATCTTTTGGTCTCCTACCTCCCACTCTTTTTCCTTGAGTTTCTCATAAATGCCAGCAGGCATCAATACCTTTAATATTGTCATAATGTCGGGATAGGTATACTCTCCCATGAGTAACATGTCTTTAATTTCTCGGTGAAAACCCGCTGGATCTTTGTCATGACTGGGTACCACTTTCTTCATTTCTAACAATTCTATTTTTGATATGGGCGTATATACAAATACGCGTTTAAACTCATTGTCCTCGCCCTTTATTGGGTGTACTTCTCGTAAAGGATTCTGTCTGTCCATGTAATACGTGGTTCTTTCCTTAATGGGTAGTGAAACATGTTCTGAACATACAAAAAGAATGTACTGCTTTCTTGATTCTAGTATTTCTTTAATTAATTTAGTACCTGAACCTCTCCATCTATTCATGAGTAATTCAGTCAATATATCAGGTAAGGGACCAGGGTCCGAATGCTGACTCTGATATAGTATAAGGAGTTGTTGAATCATATAAATCCCAGCTAAACGCTGTTCATCTGGGGTGAGATTCAAAAATGTGCGTGCTACTGTATCATCACTATATTTTCCGGGACTGTCCACCCAATGGACAGCTGACCTAGCTAAATCTTGTTCATCCATAGAATCGAGAAAATGATAACCCCTTCGTTCTCGGAGTAATTTGTCGGCGGCTTGGAACGAAAGCTCGTTAGACCTTATATTAATTATAGGTATTTGGAAATTCCTGTTATTATCTGGACATATCGGACGTATCGGGTCAATAAAACATCTATTACTATTACAAGCTCTTCCTCTACCTACATAGGCTATGGTGTCTGACTGTCCTGTGGGCAGTCCTGATCCTTCTTCCTCGCTTTGTTCGAACTGGTCTACCGCTAATCTTTCTTCGTGTAGGCGTTCTATTTCTTTTCGGATCTTTCGGCACATGGCTATTATACAATTCTGCTTATCATGTCTTCCTTCTGATATATTCTGACTCCATCTGGTAAGAATTTGCATTGCTTCCGGGTCTACCCCTGGTCGGTCTTGATTTCTGATCACACAATTTATGAGGAAACGTAACAGTTCCCCCTGTATCTCCACTTTCTGGTATTCCATAGCTCTGTTAATACTTTCAGAATCTCGCCCTGTTTGAACAAAATGATATATATTATCTAGATGCGCAGTCATTCCTGGTAACTTCACTAAATATACTGCGGCTCGCCTGATACGCAATGATGCCATGATCATTTCGTCCTCTTTGCCGGGCACAGGGTCATATCTACAATCTACAAGAAGTTCCTTAAGCGTACGGGCATTTATGAGTTTGGGGGTACGTGAATGTGCTGACTCTTGAAAGGTAAGTTTATTTATTCTGGGTGGCGTAGAAAAAATATTGGTAGCACCTCCCGTAGCCCCATCTGGGGTGTCGGGCGTGAAAGGATTTGTTGAACGCGATACAGCAACTATAGGTGTGGACACAGCTATAGAAGTATCTGCAGGGACAGATGTAGAAACAGATGTGCTTGCCGGAACTCGTTGCTGTAGAGATACGGGTACTGGATCTTGGCGTTGAACCTCCCTGGCAGACGGTCTATGTGGGGCGAAATTAGCATACTCGGGAGCTGCGTCATCTAAATATGAGGAAAGAAAAACATCTTCTGCGGTTCTAGGATGCCCCTTAGGATGTACCTTTATTGGAAACAATGGGGTTGGCAAGTCTTTTGGTATCTCTGGAGTAGCCTTAGGTAACCCTTCGGCCAGAAGGGGATACATACCATTCATAAGGGCATTTCTTTGTCTGTCTACTTGTTCTGATTTCACTCGGATACCTTCTTCAATTAATAGATTTTCTCGAACTTTATTTGAACTCTCTTTATTCTTCTCTTCCTGTCGGAGTGCTTTTTCTGTACGTCTATGAGATTCTTTACGCCATAACTCAACGGCATCTTTCTGTGACTGTCTGACTTTCCTTTTCCATAACTCTTCCTCGACTTTCATGATGCACTCTGCATCCCAGGTCCCCGCTGTGGGCCACCTCTGACTTTCTGGTAATTCCTTGGTGTAGTCTACCCATAAATCAAGAAATAATATAGCGTCTAAGCCATGTTTATGATACATGAAGTACCCTGGAGTGTCCCTAGGAGGAATAGGAACGGCTTCTTCGAGTACCCCTTTTCTTGTTGTGATCTGTCTTAATTTTGAAAAGAGCGGCATATTGAGAACTGATCTGATACTTGATTTAAAACAAACTTAATACAGTAAACACGATAATGAACAGTCATTCACACCACAATATGCAGAACGTACTTAAAACATTTAACATTTAACATTTACCTGAACAATCAATAATGATGACGATCTAAGGAAAACTTAAATCACTAAACATAATACTCGACATTAACTGAATCATTCTGAATTATATACTTGATATACTGCTAAACAGTACAGATACACTGCTGAAACAGTGCAGACCGGATTTGTGTACCCAAACCCGTCTTGACCGGCACAAACTATGTGCACGTCAGAAAGCCTCCCCAGTAATGGTACTCACCGGGTAGCTCGGAAACGGAAGGCCTCGGAAACTGAACTGAACTTGAACCGGACTGGACTCGACTCGAACACTGCGGAGACTGGACTCGACCTGGGACTTCGGAAACTGGTGGGCCTCTGTATACCTCGGATCTTGCTCTCTCAGCTAGGCTCTGGTCGGGATACTTCGCACTTCTCACCGCCTCGTCTGGGTGTTGATCGCAGCCTCAGTCGCCCCCGCTTGACCGGAGGGAGATACAGGAAATCCTGCTGGTACGCGTTATTGTCCGTCCAGCTGTGGCAGGAGACCGGGCCTGCAACTCACCGCCGGCGCGTGAGATGAGAAAGTGTCCCTGTTCGGGCGCCATTCATGTGGTAAATAATTTAATTACCGGGACTTAATTTGGTACAGAAACATAATAAAACAGCTCAGTAAATAAGAGGCAGAATCCGTGGTATTAGAGGTTCGGAATGGGCTTTATTCCAATTGATCGATTATAATCGGTTGCTCCAAGTTCCGTCACCACGAAGGTTCAGGAAGTGAAGTACATACATTATTGACAAGAAATGACTTTTATAGAACATATATTACAATGAAGCGAATGCGGTAGGCGTAACAATTGATAAGGAAAATGACGATTCACATGCGTAACCGAAAATGGGCGTAATGAGGAGTAAAAAGGAACATAATTGGTTATGATGTCATATATAGGTGGATCTATAAGATTATACTTGGCATAGATGCGTGCGCAGCAGCATGACGTGTGATTGACGTGCAACTAGGGGGTGAAGGGGACTTGACATTTAGCTCTACATGTGGAGACAAGAAGTCTGGAGGGTCAAGTCAACCTAATCCCAAATCATATCTAACATCCTATGTTTAAAGAACTATGTTATCCATAAAGGGAGGACTCTTGGACAAAATCTATTCTATACTGACTGCGTGTGCGTGCACAAGCGTCTAAGTGTCTAAGTATCTATATGAGATGCAAGGGGCAGAAACCTTCCATGATAACAGGGCTATGAATTACTTGCATGAGGACAGAGAGGCCGAGCCCTTTGCTCGGTAGCTGAAGGAAATGTTTACCTAAACTACTAGACAGGAATGCATCGGGCAGGGAACGGAGCAGATAATTTCGAAGGTGAAATACAGTTTTTGGCAGGCAGCAGGCTGATGTCAGGCTTCGTGAGCCGCGCAGAGAATGAGGCAAAGTTCATGGTCACAGTTGCAGGCTCAGACTGGAGCTGTCAGAGGCAGAGAGCAGAGAAAAGCTTGATGGCAGAATCGGGCCTACTCGCCTGAACTGCAAAATGGAGTAACTGAGCCATATAAAGTCGGTGGCCTTTCGTACTTAGGAATTGAATATCCAGCCCATTCATGGCAGATCTGACAGAGGACATGTTGACGGTGGACGCACATGTGTTTGCGTCTTCAGAACTAGAACTGGAGGGAAACATACATGTACTTGTGATTCATACATGGAACCGTTGGGGTCCAAGATAGGGGACATAACTGATCAGAAAAATCCATATTTCCACAAGGTGCACAAATCAAAGGGACACATACATCCCAAATGTGGCAACAAAGTTATGAAAAACATGACCCTGACTGGCGTGCACATAATAAAACAAGTCTGAAAACAACATAAATATTGGAGGAAGGGTAAACAATCTTGGGTGTAGGGATTCTGGGATTGTTTTCCTGTAAAGTCAAGAGAAAGGGCTGCAAAAGGAGGTAGGAATAGGGGAAGAAGTAGACAGGATTTGGTAGGAAAACATCCTCAATCATTGGCTTTTGCACATGACAAAACTGGCAACTCTCCAACACCACCTCGTTAGAGCATTCCTAGGCCTGCGAATACTAACCTGAAGAAGTAGACCCTGCTGGAAGAAAGAAGAGTCCTGACTGCTAAGTCCTACCGGGAGAAGAGGACCCAAGAACTCTGGACTCCTGGTGGCACCCTGATACTGGAACCGCTCCCCAAGGGTGAAGTAGTTGGCTGCCTATTTGCCCATTCTGGGGACACACACATCAGAAGGACTCCTGACAACAAGAAGGCTCAGCTGGCTACAGAGAACTGGGACTTGTAGGAGCCATGGCTGTAGAGAGTGTGCTGAGGCATTTAGTGCCTAGGGGCATGACCTTAGGACTTGGAGTAACTGGTATGACCAGTAAGAACCTCCCAAGCAGCTGAAGAAAAGTGGGACTTAGTCACTTTTTCCACCCCCAAAGTACTGGGGCAAAGTGTGAGACTAAGAAAGGGAGGTTGCATCTATGGAGGACAGAAAAACAGTTTTTGCTAAAGAAATGGGTTCAACCAGACCTTGGGGTGAAGGTATCAGGCCTTATCTTGCTCTAAATAGCTACAGATTGCATCTTTGCCATGCTACAGGATTGTTAGAACCAGAAATGTGACTGGGGCTGAGTTATATGTGGACATACAGAGTACTCTGTCTCAAACTCTGCTGAGCACATTTTCCACCAAAATGGCTCCAAGTCCAAAGGTAAATTCTTGAATCAGGGTGAGGTGGCAAGTGTATCCCAGTGACAAAACAACCACAGAGGCTAGGAAATCCAGGTTTTGCCCACTGTGAGCTTTTTGGGCCAAAACCAAAGACTTCAGTGGGAACTTGATGTCAATATCTCTGACTTCGGGGGACTTTCACCAGCCCCAACCGTGGACCTTGCTTCACTGAAGGATTTTGACTTCCATTTGAGACACTACTTCTGAGGGTAGAAACTGTGATGAGATGTCCCACTTGGTAGATCCCACCTCCAGTCCATTTTAATCGACCAGAAATCAATATTAGGTTCTGATCAACCACAAACTGTTATTTTTCAATGAGGCTTTACTTTTATTCGGCACTTTTTACCTTCATTCTTTAATTTCAAATCCAGTTTTAATGATTTAGGTGTATTTTTGCACTTTAAGTTTATTTCTCATGTTTTTACCTGGCCTACAAATTCTTAAGAGTTTGAAAAGATTGAATAATATGCTTTTGTGTAAGTATATGAAATTCTGCAAAATTATGCAAAATGATTTCACACTAAATAAATAGAGCAAATATTACTAGTGCCATGAACAATTGGCACTCACATTCTGCTCATTTGTCTTATTCCTTTGCTCCCCTGCTAACATTTTGACACTTTACTTATTTGATTACTATCAAATAAAAACCTGACGTTAGCGGAATCAATAGATATTGTGAAAAGTATAGAGATCTTGCATAAGGCATCAAGATAATTGGTGAACAAAGATGGTTTTGGTGTGCATGTGATTACTGGCAATAGTGCGGGTGGCCCACACAGCACTAAGTCTACATTTCAAAAAAAGAAATATGAATTCACTAAAGATGACAAGAATCTGTTTTTCAAACAGAAAAACGTATGTTTCAGATGTGGGTTTCCTTAACATTCTCCCATGGGACAGCCTTGTCCCGCAAAGAATGCTGCGTGCAAAAACTGCAGAAAAACTTGCCATTTTGCAAAAGTATGCCAATCCAAGAAGAACAGAGTGAATGCTATGTTTGAATGTGATGCTGGGGATGAAACGCTTTGGTTATCGGAAAGAACTATGGATTTAGTTTTAGTGAAAAGAGATGAAAAAGAATCTGAATGCAGAGATCCTTAAACAGACATTTGTGTAGTGGTGGGCGGAATTTGCGTAATCGCGTTACGCAAATCTCCGCGAAACGGTAAAAAATCTCCGCGAACACGCAAAAATTCCGCGAACACGCGGAATTGCTTGTTCGCGATACTTTTTTCCTGTTCGCGATCGCTGTTTGCGTGCTCGGGGTGAAATATCTCGCGAACACGCATATTGAGAACGCGAACAAGCAAAAAATTTCGCGAAGTCGCGGAACGCAGATTTTTGGGCAATTTCGCGTTCTCCGCGGAACGCGAAATTACCCAAATTCCGCAAATTCCGCGAACGGAACGGAATTTACCGCCCAGGCCTACATTTGTGTAGATGGTAACGTTTTAAAACTATTAGTTGATTCAGGGGCTAAGATGACTATTATCACAGAAGTTATGTTCAAGAATACAGGGACAGACAAAAAATTAATGGCACCAAACAGGTTGTCCAGTGTTGTATGATGGAAAACGGATTGAGCTGTTTGGGTATTTTGATACCACACTACAGTTTAAGGAGAAAGGTATTTGTGGAAAAGTCTATGTAGCAAAGAAAGGACTCAACATATTGGGTTGGTACCACCAATAATAATTTGGTCTGACTGTAAGGCCAGGAAGGGAAGTCCAAGTTTCTTTAGTAAGAAAGAACAATTCAGACATAAAAAACTAATGGGTTGATACATTACCTATAATTATTGAAGGAAAATTGGGAAGAATCAAAGAATTTAAGGATCTAAGCACAACAGAAAGGTCCATGAGAACGTGGTGACAATTCCAACATAACTTGAGGAATGTGCTTTTTAGTATCAGGGAAGATTTAGAAAATATGCCTGAAAACATTTGCACCAAAGGGTAATTGAACCCGCAGAATCCTCACTTTGGCCACCTCCTCTAGTTATCACCAGGAAGAAAATGGGATATTTGAGAGTTTGTATTGATTTACGAACTTTAAACAGATCAATCTGGGTGGATTCACATCCTTTGCCATCGATTGATGATATTTAGTTTTGCATTGATAAGTATTTTTGGTAAGATTGACTTGGCTTCCCTCTACCATCAAGTTTAGTTGGAATATTCCTGCAGGTGAACAGCAGATGGTGCTAGTGTGAGCACTTCCCTTTTCCCAGTTGCCGCACGGACAGCACTTGAGGATGTTCTGATTTCGCCGGCCGATCCCTTGAAGTTTTGAAGAATTCAGCGCGGGCTCAGCGGTAAATGCTTGGAATTGTTGCGGCTTTTCAGGCACCCGTGTCTCGGGCGCCTAGGGCCTCAGCTTATGGTTCCAATGGCCCAGGAGGGGCGAGGCTTCATGTGTGGTGCTCTGTAGTGCTCCGCTTTCACGGCAGTGCCGATTCCGCTTCCAGCGCGGGAAAAACTACCGCTTCCTTCGCCGGGAGGATTCGTGCTCAGCTGGTTTCGCTAGGGGGTAGAGGTGTCAGCAGAGGGGCAGGTGATATCCTTAACAGACGCTGTCGCTGGGAAATGGCTACCCGCGGACAGAGGATACATAAATCTAGACCCGCCACCGCACAGGAGGAGATGGGAGAGAAGGAAAAGCTGGAAAAAACGGAGAGACCTGATCTTCCATCAGAAGGTAAAAAGGACTTGGGATCCTAAAAGAATATGAATAAATCTGGAGGGGGTGTTATGTGTTTAAAGGAGAAGACAATGGAGAATGTTGGGAGTTCTATAATTAAACATTTCCCAATTCTTAAGCATACGCCCTTTCCTTCTACAACTGCCTCTGCGAGCTCTATCGAGCCTCTCATAGAGCAAGGAAGCATACCATCTCTGCAGTCACCTCAAGACAAGGCATCGACGGATAAGACAGACAAGGTGCCAGTGTCTGAGCCTAGTCTCTGTAATCAAGATATCGTTAGTTTTGCCTCTACGACTTCCGCCTCTACTTCTGCCGCTTCCAATATTACCCTCTTGGCTACAACAACCCCCACTGCCCCTTCTATCATTTCTGAGAATGGTTTGGATAACCTGACACCCGAAATGACAGATCCACAGACTCCTGATCTAGTTAACGAGAACTTTTTTTCCGTTTCAGATGGATCTTTAACTGAAACTGACAATGAGATAGCGAGCTCCACAGGAACCAGTGTATCTGAAGGGGAGTTGAACTGCTTCGCCTCTAGAACTGTTAAACAGAAAAAAATATCGACTAAAAAACGTACCCAATTGAAGCGAGGACACTTAGAGCTTCACGGTCCCCCCTCAGATGGAGATTCTACCTTACAATTACTCGCAAGCCCACAGTCTACTATCGAAATCCCTTTGGAGCCTTCTTTATCAGTAATATTTGCCTCCATCAAGCAGTTTCAGGAAGAGGTCAGATCAGACAACCTTGCCGCAAAAGGGGCTACCAAAAAACTCCATGGCAGTATAAGGAAATTAAACAAAATCAGCACCGATATTGGTGACCGGGTCTCTATGGTAGAAACCCGGACAGAGACTCTAGAAGCAGAGGTCTCCCTACTTAAGGAACAAGGAGCATCCCATGAGGCTCGTCTTACCGATATGATGACCAAGCTCGAGGAGCAGGAAAACAGGCTGCGGAGAAACAACTTAAGACTGTTAGGGATACCGGAAGGCGTAGAGGGAGACGACCCTAGACGGTACATTGTAAAATTGCTCCGGTCCGCCTTTCCATTACAGACTAGCTGGAATTGGGATCAGGAAGTACAAAGGGCTCACCGTTTTCCCTTTAATTTAAGACAAAACCAGGTCAGCAGTAATCATGAAAAAGAGAGACCCAGAGTCTTTTTGTTTTTTTTTGGCAATTTCCTCTTAAGGCAATTGATTTACGATCAGGCTAGGCCAAACTCCCAGAGAGAAGTCGATGGAGTTAAGTTTTTTGCTAAGCCAGACTTTGGGCACACAACAGTGGAACGCAGATGGCGTCTGCGTCAATTAATATCTCCTCTACAATCGCAAGGCGCTCAAGCCTTCCTGATGAACCCTGCAAGACTGAAAGTCATTTTTGAGGGATCGACCCGAATGTTTATCTCCGAAATCAAAGCTGGAGAATACTTAAAGGAATTAACGGGAAGAAAGAGAAAATAAATCTTGTAGCTCAGGACACTGGGACTCTTGGGACTTTTGGGATAAATAATATCTAAAAAAAAAAAGCCCTACCTTATAGGTGTGGGGTGTCAGCCAAAATAAAAAAAAGGGGGATTGAGTGGGGTGGTGGGGGATAAGGGAAAAAAAAAGTAAATTACTTCTTCAAACTTCTCTTTTTGGGCAATTGATAGGCTTTTCAGATTGGACTGTTTTTTCTTTTTTGCGGCAGCTGGGGGTCTCACATTCGTTTCCATCATTCAGGGGGTTCCTGACTGTTTTTTTTTTGGGGGGGGTGGGGCTGGGGCTGGGGGTGGGGGTCCAGGTTTCCATTGAATGCTTTGGGGCTGAAAGCTAATATGTTAGTATTTTTTCTTGGGAAAAAAATATTTAACGTTACTTTTTAGGTTTTATTCACGCTGGCAATTTAAGAGAGCAGGAAATTGGCTTGGCTGGAGAGTTTACAGTGTCAGGGGGGTGGAGGGGGAGAATGGTGAGAGGTGGGTTGTGGGTTATGGGTTTGTGGGAGACTTGATTGATACAGGACTACATGTAGGGTATCAGCCTGGTTATTATCAACATTTAAAAAGAAAGAGGAAAAGATGAATACACAGAATAAGCTTAGAATAGTCTCATTAAATATCTGCGGCCTAAACGAGTTATTGAAAAGGCAGAAATCTGCGCAGGCATGACGTCAGATGGGGGCGGACATGGTATGCCTCCAAGAGACTCATATTGAAGGCTCTCAGAAATCTTTGCTGAATATTCTCGGTTTTAAACTTATTGGGGCAACCTCGCAGGGGGTCCGGATAAAGGGAGTTGGGATCCTGGTACGTAATACACTACCAATAGTAGTGAATCAGGTTAAATCTGACGCATTAGGGAGATGGGTCATCGTACAATGCTCTTTACCTCTTAATCCTGTGTTTACGATTTGCTCGGTATACGCTAGCAACTTAGACGATCCTGGGGTGATAAATCACGTTAATCAAGAATTAGTGCATTGGCCACTTCCGATAATTTTATGTGGTGACTTAAATCTAAATCTCCCTAGCATTTGGGATTCCCACAAATCTTGGGGCTATAAGGGAAGAAAACCTAAAGTTTTTCGGGCTCTGACTAATCTAATAAATACACATGGCCTAATAGATGTCTGGGCTTATCTCAAACCTGGTCAGAACGGCTTCACTTTTTTTTCTGCCCCTCATCGGTCTCTAGCTAGACTGGATTATTTTTTCATTTCCTCTGCTTTTATTCATGATTGTTCTATTGATGTCTCCCCCCGATTACTGTCGGATCACAACCCTCTTATTTTAAATTTAGAGGGCTGGGGTGTTCAGAGACCAGGCGTAACTTGGACGTTTGAAAAGGCTCTGTTATATGACAATAACTACAGAGAATACATGGCCGGTTTTCTACGGGAATTTTTGGATAGGAATATTGGGACAGCATCTGTAATGGTGGTCTGGGACACCCTTAAGGCAGGTATCAGGGGGGAAACATTACGTTTTTCAATCCGAAAGAATAAACAGGAAAAAATACAAATTGAATTATTACATCTACAGATGATAGAAGCGGAAAAAAAACTAACACAGGCAGTTCTGACGGGCGTAGGATTAAATGAGGCACAGACTCTGGTAGCAGTTTCTAAATCAGAAATGGGGGCTGTGTTAGCGGAAAAATAGCTATCAAATGGGCTGCATCTAGAGAGAAATGCTACGAGTGGAGTGAGCGTATCGGACATCAGCTCGCTATTTCCACAAGACAAAGGATAACAGCAAATACCATTACTGCTATCAATACCGAGTCTGATGGGCTTATCACCGATTCGAAAAAAATAGAGGAAGCCTTCAGGCAGTTTTATGAAAAGCTATACTTAGAAGAGATCAATGGGCCATCTGAAGACTTAGATTTGAAGATAGGAGAATATCTAGAGGGAATATCGATTGGTAAACTGAATGATGCTACACGTGACTCACTGGAAAATATCCCTGCTTGGGACGAGGTCACAATAGCACTGGCCAGCCTTCCGGACGGTAAAGCTTCTGGGATGGACAGTATTCCAGTCGAATTTTATAAAACTTTTTCAGCTCAAATTAAAGACCTTTTTACAAGTGTAGTAAGGTCTATCTTTGAGGGGGCTGCTCCTCCGAATTCCTGGTCCTTAGCCAAAATTATGATATTTCCAAAAAAAGATGAATCACCCCTGGAGATGGCATCCTATAGACCGATAACCCCTAATGAATACTGACTCAAAAATCTTCTCTAAAATTATTGCCATGAGAATATCTATAAACATTGAGTCACTAGGATCTAAATGGCAACATGGATTTATACCAAAAAAAGGTACTACTGAACATGTCCGTCGGACTATTACTCTATTTGACGCCGCTGAGGTGACAGGAGACCAGATCTCGTTAATACTCCTCGATGCTGAAAAGGCATTTGATCGGGTCTCCTGGCAATTTCTCTGGGCCATCATGCGGCGTCTTGGCTTTGGAGTAAGACTTATTCAGGCTGTACAGGCATTATATAAGAATCCAACAGCCAAAATATGCATCAATGGCCAATTGACTGAATTGATACAGATAACTAGAGGAACAAGGCAGGGGTGTCCCTGTTCACCCCTGCTTTTCGCCCTTTATATTGACCCTTTAATAAGAAGAATTGAAGTCAATCTTTTAATTCCCCCGGTTTCGAGGTTCGGTATTGATACAAAGATTATGGCCTATGCCGATGACATCGCCATTGTTACCCCGGCACCCGAGCTCGCTATCAGGACTCTGGAGCAAGAAACTCAAAAATTTGGAATGATTTCTGGTTATGCCCTGAATCGAACAAAAACACAGATAGTTGTTAATAAAATGATAACCTGGGTAGATGAAAGAATGACTAAGAAAGCAAAATATCTTGGGGTTGATATTGCTTCAGACCTGGACACTTTAGTGAATGAAAACTTGACCCCTCTGGCCACTAATATGAGAAAATCACTCAGGAAAATTGACAATTTACATTTAACTATACTTGGAAGATGTAACGTTTTAAAAATGACTTATTTTCCAAAATTACTCTATTTTTTTCGTACAATTCTGCTTATTTTTAATAGACGTATACTTCTAGTTTTTGAACAAATTTTCTCTCAATTTATCTGGTCATACACGAGACCGAGAAGGGCTTTTAACCTTCTCTCTTTATCTAGCGAGAGGGCAGCCTTGGCTCTTCCTAATTTAAAATTATATTACTGGGCTGCTTCTTTACAACAATGCTGTGAATTGATGCATGAGGAATATATTTTTTCTCCTTCAGGCCTGCCCTCTCCCTATGTTTTGCTGATGGGGGAAAATGTAAAGGGGTGTCTCTGGCGCCAGTTGGAATATAGCTACTACAAGCAAGTGAAATTTAAGACAATGATCTGTGCCTACCAGGTCTTCCGTAACATCCGTAAAATATTTGGAATTAACAGGCTAAGCTACTACACTCCGATTAGAAATAATGATAACCTCCCACTAATATTTAAAAGTACATATCTCCGGCAATGGCACCGCGCTGGTGTTTGTAGATTAGGAGATTTATATAGGGCTGGTCGCTTTCTGTCATTTGAGGAATTGCAAAATAGTTTCAATTTAAGCAATGACCAGATATTTCAGTATCACGCGATTATAAATTACCTAGTAAAGAACATTGAGGGGTCTGTTGGGCTTGTAGCTCTAGATTTTATAGACAAATTACTTGGCTTTAAAATACCCAGGATTGGAGATATCTATCGCACTTTGAATGAACAAAGACCAGATGATTTGAGTAAAATAGAGGCTAAATGGCAGCTGAAGCTGAATATCTCTTCTAATGTTTTTTGCTCTGCATTCAGCCTAGCACGAATATACCTCTTATCCCCTAAACTGCAAGTACAATTTTATAAGACCGTATTCTTTATGTATATAACTCCTAATAAGGTTGCGAAATGGGCAATTGGTTCTGGAACTACCTGTCCTCGTTGTACAGAGTATGGGGCGGATTCTGTGCATATGTTCGCTACATGCCCAAAACTCGCGCCACTTTTGAAAGAGGTACAATTGTTTTTGAACAGAATCCTTTCTCTAGATATTCAACTTATGCAAATTACCATTATGCTAGGGTTATATGATTTGCTTAATGTTAAAGAAGGTGGTGCTTTGTTGTTCGTTGCTATGACTATTTTGCGGATATGTATTGCTATGCAGTGGAAAGATCTGAACCCCCCTTCTTTTGGCCAATGGCAAGCTAGATTTCTTGCTACGTATAGGCTGGAGAGAGCTGTCTATGCTAAGAAGGGAAGAAGAGCAAGAGAAAAGGGTCTAGTGGTTTGGGACCCTTTGACTAGATGGCTTGATACTCTGAGCCCCCATAATGTCTAATATATATGTAGAATATTTTTCTGTATATTTGTGATTAATTTTTCCCTCCCTGTCTCTCTTTACCGATCCCCTGCTCTTATTCGGACCTATTTTTCTTTTTTAAGCTTGCTCTCTTTTTTGTTTTTCTGGCGTAGACAGCTACTTTTTGTTTTTGCATGTATTTGCAATGACTGTGTCTTAGTTTCGATAAGTATATCTTGTCCCTTTTTTTGTTCCTTCTCTGTTTTTTCTGTATTTTTTATTTTTATTGCTTTTATCCTTGGTTACTTCTTGGACCCGGGGTGGGGGGGTGGGAAGGCACGATGTTGTTAAAGATGATTTAACTTGATTTGTATATGTTGGTAAAGAACAATAAATTAAAATTAAAAAAAAAAAAAAAAAAAAAAGGAAAATTCCTGCAGGCATCTAACTGCATTAATTTTTCCATTAGGCACATTTCAAATCAAGAGGATGTCTTTCCGTTTAGCATTCGCTGCCTCAGTTTTCCAACGCATCATGAAATCTGTGTTGAAAGGTACCAGTAAGGTGTCTGCTTTCCAAGAGAATATACTAGTTGCATCTAGAGACATACAAGACCACGCTCAATGAGTTTGGTTTTGAAAAGGTTAAAACTGGCAGGTATTGATGCCAATTTAAAGAAGTATGAGTTTGCTAAGCAAGCATTGAATATTTAGGACATGATATTTCACAGCATGGGGTAGAACCACGTCAAGGTTTGGTGGATGCTATTACTAATGCTCCTGTATCTACCAATAAGGAACAAACGTCTTCTTTTTTGGGAGCATGCACATTTTTTGCAAAATTCATTTAAAAACTTTTCAAATAAAACAGAACATCTGAGAAAATAACAACAAAAAGTGTTTTTTACTGGGATGAAGACTGACGGGCAGATTTTGACAGAAGAGATTGTGTCTGTGAAAATATTGGCACCATATGATCCATCAGTCCAATGTGTCATCACAGTTGATGCAAGTAACAGTTCTTTAGGGGCAAATGAGTCCCAAAATGTTCATCAGGTGGAGAGAACAGCAGGTTTGCTTCCAGGGCTTTAAGAGAGAAAGAGAGCATGTTTTTGATAATCGAACAAGAATTACTGGCTTTGTACTGCACAGTTGAGGGTTAAAGTGTTTTGTTTGGAGGAACAATTTTTTACTTGTGACTAATCATACACCTTTGGTTGGTATTTTGGGTGGGGATGTGATCAGGGATCTTACACCCAGGATATCCAGATTAAGCGGGAAACTGCTGTAGTACAATTTTGACATTTAGCACATCCGAGGTGGCAAAAATATTAGAGCAGGTTATTTTTTGAGGTCACCATGAATAAATGAAGGGTGCAACACAGAAGAAGAAGATGAGGAGTGTCTGATTGCTGGTGTTGATGTCCGTATCAAGTGAACATTTGATCAAAGTGAGTGGATGGAGAATTTGGAGTGGGATGAAGCTTTGAAAATGGTTCAGAATCATGATATTGAGGAGTGGTCTAAAGAACAATATTTACTGTCAAGTCTGCAGCTATTTTTCATAAGCACAGTTGAGCTGTCATCAGAAAAGGAGAACATTATTTTGAGGGGAGACAAATTCAGGCCTCCCATATCTTTAAAATTATTCAAGCTGGAGATGAGGGCCATTTAGGAAACACTGTAACTAAAGGGAAATATGTTCTGTATATTGGTGGCCTCGTATGGACAATGACGTTGTTCAAACAGTTAGAGAGTGTGTCATTTGATCAACAAGTGATAAGTTGTTAAAAAAGGATCACACAACTGGTGCATCCTGTGGATTTCCTTAAAAGACGATGGTCAAAATTGGCTGTGGATTTTATTGGGCTTTTCAATTCATTATCATCCAGGCAAAGGTATGAATTGGTTTTGGTTGATTATTACAGTAGGTTGTGGGAAGTCTATTTTGTCCAAGAACCAACAACAGTTACATTAATTTCATTCTTTAATAACATTTTTATGTGAGAGGAGTTCCCGAAAGAATTGGTGTCTGATAACGGAGTACAATGTTTCAAAAGAAATGAAACATCATTTAGCAAAGACCGGTATATTTCACAAAAGAAAGGTATAACAAAATTAAACAAGTTTGTTCATGGTGTTCAGATGAATTTCTTTGTTTATTGTTTACTTCTTTTAGGATCCCAATGTTATAAATCACATGTGAATCTTCTATTGTTATTCATAGAAACAGTTCCAAACTGAAAGTTTATTAACTTGGCATTTTCATAGTCCCAATGCTTTTCTGGTAAAAACCCTTTATCAGGGGAATCATTTTCTGCAATGGAAATACATCAAAAATTCAAGGGCTTAATACCTCCAATACTGATATAAGTGAATCTCAAGAAATATGTATTATAGGATAGGTAACCATTTATGGTTAAACAAAAAGTGAAAGAGGCGTCTAAGATGAGGTGCAGTACTTCAGTGATGGTGCTCATGCATAAGGTATATATTAGCGAGGTTTATAGCAAACCCGGAAGAATGAATGTAGAAATTACGAGAGCTTCGGTGATAGTGCTCATGCAAAAGAAATATATACAAGCCTCCTAGCAGGATTGGTGCGATCTGAATGTTCGGGACGAGGAGCGTGAAACAGATTAAACTGTTAAGGGCTACGTGAACCTGCGTTACACATGTCAGTGAATATTCAAACAGTGATAACATCGGCGTGCGAGTTGCTGATGTAGGTGAACCCGTGAGATTAAAAATATTGCGCCTACCTCAAAATGCCACAGAGTATAAGGACAAAACAGTCTATATCAGGAGTTCCATAATTTTAAACATACAACTTTTGCCAAGTTAATTAACTTTCAGTTTGGAACTGTTTCTATGAATAACAATAGAAGATTCACATGTGATTTATAACATCGTGATCCTAAAAGAAGTAAACAATAAATGAAGAAATTCATCTGAACACCACGAACCAACTTGTTTAATTTTGTTAAACCTTTCTTTGATAAAGGGCGTCGAACCCTTAGGAGTGCAAAGTGGAGACACTCGGTACTTCTGACTTAGTGCCATTCTTCAAGTATTCATATTCACACCCTCAAGTCAGAGGGATTACCCACTTGCACCCAAACTGATCAACTTTGAATATTGATTTGGTTCACAAGATCTTCACCCCAGCATGCCTCACCATATACGATTTATTTTGTTCTATTTTACTGACCTCCAGTGGGAGCACCTAAAAGATTACCATGTCATATGACGAGATCTCAAACATTACAGATAATCGTGCAGAAACTTTCGGCTTTTCACTGTAAGAAACCAACCGCATTTATTCCTTGATTCAAGAAGCTGATCCCCCCGCTACAAGTCCAGACTCCACAAAGAGTAAGATCAAACAACTATTGTACATTACAAAAAAGGAAATAAACCATTGGCTGTACGCAAGTACCCTGATTAAATACCACAGAGCACAAAGAATCCCGATGCCAACTTTTCTATCTTGGGCGACTTAAATCTGCTTCTGGACGATTCTACTTGTGGAGTCAGTTCTACTTTGATCTCAGATCTAGCGGCAATGAATATATTACTTCATAACTCAGGCGCTACTCACTTAGCTGGGCACTTACTTGATCCTATTTTTTCTAATCTTTTAAATATTGAGTGTTCCCCAGCTCTTCCGCTAACGTGGTCAGACCACTATTTTACGGGTTTTAGCTTTAAGCAAACTTTGTCTCACCCTTCGACCTTTGTTTTGAGCGGTAAAACTAAAGGTAGAAATTGGGGGAAGCTGAATACACAAGATCTTAATCAGGTTTTAGCAAAAAATATGCCTGACATTAGTCAGATTTCCTTGGCCGATATGCAAAACATTCGACACTGGCTTGAGAAATCTATCGATATATGTCTTCCTCTTTCTACGAAAACATTAAAAAAGCATCGTCCACCTGCCCCCTGGTTTTCGGAGAAATTAAAGCAAGAAAAAAGTAAATGTAAAGTCCTTGAAAGGCGTTGGAGGAAGGACTACTCTGACAACTCTAAAATCAGCTATAAAACAGGAAAACGAGCCTATCACTCTCTGTGTAATACTGCCAAAGCGGAATTTGTGAACAATACTAAAATAAATGCACAAAATAATTCCAAAACTTTATTTAAAGTTGTCAGAAATCTGTCTGGCACTGATAACCTTCCTAGCCCTCCTACTCTTACTGAAACTCAATGTGAGAATCTGGCTGGCTTTTTTCTTGACAAAATAGAAAAAATGTATGCTGCTTTTAAGACAAAACAAGACATTTCTCCAGTGTCAGATAATTATTCTTTCCTGACATCTAATACTGCGGAACAGTTGAAGGAGAACCATAGATACTCTAGCTCTCTACTTTAAAATTGGGCACCTCTTGATGTTATCACTTTTAAGCACATTTTAAACAGTCTCAGATCTGGTTAACCAATCGATTTATTTCCTGTTCCAGTGATGCAAAAACTGGATGTACTTACACTGAGCGTGATTATGGAGCTACTGAATGCTTCCATTCGTGAATTTACTATACCTGCTGAGTGGAAGCACGCTATGGTTCTCCCGCTTTTAAAAAAAGCTAATGCTGATCCAGAGCAGTTATCTAATTTCGCCCTATCTCTCTGCTTCCAGTATACTCCAAAATCTTGGAAAAACACATCGACATTCAGTTAACTAAATTTGTTGCCACCCAAAATTTCTTACATCCTTTGCAGTCAGTCGAGACAGCGCTTTTGGGGGTCACAGGGAAGTTACGTGGTCATCTGGACGCTGGGGAGACAGCGGCGCTTATTCTGCTTGACTTAAGTGCCGCCTTTGACACGGTGTCTTATCCGGTGTTATTGACAGCTTTGCGTTCATTGGGGATTGCTGGCCCAGCACTTAGCTGGCTCAGTGATTTCCTGACCAACCGCACCTTTCAGGTTTTTTCATCTGAGGCAGCGTCGAAAATTCATTTATCTCCCTATGGTGTTCCCCAGGGCTCTATTTTGAGTCCTTTATTATTTAATATTTATGTTAAGCCACTCGCAATGATTGAGGAAGAAGTGAGGCTGTCTATCTTTTCCTATGCCGACGATACCCAAATAATTTTTTCTTTGTCGGCAAAAAGGTTTTCGGAATTATCTTCTCTTCAGATAGAGCTTAGGAAAATTGCTGATTGGATGGAGGTCAACTCATTGAAACTCAATGGAGAGAAGACTGAGGTTCTTATCTTGGGTAAGAATGTAGACCTCTGGGGCCCCCAGCACTGGCCACCTGAAATGGGGACCCTCCCTACACCTGCCACTCAAGCTCGTAATCTGGGTGTGATTATTGATAATCAACTCTCAATGAAGCATCAAGTGGCAAAAGTAGCTTCTATCTGCTTCACAATCCTGAAATGGCTCAGGAAGATCCTTTGGATGTTGCCTAGTCCCACACAAAAAACGGTAATCCAAGCACTTATTACATCTAGATTGGACTATGGCAACATCCTATATTTGGGAGCCAATAAGGATGTGAACTGCAGACTGCAATTGGTACAGAATGCAGCAGCTAGGCTGCTATGCCAGATTCTGCGAATGACTCCTATTTCCAGCTCTCTTCGTGAACTCCATTGGCTCAGGGTCGAGAGCCGTATAAAGTTCAAGACCCTGAGCTATATGTTCAAGGTGAAGTCTGGTAGTGCCCCTCAATACCTAAAGGCCATTGTTCACTCTTATCTTCCTTCGCGGTCCCTCCGTTCTGCTACCCAGGCAAAGTTTTTAGTACCCTTGGATCAAACGTTCCCGTCTGGGTGGTCGATCCTTTGCTTATCTAGGTCCCCTTCTCTGGAATTCTCTTCCTTTATTCCTTAGAAAAGAAACTGTTTTCAGTAACTTTCGTAGACACCTAAAGGCTTGGTTATTCAATCAATAGGTTCGTGACAGTTTGACTATTTGTACTTTTTCCTGTACAGCGGCGCTGGGAAACCTTTTTGGTAGGCATGCGCCTTATAAGATTAATAATAATAATAATAATAATAATATGTAAGAACAACCCAAAATTCACTGAATGCTGGCACGCTATACTTAACAAATGTTCGCTCGACTTGATACTGTTAATTGTGGAGGAACTAGCGAAAGTTATTGAAGAACTGGAAAAGGAATTTAATCAAATTAAGAGAGATTTAAATACCAAACTCTCCTCTGAGGAATTGGACACAATATTGACTGACATCAACAAACACCTTGACACATACACAAAAGAAATTAATGAAAGGAAAATAAGAAAATACAAGAGAGATACAATCGACTATAAACTAGGGAAAGTTTATATTTGGGCAGACGTCTATGCCCAACGCAGACAAAAGAGACCATTTTCTAATAGGTCTACTGACGGAGAAAGTTCAACATCCAATTAATCAATAAGTAGAGCAGGACAAAAACAGAAATCACCAAAGCAAAGATATAAACTCATTGAGCGACACTAGTGCAACCCCATCGACAAGCTCTTCTGCGGGACCTCGTTTTTTAGAGAAGGGTCAACACATAAGCGTCGAACCCGGAGGAGAAAAGGCAGCAAAAAACAAAGATGTATCAATAGCCAAATCAACCCGAACTCAAAGTTGATTATTATCAACATCTCTAATACTACGTTAACTAAATTTCAGATGGACATATTGCAAAAAGGCACATCTTTTGTGCCCACTTACCATTCCAATGAACTAGAAACAGAAATCGCTGTGTTCAAATCCAAGAGCAATTTATGCTTGAAACACTTTTTCCAAAACGTGGTGCCCACCCAAACACCGTTGAGCCAAGATACTTCAAAGGGTTTAAAGAAGAAAAGCACCTATATGGCACCAACCAGACACAAAATCCTTGACTCTTACAAAACAATTATACTCAAAGAACTCAAGAAATTCATAAAAAACAAACCCCAAAGTTTCCAACTTAACCACCAAGGAACGACAAGCTATTATGAATATAGCCAACAATCCCAGCATAACCTGCTGCAAAGCAGACAAGAGAGGAGCCCTCGGGATTTTGGGCACCTCCTTTTACAAGGAACATGTTGAAGATGATTCTACCTACATGAAATTACATAGCAACCCCACAGAAGCATTCCAATTTTTTTTTACAAATGAGTATTGGAAGAGCTAGATACATGGGAACAATCATGGAGAATGACAAGAAATATCTGTTAATCGAACATCCAAAAAGTCCTACCTTATATATGTTACCTAAGGTACATAAAAACCTAAAAAAACCTCCATTCAGGCCGATTGATTCAACAATAAATACAATCCACAAACCTACAGGAAAGTACTTAGACAAACATCTACAACCGTTAGACCAAAGCATGTCTACGTATTTACGAGATACCACTGACTTCCTGAACAAAATTAGTACCATCCAGTTTGAAGCGGTAGAATCCTTCCTGTTGAATCATCCGATAGAAGAAGACCTGAAAATATTTCTTTTACAACTACTGCAACTTACGCTGCTTCACAGATATTTTCGATTGAAAGATGAATACTATCAACAACTGTCCGGAACTTCCATGGGCAAGTGCACAGCACCTTGCTATGCAAATCTTTACATGTACAGATTTGAAATTGACAATGTTCTATCAAATCCTAATTGGAGAGACAATTTACTGGCATATTGGAGATATAGCGATGATATATTCGTAATATGGAAAGGGCAAACACCGGAGCTCTTACAATGTGTAGACCACCTGAATTCCATTGACGATCATATCAAATTTACGAACACAATTGATTTACACCAAATAGCATTCTTGGATGTGTTAATTGGCAACAAATTGGAAACAAACATTTGTGTCAAAAACACCGACAGGAACAACTCCCTACATTTCAACAGCTGCTACCAAATTTCTTTAAAAAAACATTTACCGTATTCACAGATCCTGAGAGTCAAGAGAATTTTATCCAACAACAAAACCTTTGAAGAAAACCAAAGTATGATGATCACTAAATTCAAGGAAAGACTATATCCCAATGCCGTATTGGAAAGTGCCAAAAAAAAGAGCAAAGTGTGTTGACAGAAACCAATTGCTTACTGGTAAAAAAAGATCCAATACTAGCAACAGACCTGTGTTTGTTTCTAAGTCTTCATCCAAAAGCTATCAAATTAAAAAAAGAATGTTAAAATATTGGCCAATGGTATGCAATGAAAATGATTTTAACTGGATCTTCGATTCGCAAACATTATTTGCTTATCAACGCACCAAGAATTTAAAAGAACTGTTAACGAAACCATGTAAACCGACTGTAAGTATACATAAAGGAACCACACCATGCCTAAATTGCGGGCATTGCAACAACATCATTAAAGGTCCCATGATGACATATCCGTCTAAAGGCACCCCATCAAACTTCGAACCATTGCCATTTGTGACTCAACAAATTTGATTTACTTATTGAAATGCCCATGTGGCTTAATCTAAGTAGGAAAGACTAAGAGAAAAATAAAAACGTGTTTAACTGAACATAGGAGCACTATCAGGAATCACTCAGAGAAGTCACCGGTAGCAGTTTATTTCACAACCCACAAACACAACATCAGCCAACTGTGATTCCTTGTATTAGAAAAGGTAACTTTACTAGAAGGAGTGGACAATAGAAAAAGACTAGTACAGAGAGAATTCTTCTGGATTAAGAAATTGGACTCGTGCCAACCAAAGGGCCTTAATGAACACATCGAATACAGTTGTTTCTTATAACCATGAATTGAACAGTGTACATTTGGATAATAAAGGTTCATGTTAATATTTATTTTGAGTTCTTGCATACAGTATCATAAAGAGTTGAACTCTATAACTGCCACCCTAAATGGCGTACTTGCTGTCAACAATTGGTTTATATAGTCATTGATTTGGATTCGTCTCATATATATGTAGATTACAATTTTCTTTTGATAAATGTTTGCAGATCTTCAGACCTTATCCGTTTTCTTATCTTCACCTTCTTGACTCCGAGGCACTCTATTGCACCACTCACACGCTCTGTTTCTTTTGACCTTTCCAAGATGGCCACCATTGCGAGTTGCACTCTTCACATTCAAACATGGCGCCTGTTTTCTTAATCCTATTTTTACTACGGTTCATCTGCACGGAGGATTAACCGAGGACTCAGCGTCTCCATGCCGGAGTCATACCAGTCACGAACTACGGACTACCTTGATTTACTATATACACATCTCAGCCTTAGGTAAGCCTACTCACTCACATAGTTAACATTCTGTTTCGCCTGTCCGCCCCAAACTGGATTCCTTAACCTTTCTTAAGATTTTTGGAACTATTTTTTGGCTGTTTAAAATTATGGATATAGACTGATTTTGTCCTTTTACTCTGTGGCATTTTGAGGTAGGCGCAATATTTTTAATCTCACGGGTTTACCTACATCAGCAACCCACACGCCAATGTTATCACTGTTTGAATATTCACTGACACGTGTAATGCAGGTTCACGTAGCCCTTAACAGTTTAATCTGATTCACGCTCCTCGTCCCGAACATTCAGATTGAATCAATCCCGCTAGGAAGCGTGTATTTATTTCTTTTGCATGAGCACAATCACCGAAGCTATTGTACTTTCTACTTTCATTCTTCCGGGTTTGCTATAAACCTCGCTAACATTTATACCTTACGCTTGAGCACCATCACCAAAGTTCTGCACCTCGTCTTAGACGCCTCTTTCACGTTTTTTGTAACTACAAATGGTTACCTATCCTATAATACATACTTCTTGAGATTCAATTATATCAGTATTAGAGGTATTAAGCCCTTGAATTTTTTATGTATTTCCATTGCAGAAAATGATTCTCCTGATGAAGGGTTTTTACCAGAAAAGCATTGGGACTATGAAAATGCCAAGTTAATAAACTTTCAGTTTGGAACTGTTTCTATGAATAACAATAGAAGATTCACATGTGATTTATAACATTGGGATCCTAAAAGAAGTAAACAATAAACGAAGAAATTCATCTGAACACCGCGAACAAACTTGTTTAATTTTGTTTTACCTTTCTTTGATAAAGGGCGTCGAACCCTTAGGAGTGCAAAGTGGGGACACTAGGTACTTCTGACTTAGTTCCATTCTTCAAGTATTCATATTCACGCCCTCAGGTCAGAGGGATTACCCACTTGCACCCAAACTGATCAACTTTGAATATTGATTTGATTCACAAGATCTTCACCACAGCGTGCCTCAACATATACAATTTATTTCGTCATATTTCACAAAAGAATCACATTATATCACCCTCATGCCAATGACTTAGTTGAGAAAATAAATTGTACTTTTGTTGAGTGTATCCAATGGGCAGTAAAAAACAGAATCAAGGTGAGATTAGCTGTGGACAGAATGTTGTTTTTACATCAAACAAGTCCAAATGTTATCACAGGAAAGACACCTTTTAAAATTAGGAGGGATCGTTCAACTGCATGTGAAATGTGCCCAGTCTGATTCAAAGAATGTCAATCTCATTCTATTCATGAGAAAGATTTAGATAAGGCAATACTTCCAAAAGTTAATGTGATACAACTGAAAAAGAATCATTACGTTGATGGCAAGCATGGTGTTGGCATGGTTGATGCCAACATTCATTTTGGAAACTGAGTTCATATTAAAGAACCTGCTCATGTATCTAAAGGCATTCTAGTTTTAGAGAAGCAACAAAAGTGGAAGCAGTTAGTGGTAGTGTGGTCAAAGTGAGAGGGCATGAATGGTGGAATATTTCCAGAGTTGTGAAAGCTAATAACAAAGATGACAGGAAGAACTCAGATCAAAGTCTTTCTAGCAAACAGTTGGATTGTGTTCCATTTAGTAATGGAAATATGCAAAATATTCACAAACAAACCAGAATGATAAGGGATTAGGGACTGAATATGTCTTATTTGAAATGTTTGTGCACGTGATAATAGTTTCAGTTAATTTGACGTAATGTGCACGTTATACACTTATGATCTGTGGATTGCCTATTTTTGATGGTGCATGTGCGATGCATGAAGGTATATTGCTTTGTATCTTATGATCACAATCTCTTTTCCATCCCAGGAGAAGTGCATTGTGTATTTTGTTCATTTATTGTATTTTTATGTATGGATTAAGATACATTTTATTTTATAATAATAAAATAGTGTTTTCTAAAGTTAATGTAAGTGATGTTGTAAAGGGGGGAGATTTTGGGGTGATTTGTTGCATGTATATTCAGTAGGTTGCCTGCTCGTTCAGCACATCCAGTCATGCATGAGTTAATGATTCTATGTTCTAGGTAGAACGTTTATGTTTAAACTGAGCGGATGGTTGTTTCCGAGTGCTGCTATAATGGAGCAGAATAAACATAGTGCTCTTTGAAGTTTCCATGTGTTTTATTATTATTTCTACACATTTCCACAGGGTGCTTCATAGAGAACAACAATGCATAGGAATTGGACCCATTCAGTCACAAGTAAGAATAGTAGGATCTCATTCATTGATGAGAGGATGTGTGAGAGAAAGAGATGAGTAGTGGCTGTGGAGAGACAGTGAATGGAAGAACAGTGATCAGGGGATGGATAGTGAAGATATGCTGTCCATCATACTGACAATCAAGTCAGACTTCCAGTTAGTTGTGAACTATGCATGCTTTAAGTTTAATCCATAAGAAACCAGAGTCAGCTGTGTTCAAAAGAGCATCTCATCAGTCAGTAAAAAGAACTCTGCAATAGCCTGTTTGGTTCTGAACTTGGATGGCTCTTGTCAGTGGTAGTCTTAGACTCTCAATCCTATTCAACCAACTGCCATGCTAGGTATGTGACCTTGGTAGAATCATTTTCTAAGATGTACATCAGCCATTCTACGTGAGATACCACAAACATAATCAGTCCCTCACTACAAGTTGGCCAGACTTGGCAGCAGAGATATTGGAGAGCTATATTTAAATATACCTGCCTGTTCGCCACTTCAAAATCTGGGTGCTGTGAGTTTTTCACCTAAATAAAGGACCTGGGTGTACCAGGTCTTTTTCTGTACATTTTTTCACAAAAGAAAGCTCATTTTCACCAGCTCTGAGCTTGAGGACAGTGCATGCGACACTGCCAAGGCAATATTGTACCATTACGAGTGAGAATTGTATTCTCCCTCAAACTATTTCAGATGAAGGGTGGGCAATGCTGCTTCTCTTGGCCCCTGTTCTGCAGCAATTCTCTAAGACCTAGGTGTCAATTTACCAAATTATCACGCAGCACAGCAGCCAAGAATGCTGCACTGTGTGAGAAGGAGGGAGCAGGAGGGCACCATATCTACAGAGCTGTGGCTCTCTCCTCTCCTCTCCCTAGCCCTGGCACACAATCAGCCAGCCATGTGACACACACACACCTTTACACCATAGTGCAAAGGTGTCTGCATGAGCCTAACATAGATTTTTTACTGGGAGGGAACCTTTCCAGTACAAAATACTATGCTTAGGCTAACTTTAAAACTTTTCTCACACTGTATGCATGTTGTACCGTGCAGCACACATGCAAAGTCAGAAAAGAAAGGAGAAATAAAAGCTTTCTTCTCGATACCACCTATTTGAAACAGGTGTTATTTTTTACACAAAACCCTGCCTACCTTTTATAGTAGATAGGGTTTGGCATCAAAAACCATTGGTGATTGCATGAGAAAAGCCCATGCACAACCCTTTCAATGCCCCCTTGGCACTAAATAATACCATCCAGCGCTATTCATTGCTTTGCTTTACTTTCAAATGAATGTGCACCACAAAGTGAGTTTTGCAATGAGCAGTACATTGGGAAAAAAAAGATTTTGAGTTGATTTGTATCACCTTTGAGACACAACCACAGCACAATATTTTAGCAAATATACTCTGTAGTGTCACTGAGCAAGGACTTATTGAGTTTTAAACTTTCATAATCGATAGTTCCAGACTCTGACACTTGTAATTTCGACTTGCTTTGTTTCATCCAGAATTAACACTTGTGATGAAATAGCACAACTCATTTTCATGGGCTCAACATCGGTGCTGTATATTGGGAATACATGCAGACCTGATGGACCTGTATGGGACACCCCCTATCAAATATCTTAGTAAAACATTGCACCTAAGTATCATGCCTAACATCTCTGGTGGCTTGACTCATATTCCCATTTTCAAATGAAGCCTGTTAAGCTCTTCAGAAAATAGTTTTATATGGGAGTCCTGCAATTTCCAACCCTTTATTTGGGTAGCTGAGTTCAGGAGAGCATGTACCGTGGAGGGAATCCAAGGATAGGAATGATCACACTAATGCAATAAATCATGTATGCTTTGGTGGATTTTCAGAATTTTATAAGATTGAGTGACATGTTTGATTTGCTTATGGGCAACACATAGAAATTTGTTGCCTTTATTATCAGTTAGAAGTGAGCATCTTCTCTGTCAAGAGAGTTAATTGAGATGTTCAATTAATTTGATTTGGTAGGGAAGAATACAGTCCCCTAAGAGATTGTTTGGGTTGAATTTGTTTGCTTTGCTTAGAGCATTATGAATGTTGTACTTGAGGATTCAGCAGAAAACACATGAGGCTTCTGAAGGCTCTATACCTCTTTGCAGGACTGGAAAATGTTTGTTATCAATGGATGACATTTTTGGGTAGAGATGTTTCTTGTCTCTAGCATTAGTTCATGACAATACATTTTCATTACGATTACTAGCACTTCTATATACAGGTTGAAGAGCATGGAGCTGGTATGAATCGCCAAGGAATAAAGCAGATAATTCTGGTTAATTATTGTAGCAAGTTTTGAGTTTGCTTTTTCAATCCTGATATCTTGGCGTCTATGGCAGCTATATCGCAGTAAGGTAGTGCCCATTAAAGACATGTACACTCATTGAGAAACTTATTTTTCTCTATTAGGGACATATCCCAACCCATGGACAAACTACTAACTCCTGCACACCACAACCTGTGGGGCTGTTTGTACCCCAGTTTCACATTAATTACAGTTTCATTTATTCCCTTGACAGGAGTAAATCTCCAATTGGCGTACTGTCATGTCTTTTAGGATAGTCTCGTCGATGTATACCCCATTTTACATACAGTATCCCATCCACATGACTATAACGATTCTAAACAGGTGACCTTTTACTTAATAGCTTGCTCCTCTCTCTTCGACACCAGGCTCTCAATCTTCTATCTGAATCCCTGTACCTGACGTACATAAACATGTCCCCAGGCATGGCAGATTTATTCTGTATAAGGGTCAACCACTTTTTTATTCCTTGGCCAACAGACAGCTCTGCATGATCACACTTGTTTAGAAAAGCATCGGTGATGCTTTCAAAACATTTATGGTTGTTTCAAAAACATATTGATTCTAGAAAAAACCCTGGATTGACCACTTTAGTATAAAAGACCCTCACTTCCCCTTTCAAATTAGAGGAGAATTCCTTCCAAGCTGAAACGGGCGTACTGCATGTGAATCTCCAACAAGCAGCGGTTTGACATCCCTTGCAGGTTGTCATCCTCGACGCAGAGATGGGGTCCTTCATTTCCAACCATCAGGTGAGGGGCTGGTTCTTCCCTAAGGGTTTCTTGACTACAGATACACATATCTATATGCACATACACCTACACATCCAGGTAAGGCTAGGTACATTTTAGCAAATTACTTAGGGTGCGTATTTTAGGAATATGCAAGTGCTACTGTTTTATCTGAACTGTTTCTGTTCATCTTATTAGCACTATGGTAGCAATATGTCTACTATTCACTATATTGCTACCAGCAATCTCCTTTGAATGCTCTGTCTCCTTATTGTTGCAGCTCATATGTTTTACACAAGGCTGTTGCTGGACCAATACATAATTATTGAAACGCCCTAATTGACAACCTGTGTTATTTCTCTGAGAGAAAACAAGCATGAGTGTCTGAGTGAAAAGTACTGTACTGTTTTCCACAATCCCAGAGGAATCAGGGTTGTCATGTTCAGTGGTTGCCAGAGACTACCTACACTACTGTAGAATACAGGGGAATGGTAGTAGGACTGTAGAGCTAGCTGGTCTAACAGCTGACATATCCTGTGGGGGTGTACGGAAGTGGTCGGGACACCAAGCCCTCAGTTTAGGTCATCCAAAATGCACAGGTTCTGGGGGACTCCTAGGAACTACACGACAATACAGGTTAGGAATACCCCAAGCAAAGGTTTTTAAATCTGTACAAATTTGAAGGTTTATGAGTGTTCACCAATTTTCAAGGACATGCTGACCTAGAGCACCCACTACCTGGGAAGTTAAGCAGATTTGATCACACATAATATTACGTGATACTTTGTAAGTGTAAAACAATGTTTGTGACTACAAAATGCCAATTTGCAGAGATAAGCTGAGTCCTTCACTCATGTGAGCCGAGCATAAGTACAAATATGACTATGAATCCTTCTTCATCACCATCACATCTACGACCTTCATACAGCCCATGCATGTTTTCATGGTTCTTCCATGGGCATCCATATCAAAAGTCATGCACAGCTTAAAAAAGATGATTCAAAGGAGTCATCACTGTACAGTATGTAAAGCATATCAAATAATATCCTATGAATGGTGGCTTATGTGTAGCAGCCTCAGTAGAAGCATGATTGATCGTCAGCAAGAAAATGTTCATCATCTATTCCTTTGCCAAGCCAGACATTAAATACCCAAGGTCCAATATGTTTCCATGTGAATGAGCACGGACAACATGTATTGGACCAATTCGAAATTAGTGATATGATTAAACAAAACATTAGCGAGTTTTTCTGTGGTATCATCATATAATGAGAGACAGGGCTAGCTATGACAAGATATAAGAGTGAGTTTTACAAGAGGTACATTGTACAGAAGATAACATTGTACAATACGAAAGTGTGAAGTCGTCGGAGAAACTGTCATTCTAATGCTGGAGCCACAAAGGGGTCAGATATATTATGAAGCAGATTATAGATAAAAACCACTGCACGACCTGCCCACAGTTAGAGATCCTGTTTAGCCAATAAAATGAGGTGCCTTCATGAACGAGAAGGCCCAGGTAATGCAGAGAGGCATATTTTAACCAAGTAAAAAGTCAGAAACAGAACATGAAAGGTATGCGAGACTACACTGCCATTAATAGAAATAACTTCATCAATGACAAAGGAATTATTAGGTAAAATGTATCTAAAATTAGGTTGGGACAATACATTGGGTCCTAAAATGGGGCTCAATGTAAATTGATGTTCAAAACAGTGAGTATGTAAGTGTGGTGCACATGGTCCACAGTCCGAAATTGCAATTGTAACAGGAGGAAGTCTATTGCAACAATATATGTAACAGAATGTAATGTAACAATACCTTACTAATCCAAATGTCCCTAATTAAGACTCCTAATATGTTTTTGTGCTGCCTTAGATTTTATTAACTTTGAGCAAGATGCCAAGGAATGGATGCCCTGTGTTCCTGCAACTTATTGGAAGAAGATGGAGTCAGTGGGGAGGAGCAGTTACAAAGAACCCCAGAACTATCCTGAGTCTGGTGATGTGATCAGGACAAGATCAGACCAAACCCAGGTGGTTCTTGTAGTTAATAGGGCACCCAGCAGTGATAGGACCAGGCAGACACAATTGCAGGTCTTCCAACACAGGTTGCAGTATGTCAATAAAAGTTATCAAAACTATTTCAGTTCTGTGTGCCAACTTTACAGAAGCAAACTTGGACACCATTTCATTAAATATTTAAAGATACCCCTTCACCACGTTGAACACACAATTGTAAACAACACACAATTTCAATAATGTATCGCAAGAAAAAGCTGCACAGTTCACTGTCAATATTCTGATAATTATGGTTGACATTTCCCACATGCTAGTAGAGCTAAACTAAATTGTGGAAGACTTTGGAGAAAGAATCCAAGTATGAAAGAAGCAAATGCGACGCTGAGATGTTGGTTTCAATTCAAAATGCAGATAGTCTCGGCAAGTGCCTTTTGGAGTGTTGGGATTTTTCAGATGCTAACTGTGGACAAGTTGAGTACTAACCTTAAAAAACAATTCAAACATCATTCTAGCATGCCCCACATAGATCCTTCGTGAGCATCAATCAGAATTAATTTAATTTTTTAGGAGCTCAAAATCCGTGAAGATTGGAATAGGTGCTGTCATTATTTGTGAAAACTCTCTTCCCATATAATTACAATCCTAGAAATCAACATTGGAGTTAGGTGCTAGAGAACTCTATAAAATGCTGATAGAAGCTGCTAAACTGATGTTGGTTTTACAGGAACAGTTTCGAAGATGATGTATTTGACGGAGTAAGTATGTGATGTGTAAACTTGTGATGTTTTTCTGCATACAGCTGGATGTGGAGAAATGTCTCTCAGGACAAAACAGGGGCATGTAACTAGAAGATAGACCAAATACTCCCTGCTCAAAGGCAGCGCAGAGAATAAATAAACATCAATGTTTATAAACTGAAACAACGCTGGTCAGTGGTAGCCGTTGCCATTTAAATGCAGTTCTTGTCTGTGAAAATCTATTAAAGAATAATTAAAAAAGCACAATATTCCAGTAGTCTAGTCCACACATGGCTTCTGGTAGGCGACCATGTAGTTAATATACAATGGTAATCAATTTACTGCATGTTCTATATGTTCATCAGGGCACTCTAAAATGTGCTTTGACCTAGAGTCTGAAAAAAGGGGCGGAGGAAAGGAATGAGGCTATGAGGAGGCTGAAATTATCAAAGATACAATTGTATGTAGCAGAGTCGGATGGCAAATTACAGTTTTAAAATGAGCAAGAGAAGACAACTGAGTTTATGGTCTGGAAGCAGGATAACAAAGGCTGAGATGGACTCCTCAAACCTATGACCTTCAAGGAACATGAAGTATACTGAGGAAGAGATGGCATATGCTCAAAATTTAAAAGGCAGGTCTACCATGCTTTATACCAAGTGATCAAATTGAATACCAAATGCAGACATAGTATGTGTTTGCTATTACTAGTGTAAATGTGCAATTTATCAGAACACCAGATCTGCTAAGTCTTCCTCACCACTTGATTTACACAGTGAGCTTCAGCTCCCCAACAGAACCCTCCAAGCAATTTTATGCTCTAGACCTCCCACCCCTCCTTAACATTGCCAACCTCCTTCACCCATGACCCAGTACAAGAGGAGGCACAATCCACCCCACTTCCTGTTTTTTTGTTTTGCGCTGCAGACTCTCTGAGCATGATATTCAGGTAAGTGGGGCCAGGTGATGCCCGGGGTGGAGGCCCTGCGAAGCAGGCTCTTGTTTGCGCCTTTACCTTTCTGGTGGGCCTTTTATGTGAGGCTTGGTGGAGGGGCTTTCCATTGGTGGTGCAGGCCCTGCTTCAGCGGGCTCATTCTTGGGGTGGAGGCATTCATCAGGGCTGCTGCTCCAGTATGGCTATGCCCCTAGGCCCAACTCCCTTTCACTGGAGCACTTCTGGGAGTGCGCTGCTTTTCGTCTGTACTGCAGGCCAGTGCGCATCTTCTCCCACTGCTTTTGTTTTCTGGGCTGCAGAGGGAGGTCGACTGTTTTGCGACGGCTCAGCTCTACTGCTGACATGATGCATCAAGCACTCCGGCCAAACTGGCGATTTGCCTAGGAATGCGGACGTGGCAACCCGGTGTCAGCAACCATGATGCTGTTGGCGTGGGGTTGATTCGCAACCAGCAGGGTTTTTGGTTGTGTGGGTTTATTTTTTTTGCAACATGATGAACTTCTTATTCCTGAGCACTAGGGGAGTTTTCTTTTCCTCCTAATGTGAGGCAGAATGAAGCCTGGTGAGGTACGCCACATGGAGGCAGGACCTAGCGTGCAGGCTCCTGTGGAGGTGCCTTCTTTGCAGGCCATCCAGTAGATGATTCAGGCTGCTGTGGCTGCAGCATTTAAGGACCATGAGGGCCCCCCTTCCCCTAAAAAGCAGCGCCTTGAGCCTTCCACCACTGCAGAGGTTGATGGGGAGGAGGTTGATCTCCGAGGAACATATGTGCATGGGCAGGAGCTGAAGGAGGTCCTGCAGCACATTAAGGATAACCTGGCTCTTTCAGTACCTCTGGTTGAGGAGGATGCAGATGGTCTTTGCATGCAGTACCAGCGGCGTGAGCCTGAGTCTCTGCCTTTACACCCATCTATCAGAAAGGTGATTGATGATGAGTGGCAGGAGGTGGACAAGCAATTATTCCCGCACTATCCCTCTAAATGCTATGCTATTCAGAATTTTGCTAAGGACTTTCCCACTGCTGTGAAGCTTGATTCCCTGATGGCTGGGTTGTCTTTCCATGGGACCATCATTTCGGAGCATGCCTCTCCTTCGGACCCAGTGGACAAAATGGTGGAGGCAGCAGTGAAGAGGTCTTATGCCACAGCCAACGTCTCCATTAGAGCATCTGCTTAACTCGAAACGCGTCAGGCAGTAATGGATAACTGAGGCACATTGCGGAGACCCGTAATTACAGACCAGATGGTGGGCTTCCAGCCGTGTGCCCTCCTGAAATCTTCTGGACATTTTGTTGGTTCATATATATATTCACTGAAAAAACCATAGGTTTTACAGAAGTTATAGTTAGGAATTAGCATTTAAAAAACCTTAGAAATTCACTGGAAAAAAAAAAAAGGTTTCAGGGATGTTATAGTTAGTTGGACATTTGACTCATATAAAACCAGAGAAATTCGCCAGTTATAGTTAGTTGAGCTAACTTTAACTCGCGCGCCCGCAATGGACTGCTGATGACATCACATATTACATCACTCATGACATCATCAGTGACATCACTGATGACATCACTGATGACATCTCAAATGACATCACTGATGACATCATCCGGTGAATGTGTGTTTCTCTAAACTTTAAATATTTTTCATATATATCTATGCCAAGGTGTATTGAAGACTGAGTGGATTTACAAGTGACTGAAGGGATTATTTAGTAGGCACATGACTGACTGAGTGATTGAACATGTCTTACTGAATGCATGGGTTAGTGACTAAACTGTGTGAAAGTCTGTATTAGTCTCTCAGTTGGTGTGTAAGCGGCTGCATGGGTTAGTAAGTATCTACATAGATGTCTATATGGGTTATTGATTTCTTGTCTGAGTATCTGTATGAGTGCCTGAGTGTCTGTGTGGGTCAGTGGAGGGGGTGTGACTCTGTGCACAGATGTCTGAGTGGGTAATTCACTGGTTGTATGGATTCAAAAGTGCATCTGGGATGGTCTGTATGGGTGACGTAGTGTGTGTATGGGTGTGTGGTGAGTGAATGAATGCCTCAGGGGTATATGTGTGAGTAACTATATATGTTTTAAGGCAGTATATGTGAGTGTTGGAGTATATAAATGACTATATGTCAGAGCAAGTTATTTGAAGAGTGGGTGTATAAATGAGTGTCTGCTTGTATCACTGATTGTATAAGACAATAAGTATGTCTTAGTATCTGCATAAATAAGTGATAAATAACTCAGTTGGTGTATATAACTGTATACATGAGTAAATGAGTATGTAATTCATTCTTTGCATGACTAACTAGGTGTGTGACTAACTCTATGGATGAGTGGTAGAGTGTGACTATGTATAGGGGTATCAGTACATATTATAGTACTGTATTGATGAGTAACTGTATGTGTAAGACACTGAATGTGTGTATAGACCTAGGAAATAGTCGATGCTATGTAGTATCTGTCATTCTTGTGAGTATGATTTCAAAATTAGTAGTCTGTATTTTAGAGTGCGTGTATCATAGTGTATATTAGGGCATCAGTATGTGCATCAGATTATCACGTGGATGATGGATCAGCTCAACTAACTGTAACTGGTGAATTTCTCTGGTTTTATATGAGTCAAATGTCCAACTAACTATAACGTTCGTGAAACCTATGGTTTTTTCAGTGAATTTCTAAGGTTGTTTAAATGCTAATTCCTAAATATAACGTCTGTAAAACCTATGGTTTTTTTCAGTGAATTTCAAAGGTTTTTTAAATGTTAATTTCATATTTTAATATTAATAAAACCTATATTTTTTCTAATTTTTTTAAAATAATTTGCAACTCTATTATCGTTTTTTTCATTTTCAAAATTATGTAATGTTTTATATCTTCCCCCAAAAATATGCATATCAAACTTTTTTTGGAGAAAACTACAGTCCCGGTACTCTACCAACCTCGATCAGCACGCAAATCCTATCCATCACATTTAAATGATGCGCATTTCGTATCCGACAGGTTTGTGACACCACGTCCCGCGTAACCACATGTACGTATGAGGTTGCGCCAGCTGCTACTTTAGTATGCGATGGGTACGCCCTACCAAGCCGTGTGTTACATCATGTACGTATGGGGTCGTGCCCGCTGCGCGTTGCAAATGCGACAAGTGCATGCTGCCACACCCTGTGTTACATCATAAATGTACAGTGTTGCGCCGCGTACGCCATTCCCTCATTTTTTTTGTCTCAAAACTATATCTAAATAACTTTAAAGTGTATATGAGAGCAAGCGATAATCTAACATATTTTAAGCATTTATATATTTCTAACGTAATAAACTTATATTTTAGCAATTATATTTTCTTAAAATCACTTTGGGTGTGGTCTCCTTGCGCACTAGGTGCGCGATTGCCATGTGACTATAAAAAAAAGCACTTCATTAGTTCAGAACATTTCCCATTGTAACAGTTGGAAAACGCCACCCATTTTAGTCAATCTCTGTACTGCAATTGATGAGACACACCTCTTCTGCATAGAGAGCTTTTTTCTAAACTTTTTGCAATGTACACATATCTTACACTACACACAACATGCAACCATCATCTTCATCAATATTCATGGTCTGTAAAGTTGCCTTCCACCTGTGATAGCCATACACCTACAAGTTACATAACTGAAGTTTTCCCCACTACCAGAGGTAACATAGTTACATGCACTGCCCACAGAACAATGTAATATCATACGGCCCAGGGGCACTATCATGCATAGATAATGAACACACGGACACAGATAGATAGTGGAAGTGGGAATGAGCACATGCGCTCGACACCTTTTTATTACCAGGGTCACATATCCAGTAACGTCTGTGGTGGATGCGTGTGGAGTCAGTGTAAACCATTCCTCAAGGAATAGTTGCTGCTATCATCTACTACAACAGTAATCATTGGATCACACACAGACATTCAATAATAAAAGAATCAATAGTTTGTACTGCAGTAAGGTAGGGACAGTAGATGTGAAGTAATACAGAAAAATATTCTATCGTAAAAGAAACACAACTTATGGTATACTGAGACACAATTAATAGATCATGAATAATACACAAAAAGATTTTATCATAAAGGGTCCATCAGTTTTAGTGCACTCATAAAGCCACATCAAAATCATTCAGCATGTCAACAACCAGCAATGATGTGTTCTGTAGACGGGCAGGCCGTACTTGGAGTAATATCTGTTGCCATCAACAGAACATCATCAGCAATAGCAACTCAATCTAAATTGTGAACACTGCTGTCTACAGTGTAGGCCAGAGAGAGCGGTCAGCAAGGGCCCATAGCTACGTGAGGTGAAATTCAGCTACACAGTTTGTCGTACGCGAAGCAACAAAAGCGTGTCCGGAGCCTGTAATAATACGCATTCATGGTGTAGACAGAGCGCACTGGAGCAATGTCTTTTCCTACAGAACAGCGTCATCTACAAGGCCAACTCGATCTGAATTGTGAACACTGCTATCTGCAGTGTTAATTGTAAACAGTACTCACACAGACATTCATGAATACTTTCTCTCACTTCCTCTTAACAAAAGACAACAACATAAATTGCAGAACAATCTGCAATAAATAAAACAAAACAATTCAAATACCATTTCTGCTGTGTACAGTGTAGACTATTCAGTGTTCCGTTGCAAATTAAATTTGGTCATTGTACTAAACCTATAAGTCATTTAAAAAAATGTCTTCAAAGAAATATACTAAAAACATAATATGTATATTCCAATAGACGTTGTAGTTACTTGACTACTGGATTCTATAATTAAACTATCAGCACTTGATCTGAATTGTGAACACTTCTGTCTGCATTGTAGGCCAGACTCACTATTCATTAACACCTGACAGCCATGTACCGTTCAATTCGAAAGCATGGACTTGCTTGCAGCAGATCAGAAGGGGTACACAGAAATAATATCAAACTTCAACTTCTGACATCCTCAATCATACAATCAAGACCCCATTTCACTGTTCGGACCTGCTGTACCACAGTGTACTCCACCGACTATTGTCAACCAAGCACAATAATAATGTGCAACAGTTAGCTACAGAAACACCGAGTCTGATGCACCTCAACAGAGGGAGTTCATTGAAAACCAAGCAACAAGTAATATCGGATATCTTCCATTGTGGAATCAAGACACCGTCCCACTGTTGGGACCTACAGTTGCTTGCACCTGGTCGAAGGGAGTACCTTCAACTCCACTCTCAGATTAAGTTCTAACATCCTCCATTGTCAGATCAAGACACCGTTCCAATGTTGGGACCTAGAGTTTGATACACCTCATCGGAGGGGTTACCACAAATCATCACACACTTTAACTTCTCACATCCTTAATCATAAAATCAAGACCCCGTTTCACTGTTCGGACCTGCTGTACCATGGTGTACTCCACTGACCGGTGTCAACGAAGCACAATAATCATGTGCAACAGTTAACTACGGAAGCACGGTGTCTTATGCACCTCAGAAGGAAGTTCTATGAAAACCAAGCAACAAGTAATATTGGACATCTTCCATTCTGGGATCAAGACACCGTTCCACTATTAGGACCTAGAGCTGGTTGCACCTGGTCGAAGGTGGTACACAGAAATAAACACAGACTTTAACTTCTGACATCCTCAATAATAGAATCAAGACCCTGTTTCAGTATTCGGACCTGCTTTACCGTGGTGTACTCAAGTGACTACACTCAACCAACCCCAATAATCCTGTACAGCAGTTAGCTACGGAAGCACCGAGCCTGATGCACCTCAACAGAGTGATTTCTGTGAAAAACAAGCAGCAGGTAATATTGGACATCATCCATGGTGGAATCAAGACACCGTTCCACTGTTGGGACCTAGAGTTAGTTGCACCTGGTCGAAGGGAGTACCTTCATCTCCACTCTCAGATGCAGTTGTAACATCGTCCATTGTGGGATCAAGAAGCCATTCCACTTTTGGGACCTAGAGTTGATTGCACCTGGTCAGTGGGGGTACCCAGAAATTATCACAGACTTTAACTTCTGACATCCTCAATCATAGAATCAAGACCCTGTTTCACTGTTCGTACCTGCTGTACCGCATTGCAATTTCAACTTCATGCATAGCAATGGCTGCTTCATTTTCAAGTATTGCTCGTCCAAGAAGATCGTGTCTACATGGACCACTAGTTTCACTATCTTGAGAACTTTCATTACTAATTTCAGCTGTAATAGGCTTTTCTGTTCAACTTCATCATTCAACATTTTTAAATATGTAGCAAAAATTGTACATGCAACGCTACTTTTACCTGTATTGCAAGAATCTTCGTAACAGTCAAAGTCTCCAAATAATTCACTTTCACTACAGCATGAATTAAACAGTTGCAGAAATAGTAAAATTCTCCCTTATCTAAACTTTCACAACTAACTTTCCTGTGGTTTATGAGATTACTCTTTTCATGTTTTACTAAACAACCATGACATCCAACTACTGCATGTTTTTCCTTCTTTTACATTCTCTTTAACATTTCAAGCTGTAATGTTGAAGTACTTCATACAGACATAGCTGTTTCGGATGTTGAATCCTTTTCAGTTAGTACATGTCCAACATATTAGTTTTAAGATTGTCTGTACTGTATGCTTCATTTACTGCTAATTCTTCAATTTCTTCAAATCATTTCAAGACTCCATTTCATTTGCAGGCAAGACCTAAACTTATCCAAATGATTCCTCGTGACTTTGAATTTAAACTTGAAGAGCACAATCAGTCTGAACATCCATACAATCCAATTTCTCGGTGGGAAAGTATCTTCAAAGTAAAGCTGTACAATTCTTTACTAAGGCTTTTCTCTTGTGTAATTTCTTCCCACAGTTCTTTCATCTCTATTTTTGCTATGTACGATGTAACGTAACATGCAACTGCAATTGCGTTATCTGCAACATACTGAATGTCCATGTTCACATTCCACATTTTTAAAATGACTGGATTGTAATCATTGATATACTTTGACACTGCTCTTCTTTTTAACTTTAAGTTATTCTTTTGAGATTTCTGAGTTATTGTGTGCCTTATAGAAGAAAAAAAATTATTTACTCTTCCTTTACAAACGACTGGACAGGAGAAACCAAACCGACATCTGGTGTAAAATTTTCCTTTAAAGTTGTAGTTTCTTCTGCAATACTTTCAACAACTGTGACTTTGGAAACGTAAAACTTACTATCTCAAGCTTCTATCTCCTTCTCTTGGTATCTCACATGTCACATACTATTCAATGAAAGACAATACTGTTTCATCAGAATCATTTCCAAATTTAGGTTCATCCGTGATCCATAGTAGCATATGTATATGAGGTGCACCTCTTGCTTGATACTCCTTTCTCCAAAAGAAATCGGTAACCTCTACAAGAGCTGTATTCTTTTTATTGCAGATAAAAGACATTATAGGTTGAAACCTATGATTACAATATCTGCACGCATATACAGGATTCAATGAACACAGTTCACCACGAGTCTTTATTTCAACATGTTTTATATTGGAATTCGCTTCTCTTAGAAAGTCAAGCAAATCTTCCCATGCATACTCTGCACGGCTAAGTGAGACAAACCATGTTCTTGTACCTACGTTCCGTAACATACACTTGAGTTCTTCATGACGACAATACCAATACTCATTTGTTCCACGTTGACATGCCATCAAATTGATTAAGTGTCCTTCTAAATTTTCATTTCTTTCTTGAAGTTTCTCCACAAATTCTTTCGCAGAGAGAACTTATTGATGAACTTTAGTTTTAAGTATGTGGTTCACTGCATGCGACAAAGAAGACAGATCACTTTCAAACAAAAAGGTGAAATATGTATAAAATGCACTGTCGAAATCTAGGATCTTCAGAATATAATCTGAAATTTCAAGTGGTCAAATAGAGAAAGTGGACAAGTCAAGGAATGAAGATGTTTATGAATATTACACAATATGTCCTTTGCATTCAAAAGAAGAAATAGAAAACAGCATTGAGTTATTTGAAATGAAAAAAGCACAGGGAACTCCAATAACTGCATGGGAGAAAACCTTGGAAGGTCATTATTTTCCACAGCTGTTTCCTACAGGAGAAGGTGGAGGGTATAATGATCCACATGTACCGATTGCAGCTTCAGAATATCGATCAACAAGATTCATCTTCTAAACTTATTACCTGTTCACCCACATTTACAGTTTTGTAATAAATATTGTTCTCTATAAGATATAAGGTAGCCTTTTCAACTTTATTAACACCCACAAAATCTTTCCATATTTTCAGACTTTTTGTTACTACAACATTTACTAGAATGAGTACTGCCTAATTTTCCTCTTTCACTCCAGCAATAGTTTCAATATTTTTCTTAAAATCCAAAGGTAAGTACACCACTCTTCCTTCAAACCTCTTTGCAAGTCTGTTGGTGACAGTTTACATGTTTTAGGCTCCATCCGAATTATAGTTTGAAAAGAATTAACACATTGAATTAGAACAGACTCATATGTATTCAATTCTGCCAGTTCCTCCGTAATAGCCACTAATTCTAAGTTATTATGTACTGCTCTAAAAGGCATTTTGTTCTCCTCTAATTTGTTATAACATTATTTACATATACGTTGATCACTACTTAACTCAAACTGACCTTCCACCAACAAGTTAATTGTAAATTCTAGCCACTTACCCTTGTTCTCCTTTTCACTTTTCAAATACAAATCAACATTCATACTTTGACTTTTATAATCAGTACGTCGACAACAAACACAAACATAGTCTCATATTTCACACCACACTACATTAAACTTTCCAATTTCTTCTTCAAACTGATCAGTGCTAATCACTTTCCCATCTCCTCCAACATCTGTAATTGTCAAACTTTCACGTACTATGAACTGCTCCTCTGAACCAAAATATCGCATTTCAATATCATCACACTTTTTTTGAACGACTAATAAAGAAGCATATAAAAGACTTGTACTCAGTTCACTTAAAAATAATGCAGAACTTTTTACATAGTGCACTTTCCTCACAAATTTCCACATTTCTGAATAACATACTGCTAAAATCCTCAACTGATAAAAAACACTTTTACAAACTTTTCTCCAAGGACAAGCCAGAGAATGCCCATACTTCTCAGTATATTTTCTTACGTGACATAGATCTAGTCCTTGTAACAACTTAACGTTCTGTTTAATACTCTCTTCAAAATCACAATGAGTAACTTCTGTTTTAAATTGAAAGCACTATCCGCAATACTTTCAATACGCTGTTTCTCTTTCAATTCAAAAACATTCCTTTTATATTTGAAGCATTCTTTCATTGAATTCTGAATCACTCTAGATTGAAAAAGTCTCTGACGATTTTCATGAAACTCCTTTTGTCTCCGAGTAACAGATATTATTTCTTTATCATCTTTCTTTTTCCAGGTATTTGAAATTGAACTCTGCTTCACCTTATTTGAAAAAATCCTATTTTCCTCTTGTGTGATCCTTTTTTCATCTTGTACTTATAGTAGAACAAAGTTTTTCTGTACTACTCCCATTTTTTCCAAATACAAACTTTTGCCTTTTGCACAAATATATATTTTTCTTCTCTTTTCTTTTTTTTTTACTTCTTCATGGCATTTCCAAATTTTAATCGAAACGAAATAATTTTCAGAAAAAAAAATAGATTGAATTATTTTTCACATTTGTTCACTATATTAAAATTATAACATACAAGTACAAAACTTCCACTAACGACTTCCACACCCAGTGCTGCAACGTGATTGAACATGACAGAGCAGCACTAACATGACAAGTAGTGCCGTAGAAAATACAACAAGTATTTATTTAATTATTTACAAACACCTTTACAATGTATATGTAACTGCACTACCTTGTACTTTTTACCTCTCCGCCGCACCCCACCCCACCACCCCACACCACTCTCTCTGAAACCCACCACTGACAACTTTAGAGATAGTATTTAAAAAAAAATTAATCTATGTACTTAAGATGATATTATCAACCAAAAAGCACACACAAAAATTACCATTATTAGCCTACAATTTTATCTACAACTTTCCAAACATAACACTGCCCCCCCCAGTTTTAAGTGCGGGGGTTGTCTGTTGGTGTCTGAGCACTGTATTTTAGGTGGCCTCGAAACAGGTCTTTATGGGGGGTCTACTTTCGGGCCTCGCAAACCTCATCCCTTTTTTTTTTCTTTATTGCACTGCAGTGAGACTGTGAGAGCATGCACATTACTCACTACTTAGAAGTGCAGACATCATGCCAGGTGACTCGCATTGTAGGAGAACGGAAATCCTTTAAAAAAACACTTTTTCTCGCAGAATTTTCCTTCTCTTTTTGCAACGCAGGAGCAACATCATCGTGGGGTAATTAGCAAACACACCACCAGGCATGCATCGCCCATTGCCCCGGACTCTCTCAAACAGCTTCCCGAGCACACACACACAGCTGCTCCCGAGTACTCCATAGGTTTTTAAAAGATCATTTTTTGGTAAAGAAGACTCTGTTCTTTTTCACCCCTTTTTACAGCCCCTACATCCCCACTCTGCCTATTGCTGAAAAAATTAGGCTCCCCCGAAATTTTGCTCTAGTTGCGCCTTTTGAAACGACCACAAGCAAGCATCTCCAGCACGAACCTGCTCTGACCTTACACATTCTCTTGTTTTAGGGCTACGAAAACTCACTGCCTGCCTGCCTGCCTCTCTTAGTTCTCACACTACCTCTTTAATATGAACATAAAAGCTTTCCACTTACTTTTATATTCCTATACTGTACTTCACATGGAAATATAGAAATCAAGGTTCTCACCACCCCAAATTACCTCTCTGGTATACTTTCTAAAATGTAAGAAATACAAGAATTCAGTATCTGTCAGTCACGGCCACTTTTAAACAGTCTACCTATATACAACTCGACAAAACGTTATGTTTCTAAATTTATGTCTTACACTTAAAAGCTCCTTTACATTTCTTTCGCTATATGTACCTTTCTTTAAAACACCACCAGAGAAGGATGGTGAAGTATGCTCCACAAAGAGCAACTCAAAGCTTTGTTATTCCTTATAAAATATTCTGCCTGTCAATGCTTTTCGCAAACCTTTTCGACCCCTTCACAGGCTGGATGGATGAGTATAATATGTCCTATTTAGAATCGAGGCGGACGATGCCCGAAAATAAGAACGCTTAGTTGAATAAAGGGCGAGTGGATGCATGGCCAGATGCATCAATGCATATATACATGGATGGATGTATCAATGTATGAATGGAAGGATAAATGAATACAGGGACCAGTACTTACGATAGACTGCTGGACTGATAGATGCTTAGGATTGGTTATGGGACAGATGTATCTATTGATATATAGGTGTATGGCGGCATGAATGACACAGTGCTTGCAATAGGCGAGTGCGCTCATGGATGCTTAAGATAAGTGCAGGAACAGATGTATGTATGTATATAAGTAGGAATGTATTCATCAATTAAAAGGTGGTTGGATGGCGCAGTGCTTAGGATAGATGAATGCTGGGCTTTAACTGGGCCGGGTCTGAGGACCAGCACTTATTTTCAAGGAGCCTCCAAAAGGGTCTCTATCAGGCTCTATTTTCAGCCCTCGCAAACATAGTCAATTTTTTTTTTTATTGCACTGCAGTGAGAGCATGCACATCGATGTACGCATGCTTATTTTGCTCACAACTGAGAACTGGAGACATCACGCTACGTTACCCACGTTGTAGAAGGAAATCCTTTAAAGAATGTTTAATTCCAAACGTAGGATAATTGGAGAGGATTTTCTAAAGCACACAATGATACATATCTTGATTTAGATCACGGCCCAACTTGCATAGCCCACACCCATTAAGAGCTTTGCCCCTCGCCCTTTTCGAGCACCCCCACTTTCTGAAACGCTCATAAGCAAAGTGTATTAAACAATGCAAAACATATACCATGCGATAGGGCACTTTATAAGTGCTCCCAGTGGTACTACATCACCTTTATTAGCTCGACATCTGCACGTTACTATATTCTGTGTTTTAATCAGAAATATTCCCACCTCCCCCACACCCACAACCACCCACGCCCTTCCTTAACCATACAAAATAAAAAAGAAACACCCACTATTCCTAGTAGTGCCACTATACCCATACACAGGCTTAATTTTAACAGGTGCGTGCCGGAACACTTATCAACAAAAAGTATTCAAACATGCAAATTTGTGGGAAAAACATAAACAATACCATAGCACAGTTAATAAATGGGCCCAGTGAAACTACATTACATTTACTAACAACACATGCCCACGTTACAAATGTCCGTCTTATAATCAGCAATATACGCACATCCCCCACCTCCACCCATACCCATACCATGCTTAACCTTACGAAATCAAACAACGAGCCCCTGAACTCCGGTTACCACCACTATAGCCATAGATAGACTTAATGTCAACAGGTGTCTGCCAGAACGCTCATCAGCAAAAGCTATTAAAACTTACAATTTTGCAACTCAAACATACACCATAACATAAGACGGTTTATAAATAGTCACAGTACCACTACACCACCTCAACACCCGCCCTTGCTTAATTTTACACAATAAAAGAAAGAGCCCAAGCAAACGTAGAAGCTCCACTATGGGCATACACAGCCTTAACTTCAACAGATGTCTCCTGGAAAGCTCATCAGCAAACCGTATTAAAACATGCAAATTTGCGGGTAAAACATATACCATGCCATAGGGTGATTTATAAGTGCTCCCAGTGGTACTGCATCACCTTTAGTAGCTCCACATCTCCACGTTACTAAATTCTGTATTTCAAACAGCAACATAACTACCTCCCCCCCCTTGGTTCACAGTACGAAATCAAACAGAAACCCCCCATTCCTAGTAGCGCCCCTATACCCATACACAGGCTTAATTTTAACATGTGTCTACCGGATCACTTATCAGCAAAAACTATTCAAACATGCAAATTGGCGGGTAAAACATAAACCATTCCACAGCACTGTTTATAAATGGGCCCAGTGAAACTACACTACCTTTAGTAACTACACATGCCCGCGTTACAAATATCTGTCTTATAATCAGCAACATACGCACCTCCCCCACCCCCACCCATCCCTTGCTTAACCTTACAAAATCAAACAACGAGTCCCAGCATTCCCGTTACTGCCACTATAGCCATACATAGACTTAATGTCAACAGGTGTCTGCCGGAAAGCTCATCAGCAAAAGCTATTAAAACCTGCAATTTTGCAACTCACACATACACCATACCATAAGACGGTTTATAAATAGTCACAGTACCAATACACCACCTCAACACCCGCCCTTGCTTAACTTTACGCAATAAAAGAAAGAGCCCCACAAATGTAGAAGCGCCACTATAGCCATACAGAGGCTTAATTTCAACAGATGTCTCCCAAAAAGCTCATCAGCCAAACTTATTAAAACATGCAAATTTGCGGGTAAAACATATACCATGCCATATGGCACTTTATAAGTGCTCCCAGTGGTACTACATTACCTTTAGTACCTCCACAGCTCCATGTTACTATATTCCGTATTTCAAACAGCAACATAACTACCTCCCCCACACCCACCCCCACCCTTGCTTAATAGTATGAAATCAAACAGAAACCCCCCCATTCCTAGTAGCGCCACTATACCCATATACGACGTTAATTTTAACAAGTGTCTGCTGGAACATTTATCAGCAAAAAGTATTCAAACATGCAAATTGGCGGGTAAAACATAAACCATCCCATAGCATGGTTTATAAATGTGCCCAGTCAAACTACACCACCTTTACTAGCTAGATATCTATATGTTACAAAAGTCGTTTAAAAACTCTGTAGAGTGTATAGCAGGGCATGGGGAGAGTAAACAAAGTTCTAATTCCCAAACTTTTGACATACAGTCCCTTTACTGTATCTATATTAAAGATAATAAATGGAATGAATAAATTGACGAGTGTCTCAAAAGGGATAGTGAAGATCACCATCAGTAAAACACGAACCACTTCAACACCTACATATATCTGCCACAGTGACACAGCCTGACAAATACTATCACTTATAATCACATGTAGTTCTCTAATGTCAACAAAGTCATACAGAAAATATACCGCACATTGACACTTTTTTAATCTCTCACACATTTATAAAACATCTCTTCTAAAGAAGCACTCCCCAACTGCTTCAATTCCATAAGAACAGACAATAAATAATAAGTTTACTACCATATTTTAGTATATCTACCTTTTTATTATTCACTAGTCAGAAACTACAAAAACTATTAACTATACCCAGATGCAAACCAGAAACTGTATTCTTATTATATCTCAACTTAGGATCACATGATTCAAACTATGCGTACATATAAAAGGAACGAATCACTTTTCCTATCTCCATCTCCTCTCCATGTAATCTCCAAACACTGTACATGGCCCCACTGTACAACAACCTACCCTGACTTACATTCAAACCTACCTCTCAGTGTCCAAAATAAGACCACAACCTGCCCACATAACATTTCTGTATTTTGTTTTATCGCTTTTAACTTAATAACACATATGTCTCCTACCACCACCCCCACCCCACTATTTCCACAAAAAGTATCAGTTGCAAACGTGCAACATTTTCTTTATCTCCCCAAATACATTACAAACTCAAATTAACGCTGTACCTCATTTTCAAAACAATACAGTCCTTTAACCTGTTGAGTGCTCATGATGAGCTCAGCTCGTCATGAGTCTCAGTGGAGCTGTGCTCATGACGAGCTCAGCTCGTCATAACTGCCGTGGCCCACCCACGTGTGCTTAATTCCCCGCCTGTGCGGGGAAATTAATCAGTGCGTGGGGTCGTGACGAGCTCAGCTCGTCATGAGCACAGCTCTACTGTGAGTCATGATGAGCTGAGCTCGTCATGAGCACAGTGGCGCTGCCCCCCCACCCCCCCACACCGCAGGGTATTTACCCCCGCCGGGAAGGGGATAAAGATGACAAACTACACTTCTTCTCTGTGAAAAATTCCTAAACATATATAGAATACTTATATAGCAACAGCTCACATTTTATGCATATTTCATAACCAATATCAAACACCACACTTTACTAACACTATATTACTTTGAAATAAAAAATACTTTCAAAATTAAAAACATCACCTCAAATACTTAATCAATGCTATAAAACACATAACACACCTTTTTCATTTCTAACTCACCTTTGTAGTTGTTATCCAGTTTTCAAATGACACACGCATACAATTCTTTCTTTCTCACATAGTACATGTAAGGCTCCGACTTCATCAAGAATGAAACCAGGAATGGCACAATTTCTCTGTCGCTCCACACATAAATACATGTCAAGAACATATCAGAATACTTCATTCCTTCAACGACATTCCAAAACTTACCTCCATTGGTTACTTTTGAATTTTCCTTCTGAAATGCTACTTATTATTCTGCGCCACATACAGGTCACAAGTTCAACCTATTTTATCACCACACTTTCTGGAACCTTCTACGACACCTGCAGGTTAAAAGTTCATCATTTTTTTTTAACCTAACGATATACTATTGCAACATTTTATCGAACATTTAACGGCACGTTAAAAGTTCACAATAGGGGTCTATAGTTCATCAGCTTTATTCCCAACTCCAGCAGCACCTCACCTTATGTCCCCAGCGCCATCAGACCCATAGGATTCAGTGCTTTCCACTTTCCACTTTCCAAATACCAAATTAATTTCATACACACAAATTTACCTTCACACTCCCTATATAACACCCCCTAAGCACCAGACACAAGTTACAATGTTCGAAACAAAAGTTCCTCCAAGTAGCTATAACTACATGCTGACACTACTTGCACAGATGTGGCACAGCGGCCAGAGCACATGACTTCACAGCATATGACACACAGTTTGGGCTCACGCTTTCATCCCTGAGTCCGACAGCAGCTCAGCTTAGCAGCATGAGACTCTACACACTGCCTCACATATTTTCCGTACCCCAGAACTTTCAGACCAGTACGGGTCAGTAGTTTGTCCTAATAGTTATAAACACATGCTGCCACTACTTCCACAGCTGTACTGCAGCGCCCACGGCACATGACTTCACAGCATAAGACACACAATTTAGACTCACGCTCTAATCCCCAAGTCCCGCACCACCTCACCTTAACAGCATCACACTCTAGGCAACGCCTCACTTAATTTTCGTAGCCTAGCACTTTCACACGGGTAAGTATGATTAGTTCACTTCGCACCCCCTCTATAGCACACCCTAAACACCCCACAGAGGTTACAGGGCTCCTACCCTCCTATTTCCCACTTTTTTTGCCCTTTTTTCCCCCTACTCGCTTCAACGGAATCACAAAATGGCGGACAACACTTCCTCCTTCCATTAGACTCTAGACAATACCTCACATATTTTCCGTACCCAGGACTTTCACACCACTACGGGTCAGTAGTTCATCCTAGTAGGTATAAACACATGCTGACACTACTTCCACAACTGTACTGCAGCGGCCAGGGCACATGACTTCACAGCATAAGGCACACAGTGTGGGCTCACGCTTTAATCCTCGAGTCGTGCACAAGCTCACCTTAGAAACATCAAAAACTAGCTAATACCTCACTTAATTTTCGTAGCCTAGAACTTTCACACCGGTAGCTATGATTAGTTCACTTCACATCCCCTCTATAGCAGACCCTAAACACTGCACAAAGGTTACAGTGCTCCTACCCTCCTCTTTCCCACATTTTTCACCCTTACTCGCTTCAACGGAATCACAAAATGGCCGCCAACACTTCCTAGTTGCAAATGCTCGCAGCGCTCGCAGCCAATAAGCAGCAAGCTTGTGCTCATAATGCCTCAGCCAATCAGATGGCAGAATTCCCAAATATCGATATCTGTAAATTTCGATATTTCTCAAAAACTACTGAACGGATTTACACCAAATAAACAAAAGCGTGCTTTCTAGACCAAGACCGTTCTCCCTGCCAAATTTGTAAACTTGTCTAAAGTTTCCTATGGAAATTAACATTTAAAAAACTCGTTTTGAGACCCCCCTTTTTTCTTGGCCCCCCCTTGACGAATCACCCCAAACTTCCAACATTGGAGCTGATCTCACCAAAGAATTAGTTTTGAAAATTTCCCGAAGATTCATCAATCGGCGCCAAAGTTATTGCAAATAGAATGTTGCCATTTTCCTATAGTAACTAGGTCCTAACTATAACTACCTACTGGCGGCCGCCAGTAGGTAACATATATATATATATATATATATATATATATATATATATATATATATATATACATACATACATATATGTGTGTATTAAAATTAATAACACATATTTACTTTAGATTATATACTTTACATTGATTTCTTTGGAGATATATATTACCTACTGGCGGTCGCCAGTAGGTAGTTATAGTTAGGACCTATTATCCATAGGAAAATCGTAACATTCTTTTCCCAATAACTTTGGCGTCGGTGGACGAATCTTCGCGAAATTTTTTAACCTCGTGGGGCGCTCCGGTCAGCTCCTATCTTAAAAGTTTCGGGGTGATTCAGCAAGCGGGGGCCGAGAAAAAAGGGGGGTCCAAAAACGTGTTTTCTCAATGTTAATTCCCATAGGAAACTTTAGACACAGCTACAGCCCGAACTGCTGAACAGAATAACACCAAATTTAGGGAAATGGTAGCCCTTGGTTCAGAAAGATCCCTTTTTGTTAAATGGTGTAAATCCGTTCAGTAGTTCATGAGAAATTAGAAAAAGAAAACATTTCAATATCTGGGTGGAGCCTAATGACACATCTCATTGTGAGATCTGATTGGCTGTCAGCACTTCATCCTGGAATTGCTGGCAGCCATCTTGAAGCCAATATACATGATAGTACCCCATTGAAATGTATTGTAGTGAATCGAAGAGTTTGAGGGTTACCAAAAGGAGAACTATAAAGGGTGAAAACAGACTTTAGTTACATTAGAACTCATTTGTTGATGGTACCATACTAATTTCAGGAATTGTGGTGTGTTCTAAGGTGATTTTACCCTGTGAAAAACCTTCTGCTGGGATATCATGAATCATGTTTGAGAGAAAACTGAAGCTAAAATGAGAGCATATTTTCTGTAAATTCACATTATCTTTCTCAGTCATGCGAGAATTAAGTCTGTCATTCTCAGTAAATCATGTACATCCAACAAGGGCAGAGACTGTCAGTTGATTCCTTTGTGTTCTACTGCAGCTTCCCAGAGTATTCTAAAGAACAACTAGAGCACTAACAGTCTTACTTATGACAAAAGTTTGGCACACCTGAAGCCATCTTGATTGGAATAAACTGGTAACACTTAAAACATTTAATTTAGAAAGGAACAAAATGATGGGGTTCATTTTGTCATAGAAATTATGGTTAGTGCTGTAGAAAGAAAAATAATTAGGACATGTTTCAAGTGTGATCTCAAATATCTTCCTGTTACATTTCAACAGGAGCAGCCTGTCAGTTGATGCCTTTGTGTTCTACTGCAGCTTCCCAGAGTGTTCTAAAGAACAACTAGAGCGCTAACAGCGTTACTTATGACAAAAGTATGGCACACCTGAAGCCATCTTGATTGGAATAAACTGGTAACACTTAAAACATTTAATTTAAAAGGGAACAAAATGAGGGGGTTCAGTTTGCCATAGAAATTATGGTTAGTGCTGTAGAAAGAAAAATTAGGACACATTTCAAGTGTGATCTCAAATATCTTCCTGTTATATTTCAACAGGAGCAGCCTGTCAGTTGATGCCTTTGTGTTCTACTGCAGCTACCCAGAGTGATCTGAAGAACAACTAGAGCACTAACAGTTTTACTTATGACAAAATTATGGCACACCTGAAGCCATCTTGATTGGAATAAACTGGTAACTCTCAAACCATTTAATTTAAAAAGGAACAACATGAGGGGGTTCATTTTGTCATAGAAATTATGGTTAGTGCTGTAGAAAGAAAAATTAGGACATGTTTTAAGTGAGATTTCAAATATCTTCATGTTATAGTTCATCAGGAGCAGCCTGTCAGTTGATGCCTTTGTGTTCTACTGCAGCTTCCCAGAGTGTTCCAAAGAACAACTAGAGCACTAACAGCCTTACTTATGACAAAAGTATGGCACACCTGAATCCATCTTGATTGGAATAAACTGGTAGCTCTTAAAACATTTAATTTAAAAAGGAACAAAATTAGGGGGTTCATTTTGTCATAGAAATTATGGTTAGTGCTGTAGAAAGAAAAATTAGGACATGTTTGAAGTGTGATCTCAAATGTCTTCCTGTTATATTTCAAAAGGAGCAGCCTGTCAGTTGATGCCTTTGTATTCTACTGCAGCTTCCCAGAGTGTTCTAAAGAACAACTAGAGCGCTAACAGTCTTACTTATGACACAATGATGGCACACCTGAAGCCATCTGGATTGGAATAAACTGGTAACTTTTAAAACATTTAATTTAAAAAGGAACAAAATGAGGGGGTTCTTTTTGTCATAGAAATTATGGTTAGTGCTGTAGAAAGAACAATTATGACATGTTTCAAGTGTGATCTCAAATATCTTCCTGTTATATTTCAACAGGAGCATCATCATCATCATCATCAGTCTTTATTCGATTTAAAAATGAATCATAAAAGACACAAACGTTGTACATAAAGCATGAACACAATTTTTCAACCCACAATAATACCATACATCAATAAATACATTAAAAAAGCTATTAAAAAAAAACATTAAATAAGTAGATAGACTGACAAGAAGATTTAACAAATAATAGAAGGACACGTTACTACTGTAAGTCTGTAAGCCAAAAGAGACCCAAGCCCCAAATTCTTTAAGGTGCTTCTAGGGTGCGTTTAATTGCTTTTCTCCGCAAAGACCAAGCCCAACCCAAATATTTAGCTAGGGCAACAAAAACTATTGTTAAAGAGCTAGTGCGCAAAATGCGTAACGCCACGGCGCACCTCCTAGTACCAAGGGTCTTGCACATGGGAGAAAGCCAAACACGCCTTGGAATAGTAAATGCCGGACAGGCAAACAAAAAGTGAGGAATGGTTTCAGATTTAGCCCCGCATGCAGGGCATAATTCCTCCGATTTCCTAACCCACCTTCCTGTCAAAGATCTGAGAGGGAGGGAGCCAGCTCTAAACTGGAAATAAAGTTTCCTGTCACCAACATTGGTGACCAAATCCCAATATAGTTCTAGAGTAGGAGTAATTTTAGCCTCTAGAAACCTACCGGACATCCCTGAAGCTCTGTTCAAAACCTGGAAGTCTACTCTTTCCCAATATACCGCTTTAAGAGAACTCTTTGATGGGAACTGAGCAGTCGCCGGGTCATACCATAACCCCTCCATACCCATGTCTTTCAAAATCGCGTGTAAGTTCTTCAGCCATACAATTTTGTGGAAAACATCGGTTTTTATGATGTCCATAAGGCCGTTAGCGTAATGGGAAAGCTCAGGGGTAGTCCAAAGCCTTTGCCAGTATAAAACCGGACGGAGCTTTGCAATGTCCTTGATGGACCTCCTACCCAGATCATATCTAAGTGGAATCAGAGGGGTACTCTGAGGGAGACCGGTTATGCTTAGGAAGAATGTGTGCTCAACACTGGATAAGGTGACTAGTTGGTCAAAGCCCCAAAGCTCCGCCCCGTAAAGCACGGAACTTAGGGCCATTGCTTCATAGACTTGCAATACAGGGCTTATTGGCTTTGTAAATGACTTATTGAATTCCCTACTTAGAGCACCGGTTAATTGTTTAAATCGCAGGGTGGCCATTTCGATGTGTTTACGCCATTTATTGTCATTTGATATTTGCATGCCAAGGTATGTGAAGTTAGTGACCATCTCTAGAGGTTGCCCATTCATAAACACCTTTTTCCCTCGAAAACTGGGGTTGAAGGCCATAAATTTTGTTTTTGCCACATTGACCTCCAAACCATGGTCGAGGCAGTAGTCGTCAAACAGGCGCAGGGCTTTTTGCAGACCACTAGATGTTCTAGATACGATAAGCGTATCGTCTGCAAACATTAGTATAGGTATGGAAACACCAGCCAACCTAGGGGCATCGGTATTTACAGAAAGCATAAGCTCAACTATCCCATTGATATATAGTGAGAAGAGCGTGGGTGCCATTGTACAACCTTGTCGCACACCACGCTCAACCGGGAACTCAGGGGTATCCTCACCTGACCCACCCCACTGAATCCTAGCATAGTTGAACTCATGCAATCGCATAACCAAAGTCAAAATTTCTTTAAGGAGACCTAGTTTCTCCAGTACTGCCCACAACCGGTGACGAGGCACAAGGTCAAAGGCAGCTCTCAAGTCCACAAAAGCTGCATAGAGGCTGCCCTTGCCCAGCGCCACCACCCTCCAGTGAAGCTGAACAAAGCAAAAAACTTGGTCCACTGTACTGGTTAATTTGCAGAAACCTGCTTGAAAGGGGGACATAATATTATTATCATCAATCCACTCCTGAATTTGATTCAGGACCATCCTCCCTAACACCTTCTGAATAGAATCTATGAGACTAATTGGCCTATAATTTCCTGGGAGCGCCCTATCACCCTTCTTGAATACAGGGATGATGACAGCCCCCCTCCATGATTTAGGAACGGGTGCACCTATAGCCACGGCATTAGCCAATAGAATTATGTACTTGCTCCAACTATCCTTGTTATGGAGAAAAACATCCGAGGGAACCCTATCTTGGCCAGGGGCACGGCCACTAGTAACAGAACCCAGGGCCTTCAGGGCGTCTTGAGTACTGAAGGGACCTTGGGAGAAAAGAGCATAATTTGGAACCCAGGCAAAATTAAACGAGGGAATGCAGGCATATTGGGGTTTAAAATAATTAACCCACTCCAGCTGAGAGACGTAATTAGAAGGACTATCAGGCCGCCCACCTCTGGCCCCACTTGATGATATTCCAAAATAACCGGGAATCTCTGGAGCGGTAAGCGCTTTTCAAGTCAAGCCAATGTTGTTCATCCCAATTCTTTTTGGCCGTACTTACAGCTTTTTTATACAGTAATCTAGCAAAGCAAACACAATCCTTGTGTCCACTAGAAAGAGCTATAGCTAGATTAGCCCTAGATTGCCTGCAAGCGTCGTCATACCATCTATTACTCTTTGTTGGAGCCTTGTTCGTTTTCCTCATAGGCTTCATAAAATACAAGCCTATTTCGTCAAACAGCTTATCATGGAATTCAGTGGCTACTATGCTGCGTGGCTCAGAGGTCGATATACCCTCGAGCTCCAGAATGGCACCAACTAGTTTTTTATCTATGTCAGCAATAGCCAGATTATTAAGCTTGAGCTCACGCCACTTGAGTCTACGCATGTCGTTTGTAGAAACTGCTTCAAGCGGCCTCAGTTCCATGTCCTCAGCTACTGGGCAGTTACTAGACCACCATTGGTGAGTTACACAAATAGGGTTGTGATCACTCTCGGCTCTGACCTCAACCACCATATCTAGAACAAATTGCCATAGTTTTAAGCTACATAGGACGTAGTCAATCCTACTGGAATGCCGGCCATTGTCAAATGTCTTGGCCCCTTGTTTATCGCCTGGCGTCCTTCCATTCAGGGCCCTCAAACCATACTCATAACAAAAAGCATTGACCTGAATAATAGTCTCGGTCCAATTTTTTATAGGGTTAAAGTCAAGCACAGGTACCCCCCAAAGTTGGTCTTCCACAGGATCAACGCCCCACCCGAAGTCGGGATCCAAGAGTGGTTCAAAGGTGACAGTCAGATCCCCAGCGACAAGCACTCGCCTCTCACCCGAGTGTTGATCTATGAGGGAAGCCAAGTGAGCCAAAACCCGTGAACCCGACCTATTAGGTCCTCTCAAATACAAATTGTAGATGTCCAAATCTCCCTGGGGGCCCAGTGATAACCTAACTAGTTGGATATCATCAGATTTAGTTAAAACTGCATAAGCTCCTGGGAATACATCCTGTCGAACCCAAGTTACCAGGCCTCCCTTGGACGCCCCTTAGGACCCTGGATTGCGGGGACACAGAAATTCAAATAGCCCTGCATAAACTGGGGCTCACAGGACCAGGTCTCCTGAAAGAGGCAAACATCAAAGCCACCTATAAAACCTAGCCATTCTGGGGAGTCCATTTTTTACTTCAAGCCTGCGACATTCCAGGAGACCATTGATCCCCTCGCCGTTCCGTGGCCAGGAGCATGTGGTGGATTGGCATAGGTCTGCTCATAACCTCTTTGTTTTTCGCCAGCCAATTTAGGAGTTAATGCATCTATTACTTGTGACACCCCATTAGCAGGGCGATGGACTACCTTTCCTCTGCTCTTGGGCTCACCAATAAAAATGCTTGAGTTGGAAGATATAATAGGAAGCGGCGCCCCAGACACCGGTCAAGCTAAAGCTACTGGGTAGCACAAGTCATTGGTTCCCTGATTTGTCCGGACAGGACTAGATCTTGCAGGAATATTGTCATTAAAATTGTAAAAATACCTTAGATCATGAACCCCAATTTTCGACTGGTCGCAAACCGATGAGTGGTCACAAATATAACGCACTATGCGTCTATCTTCAAAGTTAACGATAATGGAGTCCCCGGGGACGTCTTTAGGTCTTGGGCCTACCCAGCTAACCCTTCTAGCAAAAAGAATCTTCCCGTCCAAATAATTCGGGATCGGTCTATTCCTATTTAGCCAGAAAGTAACTTTATTTTTGAGTTGTTGGTAGGATTCCAATGTACCTTCTTTTAATTCGGGGACACCTGTCAATACAGCTACATAAGGAGTAGAATCAGGGGGGAGGTGAATATGAGCCCTGGGGAATGTGCTGGTTTTAACCCCAGACTCCGTGATTACTCCTTTACTCACACTCTTTTTTCCAGCATTAATACTGGAAATATTTGTAGGGTAGTCCCTTTCATAGCCGACACCTTGATTGATGAAATTATCTATGACCAAGGCCTTGGGGAGAGCAACCTCGGGATAAGCCCTAGACGTTGCATCAAGGTCAGAAGGCAAAGGTGGCAGAACGGGAAGAGTAGAATGTACCCTAGAGGAGTTATCCCTGTCCTTGATAGCTAATTTGATGACGTTTTTCAGTGAACAAAAGTTGTCTAGGACAGATTGTTCAAGTCGTTCAACCTTTTAATTGACCATTTTAACCCTTTCTAAGAGTGGCAATAGTAGGGAGCGCACCATTTTCTCAATCTGGGAAATCAAGTCACTCGATTGGGGCTGATCAGGATGCCTGGTAGTGTTCTCACCCGGAGGTAAGTAATCATCAACCTGAATCTCCCCCGTCGTAATGGGTGGATTTTCCGAGACATTAGAATGTTTCGCCTGTCTCCCTCCCTGGGTCAACCCTTCTCTTTTCCTCTTGGGATTGGGGGGTTTGACAACTTTTCTACTAACCCTTGTCTGTGGGTAGATAGAAGCGGGTTTAGGGATATTGGGAGGACTACCTATTGTTGTGGCAGAATCACCAAGAGCGTCAATCACTTCACCACAAACCTGCGATATAGTAGTACTAACCCCAGAATTCTCCCACTGCACTAGGTCACCTATATCCTGCCCTACTAAATTCATTGGGGATTTTGCTAGTGCTAGAATTCCCAGAGATGAACGTCTGGCTTGAATTAGCTCTGTGGATAAACAACGCTCAGTTATAGCTAATTCATGTTCCAGAACTGATACTGCTCTAGTAATGAAATGGTCAAGAGTGCCAGACACAGACCCACCCCCACCAGTACGTTTCCCTTTGCCCGCCATCGTGCGCTACACACACACGAGTGGGGATGTAGACACAAGACAAATATCGATATTGTGGGGAACCAGAATGAATGCAATTTGCTGGATAATAATCCACTACGCCGATACAGGTTAATGACCCCTAGGGCTCAACAGAGAAACTAGAACAAATACTTAGATACTGTCCGGTCAATTTGGCAGCACACTTCTACCTTGTGTGCGCGACCTCAGCAGCAGCGTTAGAGGGGTGGCCCAGCCCAGTCAGGATCAGTCAGGGACGGGCAAGGACGGGCCCGCTCTTGGCCCGGGCTTCGCCCGGGCGCGGCCCGCGCGCGTCCCGCGCTGCTGTGTTCACAGGGCGCTTTAGAGCGCGATTTCGGCGGGAATCTCTCCCTCCTGGGCGCTTGGCAGCCTGGGAGGTGTAGTCCAAAAGTGCAAGGTGCTTCTGACAGGAAAGCGCGTCCCGCGCTGCGGTGTTCACAGGGCGCTTTAGAGCGCGATTTCGGCGGGAATCTCTCCCTCCTGGGCGCTTGGCAGCCTGGGAGGTGTAGTCCAAAAGTGCAAGGTGCTTCTGACAGGAAAGCGCGTCCCGCGCTGCGGTGTTTACAGGGCGCTTTAGAGCGCGATTTCGGCGGGAATCTCTCCCTCCTGGGCGCTTGGCAGCCTGGGAGGTGTAGTCCAAAAGTGCAAGGTGCTTCTGACAGGAAAGCGCGTCTCGCGCTGCGGTGTTCACAGGGCTCTTTAGAGCACGATTTCGGCGGGAATCTCTTCCTCCTGGGCGCTTGGCAGCCTGGGAGGTGTACTCCAAAAGTGCAAGGTGCTTCTGACAGGAAAGCACGCCCCGCGCTGCTGTGTTCACAGGGCTCTTTAGAGCGCGATTTCGGCGGGAATCTCTCCCTCCTGGGCGCTTGGCAGCCTGGGAGGTGTAGTCCAAAAGTTCAAGGTGCTTCTGACAGGAAAGCGCGGCCCTACTGCAGCTTCCCAGAGTGTTCTAAAGAACAACTAGAGCTCTAACAGTCTTACTTATGACAAAATTATGGCACACCTGAAGCCATCTTGATTGGAATAAACTGGTAACACTTAAAACATTTAATTTAAAAAGGAATAATATGAGGGGGTTCATTTTGCCATAGAAATTATGGTTAGTGCTGTAGAAAGAAAAATTAGGACATGTTTTAAGTGAGATCTCAAATATCTTCATGTTATATTTCAAGAGGAGCAACCTGTCAGTTGATGCCTTTGTGTTCTACTGCAGCTTCCCAGAGTGTTCTAAAGAACAACTAGAGAGCTAACAGTCTTACTTATGACAAAATTATGGCATACCTGAAGCCATCTTGATAGGAATAGACTGGTAACACTTAAAACATTTAATTTAAAAAGGAATAAAATGAGGGGGTTATTTTGCCATAGAAATTATGGTTAGTGCTGCAGAAAGAATATTTAGGGCATGTTTTAAGTGAGATCTCAAATCCTCTTCTATTTAATTAGAAGATTCTGACATGCAGACTGAAACAATCACTTTCAATACCAGCAGTAGACTTCCAGTTAACTCCCTGGTGAACAGTAGCTTTACTACAATGATCTAATGAACAACTAGAGTGCTAACATTCTGAATTAATGGCAAATGTGTGACACATCTGAATGCCTTCTTGATGGAATCAAAGTAAAAAAACTGAAAGCATTTCCTACTGAGGAGACTGCAGTTAATGAGGAAATTAGGAAACTTCATAACAAATAAGTCTCCGAAGATGGCCACCAGTGTAAAAAGAGCCCAAATGTAGCACAAATATCACGCAGATGTAGCCCACATATAGCCCAATGACAGAAGTGTGCAAAACACTTTTTATTTTTAGTTTTTCTGCAGTTTTATATAGTGCACACTGGTCAGGTATTAGAGCGTTACACCTTACTTGGACCCCTTATTGCATATTTTGCACAAAGTACATGAGATTGATCTTTCGAAACATTGAACTTTACGATTCTATTAACCTGAGGTTGCTCTGAACCGGGCTTTGTAACATCCGTTTTTACCTACTGGTTTTAATTAATTCTCACTGCATTGTATTAGGAAAGAGGATTTACTGTTTTTCTGTACACTTTTATGATCTATTTTTCTAAATCAGATCAAATAAAGTTTAATGAATTCTATGGCAGGACGGAGGCGAGGATTATGCATATCTTTCCTTACTTTATTTGCATTGCAGTTCAAAGAAAACGTAACGCAACAATCATTAAACAAAAGACTACAAAACCCATGAACCATTAGGGTTGTAGTCTCCAAGGCAACTATAGTCCAATCATATCACAGTCCAATGTATATAATATCGTGACATCCCTTCCGCTTAATCTTTCTTCACTGCTCATCAGTTAAGTGCATTCCTTACATTCTTGGCTTAATCTGACGTTGTTGCTGTTTGTATAGCGATTTCTTGTGCACGTTATTAGCATTATTGCCTTGGTATTGTTTCATATTCCCTGCGCAGCAGGCTCTTGCCCAAGAGCGTTCTCCCCCTCACAGTTTCTCCCGCTGTGCGCTCTGCGCGTGGTGAGATCCTGTCAGGCGCGTCTGGTCCAAGCAAGACAGCTCCATCGAGCGCTCCCGCTGGTCTTTACGCGCGTTTGGGAATCCGGTCACTCCTTTAGTGTCCGCTTGATTCCCGACCAACCCTCGCCTAATTTTGACACCGCTACGCAGTGATTTCCCCACACGGCCACGTTAGTGATCAGCGCCACCTGGTGGTGGTAATTGGTATTGTCTATTCTTATAACAGCTTCGGGGAAAGCCCAGCTGTTGGAGCACCGGCGAGGGGGCTGCCTTAAGGATTTTAAGGGCATTTGTTCTGTGCTCACACCCACTGCTATCATGTCTTCTCCAGAAGACCATTTTTACTCCTCCTACCAGGAAGTGGAGGAGGAATGGCTCCCCAACTTCTCCCTCCAGCAGTGGACCAAGCCCTCCCTCTGGCTATTTATAGGGCACTGGCTCCTCTTAGGGGTCAGGTTGCTAAGCTGGCGAAAAGCATCCCTGCGGTGTTCAGTGACCCATATCTGGTGGTGGCGGGTCCCAGTAGGTCCCAGATGGGGAATAAAAGGGCCGTTAAGCATAACGCGGGGCACTTGGAAGGATTTGATAAACTTATGGAGACCTTCCTCAAGAATGCGCGAATGCTAAAACATGCACCCTGCTGGGAGGAGGAGGAGTCCAGAGATAATTGCGACGCTGTCACCACTATTGTAGACCCCGATGGTGGGTTTCCCTTAGAGGGAGAGGGTGTATCGGAGGATGATTTCTCCTCCGATGAGGATAAGGACTCTGGGTGTCCCTGGCATCCAGAGTCCCACTCCTCTCAGTCCCGGGTTGGGGACGGGGTCCACTCAGACATGTTCAAGCCTATCCAAATTTACCATCCTAGGTCGGCAGAGTTGACCCCTGACACCAAAGTGGCAGAGTATGTGGTGGGAAAAATCCATCAATCCCTTGAAAGGGAGGTCAGGAATAGGATGAGGGGAGAATACCCCAGGCCCTCACTGAAGGGGAAGGTGGCACACACGCCTGAAATTGATCAGAAACTATGTACCTTTTTCTCCAAGTATATGAGGGATCCCAAGAAAGGAATTGAGGTTTTGGACGTGGTAGGGCCCTTGACCCAAATTATTCAATTAGCGGAGCATTCAAAAGAGTCAGGATCGCTTTTGTCCATGGATATTGTGGCTGGTTGGGCGCACTACCCTAAACCCTAAAACACTAACCCCAGCACGACACCCTACACTACCCAAACATTACTGCATTACCCTAAACCCTAAAACACTACCACCAGCACGACTCCCTACACTACCCAATCACCACTGCACTACCCTAAACCCTAAATCTACCCCAGCACAACCCCCTACACTACACAAACACCACTGCACTACCCTAAACCCTAAAACACTACCCAGCATGACCCCCTTCACTACACAAACACCACTCCACTGCCTTAAACACTAAAACACTACCCAGCATGACCCCCTACTCTACACAAACACCACTGCACTACCCTAAACACTAAATCTACCCCCAGCATGACCCCCTGCACTACACAAACACTACTGTACTACCCTAAACCCTAAAACACTACCCCCAGCACGACCCCCTTCACTACCTAAACACAACTGCACTACCCTAAACCATAAAACACTACCCCAGCACGACCCCCTTCACTACCCAAACACCACTGCATGACCCTTAACCCTCAAACACGACCCCCTACACTACACAAGCACCACTGCACTACTGTAAACCCTAAAACACTAGAACCCAGCACGACCCCCTACAGTACAAAAACACCACTGCACTACCGTAAACCCTAGAACACTAGAACCCAGCACGACCCCCTACAGTACACAAACACCACTGCACTACTCTAAACCCTAAAACACTACCCCCTACACTACACAAACACCACTGCACTACCCTAAACTCCTAAACACTACCCCCAGCACTACCCCCTACACTACACAAACACCACTGCACTACCCTAAACCCTAAATCACTACCCCAGCACTACCCCCTATGCTACCCAAACTACAACTGCACTACCATAAACCCATAAACACTACCCCCAGCACAACCCCTACACTACACAAACACCACTGCACTACCCTAAACCCTAAAACACTAACCCCAACATGACTCCCTACACTACCCAAACACCACTGCACTACCCTAAACCCTAAATCTACCCCCAGCATGACCCCCTACATGACCCAAATACCACTGCACTACCCTAAACCATAAAATACTACCCCCAGCGTGACCCCCTACACTACACAAATACCACTGCACTACCCTAAACCCTAAAACACTACCACCAGCATGACCCCTACACTACTCAAACACCACTGCACTACCCTAGACCCTAAAACACTACCCCAGCATGACCCCCTACACTACCCATACACCACTGCACTACCCTAAACCCTAAAACACTACCCCCAGCATGACCCCTACACTACTGCACTACCCTAAACCCTAAAACACTACCCCAGCATTACCCCTACACTACCCAAACACCACTGCACTACACTAAGCCCTAAAACACTACCCCCAGTACGACCCCCTACACTACCCAAACACCACTGCACTACCCTAAATCCTAGGAAAAAAAACAACCCATGCCCAATCACCCTTACCTCTCACTCCTCGTGGTTCTTCTCTCCTCATGGTTCCTGCTTCACGTCGTCTCTGAGGGGCAGTGCACGTCGTTGTGAGGAAACGGAACAGCCTCTGTTTCCTACCAACAACGTGGATCGTCGACATGTTTTTTAGAACGCATGGTCATTTACCATACATACCTTTACAACAAAATTTGTTGTAAAGGCATGCGTGGTAAATAACCATGCGTTCTAAAAAAATGTGTAGTAATGATTTTGCGATGTACAACGCATGCGTGGTAATGCAGTGCTTGTGAAACTGACTATATTACGGCCGGGGGGGCGCACCGCCGCGTTACTTAGCGGTTCCACTGCTGGTGTGATTATCGGCGGAATGGATCAGTCTGGCTCAAGATTTGAACGGGGAGGAAGTGTGCAGGTACACCCGTGATTAATAGACATTTTATTGAATTGACTGCCTTCAGCCCACTTGGGATGTATTTTGAAAAGACTACCAGTCCCAGAATTCCTTGGAACTTACCCAGCTGTGATTGTTTGATCATGAATGAAATAAAGAAGGGACAAACACTGGTAATCTTAATGGTAGCAGTCATTCAGTAGCAGAAAAGCCTTTGAGGAAGGGCGCATGCCCGAAACGCGTCAGGCTCTGCTGACGCTGGTTGTACCTGTATCTTCCCTTACTTGGAGAGAGCTGACTGGGAGTGCGCGCTGCATTTGGGTGCTTGTGAAACTGACTATATTACGGCCGACCCGGCCGGGGGGCGCACCGCCGCGTTACTTAGTGGTTCCACTGCTGGTGTGATTATCGGCGGAATGGATCAGTCTGGCTCAAGATTTGAACGGGGAGGAAGTGTGCAGGTACACCCGTGATTAATAGACATTTTATTGAATTGACTGCCTTCAGCCCACTTGGGATGTATTTTGAAAAGACTACCAGTCCCAGAATTCCTTGGAACTTACCCAGCTGTGATTGTTTGATCATGAATGAAATAAAGAAGGGACAAACACTGGTAATCTTAATGGTGGCAGTCATTCAGTAGCAGAAAAGCCTTTGAGGAAGGGCGCATGCCCGAAACGCGTCAGGCTCTGCTGACGCTGGTTGCACCTGTATCTTCCCTTACTTGGAGAGAGCTGACTGGGAGTGCGCGCTGCATTTGGGTGCTTGTGAAACTGAATATATATATATATATATATATTCAAAGTCACTTCCGATATCGCGGCTGTAATTCATGCAATGCACACTCATAAATTGTAGGCCTGGGCTAAAATTTCGTTCCGTTCGCGGAAATTGCGATAATTTGACATTTTCGCGTTCCGCAGAGAGCGCGAAAATGTCAAAATTTCCGCTTTCCGCAGCTTGGCGATAATTTGTTTCTTGCTCGCGCTGTAAAATAATACATTCTCGCGCGCGCCCGATCGCCTTACCTGAATCCCTGCGTTCGCTGACAAGTTTTCTTGATCCGGTCGCGTTCTCCATGAGATGTTGTATTGTTTTTAGCCATTTGCGCTGTCTCGCGACAGTTCGCACCCGCAGTGACATCATGCGTCGCGCGATCACGTCTTTCTTCTCGCGATCATGCACCGCGAGACAACTCAAAACAAGATGGCCGCGCCCGCGAGCAACCAGATGGGTAAGTTGGCGACCCGCAACCATGCAGAAAATCTCGCGAACATGCGGGAAAAAACTTCTGCATCTTCACGATATTTCCGCTTGTTTGCGATAATTTTAAACATTTTCGCGATAATTTGCGAAAGTGGATTTCGCAAATTCCGCCCACCCCTAATAAATTGTCATATTGCCATTTATTTGAACTGAATGGAAGAAGAGTGCATGTTCAGTGTATTGCAGCCGCAATATCGGAGGTGACTTTGAATTAGGACGGGGCTACCCCGACGTGCACCAGTGCCATCTTTGGGTCCCAGTCTCTGAAGGAATCTGTGGTTCGGTGTAACAAAGGAAGATTGTGCCCTTCAAGGGGAGTGACGCTTGCCCAATGGGTCACTCCCTATGCACATAAACAATCAAATCCCAGGTGTCTAGTTGCTCCCCACCCCCTTGGACAGATCAGCCTACAAAATGGCCGATCTGCCCCTAGGGTGGTGGATAACATCCAAATCATTGTCTTTTTCAAATAGGGAATGACCCTTGCCCAAGGGAACACTCCCACCACCAAAGAAAACTTACTTTCCTGGTGTCTAGTGGTGCATTACTGCTGCATGATTGCAGTTCCACCCACAATCCTGCAGCAGGAATGCACTTTAGAGAGATACAGGGGTAAAGGAATAACCTTTTCTCTTTCCCTCCTGCTGCCCGATACTCCCTCCAAAGGTAAGAGTACTTACCTGAACATTCTCCTATCCCAACGCACTGGAAGTAAATGGCTTCCAAATGTCGCTGGCACCTGTTGATGATGTCAGCGTGATGTATGTGAACTGACATAATCAGATTGATAGGGGAGTGGTTGGTATGGCGGGCCGGCTTTAGCACTGGTGGTGCCCTGTGCAACATTGTTTGTTGGCACCCCCCAATAGCCACATCTACGACGGATTCCTTACTACCACCATTTAGCAGTGCTTCTCAAGTTTCTATAACCACTCTCTCTTAGACTCTCTCTCAGACTGATATCGTATTATACTGCCACTCATACCAGTGTATGGTGCCAGAGTACTTTAAAGCACACACACATTGTTGCACAGACAATCAAACATATGTAAATCAGTGTATAGGAAATGTTACATAAGACAGAGGAGTCGTCACATGTCATCTATACTGGTAGGCAGGATTGTTTAAGAGTCCTTGGTCTGGAAAAGCACAAATTCAGAATTTAAAACATAACATGATTGTTAGGGGTTCTCTTTGATAATAAGAATTGTTTTCAACCAAAATGAACCCTTTTTGCAAGTTTAGCATAGTGAAAGACAGGGCAAAAAGACATATGGCTCTAATATATATCTCGGAGTTTGCATGCAGCTCTTTGAAGACAGTTAATAGCTCACTATGCTATATTAAGATTTAAACTTATAAACTGCAAGTAACTAAAGGATCCCTGGAACACAAGCAGTAACCCACCGAACTATTTACATTATATGCACGTTGTGAACTGCATGGTACATATTCTATGCAACAGGCATATTAACCCACTGCACTACCTTTCCATGATTTAAATCTTCCACTAGACAAACCTCTGATCTCTCTCCAGCAGGAACATAAATCACTGGAGTGATCTTGACGTTTATATTGATGGCTGAAAATTGCTGGATGCAAAGAACAGGGCAGCAGGTGCTTTTAAAACGAAAATTTGCAAGCAGGGCGCCCCCACCTCAAGTCAGCGCCGGCTGCGGTGGCACCGATCACACCGCCCTAGAGCCGGCCCTGTTGGTATGTGTCCAGCACATCCTTAGCACCCAAGGAGTTAAAAGAAAATACATTTATTGCTATCGAATATAATAGGTTACTGCCATTTTTAAAAGTATGGAACAGTAATTCATCAACTAATAGGAAAATACTCTAGAGTAGGTAATTACTTTCCTGGGATACAATTTTTGATGGCAGGAAATAAGACATGATCCTAAAAATGGTTGTGGCCATTGTTGATTCCTTTAGCGATGTCCACGGAATGGGATGTGTTTTGTATTAAGGCAACAATTAAATGGTTTCTGAAGTCTGTCTGATTTCATGGTTAGGGGCCCTATGAAGGTCGAGCAGTCTTTAAAATGTACCCTTCTACATTCTTCTTTATTAATGCTCTTACCAATTTTGCCCACAAAACAGCAAGAATTTAACAGAATGGAAAGTATAGCAATTAAAAAAAGATCTAGTCAAGAGATATGAGCTTTGCTTGTTAATTTAATCATTAAAGATGTGAAGGAGCTTTACAATTACCAGGATAGTGTTTCTTGTTCGCATGTACTGGGTAATATTAATATATTGACTGGAACAGTTAGGCAACAGTAAATGATTTATATCTCCTGGTTAATTATCCATTGCTAAATGCTTAGTATACCATGGTAAAACAGGCTCATCATTGCAATCATCTTGTTTCCACATTACATGTTGGTGTAAAAAAAAAAATAGCCAAGCAGTTCAAGCACAGATCTCAGAATGGTGATGCATCATAAACTTAAACATATTATCGTGCGCATAATACAATAAGGCGAAGTCTGTGTGCATATTAATTACTTTTAAATTCTTGTCTAGCCAAAACCACACCCTGAAGGGCAATGTTTTGTTGTTGAATCTTACAGAAATATAAGCAACATATATATCTTAACAAGTAATACGTTATTATCCGTTGAAAAATAAAAATTAGATGTAAACTCACTACTTCCACATTTATATTTACTAAATAATATTTTATAGTTTCTTCTTTAAGGTTGCAGAGAGGTCAAGCTGTTTCTAACGTTACTGGGAAAGGATCCCATTAAATGCTTGCCCATTAATTTTAGTTTTGCAGATATTGTTTTAGAAGATAGATAGATAGATAGATAGATAGATAGATAGATAGATAGATAGATAGATAGATAGATAGATAGATAGATAGATAGATAGATAGATAGATAGATAGATAGATAGATAGATAGATAGATAGATTATTGCACCATTAATTAAAATCATTGTAATCAGGCTATAGTAAAACCATATAAAGTGAACAAATTCCAATATTATTAAAGGGTGAATGAAGATTTATCACCCTGTTGTTCAAAAGTGTAAAAGTTTAGATGCCATTTAGGCAACTATAAACATGAGAATTTAAAACAATTGACACAGCATTCTGGATTATAGCTCTATATGATTAGCAGAATCCAGAACTGCTTTTGCTGTAGACAGATATTTCATGAAGCGTGCCGCCACCTGCATTGCTTCTCCTTTCATACACTCAACCAGAGCAGCTTGACATGTTTGTATATTTAAAATACGCCAAATGGGGCAAAGCGAATATATTCTCAAAGTGCGTAGTTTCTCGCAGGTGCACAATATGTGACTTAGAGATTCCTCATCTCCCTCACATGCTCAGCACAGAGTGGCTACAGTCTCTTTATGCCCTCATCCATACTTGTAAGCCAACATTGCAATCAAGCCAAACCGTAGTTTCATTAGTTGGCGCTTCATTATTGGTTTTAAAGGGGAGGACAGGTAATGTGGCAAGACCCCACTGTTATTACGTTTTGATGCCCACCTTCAATGCCTTAGTTTGTGCGTCACATTATTTTCGCTTGTTTTGTTAGGAGTCTTGCTAATGCTGATGCAGGTATGGGAGCGGACCATATTTCCTGAGCTTCCAGTACTTCAACACTGTGAGCTATAAATTTATAGCAAGTAGACCCTCGGCTGTTTATCATTGTCCAGATGATTTTCTTTAGCGTGTGATCCCGGGCTTGTTTGGCTTCTAGACAATAGGCTATGAACCTTGCTTTTAGGATCCACTTTTGAGATGAAAGGTTGAATTCCCTACGTATTTGCATATGTGAGGTAGAGGGGAGTAAAAAGAAAACTCTGCGGAAGCAGGCTAACTGGGCTCTATCCAGCCATGTTGTCATTTTATCTTTGAAGGCTATTGCACCATGGGCTAGGGACGGTAGAAATGTTGCCCCCATTACTCAGATTAAGGGGGTGAGATCTGGTGAGCTTATGGCTTTACTTGCTCTACAAAAAGCACCCTCTAAAGATTGAGCTGTTCCTTGCATTGCAGTGATATGAGCGGACTGCCTTCCCTTATCATCGATCCACACTCCGAAATATTTGTATGCGGTGACTATCTCGATTGGTTTGCCTTCAATTTACCATGCACCTTTCCTTTTTATTTGTCGGGAAATTATTATTGCCTTTGTTTTTGCCGTATTTATTTTTAGATTGTTTTCTCTGTAATATAGAGACAATGCAGTTAGCAGCTGCTGTAAACCAATCGAAGTTTGATTGAGCATTATTGTGTCGTCCGCATATTGGAGTGAATGGATTTTGGTTCTGGCTAGTTTGGGAGGGAAAGCTCGGGCTTCAGCCAGACAATCTGGTAAGTCGGCCAGGTACAGGTTAAAAAGCATTGAGGCCAATAAGCATCCTTGCTTCAAACCTTTGTTGGTTTTTATTTTTTGGGTGGTAGACCAGGCTGTAGTGACTCTAATCTTAACCCAAGTTTCCGAGTATAGAGCAACCAATGCCCCAGTTTTTTTACTTCATACACAATCTCGGGTGGGTCACGCTATTGAAGGCAGTTTGGAAAACAATGTTTACAAGATTTAAAGACCTACCTTTTTTTACAAGTGTTGTCTCAATCAGGTGGGACATGCAGATCAGGTTGGCTTTGATGTGCGATCTCTTTTGGAAGCCTGCTTGCGTATAGGGGATTATATTATGCACCTGTGCCCAAGCCGTCAGTTCTTTTAACAGTATACTGGTGTAGCACTTCCCATCGACATATAAGAGCGTGATCATTCGATAATTGTCAGGAGTGGATCTTGTGGTTTTTTGTGTATTCGGACAAGAAGGTATCCCCTTCATGACTCAGGGATACTTCTTCCCTACCTATACTTCCAGAGTAAAGGTGCCATAATTATTCCCCATTTCCGTGCCATCCCTTTATACACCATAGGCCGGATACCATTGGTGCCAGGCGTCCCTGCAAAATGAACTTTTTTAATGAGGTGCATAACTTCGTCAGGTGTTATTTCTTTTCGATCATGGGAGAGAGTTTGTGACTCCAAGATCCTATATACGTTGCTAATGTTCCTCATAATGGGAATTGCGCCATTATTACTAGATGTCGCCACACAGAGGGCTTGTTTGTGTTTTTCCCAAGCTGCAGGCGAGATATTTGTGGCTGTACATTGCTGGCTGGATCTGAAACAATTATTCATCCAATTCCAAAATTGCTTCTGGTCTCATGACTTTATTATTTCACTACTTTGCCCCAGTGTGTTTCTTCAATCATTCTTGTATAGGAGAATCTTGCTTTCCTATATTTCCAGCTGATAGCTGGAAGCTTTACCTTTAAAGATCTATGCTCAGACATATCCTTGGTGGCTTTGCACATGAAGTTTTGTAATTTGTGTTTTATTGTTGCTGTTAGTTGTTTTTGTTTTGTGAGGTAATCGTTTTTTGGGGGAGATCGGTTGGGTCTTGGCTTTGTAACAGTGGTTAATTTTTCTCTTGTTTCTTCCAAGAGGAGTTCGCATGATTTTATTGAGGGCTGTTTGCCATTAGCCCGGGTTACTTTAATCAAGAGAGATCCCACTTCTATATTAGTTTAATTTAATTTAATTTTTTCATGATCTTCTATTGCCCACCTTATTTTATCTATTGGTTCAATTTTTTCCTCCTTGTCGATCCGTTTGATTCTTGGCCGGTGGCAGTGCGGGGAATATGATATCACAGGCGATGATTGTGAGATCGCTTGCCACAGCGGGTATTACTGCAAAATCTTGAATTGCGTGGAAGTGGGCAATCGAGATCCAGATGTAATCCAGTGTGGCCAGTCTAAAGTTTGAGGAATGAGTGTAAGCTGCTGGAGAGTCAGCGGCTGATCTACCGTTCAGGATTCGGAGGGCAAGGTGATTAAAGAAAGCTGACAATCTGAGACCATGATTATCTTTTCGTTGGCACTGGCAGCTTATATCTGGAAAGGACCTGATGGAGTCATCTAGAGCTACCAGAGTGGAGTTTAGATATGAGTTCATTAGGTTAGTATTAAAGTCACCCAATATTATCCATAGATCTTCTGGACACTGGGAATGAAGGTCACTTATTGTTGGTAGCATTCTACTTAGCGTTGCTTCTCGTTTATTCTTAGATGGATGGAGGTAAATGTAACCTAGAATCATGGATTGTTCAACCTGGGCCGGCATGCCTAGTTTTTACCTCTTTGCCTTGACGAAAATATAATCTCCGCTTACCACACTTAGGAGTGGTACCTGAGTTGTTTTTGACGTATATTGCCAGTCCTCCCAAGGCGTGGCCACCAACTTGTGAGGGTGTGATTCATAAACAGTGTGGTCCTGCCATGATGCTGAGCACAGGGCCCAAGTTTCTTGTACAGCAATGATATCATAACTATGGAGGTATTGTATTGTGTCCCTTTTATCTTCGTCAGGCTTTAACCTCTAATATTCTAAGAACTGATTTTTAACTTGGAAGCAAGATTGTGCTTTTTAGAAAGAAGTGCAGGTGTATTAGGGACAGGGGTTTAAGGTCCGTGATAGCCCTCTTTGCTGTTCTTACCCTTAGTCTGGCATAGGCATTTGCCCCATTCTGAATCCATTGTAATTTGTATTAGTCCTTCCCTCCACGATTTTGTTCTTGGGCCATCTTTAATGCCGTGCAAGATGGAGACTATTGCAGGTTTTATTGTGTCCTTACTGTTCTCTCTTTCTTGGTATTTTTGTTCTTGTTTTGCCTGCAGTGCTATGGCAACTCCTCTTTTCAGGATCGCTGGGTATTTTATTGTTGCCGGATGTCTGATCTGAATCACCCAGTCATCCAATCGATTTTTATTTTCCCTTAGGGCATTTACCATGGCCAGATTAGAGAAAGTTACCTCTGTTGCCTCATTTGTCTAACCAGGCTCAGGGACAAGAAACGCAACGATGTCGATATCTGTAGTTTTTATATTTTCCAAACCCAGGATTTTTTAGCAGAGCTTCAAGATATTCCCTCTGTTGAGGGTATCCCACTTCCCCTGTGAAATATATTCGGGATATAGGATTACTTTAAGATTTTTGGGGTTATCGTGTTGATCCGAGGTGGATGATTTTTGTAGGGTACTTTCTTCAAAGGCATCCAAATCCTCCATATCATTTGAGGTTTGACTCCTCAAAATGAAAGATTCATCCCGGGATTGATGGTCCGCACTGCCTGTGGATGTACATAACTCCTAGTCGTGTGGTGGATCAATGGTAGGTCATTGGTACTTGTTTGGGTAGATTTAATTTCCCTGTTATTTGTATTTGTAGTTAACAAAACTCTTTGATTTTCTTGAGATGAAGGCTCCTTAGGGACTATTTTTAATTTGGGGTTGAGTCTATTTATTTTACTCGATTTAGATTTTCCTTGATAGGTACAGTTTTTGTTTAGGTTGTGTGCTTCGATCCCTGACGACCGAAGGATTGTTAGATTTCCTGTTGACTTGTCAGCAGTCCTTTCTAATTTGGAAGATAACCCTTCAGGGAATCCGATTTGGGGGTGGTCATCCACATTGATTTCTAAGGGTTCATTTTGCTTATGCTATATGCCTGCAACTGGTGAGCATTGTGCATTATCATCCATTAATTGCCAAGGATTTGGTTCTTTCATGACCTACTTTGCTGCCAGTTGTCCTATGGTTCTTTTGGGATCGCTGGGGTTTATAGGTTAATTTTGGATTCTATCAGTTTGATGTGTTCCAGAAGCTCTATCTTTTAGATTACATTTTTGGGCTGGATTAACCTCCACAGTACGTTCCTTTTTTTCAGTCTGGAGCCAGTGCATGAGGGGCCCTGCCTTGTTACATTTGACCTTGTTTGATTTGTTTAATTTCTTTAGTTTTTCTCTTGTTTTTTTAGAGAGATTCTGAACTTCCATATTTGTTGTTTTTGGGCTAGTAGTTGTTTTAGTGCTTAAGGTATGATGGGAGGGGGTTCTTCTTTCAGATTGTAAATTTTGCCCCCATTACTCAGATTAAGGGGGTGAGATCTGGTGAGCTTATGGCTTTACTTGCTCTACACAAAGCACCCTCTAAAGATTGAGCTGTTCCTTGCATTGCAGGGATATGAGCGGACTGCCTTCCCTTATCATCGATCCACACTCTGAAATACTTGTATGCGGTGACTATCTCGATTGGTTTGCCTTCAATTTACCATGCACCTTTCCTTTTTATTTGTCGGGAGATTATCATTGCCTTTGTTTTTGCCGTATTTATTTTTAGATTGTTTTCTCTGTAATATAGAGACAATGCAGTTAGCAGCTGCTGTAAACCAATCGAAGTTTGATTGAGCATTATTGTGTCGTCCGCATATTGGAGTGAATGGATTTTGGTTCTGGCTAGTTTGGGAGGGAAAGCTTGGGCTTCAGCCAGACAATCTGGTAAGTCGGCCAGGTATAGGTTAAAAAGCATTGAGGCCAATCAGCATCCTTGCTTCAAACCTTTGTTGGTTTTTATTTTTTTGGTGGTAGACCAGGCTGTAGTGACTCTAATCTTAACCCAAGTTTCCGAGTATAGAGCAACCAATGCCCCAGTTTTTTTATTTCATACGCAATCTCGTGTGGGTCACGCTATTGAAGGCAGTTTGGAAAACAATGAATACAAGATTTAAAGACCTACCTTTTTTTACAAGTGTTGTCTCAATCAGGTGGGACATGCAGATCAGGTTGGCTTTGATGTGCGATCTCTTTTGGAAGCCTGTTTGCGTATAGAGGATTAAATTATGCACCTGTGCCCAAGCCGTCAGTCCTTTTAACAGTATACTGGTGTAGCACTTCCCATCGACATATAAGAGCGTGATCATTCGATAATTGTCAGGAGTGGATCTTGTGATTTTTTGTGTATTCGGACAAGAAGGTATCCCCTTCATGACTCAGGGATGCTTCTTCCCTAACTATACTCCCAGAGTAAAGGTGCCATAATTATTCCCCATTTCCGTGCCATCCCTTTATACACCATAGGCCGGATACCATTGGTGCCAGGCGTCCCTGCAAAATGCACTTTTTTAATGAGGTGCATAACTTCGTCAGGTGTTATTTCTTTTCGATCATGGGAGAGAGTTTGTGACTCCAAGATCCTATATACGTTGCTAATGTTCCTCATAATGGGAATTGCGCCATTATTACTAGATGTCGCCACACAGAGGGCTTCTTTGTGTTTTTCCCAAGCTGCAGGCGAGATATTTGTGGTTGCTGGCTGGATCTGAAACAATTATTCATCCAATTCCAAAATTGCTTCTGGTCTCATGACTTTATTATTTCACTACTTTGCCCCAGTGTGTTTCTTCAATCATTCTTGTATAGGAGAATCTTGCTTTCCTATATTCCCAGCTGATAGCTGTAAGCTTTGCCTTTAAAGATCTATGCTCAGACATATCCTTGGTGGCTTTGCACATGAAGTTTTTTAATTTGTGTTTTATTGTTGCTGTTAGTTGTTTTTGTTTTGTGAGGTAATCGTTTTTTGGGGGAGATCGGTTGGGTCTTGGCTTTGTAACAGTGGTTAATTTTTCTCTTGTTTCTTCCAAGAGGAGTTTCCATGATTTTATTGAGGGCTGTTTGCCATTAGCCCGGGTTACTTTATTCAAGAGAGATCCCACTTCTATATTAGTTTAATTTAATTTAATTATTTCTTGATCTTTTAATGCCCACCTTATTTTATCTATTGGTTCCAGTTTTTCCTCCTTGTCCATCCGTTTGATTCTTGGCCGGTGGCAGTGCGGGGATATGATATCACAGGCGATGATTGTGTGATCGCTTGCCACAGCGGGTATTACTGCAAAATCTTGAATTGCGTGGAAGTGGGCAATCGAGATCCAGATGTAATCCAGTGTGGCCAGTCTAAAGTTTGAGGAATGAGTGTAAGCTGCTGGAGAGTCAGCGGCTGATCTACCGTTCAGGATACGGAGGGCAAGGTGATTAAAGAAAGCTGACAATCTGAGACCATGATTATTTTTCCATTGGCACTGGCATCTTATATCTGGAAAGGACCTGATGGAGTCATCTAGAGCTACCAGAGTGGAGTTTAGATATGAGTTCATTAGGTTAGTATTAAAGTCACCCAATATTATCCATAGATCTTCTGGACACTGGGAATGAAGGTCACTTATTGTTGGTAGCATTCTACTTAGCGTTGCTTCTTGTTTATTCTTAGATGGATGGAGGTAAATGTAACCTAGAATCATGGATTGTTCAACCTGGGCCGGAATGCCTAGTTTTTACCTCTTTGCCTTGACGAAAATATAATCTACGCTTCCCTCACTTAGGAGTGGTACCTGAGTTGTTTTTGACGTATATTGCCAGTCCTCCCAAGGCGTGGCCACCAACTTGTGAGGTTGTGATTCATAAACAGTGTGGTCCTGCCATGATGCTGAGCACAGGGCCAAAGTTTCTTGTACAGCAATGATATCATAACTATGGAGGTATTGTATTGTGTCCCTTTTATCTTTGTCAGGCTTTAGACCTCTAATATTCTAAGAACAGATTTTTAACTTGGAAGCAAGATTGTGCTTTTTAGAAAGAAGTGCAGGTGTATTAGGGACAGGGGTTTAAGGTCCGTGATAGCCAGGACCAATCTTTGCTGTTCTTACCCTTAGTCTGGCATAGGCATTTGCCCCCTTCTGAATCCATTGTAATTTGTATTAGTCCTTCCCTCCACGATTTTGTTCTTGGGCCATCTTTAATGCCGTGCAAGATGGAGCCTATTGCAGGTTTTATTGTGTCCTTACTGTTCTCTCTTTCTTGGTATTTTTGTTCTTGTTTTGCCTGCAGTGCTATGGCAACTCCTCTTTTCAGGATCGCTGGGTATTTTATTGTTGCCGGATGTCTGATCTTAATCACCCAGTCATCCAATCGATTTTTATTTTCCCTTAGGGCATTTACCATGGCCAGATTAGAGAAAGTTACCTCTGTTGCCTCATTTGTCTAACCGGGCTCAGGGGCAAGAAACGCAACTATGTCGATATCTGTAGCTTTTATATTTTCCAAACCCAGGATTTTTTAGCAGAGCTTCAAGATATTCCCTCTGTTGAGGGTATCCCATTTCCCCTGTGAGATATATTCGGGATAAAGGATTATTTTAAGATTTTTGGGGTTATCGTGTTGATCCGAGGTGGATGATTTTTGTAGGGTACTTTCTTCAAAGGCATCCAAATCCTCCATATCAGTTGAGGTTTGACTCCTCAAAATGAAAGATTCTTCCCGGGATTGATGGTCCGCACTGCCTGTGGATGTACATAACTCCTAGTCGTGTGGTGAATCAATGGTAGGTCATTGGTACTTGTTTGGGTAGATTTAATTTCCCTGTTATTTGTATTTGTAGTTAACAAAACTCTTTGATTTTCTTGAGATGAAGGCTCCTTAGGGACTATTTTTAATTTGGGGTTGAGTCTATTTATTTTACTGGATTTAGATTTTCCTTGATAGGTACTGTTTTTGTTTAGGTTGTGTGCTTCGATCCCTGACGACCGAAGGATTGTTAGATTTCCTGTTGACTTGTCAGCAGTCCTTTGTAATTTGGAAGATAACCCCTTAGGGAATCCGATTTGGGGGTGGTCATCCACATTGATTTCTAAGGGTTCATTTTGCTTATGCTATATGCCTGCAACTGGTGAGCATTGTGCATTATCATTTATTAATTGCCAAGGATTTGGTTCTTTCATGACCTGCTTTGCTGCCAGATGTCCTATGGTTCTTTTGGGATCGCATGGGCTTATAGGTTCATTTTGGATTCCATCAGCTTGATGTGTTCCAGAAGCTCTGTCTTTTAGATTACATTTTTGGGCGGGATTAACCTCCACAGTACGTTCCTTTTTTTCAGTCTGGAGCCAGTGCATGAGGGGCCCTGCCTTGTTACATTTGCCCTTGCTTGATTTGTTTAATTTCTTTAGTTTTTCTATTGTTTTTTTAGATTGATTCTGAACTTCCATAGTTGTTGTTTTTGGGCTAGTAGTTGTTTTAGTGCTTAAGGTATGATGGGAGGGGGTTCTTCTTTCAGATTGTAAGGCAGATTTTGAATCCTGAGCATAATTTCTTGGTATTTGATTGGTGTTGTTTTCCTCATTCCGGCTGATTTCCTGTGGTTTCTCCAACCTCTCCTGGTTGCCAACGGATCTTATCGCTAGGGTAGTGGTAATTATTGATGTTTCTCTTCCCCTAGTGCTAATTATTCGTTCACCCTTGTTCCCGGGGAGTTCGTGGATTACTTTATTCAAGATTAATTGTGGAACAAAATTCGTATTTGAATCTAAATTTGAATTTACGTTTGAATTTTGTTGGAGAGTGAGATTTGTTTTTTGCGGCCAACCTAATGCCTATTTCATGAGGTCGTTGACTAGGGTGCTCATTATTTCCGGCAACTTTTCCAGGTTCTGTCGTATAGGGCTACATCCACATCCCTCCTGTTTAGTACTTAACTCTGCACTTGTCTGGGCTCTATGAATCAGGGTATTTAATCGTTCTAACTTGAAATCCATGCCTGAAATTAAGCCAGCAAATGTCTGAAGTATATTTATTTGGGTATTGAGCTTATCAGCATGCATAAGAGCGTCATTTGCAATTGAAATCAAAGCGCTGTTAATTACTGTGAGGTGATTCTCAATTTTTTGTATCGCTGCGCGGGTATCCTCTTCAATTGGAGGAGATCCGAATTTCCTTGATTCGTTTTCACAAGAAAAGATGCTTGAGTTCAAAAGGTTTGGACTCCAGTTGGATGGAGAGCATCATTTGATGTGCTCTGTGTTAACCGTCTCCAGTTGAAGCTTAGAGAGATCACTATTTTCACTGATACTGTTAACTGGCAATAAAGGGATGTCTTCTCTTGTCGCTGGGATTGTAGTACCGGGGTGTTGGTTGAGCTCTATCTCAGTTTCTAGCATTGTTGTTACAAGAGATGGATTGATAGTAAATGGGCTTTGGAGTTGAAGCTGGAGAGGTATTCAAATTTGTCTGGTAGATTAAACTTTGCATCTCAAGGTTGGGGCTTGTTGAATTTGCTGCCTTCATTGCTGCCTCTATTACCTTTATTGCCTTTTTACCAGTCTCGAGGCACGTTGGCTTACATTTTGGGCTAGGAGGTGAGGCTCTATTTGGCATTGATTGAGTTATAATTTCTGCCGCCTTTGCTCTAGAGCTATCGGAGATTCCAGGTTTGGCTGCAGCTGGTTGATGGCCCCTCCAATTTCCTTCTTGTTTGATGAACTATTTCCCTCTTTAAGGTGTACTACTTTTATCGGATCAGCAGGTCACTGAGCTAGGGTGGGCCTTGGTCAGCCGTTGTTGCAATCACTCATTTGTCTGCGAAGATAATTATTTCAGGGGACAGTGGGATTTTTAACTGTGGTCTTTCCTAAATTTCCCCATGTTTGTTAGGATTAGGATCGGTGCTGTTACCACAAGGTTCGTATACTTTTATACCTTTCAGGGTTATTGGGCGTAGACAAGCTCTTCTGTCGCTGCTGATGTTTGTTTTAGAAATTGAAATGCCTGCCAGGAAAGGTGAAGTACTTCTCATGCTCATAGTTCAAGACTTAAGTCCAGGTAAGGTTATGCGTTATTACAGTGGATAGCCTGTTCAACATTAAGCAGATATTGCAGTCATACACACTTTTTGCTTGGTGTCCTGTAAGATTTATGGATAGTTATGGAAAAGTCAGTGATGCATATATTTACTTAGATTTATAAGTGTGGCTAAATATTTGTTCGATATTTGAGAAAGATCTACTAGGGAAAGTACTGAAAATAGCCTGCAAAGTGTGCAGGCTCCCCAAATGAAAACAGAAATTCAGAGACACATCCCGGCTTTGAGGATGGGATTTGTGGGCGCCTACACTTCTTTTGTACAGATCTTAGGGAGGATAGCCTTGTGACTGATATTCCCCAGCAGTGGCTAAGTGTCTTTTCAGAGACAACGTCCTGTCAGGAAATAAACCATTTCCTCTGAAGGTATGTCAGCACTACACCTAATCACTTTCTATACATGGAAAGACGTATTGCATGACATTTGCCATCAATGACTTTTATCTGAATGGCATCTAATCTGTAGAGATGCATTTTTGCTAAATCGACAAGCAATATGGTCAGGTTCCAACAGCCTTGTGTGCCTGTGCTTTACAGTTGAATGGAACGTGGTAGTTAACCACGTAAAAGAGAAATTGGTGCAGATGAGGGCAGGTAGGTATACTCGGGCTGCCTTAATAGGTTTAAGGCAGGCAGGCATGCAGAAGTTGATGTAGGACTGCTGAAAGGGTGTCCTCGGGCAGTCTTAATTTGTACAAGGGAGTAAGGACAAGTGGGTAGAAGTTGATGTGGGGTCGCGGGTACCAGCAGTGCCGTTAGCGGGCAATTCCGAGGCAGGCACATAAAGGTCCATGCAACAATAGCTATTAAGGCAGCCCTAGTTTACTTACTTGTGCTCGCCCGCACCAATTTCTGTTTTTCTCGGACGGATACTTGTTTCGCGGCGGACTCACCTCGTCCTTTGATCCCCGACAGGCCCTTCGGGCCTATATGGAGGATCCCTGACCAACCCAGGTCTCATCACACCGCTACTTTTGCTTTGAAAGACAAATATTTCTCAGGCTACACCCCTTTTTTATCCTGATTATGATCCTACTCTTCTCTATTGGATCGAAACTCCATCGACTTTAGCACTATTGATTATGTCCTGGCCATGCTCGTTTGTTTATGTCAGAGTTTATTTTTTCCCTATGTTTTTTGACACTAGCCAACTTTCCTTTGTGTTATTTCCATGCGCTTCATGATGTAAATTAAAATGTTTAATCTACCCTAAAGAAATATATGACACAGTCGTTATTATATCTCTGTGTTGATTTGCTTTAATTGTCATTGTTGAAAGGGACTACTGTTTCTTTAGAATTACTCGTACCCAAAGTCCATCTCCGACCCATTGGGTTCCCTTGTCTCTTAAAATATAATTAGCAGGCCCACTAGTAGCATTTGAAGTACATACCCTGGGTATATAGGATACCACTTGACAAGGGACTTACCAGAACAACAAATATGTCAATCAGGCATACACCAATGTTATCATGTTTTGGTGAGAAGCACATGCATTTAAGCAGTGGTTGGCGGTGGTAAAGTGCTCAGAGCCCTAAATCCAACAAAAAGAAGGTCAGAAAAATAGAAGGAGGAAGGCAAAACGTTTGGGGATGATCCTTCAGAGAAGGCCATTTTACAACAATTTGCAAAGTGTTACATTTGTCATTTTAAATGCAAAATTGTTTCCCTTTTATTTTTAAACACAGGACTAACCCTGCACACTGACATCATTATTCTCAGGTTCACCTTGCATTTTATTCAGTATGCAAGTGGGAAAGATTTTGTCCTGCAGGCTTACATCTGCAATTTTACCTTGGTGTGCTTGCTCCACTTGTTTTCACTTCTGGCTGATTTATAAAAAACGTAAATATGCCAATTTATCTGCAGAATCATTTTTCTTTCTGAGTCAAGTGCGCTTGAAGTTGTGAACAGTTTAGAAGTATCCTTATGCCCAGATATCAAAAATCAAATATGAGCTACGCATAATCCACAAATTTAAGAAGAACGACAAGCAAAACAAGGCTAAAAGGATGGATTTCCTTTGCAGTGGGAATGTTCCTCTCTTCTTAGAAAGCAGATACTATACTGATAATTAAAAGTGGTGCAAACAGGAAGCAATCCTTATTCTACTCTGTGCCTAAGATTTTTACCAAGGAATGGTGTATGGTACTTCAAGATGAAATAAACAACTTGTATATACTGTCTCAATATAGCAAAGTATTTTCTGTTACACATGGACTCTTGATTTTTGGCCTTTTAGACCCATAAGTAGGTATTTTTCAGGTTGATAGAAAAAACAGGATTGATACCAATTTGAGCTTGATATAAGGGCTGTGGTTGTAGAACTAGTGTGTCTCATTGTTAGAAATGGGGGTCTCTAGTTGGGACCCTTGTTTCAAGTCAGGGTAAGGGGGATACACACTTTAGTTAACCCCTACTCACCCCCTCGGTAACTTGGCACAAGCAGACAGGTTTATCCCAAAGGCAATGTGTAAAGTATTTGTACCAACACTCACACTAACACAGTGATAATACCACAAAATGACACCACATCAGTTTTGAAAAATAAAATATCATTATCTAAACTAAAACGACAAAAATCCAACATACACAGTTAAAAATATGACTTTCAAAAGGGTTTTAAGAACTTGTACCATAGAAAACTATGGATGCGTGACTTTTTACCAAAGTACCTGTAGATACGTGAAAGTTCCAAAAGCCAAACAGCCGCAGAGTCGTGAAACAAAAAGATGTGACACTCCTGAGACCTTGGGGAAGCGATACGACAGTTCTGCGACACGCAGAGAATGAGTCGTGTCGAATCTGGTCTGTATGGGGAGTGATGAGTCGATTCTTCGTGACGGTTCCGGGTCGCAGGTGATGCATCAGGAGAGCATGCCGCACAGGTGCAATGCGTGGAAATCCAGGATGCATCGGCGATCGATGCAGCGCTGCGTCAGTCCTCTTCAGCGTGATCCCTCGATGCATCAATTTTAGCTACCGAGATGCGTCGGAAAAACAGCTGCAAGAAGAGCGATACATTGATTTCTGTAGTTCTTTGAGTTTCTTCTTGCTTCCAGCCCCCAAACAGCAGCAGCAACCTCCAGAGGCCCAAAACTGGCACAGGCACCTCTTGGGAGGTCACAACTTACAGCAGCAGAGTTCAGGGGAGCTGGGGGTGGCTTCAGAATCAATCAATCAGTCATTTGTCAATCAATCAGTCCTTTGTAAATCGCACTACATACCCGCAAGGGTCTCAAGGTGCTGGGGGGGCGCTACTGATCGAACAGCCAGGTCTTGAGCATCCTCCTGAAGGTCAGCAGGTCTTGGGTCTGTCGTAGGCTCAGTGGGAGGGTGTTCCGTGTCTTGGCGGCGAGGTGGGAGAAGGATCTCCCGCCAGTGGTTGTTCTTCGGATGCGCGGAACGGTGGTGAGTGAGAGGTCAGCGGAGCGTAGCTGGCGGTTGGGGATGTAAAAGGAGAGCCGTCTGTTGAGGTAGGCTGGGCCGGTCTTGTGGAGTGCCTTGTGTGCGTGGATGAGGAGCTAGAAGGATATCCTCTTGCTGATGGGGAGCCAGTGCAGGTCCCTCAGGTGGGGGGTGATGTGGCTGTGGCGTGGTACGTCGAGGATCAGTCGTGCCGAGGCGTTTTGGATGCGTTGTAGTCGTTTGATGAGCTTGGTTGGGGCTCCCGCATAGAGGGCATTTCCTTAGTCGAGTCTGCTGCTGACGAGGGCCTGAGTAATTGTCTTTCTTGTATCTGTCCGGATCCATCTGTAGATCTTGCAGAGCATGCGGAAGGTGTTGAAGCAGGAGGAGGAGACGGCGTTGACCTACTTGGTCATTGAGAGCATTGAGTCGAGGATGATTCCCAGGTTGTGTGTGTGGTCGGTGAGTGTTGGGGCTGCTCCCAGTGCCGTCGGCCACCAGGAGTCGTCCCAGGCTGAAGGGTTGGAGGCAAGGATGAGGACCTCCATCATGTCCGAGTTCAGCTTCAGACGGCTGGTCTTCATCCAGTCGGCGACGGCCTTCATTCCTTCGTGGAGGTTGGCTTTTGCAGTGATGAGGTCCTTGGTGAGGGAGAGGATCAGTTGAGTGTCGTCGGCGTAGGAGATTATGTTGAGGTCGTGCTGTCGGGTGACGTGTGCGAGCGGGCCATGTAAATGTTGATCAGAGTCGGGCTGAGGGAGGATCCCTGGGGTATGCCGCAGATGATCTTGGGGGCTTCAGACCAGAATGGGGGAGGCGGATGCTCTGGGTTCTGCCGGAGAGGGAGGAGGTGGTCCATTCCAGAGCCTTGTCTCGGATCCCTGCAGCGTGGAGGCGTGTGTGTAGTGTGTGGTGGCAGAAGGTGTCGAAGGTGGCAGAGAAGTCTAGGAGGATGAGTGCTGCGGTCTCGCCGTTGTTCAGCAGGGTCCTGATGTCGTCGGTGGCGGCGATGAGGGCGGTCTCAGTACTGTGTTTGCTGCGGAACCCTGACTGGGAAGGGTCCAGGATTCTGTTTTCTTCGAGGTATCGGGTTAGCTGTCTGTTAACGATTTTCTCGATGACCTTGGCCAGGAAGGGGAGCAGAGAGATGAGCCGGAAGTTCTTGAGGTCTCTTGGGTCAGCCTTGTGTTTTTACAGTGGGGCGTTGATATCGGCGTGTTTCCAGCTCTCTGACGTTGACATAGGTGGGGTGCGAAGGAGCTGCTTGCTTTGTTGAAGACGTGGTGCGGGAAGGGATCTGACGGAGAGCCGGAGTGGATTGTGCTCATTGTCTTGATGGTGTCATCGATACTCACGCTGGCCCAGGCTGGCAGGGGGTCGTGGTCGATGGTGTGCGGGGGGCCTGTTGTGTTGCTGTCTGTTGGGTCTGTCTGGGTGTTGAAGCTGTTGTGGATGTCTGCTATCTTGCGGTGGAAGAAGGTGGCGAGGGAGTCACACAGGGCTTGCGACGGCGGGCTGTTGTTGGTGTTGGAGCTGGGGTTGGAGAGTTCCTTCATGATGATGAAGAGCTCCTTGCTATTGTGTGCATTGTTGTCGAGGCGGTCTTTAAACGAGGTTCTCTTGGTGGCCCTGATGAGGTGGTGGTGGTTGTGGCAGGCGTCCTTGTGTGCTGCGTGGTTGTCCGGAGTTTGTTCGCTATGCCATTTCTTCTCTAGTTTCCAGCAGGCTTGCTTGGAGGCTAGGAGTTCTGGGGAGAACTAGCTGACCCTCTTGCTGGTGTCTCTGTGGGGGGGTTTCTTCAGCGTGGCCAGGGTGTTGGCGCAGTCTTCGATCCAGCATCTGAGGCTGTGGGCAGCGTCGTCGATGTTGGAGGGTTCGGTGGGTGGGCTGAGAGCGAGGTTTGCATGTAGTTGGTCTTCAGTGATTTTGCTCCAGCAGCGGCGGGGGATCTGTTGGGTATGGTGGTGTTTGGTAGGTTTCTGGAAGGTGAAGTGGATGCAGCGGTGGTCGGTCCAGAGGAGTTCGGTGGTGTGGCTGATGGAGACTTGCGGGCTTGAGGAGAAGACGGGGTCGAGCATGTGGCCAGCGGAGTGGGTGGGCATTGTGACGAGTTGCTTTAGTCCGAGGTTGGCGAGGTTATTGATCATGTTTGTGGAGTTGTCGTTTTTTTTTCTCAAGGTGAAAGTTCAGGTCTCCAAGGCGGATGTAGTCGATGGAGGTCAGGGCGTGCATGCTGATGAAGTCGGCGATGGAGTCGCTGAACTGGGGGCAGGGTCCGGGGGGTCGGTAGACGAGGGTGCCTCTGAGGGTGGAGTTGGGGTCTGTGTGGATCTGGAAGTGCATGTGTTCTGCGGTGCTGAGCGCGTCATCGGTGCTAGTCAAGACCCTGATGCTGTTCTTGTGGACGATGGCGATTCCTCCTCCGACTCCGTTGGTGCGGTCTCTGCGGGTGATCTTGTAGCTGTCTGGGATGGGTATGGAGATGTCGGGTGCGGAGGAGTCTTCAACCAGGTCTCTGTCAGGAAGGCGACGTCCGGGGACGTTGTGTCGAGCAAGTCCCAGAGCTCAACGGCGTGTTTGCGCGCGGAGCGGGTGTTCAGTAGTATGCATCGCAGGTGGGTGTGGTCTTTCTTGGCGGGTGGTTTGTTGGTTCTGAGGCTGGTGTAGCTGCAGTTCCAGCAGGTGAAGGGACGGCCTTGAAGTAGGTGTGGGTCTGTCCAAGGTTGAGGGCGTGGAGTGTGCTGGCATCATAGCGGCGGCGGTCGTCGTGGTGGGAGCGGGGGTCAGGGTTTCTGGCACTGGGCGCGGTCCAGGCGCGGATGGGTGCAGACGGGCTTGCCTAAGGCGCGCCTTCGGCCGGCATATATGGGGAGGTGGGAGGGTGGAGCAGCTGGGAGGCGGGGGCAGTGAATGGGCAGTGGGCAGTCATGGGGGCGGGGCCGCAGGGGACACGGCGGCGAGGGAGGACGGAGGGAACAGAAGGAAAAAGGGCACAAAAAACGAGGGAAAAACGAGTGTAACAGAATGCAAAAAGGGCACAGAAATAGGGCAAAAGGGCACAAAAATCTATGAAAAACAAGTGGCACAGAAGGCAAAAAGGGCTTGAAAATGAGGGGGGAAACAAGTGGCACAGAAGGCAAAGGGCACAAAATCAATGAAAAATGAGTGGCACAGAAGGCAAAAAGGGCACAGAAATAGGGCAAAGGGCACACAAATCAATGAAAAATGAGTGGCACAGAAGGCAAAAAGGGCACGAAAATGAGGGGGGAACGAGTGGCACAGAAGGCAAAGAGATGTGCGGAGGGGGAGGGGCCTACCTGGTGGGTCAAGGGTCGCTCCCAGAAGAGGAGTCCAGCACACTTCAGGCCATTGGAGATCTCCTTCAAGCAGGGGACACAGCACTCAGCAAAGTCCTTCTCCTTTCCTTGGCAGAAACAGCAACTGCAGACCAACCCTAGACACACAGCAAGGGCAGTACTTCTCCTCAGTCTCTCTAGCTCTTCTCCTTGGAAAAGGTTCCTCTTGAATTCCAGGAACAAACTAAAGTCTGGGGTTTTCGGTCTGATACTTATACCCCAAAATGTCTTTCTTCTCTTTGTGCAAGGGGCTCTGAGCCCAGTTCAAACCATTTCTGGGGGGCACTCTGAAAGTGCACAACAACATCCATTGTCAGTGTGAGCCTTGGCCCCAGGCACACCACAGGGGGCAGAGCCAGCATTGTGGAAGGCAGGCACAGCCCTATTCAGGTACACGTGCTACACCTCCCACCACTCTAAATGCAGATCAGGCCTATTCAGCCTACTGCTGACTCATCCAGACTCCTGGAGCCACTGCAGCTCCCCAGCCCCTGTCACTCCAAAGCTAGACAGTTAATCCACAAACAGGCAGAGGCACACAGGATGGTTGAACAAGAAAATAGCCACTTCATAAAAGTGGTATTTTCAAACATACAATTTAAAAACCATCTTTACTAAAAGATGTATTATTAAATCCTGAGTTTAGGGATACCAAACTCAATGTTTCCATCTTATCCCTATGGGAAGGTATGCTTGTAAAATGTTACAGAGCAGGTAAAGGGAAGGTTAGGGCCTGCAAGTGGGTGCACTGGCAGCTAATAAACTGCGAGCAGGCAATGCGGTGGCAGGCCTGAGACATCTTTTCAGGATGACTCATGTGGGTGGCACAATCAGTGCTGCAAGCCCACTAGTAGCATTTGATTTAACAGCCCTGACACACCCAGTGCACTTTACTATGGACCTACTGGTAAAACAAATATACCAATCAGGGAGAACCAATCACAATAACAATTTACACAGACATCATATGCACTTTAGCGCTGATCAGCAGTGGTAAAGTGCACAGAGTCCCATAGCCAACAAACACGAGTCAGGAATAAATAGGAGGAAGAAGCAAAAGGCTTGATGATAACCCTGCAAAGAGGGCCATTTCCAACCCTCATGGTCCCTGAAGCTTTTTCAAGAGGCACTTTGGAGTTCATGGAAAGCATCAGTCATGGATGTCATACATCTGCAGTGCATGCTTGCCACCACCCTATTTAACATTTACATTTTTTGATGAATTACATCTAGAGGATGATAACGGTGGATATTTCACATTCTGCTGCTACTGTTTTATATGCAATTAATGAAGGTTTAATGTCCAGAATCTTTTTCTTTCATAAGAGGCTAAATATGTCCTATGTGAATCAGCAAATACCTTCATAAGCCTTAGATCATTCTGCAAAATGTAACTTGTTGCTACTTGGGTTGCCATTTAACAGTCAGAGGGGCATATTCTCAAGAAGCTATCGCTGAGTTAACGGCACTTTAACGCTGCCAAAGTTGCGATAAACTTATCTCCTCATTCACAAGCTGGTGCTAACAGCCCATAGCACCAGTTTACCTGCAATAGCAGCTGCAAAAAACATCGCCACAGATGACCTCCGCAGCTATCGCTAATGAGATGCAGAGTAGGCGTTCCCAAGCAAAAAGCCGCGACAACACCACTCCGCAACATTCTCAACAACCAGCCAGATCGGCAATAAGACCACAAAACAAGCGATACGGCGTGTTAACAGCAGGAAACTAACACCTGCTCTGACCTGGTGCAAAGTCAGACCATAGCCTGCACCACAAAATGGAGCCCAGCCCACAGCCACACCTGAAGGGCAACAAATGCCATGGAGCCACTGATCATGCAGCTCGGAGCCCCAACAGGGCCACAACAACCACCACCACCACCCCCCAGAATCCCCCCTCCCCGGGCATGCCACATCAACTAGACGGAATCATGTACCAAATAATCCGCCTGATGTCGCACAATCACATTTGGTGTCATGCATGTGTCGTCACAAGAATGAGCATCACACATTCACCTTTGATGTAACAAATGAAAATGTATTCAAAGAAACACAGAACAGAAATGAAGAAACATAGTGGCTCCCCTCGGGACAATCCGTAGGTCACAGCCTGCAAGACAAAAATCATGAGGAGAAGGTGTGTCTTGCGCACATCAAAGGACAGAGAGAGAGAGCAAAGGAGAGAGAGAGAGAAAGAGAGGGAGAGAGAGAAAGATGGACAGAGAGGGGGCGAGAGATAAACAGACAGAGAGGGGGAGAGAGATAGACAGACAGAGAGGGGGAGAGAGATAGAAGGACAGAGAGGGAGGAGAGAGCTTGGCGGATAGAGAGGGGCGAGAGAGATAGACGGACAGAGAGTGGGGAGAGAGGAAGATGGACAGAGAGGGGGAGGGAGATAGACGGACTGGGAGGGGGGAGAGACACAGATAACAGAAGAGATGGACAGGGAGAGAGAGTGCCAACAATGTGCACCCAGGCCACACTACTCACCTGCTGCCACCGGTGTGTCTCCAACCACGTGCCGGTATGTATTGCAGTTCACTAGGTCACACATCTGAAGCAGATCAGTCATCTGAAACAGAGTCCAGATACATGAATGGCAAAGTACATACATTTGCATAAGACAGCATTGCCTGTCCGCCCCTGCGCACCCAGGCAGATGCACCCCAGCCCCTCCCGCCACCCAGCGATGCATGCCCACCCCTGCGCACCCAGGTAGATGCACCCCAGCCCCTCCCGCCACCCAGCGGTGCATGCCCGCCCCTGCGCACCCAGGCATATGCACCCCAGCCCCTCCCACCACCCAGCGGTGCATGCCCTGCACACCCAGGCCTCACTGCTCACCTTCTGTCCTTGGTGTGTAGTGATGAGGGCCCACCACGTGCCGCTGCAAGCCACCTGCCCGGGCCCACAAACATGGCACCCTCCACATCATGCAGCCCGCTCCACAGCCCACCAGGTCTTACATTTGAGTCTGGGTCTTGATTTCGCATTGGCAGGGGACACACCAGTGCACCCGGAATCATCACAGGCTGCACACCTGCTCAGCCTCATAGGTGCCACTATCTCTGTGACTCAGGAGGCGACGCCACGTGGCGGTAGGCACATGCTGTCCGCTGGGTCAGGCCTACACTGTGGTGCAGCAGGGCACACAAAACCTGAGCAGTCCAGACCACCGGGATGGGGAATCATCGCAGGCTGCACACCCGCTCAGCACTTACGGTGCCCCTACCTCAGTGCACCGAAAGTCACCGTTCCGTGGCGGTGTGCCTGTGCCGGCCACAGTGTATCTGGTGCCACCAAGTCTGTGTCCCGCAAATAATGGACCCCATACGATTGGGTATCGTGGTGCGGACGCCATCATGTCACCCCGGGGCCGGTGGAATGTGATGTTGCAGACCCCTGGGCCCCCATGCCCACATGTACACCACACGGATACACCCAGAGAGAGGCTGGAAATGGCATCGAGCACATGCGCCCTGCCCTTTTTATGGCAGGGTCACATGTCCTGTGACGCTTGTGCTGGATGGGTGTGGTGTGGGTGTCTACCAGCCGTGATGGAGTGCCTGTGGCATGCTGACAACTAGACCTGTGATCAGCAGATTACTACAGGGCAGACCTGGGACATGTAGCGTTGCAGTCCCTCCTGTGAGCGTAAGCAAAGTGGGCTGGCCTGGCATATGCCAGTCCAGTGTAAGGGTTTGAACAATGACCCCGGGGCTCTGTGTGTGGTTCTGTACGGGGCTGGACAAGGAAGTAAAACTGTGTGTGTCCCTATTGTTTCGTTGGTGGCACCTGGACAACATTCGGCAATGTGTCACCCTGTGACCCAAGTCCAATGACATGAGCCACATGGACCTAAGAGAAATTCACTGACCCTATATTCATCCATGCACACACACTGGAAAGACCATTGACACGACACATCTGTGTGATTATGAATGTTTAATGCACCTTCAGTGTAGTGTTCCATCTGGAGCAGTACAGGGCCGAGCAAACCCCACATGATGATGTTGGCCCGTGGAGGGCCAGCCAGAGTCCTACATGGAATGACAAGTCAAAAGGAAGAGGAAGTGTTTAGTACGCAGTCTGATTGCTTTGTCATTGGTGTTCAAACAGTATATGGCAGTCCATGTCGAGGTCCAAGGTGAGTGTCGCAGAGTGTATTGGGGGACAGTGGAAGGGGATGATGCAGAGGGCAGAACCACGCAGAAACAGGCCATATGGCGGAGATGAATGCTACTGCGTCCTTCTTACCACGAAGCCAGATTCATCCGCATCTTCGTCCTCTGCTGTTTCATGTGCCTCATGCATGGGTGGTGGTGCCCTTTCTCTAGCACTGTGTGTCAGTGACACCTCAGGGGCCGGAGGTGGAATGTCTGCCGCACTGTGTGGCACTGACACTTCAGGGGGCAGAGATGTGGATGTAGTGGTAGCAGCAGCATGCATCAGTGCCAGGCCTCGTGGCAGCAATGCCATGAGGATGGTCTTGAGGTCACTGAGGAACCCAGCTACCACTCACTGGTGTGCAGCAGTGGCAGCTGCACTTTCCGCATTTGCCAGCTCCATGTTCTCCATTAACCTCCACATGTTTCACAACTCATGTGTGACATTGCTGGAGCCACTCTGACTGGACAGTGGTTCTATTCTCTGAGTCAGGGCTCCAGCGATGTCAGCCATGATTCTTTGGAGAGCATGGAGTGGACTGTGGGTGTATGTCAGGGTCCGTGAGTGGTCCATGATGGGACTTAGACACCCACATATGGCATCTAGTTTGTCTGCCATGCAGTCGAAGCCCACCCGCACCTGTTCAGCCAGCTGACAGTGTTGGAAGGCTATGTGTTCATTGTGGGGGTCCTGGGAGGCAGCCATGGTGGTGGGTACTGCCTGTTGTGTGGTCTGTGCAGGGGGTGGGCTCTCCTCATAGCAGCTGGGCTGCCTAGCTCCTGGAAGTGGGCTGCAGAGGCTGTCCACGAGCAGTTGGAGGGTGTCAGAGTCAATGCTGTGGTGGCCCTCATCGTCATCAGAGAAGAGAGGTTCGGGCCGCTCTGCAGGAGGTGTTGAATCTCCCTCTGCAATGTGAAGGGGAGATGCAGTGTAACTATGTGTTCACATGTAGGTTGTCACATTGTACATGTTGACATACAGGCAGCATGACTGTGTACATCGTGGCTGTTTGGGAGGAGATGCCTATTTGATGTGGGACAGTATACATTTTGAAAGCAGACATGTGTGTGTTTGTACTTGTACGATATCAACTCACATTTCCCTGCTATGCCAATTGTGATTGGCCAGTGTTTACACCCAGTCGGCACCAGTTGTGTCCTGTTTTCTGTTGTGGACGTTTTACGGTTTGTGCCACATCGTTGTCAATGTTGATGTGCTCTGCATGTGATGTGTGTGTGCCGCATTTTGGGTGAGTCGCCCCTGCAGCTCTGTTTTTGCTGCCCCTTATCCCTTTCATGCGTTGTGCCTTTGACATTGTGCTTATACAGTGCTCAGATGTTGCATACTTGGGTGCATTGGACTCTTGGTGGGAGCTGGGGGCTGGGGGCTGGGGCATGGTTTGTCCGCAGATGTGCTATGCTTACTTGTGGATGTGTGCCACTGTGCCCATCTCCCCCCATCCCTGGTCGCTTCTCACCCTGTTGCTGTTGTGTCCGGTCTTGTTGAGCAGTGTCCGGGCCCCCAACTCCTGCCACCGTCTCCCCACTGACGACTGTGGACACCATTTCCTCCATCTCGTCCAGCTACTCCTGTGGCGCAGGACTCCCACCTCCAGTCTGCATTGCTGCCTTCCGGTTGTTGGCGAGTTTCAGCTTGGTTTTGAGCTTGACATCATTCCAGTGCCTCTTGACCTCTTCCTTTGTTCTCTTTTCAGCACTCAGACTGCATTCACCTTGTCCACGATGGACTGCCATAGTCCATTTTTGGTTGCCAATGACACAGTGGAGGTGATGAACAGTAGTTGATGGTGTTCTACTACCTCCGTGATCAAGGTCCTGTTTTCCTGTGGACTGAACCTTTTCTTCCTACTCTTCTTTTCCTTGGCCTTCCCTGACCCCGAGGTCCCAGGCCGGTCCTTCGGGGGGCTTGTGGGGTTCTGGTTCTGGTGAAAATAAAGTGAATAAAAAGAACAAGGTTGGAACGATTACAACCATGTAACCTGTTATTAAAGTATTCAAATCCTCAGTGATTAACAGGATGCAAGTGACATCTGCAGAAAAAAGAACAGAAAAACAGAGAAAATAGGTTGCGTGCTCTTATACTAAGCATTTGCAAGTTGTGGTACAATAGTTACCATCTAGTTACCTTGTTCTTTTTATTCACTTTATTTTCATCATGCAGTAGCAATATTTCATTATAGTCCTGAGGAAGGCTGAGGATTACTTAGAATCCATGTGGCTGAAAAATGTAGACCCAGTTATGATATCTTGGCAGTTATTTTGTTAATTTGAGCAACACGAGATACCCATTAAAAAGATTTTCTCTTGCTGTCCAATTTTAAACTTCACTTTTCACTCAATGCACTGCTTCCATCACTTTTACATACAATATTCCCACATCTGTTGGATCCAACAGAACTCTCCTTGAATACATATCATTGAAAACATCAGTGAGCTCCCCTCCCACAGGTAGAGGGTTTTAACCCTTAGCTACACTAGTGTGTAACTAGGAGGAGATCCCAGATGATGAAGCATGTCACTTCGGTGAGCGATGGGAATCCGTCCTATTTTTAGGATTTTCTGGTCCTAAAGATTTTTTGGGCCCTAAAGATTTTCTGCTGAGAACAGCATCACAACTCAACCCCGGAAGACACGCCGACTGTGCAAAATCCACGCCAAACACCACCCACGGGCAGTTCTCGTGCAGACACTGCCCCAGACCCTTCACCATTGACAAAGCTCGAAAAATCATAAGGGGTTAGAGGTGATGCGGTATGCAATGGCGCTTCTGCGTATAAACGTTAGTATCAAGTCCAGTCAAATATTACGGTGCTACAGATAGGGGGAAAACCCTAAACCCTCTGAGACGACCGAAGTCCGACAGCAAATAATACAAATGATCTGTGCACGCGTCATAATATCAACAGTATGCGTTACTGTATATACATCAAACAAATGAAGCAGTGGTCACATGGTGTTTTTCTTCTTTATGGATTTATTCGGTGATCAGATGCCCAGCCAACACGTGTTTCGTCAGGGTGTGAACCCACGACTTCTTCATGGCTAATGGACACAAGTCAAAAAGCGACTCTCACTGCTGGTTGTAATTCCGTCTCGGCTGAAATGGGGGTGAGTCAATCCCAAGAGGCACAACAGGTAAATGAGGTAAGTACCAGCAACCAAAACTGCAAATGGTGAGTAAGGTGAAAGCGAGTACGCTACAGCGTTTTACTCTGTCGACCTGTAGCATACTCGCTTTCACCTTACTCGCCATTTGCAGTTTTGGTTGCTGGTACTTACCTCATGTACCTGTTGTGCCTCTTGGGATTGAATCACCCCCATTTCAGCCTGGACGGAATTACAACCGGCAGTGAGAGTCGGTTTTTGACTTGTGTCCATTAGCCCTGAAGAAGTCGTGGGTTCAAACCCTGACGAAACACGTGTTGGCTGGGCATCTGATCACCGAATAAATCCATAAAGAAGAAAAACACCATGTGACCACTGCTTCATTTGTTTGATGTATATACAGTAACGAATACTTTTTTTTTTTTTATTATATTTTTTATTTTTCATAAAAAGCACAGCAATTAATCATATATTTCATTTTACACTGGGTACATTAGAAGAAAAAGAAACCAAAAGGGGAAAAAAAAAAACTAAATAATAAAAGACTAAAACATAATACAGCATAGATTTAGCGGTACATTGCAAAAAAGAGTAAAGCTAAATGCGTTCCTTTTTCTTTAGACTATAAATCACAAAACTAATTAGCTCGTACAGCACTACCTTGTAGCTCTTTCTTCCAATTCTGTAGAGGACCCCAAATACGTTCCCCTAATATCCTCCCCTTCTTCCCTTTCCGATCATAAATTCCTCTTTCGAGGTTGAAGATTGAAAGAAGCCTGGAAATCCATTGCTGTAAGGTTGGTGGGTTAGGATCTAACCACGCCGTGCAGATACAGATTCGTAAGACCGCCATAGATAGAAATATAAAATATTCTGAGGTCCTTAATGCTGCATCTTCTTCCCCAACTCCCAACAGGATTATTGCTGAGTTAAGATGCAGCTTAATTTTTAGGAATGGATAAAAAATTTCTCAATTTCTCCTTTTAAATTCATCAGATTAGGACAGGTTGACATCATATGGATCAAATCTGCCTCATTACACTCGCATCTAGGGCACGTAATTCCCTCCTGCCCGCCCCATTGGGCGATTTTTGCAGGAGTATAATATAATGAAAAAATAGTTTTATAGTGTTGGGCCTGTAATCCTGCTAAACAAAGAACAGTTTGTCCCAGTTCTAGCGACCTTTCAAAAACCTCCTGTTTTATACCAAGTTTATCTCCCCATTTTTTACCATGTTTTTCAATATCATCAGCCTTTAATAAAGCCAGATCAGAATATATTTTCTTAATAGTACATTCTTGAACCTTTTTTAGTGTATCCATAATTTTTATTGGGGAGAACCCAATCACCCCACCTGTCTTCTCCTTTAAAAAACTACGGATCTGTAGATATTTAAAGAAGTGTATTTTATCCACCCCATATGAAGCCTGGATTTCCGCAAAAGAAAAGATTCCCCTTACCCCCATAATGTCTCCAACCTTTTGGATTTCCAGTCGCCCCCAATCTGCCATAACTCTATCGGAAAAAGTTTCCGGAAAATTGGGGTTCTTATATAACTGTGTATAGTAATGTATCCTACCAATACCTATTTTCTTCCCTAACGCCCTCCAAATTTTATAAGCTGCCAAGGTTGTCTTGAATCTAGTCCGCTTAAAGTAGCTAGGTTCTTTAAATTGTAGAAAACAATTAGTTGCTTCTTCTCCTAACAATAGTTTGTATATCTCTGGAAGACCATTTGATAGTTCCTTATCCTGAGCACCAACTAGAATCCCCATATATTGTAGAGCTGCAGCCCAATAATACATCCGGAAATCAGGAACTGACCAGCCTCCTCTTTCCCTCGGGAGTGACATAAATCGAATCGCTCTTCTTGTTTTGCCATGGGCCCATATAAATCTGTTAACCAGATGTTCTAAGGTTACAAACCATCTTTTCTCAAATTCCAGAGGGATTGTCCTGAAAAGATATAGAATTTTGGGCAATATTATCATCTTAACAACATTAGTACATCCAACTATTGATAAATGGAGATTATTCATTCTATCCAAATCTTTTGTAACTTGTTGTATAATTGGTTTGATATTTCTCTCTACTAAAATATCCAAATCTGCGGTAATAACTATACCAAGATATGCTGCCGAGTCTACCACTCTAGAATCATCAATCATAGTCAGCTTATTTTTCACAATTTGCTTTTTTGTTTGATTAAGTGCATATCCAGAAACCGACCCGAAGACTGAAGCTTCGCTTTCGATTGCCACTAATGCTTCCCCAGGTTTAGAGGTTATCACCGCGATATCATCCGCGTAGGCCAGTATCTTAGACTCCAGTCCCTGTGATATAATTGGGTGTATTCCTTCAATGGCCTCTAATCTTCGGATAAGTGGATCGATATACAAAGCGAAAAGCAAGGGTGAAGATGGACAACCCTGCCGTGTACCACGCTTGATCGCCCAAGGTTCCGTATATCCGCCATTTATTTTTAGATGAGCCATTGGATCTCGATAGAGAGCCTGTATCGCATTTATATATCCAGCTCCGATCCCAAACCAGCTTAAAACAGCCCATAAATAGCCCCATGAGACCCGGTCAAAGGCTTTTTCAGCATCCATTAAAATTAAAGCCATAGGTTCTCCCGAGACTATTGTGGAGTCGAATAGTGTTATAACTCTACGTATATGTTGAGTAGTCCCTCTCCCTGATATAAATCCATGTTGACAGGGATGTACCATTTTGCCAATAATTAAATTAAGCCGCATTGCTAAAACCTTAGAATAGATCTTTGCATCACTATTCATTAGTGTGATAGGCCTATAGGAGCCAGGATCTCTTGGTAACTTGCCTTTTTTAAGGAAGACTATTATCTCAGCCTTTGACCAGGATTCGGGCACAGCATGGCCTAACTGAGCCATCTTGATAATATTTATCAGGTCTGGGCCAATAGCCTCCTTAAATATTTTGTAAAATTCGAGAGGAATTCTATCAGGCCCAGCAGGTTTACCCGAGGGTAGGTCACTAAGTGCTGCGTAGATTTCATCCTGCGTAATTTCTCCTTCCAGGCTATCCCTTTCTATTTCTGTGATAGTTTCCCTAGAAATTTCTCCCAAATATTCTTGGATCCCGTTCTCCTCCATCAACTGCTCCTCGCTATATAAATTTAGATAATAGTTACGAAACACATTGCAAATCTCAGGTATGCTTGTTACAAGGGAGCCGTTACTATCGTTGATCTCAGAAATTTCTCCAATAGCACTCATTTGCCTTGTTCTAGCAGCTAATATTTTCCCCACCTTTTCACTATATTCATGACATATTTGTCTTTTTGCTAAGTATCGCGCAGCTATCTTTGTTGTTGAGATATCCCCTATCTCTGATCGTATGGCTGCAATTCTAAGCATAATACTCTCTAGTGAGTTGCAAGTAGCAATTGCGGTCAGCAATTCCTCTTCTGCCAATGCTAATGCTTTACAGAGTTTATCCAAAAGTGCTGCTTCCTTTTTTTGGCGTAGCAGACTATAACTTAGAGTTTCTCCTCTCACTCCAGCCTTAAAGGCGTCCCAGACCATTCCTGCCCCTGTACTACCACGATTAACCCTCCAAAAAAGCGGTATCCATTGATTCATATGAGTTAGATATTCCGGTTCCACCAAGAGCCCTCTTTCAAATGTCCATTCTCGTTTCGGCTGAGAGCACCCCGTCAGAGTAACAGTAAGTACTAAAGGGTTGTGGTCGGAAACGACCCGGGGGTGTTTTTCTATACTACACCTAGCTAATATTGTGCTTGAAACAAAAAAGTAATCTAATCTGAAAATTGATTTGTGAGGTACAGAAAAAAAAGTGCTACCCGCATCATTGGGTCTGAGTCGCCCCCATACATCTACCAAAGCATTATTCCGCAAAAGATTGGTAAGGGCGCAGTAAACTTTTTTTTTCCGGCCACTGTAAGCCCCTTCAGTGCTCCCCCAAGATCTACCAATACCATCAATGTTAAAATCCCCACACATTATCACTGGGGTAGGCCACAAAGCTAATTCTACTTCTAAAAATTCCAAAAGTTCTGGGTCGTCAGCTGTTGACCCGTATACAGTACAGATAGTAAATGTTTCCTCCTGGAGCATACATTCTACCAAGGCCCAGCGCCCCCATTTATCAGCAGCCTTTTTTTTAATCGTTAGTTTTTGGCGACTAGCTAGAACGGCTACACCCCTTGTCCTTACCCCTTGTTTAGTGGCTGTAAGTAACTTAAATCCCAGCTGTTCCAAAAGGTACCCTCTTATTTCCTCAATGTGAGTCTCTTGCAAGCACAAAATATCTATGCGAAGTGTCCTAAGATATGCAGCTACTCTAAACCTCTTTTGTTGATCATTGAGACCACATACATTAATAGTTGCCACTCTAATACTCATTTTAATGATTTAACTAAAGCTTAATGTTATACCGTAGGCTTGTTACTCCAAAAATCCGACATCTCCCTAGTACCACCCAGAGTGCTCCGTGCTGTGCTGTGTTCTTACGTCCCCTCCCCCCTCCCACTCCTACTCCCCAGGCCTCGTTCAGACCAACCCCCACCCCACCCACACCCCTACCCCCACTCCCATCCCCTCCCCCACCCCCCCCAATCCCATCACAGGCAAATAGGTCAAGCATGACCTATATGTGGTAGCTTAACTGATCAACTCTGGTCAGCGCTGCTACTTCTCCCCCCTGGGTTCCCCCCCGCCAGGTACTGGCTCGAGGCTAAGCTTTGGCTCTTTAGATCCTTGTTATTTACCCCCCATCCTTTTTTTTTAAAACTCCACTCCTTGGCCTTCACTTAGTGGATTTCAATTCTTCTAGATATTCTTGTGCTTTGATCTCTGACGTAAACATTCGGACCCGACCATTCAGCACCACTTTGAGCCTAGCTGGGTACAACAAGTATGCCTCGCAACCCCTCTCCTGAAAGGGAGCAATCATCTGCCGCATTCTCCACCTTCTCTCTACTGTACTATGGCAGAAATCAGGCCTAGCAAAAAAGGTATGTCCGTTAAAGGACCGTTTAGTATGAGGTTTTGCCATATCTAATATGGCTTGCCTTAATAGAAAATTCCCAATATAGACAAGGATTACTCTAGGGTGCATCGTCTGACCTGAATTCTGGCCCTTTCTAGCTGTAAGAGGATACTGATGTGCCCTCTGCACCTCGGTGGACCAGTCCCAATGAGAGAGATCTGGAAAGGCACCCTTCAGTAGGGATACCACAAAGGCCAGGATATCACCACCCTCAATATTTTCCTCAAGGCCCAGGAGTCTAACATTATTCCGTCTCTGCCGGTTCTCAAAGTCCTCAATTTTCCACATAAAATCTTCCGTTCGCTTCTCCTGTTCCTTCTTGGATACCTGAATCTTCTCTACTTCTTCCTCCAGTCTCTCAGTTCTTAACTCGACCTGGTCCACCCTTTCAACCATATCCGTATACAGCTTATTTACCTTTTGTAATGATATTTGAAGTTTTTTGGTCGCCTGACGTGCCCTGCGGCTCTCCTGCCTGGCCTCCCCTTGCATCTGCTTAAGGGTGGAGTATAGCAGATCAAGTGATGCCGGAGGGGCAGCTTCTCCAAGAGTTTCCGGTGCCACTGGTGTATCCCCATACACTTGGCTAGTAGCTGAGTAGTCCCAGTTTAGTTCCTTGACTGCAGTCGCTTCTAATCTTGCATTCAGCAGTTGTTTTGACCTCCGCTTCAGGGTCATGCATCTGCGTGCTGCCGCCCCCTGGGAGGCAGAAGAAGCCGCTGAATCTGACTCTCCTGATGATTTTTCTCCACTGCTAGAAAAATTGTCTGAGTCCTCGCTTACCGAATAGAATTTATCGGTGTCCGATGGGCTGAGTGGTAACCTGCCCTTAATAGTTATACTGCTCCTTCGTTCTTGTACATTCTTCACACTTTGCTTGCCCAAGGTATTAAAGTCCTCATTAAAGTCTTCATTGAAATCTGCATCACTATTGTTTCTGGAGCCGTTTATGGGAGAGTTTAGAGCAACTTGCGTTTTTTTTTTGCACACCATGATTAGCTCTTTATTTGTAGCAGCTCCCTGTTGAATTTTTCTTAATCCACCTTCTCCATTATTTTCGTTTTGTGAATTTTTACCATGTCTTTCGCCATCATAGATTAAGCCTTCAGGTGAAGCTTCTGTAGTGCACAGTACCTGCTTAGCCCCTGCAGGGGGAGCCCCAGGGTCAACTATGCTCCTTATTCGATTTCCTTGCTCGTCTCCCTCGTTTCCAGCTACAGTCTGCCCTCCGGTCTTCAAACTCGCTGCCAAATTTTCACCTGCAGATGCAGCCTGCACCGGGGAGCACATCGTCGTCCCGAACGCCTCCAGGACTGTAGATTGCCGTAGGGAGGGTTCCTTAGCCTCAGCTTGTTTACCACAAGCAGCAGAGGCATCCGGGGCACTCATAGAGATCGGGGCCGGTCCCACAGCATTAAAACCGGCTTTTTTTGTCGATTTCCCCTTGGCTGACACGGCTCGACCCCGGCCAGAAAGTCCAGTGATCAATTGTGGCATTTGAGCGCCTTGGAGGGCAGGAGGCACCGCAGATCTTGATAATGCGCCGGATTTATCCCCCGTCATCCTCGCTGTTTTCGGATCCATTCTTTTACCGCCAACCATCGGATCTCTATCAGCGGAGCTTGCAGACAGCCAAGCGAGCAGCAGCCTCCTTGCAGCGATACTCGCCACAACAGCTCTCCTCAAACAGCTCTTGAAAGACAGCCAGGTATGTGAGTAAATCACCATCCTTTCTTGTGCCAGCTTAATCGCAGCATCTCAGTTGGGGGCCAGTATCCAGTATACCCAGTGTCCAGTGTCCAGTGTAAAGTGTAAAGCCCCAGGGGGGGAGATGGTAGCAGCAGCGACTACCACTGAGATCAGTCAGCGGCCATCTTGCCTCATATACAGTAACGAATACTGTTGATATTATAACACGTGCAAAGATCATTTGTATTATTGACAAAGCTCCCATGACCACTGTTGCAAAGTCATCCTGTGCCCTGGGCACCCCCCAACTTTTTGCTGACTGGAACTGGTGGTAACTGACTCTGACTGACCCTGGGCTCTGCCTAACCAGGCCCAGGGCCGGTGCCAAGCTGACAGGAACACATTAGAATACAGTTAAAACACCCACAATACACTAGGGTACACTATGGTATGGTGGGGTACCCCTGTAATTGGCATGACCTACCCCATAAGCCCCTAGTATATAGTAGGGCAAGGGTTTGAAACTACCTAGAAGTCCCCAGTACCCTGGGGCATGGCAGTTTAGAGGCCAGCAGCTTTTTCTGCTCTAGCATGTGTGCAGTGCTGAAGCCTGAGGTCAGTTTAAAAGCAGCACTGGGTGCCAGGACTGCTTTGAAACAGTAAATTGCTGGTCAAATTCGACTTTGATACTAGAAACACAGTAAAAGGAGAATCTGCAATATTTCTACAGATTCAGAACCCCTAAAGTCTCCCCTAGTTGCACAGGGGGTGGGGGGTCCTGTAGAAATTAGGAAAATACTTGTAAAACATGTTTTTATAAGCCCTGGTGCTAGAAGACTGGCCCAAGTCATTTTCCCGATTGCAAACCCCATGGCCCATAGGTTAACATGGTAGGAAGTTAATGATTAATAAATATTGATAGGAGAGGACTAGCCGGACCATTCAAAGACTTCCCAGAATGGTAGTAGTAAACCCAACAATATTATATTGTTGAATTTCTCCTAACGTGTACATACAAGAAGTTATAAGACTTTCTTGTTTGTAGTCCAAATTCAGCCTTCCAGTGGTCTGCCCTGATTGGTCAGAGTTAAGTGGATTAGCCAGGCTGCTTTGAAGAGGTGATAAAGAACCACTCTGCTGGGAGGGCAGTGTGCTGGTCTATAGGTATGCCAGGCCAGGAGGTGGAGTCGTAAACTATGCTCTTCAAAGGCAGAGGGGAGGCCTGGGTTTCAGTTTCACTTTGGCACTCTTGACCCAGAGTCAGGGCTAGCCTTAAGGAAGGTATGTGCAGATGGTAGGGGGAGAGTCCATGGAAATAAGCCATCCCAGGGGATGTGTTTAGCCAGCTCTTACCTCCTTGCTGGAAAATCAGCCATTATGGATTTGGAAGAATGATGTACTCTGGGACAACATAATGCAACACTCTACCGGATGTGGTCATAACTATGAGGAGTTACCCTGCTTTCATTGGTCAGAAGTGACCTGTGGCTTGACCCAGAGAATTTTGAATAAGTATCTGAGAGGGGCAGAGCCCTCCAGATCTGCTGCTTGAAACTTATTTGAAGCAAGACGTGCCCTGCTGCGAAGTTCTGCTGTGCAAAGACTTCTAAGGCCTGACCTCTGAAAACTGCGCCATCTGAAAACTGCAGCCCTGTGGATTACCTTGCTACAAAAGGACTAAGAAGTAGACTCCTTGCAAGCTACAGGTTAACAGAGCTCACCTGGACATCCCCACAAAGAATCCCCAGCCTGGAGAACCAGTGGATTTGAAAGGGTTTTGTTCAAGTGGATTGTGGAATTGAAGTTTCACACTTTCAAGGACCCTCTTGGAGATTCCAGAACCTTGGACTGTGTGTTGGATACTTTGGGACCCGCAAGTATAACTTCAGGAAGGAGTTCTAACTGGACCCGCCTGCTGGAGAAGGCGGCACTGCACAGTGGTGAGACATGCTCCAGAACCGTTTCTAAAGGTGTGTGCCTGTCAGAGAAAACGAAATTACTAAAAGGGGCACTGTTGGTTTCTAAGCACTAGAAAGTGACTAATCTTTAAAAATTCATATCTCTGGTTCCCTACAGTGGATTTTTTTCGTTTTGGTGTCATATAAATTGGTGTTGGATTTTTATTTTGTGTTGTGTCTTAATTATTTACTGAAATGGTGTTTTTAAATGCTTTACATACCTGTCTTTGAAGTTAAGCCTGTCTGCTCGCAGCCACAATACCAAGGGTTGAGCATAGGAATAATTTTCTAAGACCTATGCTGGGTCCTATCATGTGTTAGTGGCCTTATTGCCAGTGGCAGACCTACATTTGCCCCTACCAATAACCCACCTTACAACAACCACCGAAAGCACGCCTGATACACGCACCACCAAAACCCTGGCTTGCATCCTTCTCAACGTGCGCTCCCTGCACAGACACGCTGTAGAGATCTGGGACCTGATCGACACCCTCTCGCCCGACGTCGAATACCTCATGGATACCTGTACCAATGCCACCCCCAGCCCCGACATCGCAGCAGCCATCCCCGGCGGATACAAGATCCAGAGAAAGGACCGTCTGCACTGCCCAGGAGGAGGACTCGCCATCGCACACAAGACCCCCCTCTGACTCTCCACATCCAGTACAAGTGACCCCCCACTCCAACACAGAGCACCTCCACTTCCAGATCCAGACCAGTCCCAGGACTACGCTACGCGGCACCCTCATCTACAGACTGCCCGGACCTCGCACCCACAATCGCCGAACTCGCAGCACCCCACGCCATCACCTCCACAGACTACATTCTACTCGGGAACCTGAATTTTCACCTCAACAACAGCAACGACCCCGACTCCACCACTCTCCTCGACAACAAATCCCTCAACCACATTGGACCCAAATACCTTAACAAGAGAATATCCTTCCACGTACCCAAGAGGAACCTCCGCTCCGTGGACCTTGCCCTGGCAGAGGTCCCCCACATCCGCAGAAACAGAACCGGCAGGAGAGCTTTCCCCTTCATCACAGCAAAATCCTGGAACGAGCTCCCTGTGTACATCAGACGTTCCCCGTCTCTGCACACGTTTAGGGAGGACCTCACGACCTTGCTCTGCGACTGACCCGGAGCCAAAGCCCTCCCTCCCCCTGTGCCTTGAGATCCTCATGGGTGAATAGCGCACTGATTGATTGACAGTTAGTTAGGTCTATCCATGCGTAAGGGTCTGCTCAGACTCACTAGACCCTTGGATACTTTGGTTATTTTGTAGAAAATGCACCCACAGCCTGGAAATTAAATGCCAGCACCATTGTGCCATCTGGTAAGCATGGCTTCAGGCCAACCATGGGTTGCCTGACCGCAGCAGCCATAAACCCTGCTATCAAGTCTTTTAAAATAACCCTTTGTGATGTGCAGGAAACCCTGCCTCTAAATATTAATAGTTCACCCCTTTGTACACCTTGTTGCCCACTCAGTAGGGTACCAAATATGTGCTAAATTAAAGCTGGCATGTTAGTGGCTAGCCATCAAAAGCTATTGTTACTGGCAGTGCTGTAGATGGATCCTTAACATGTCAAAATACAGATTATAAACTTTTGTCGGTATGTTTTGACAAGAAACAGCTTAAATATTTAAGCAAAGTCTATTTTTGATATGTAGCAAAATCCAATTCATTGGTAAATTTAGATATTTACTAAATATTTCGGAATGGTTTCTTTTATATAATTACCTTTTCCTTGCCTGAAGCTTGTGGAGGCTAATTTGTAATAGTGCTCCAGCAGCTGCCTAGCCCTGTGTTTGATCTTAATAAGGTGTGAATACTGCTCTCTGATCAGAGCAATAGCATAGGCCTGGTGGCAGGATGGGTTGTGTGTGGGGCATGTGATCCCTATCAACTTGAGGAAGGTAGCTGGGCCTGTTCCAGGAACGTTATTAACTTGAAAGACACAGGTGTGAAGCCTACCAATTCATAGGTTAGTGTAAAGAAAGACCTGGGAGGTGGAAAGCCTTTGATCAGAGGGCCACACTAGTCAAGCTCATTCTATATCCAGTTAGAGGGACCACCAGCACCAGTTTGGAGTGGACCCAGTGGAGGGTAGTGCTGTGGACACAAGGGCTCTGCACCAAGGAGTAAGGTTTCACCTGTTATGTATTTTAGAAGTAAGATGCACAGTGGGATTGTTTGCTGTATGGATAAAAGGGACTGCTGAAACAGTTGGTAAGGTTATCTCTGGGAACTTTCACCCCATTGGTTATGGAGAGGCCAGGAGTCACCTGCACCCACTCACCAGAGCAAATCATAAATGAGACACCTATAGGAACCCTCTCCAGAACATTTATTGACCTGTGGAGGATTAGAAGAGGACTGGACCCTCCTTGTTGGAACCTGAGAGGAGGCCTGGAGGACTGGACCTGCGCCCTCTTGTACCCAGGGCAAAGAAGCATGCCCTAAGGATCAGTTGAATGTCCCCCTATGTGGCTAGAGGGACACAACATGCTGCAAGAGATCTTGTTCCTAAAGTGATCAGTTAACCAGTACCAACTGGTCCCAGATGGTGGCCTATTCTAATGGGAGTCCTGGCCCCTAGGTAATGTCCATGAGGTCCCAGGGGAATTAGAAGTGACCCAAAGAAGCTGAACCACTAACACCTAAAAAGATGGGAAAGACGTCTGAGCATCAAGGAGCCTCATAACAAAGGTGTTCATTCTCAATCCAACTTTGTCTGATCGTCATATACAGCATCAGACTTGCCCTGGTGGAGGATGTTGAGGTCCATAAAAAATTAAGCCAGAAGGCAAATTTGTTGACTGGGATGAACCAGCTTGATGTATCCAACTCATGCTCCATTCCAGTTGGCATGAACTTGCACTAAGGTCTCGGTCTAAGGCTTACTAGACTATTATTGATATTTGATGATTTTCGCCCTATTTTCACTTTAATCTTCAAAAATGCATATCTGCGCTTTGGATTCTTTTCATTTTGGTGTATTTTCTTCTTTAAAATGTTCTCTATTTTTAAATTAGGTTTAGCTTATTTTGTTTAATGTTTTGACCTTATTACTCTTTTGGAACAGAACAAATACCTTTCACATTGTCCTAATTTAAGCCTATCTGCCCTGTGCCATAGGTACCAGGTAGTTGAAATCAAGTTAATTTAGTGACATTTGGGGTTCACTCTGATGAGTTAGCCTTATTACTCCTTGAGGTGGGCAATCGCCCACCTCAAATAGTAATACATGTTCTTACATATACATTTTCCCACTTTCCCCCCATTTTGAGTGTAAGCTTTCAGTACACGTTTGGGCATGCAGTTTTTTACTGCAGGCTCAGGTTTTTGTTAGATTGTTATTGGTTTTACCCTATTGCTATTCCCTATAAGCACAAGCAACACAGAATTACCCATGGGCACGTGTACAGGGGCAGGATGGGATGGAGGGAGGGGTGCGGGACTGTTTATCAAAGGCAACATGGATCATCAATGTAGCACTGTATTCCTGACCCTGAATGTGCGGGGACTGCATTCACCGCATAATCGATATTTCATATACGCACACATTAAACAACATTATTGAATTTGCCAGAAAGCAATGGGAAAACATATTTTACAATTTAAAAAAATCTGTGCCTAAGGAAATAACCTATTTTGTGTGATTATTTACGCAAAAAAAATACATTTCAAATATGATCTTACCAAAATAAAATATTACTGCAAGAACCAATAATGTACTTTGTTACCACAAAAATTTTTTTGTCACAACAATTCTACAGTGTCGACCTTCTGGAAACATCTTGTCCAGGGGGCGGTAGTGTAATCATATTTTGATCCTCATCGTCAGAACCCTCTGTGACCATTTCTGAAGGCATGTCTCTCCTAATTGTAATGTTGTGTAACATTGCACATGTAGCAATGCTTTTTCAACATGTTGAAGGGTCATATTCCAGCGCACGACCAGAACTATGAAGATTCTACTGGTGGACAAATGAGAATATATGCAGTATTCACACATCAAATTATAATAAAAAAAATGTAGTAGAATAAAAAGCTACCTGTGTGGCTTGCAATTCAGATGGGGTGTGAGGAAAACATATATGGATATTTAATTTATCAACCAAAGAATTAGAAAGGTCTTGAATATTCTAGAAAGAGCAGCACTCTGTGATATACCCTGCAACTGCTTCCATACGCTATCTCCTAGATGCAAGGAGGCGAAGGCTACAGAAAACTTGAATATGTGGAGGGATAGACATACTACGCTGGGTGGACATTCCTAAAACAGACTTCATCTCAGAAATTAAATTTAAAATCACCTCTTTAATAAACCTGTTCCTCCTATACACCTTCTCATCTGTTTGTTCAAACTAAGTTATACTATGCTCCAAAATTCTCTCCTACTCTGCTGGGGTCCAAAATGTGCATTCTCCTTAGAAAAGCAGACAGTGATGCCATTGTGAAAAATCGCAATGTATTTTGGGCAGCCTTGTGACTGGTTACTACTTGGTTCAGGCTGGTGTTAATATGCAATTTCAATTAGCTCTTTTGCAAGCATTCAGAAATTGTGAATGCTTTGTATATTCAATTTGTGATTCGGTAGTTGATATTTGCAATTTAAGAAATGCAAAAAGTAATTGCCAATAAGAAATCAGTAAATATTCAGTTTGCTAGGGAATTGAAGCAAACCTATTTCTTCTGCCTCATAAAACATTAAAGTAGGCCAACTTAATAATCACACAGGCCCCTGGTCCTCAAAACGTTCTTACGTGATCTTGACATTAGATTTCAGCAATTAAAATAAATTTGCTATTTATGACAGATCTCCCATCTTTGAAACGTGCAAAAAATCTGGAATTCTATGCCACCAATGTACAGACAGTCTTATTCTCTTTTTAGAATATGCAATTAAGAATAGGGTAAGTAGAAAATGTCACATAATGCCACCTAGGTTTTTGTGCACCTTTAGTATTATGAGGAAAAAACATATGGGAAGAAGTGAAAAATATTTGACTTTAGCTTGCAACTAAAAATAAAACCTGACCTTCACATTGAGACAATTGAGACCGCTGGGAAATATTTTAGGTTAGTTAAAGGCTTATTACAGATCTTTTTTGGTGGCTGTGTAAAGAATGACGTTAAAGGGGAAACTATATAATTTAATTTTTTTCAAGTTGTATTGCAAAATTATTTTTAAAAAACGTTTGAAAATGTTGCCTATAAATTGTAGGGGTAATTTAGGGGTTAAGGAATTGATTTCGATCTTCAATTTTACTGAGCAATGAGTTTACTCTGTTCAGTGATAAGTGGAACAATTTATGTGGAAGGCATGAAGACAAAATTGGAGTAGACTGAGTGTGTCATTTGCAATATGGTCCAGTTGAAGCCAACCCAACATATTCGGACAAACCTGCCAGGGATTTTCTTTTATCCAAAATGCTCATATATGACAATAGCACTTTCAAGGAAAATGTAATGCCTGCAGGCACACCGTGAAAAGGTGATATTTTTGTAATTTTCTTTTTTCTTTTTGCATGGTGGTCATTATTAACCACCAGGCACTTTGTAGCTGCTTTTCTTGTGGTCACAAACAGTATAAGACAGAATTGGAAGTTCGCTCATAATAGGACAACACATGTGAGATGTTTCAAGCAGAGGAGCTGACAGATGCTACACCGTTGGAAATCTGGTGGTTCCCTACACTTTGAAAGAGGTGCGGCAACCGCAATTGAGTCCAAATCTAAATGACGAGAGGCGGCGTACCAGTGAAGAAACCACAGAAGACTCCCTGAGGTCCAAGGACGACTCCGGAGAGACAGAGGGGCCCAGCACACTGGAAAACCGCTCCCAGAGCACCGCGAGCGAGACTGGCTCTCGGAGGGGAAACGCGGAGGCGGGATCTCACCCTTCCACGGCCCGAAGGGTCGTGGATTCAGGCAAGTGCCATCTGCATGCACGTTTACCTTAAGGTGCTGTAGGCAGGGCTAAGGTCCACACCAACCTCAACAACTTAAAATCCCTCACCTTAGGCACTGCACAATTAGGGCCACTGGTAGAGGTGCACTAATCCCAACCCATTGTTTTGACAAAGAAAGGCAGTAGCCTGCAGTTTTCCTTTCTTTCTTTCCCTTCCATATGCCCTTCCGAGTACTGCAACCAGGACAGGAAGCAAGCAGCAGAGAGGAGAAGAAGTCCTCAAGCTCGACCAAATACTGCCTAAAGACGCCCTGTAAAGAGGAATACATGAAGCCTTGTTTAATTTGGTGGGGACAATAAAACGGTCAAAACCTACAAACGTCTGTGTGTCTTGCAACACAGGGAGGGATCGAGACAACCCCTACAGGATCACGCTACCACAATAGGTTTATTCCACTCCACTCCACTCACAAGTAATTCTGTTTAAAATAATGTATCATCGATCGTAAACTTTTTCACAATAAATCAGGCATTTTTCCTATGAAGCCTAACATTAGAATTCAGATATTTTTTAAACAAGAAACCCAAGTTCAAAAACATGTTAACGACCCTGAAAGTTACAGCAGACTGCCAGACAGCCCTACTGAACAATTTCAAAAGCAGCTCAGTGAAATACTACTTAAGGCCACACAACAAGGAACCATCAACGATAAAACTAAAACATACCTAGTGCAGACTCACCCTATGGCACCAACTCTACATATGCTTCCAAAAATCCACAAGGATCTGAAACACCCACCCTTCCGAACAATCGTCTCCACTAAAGGAAGCATACACAAACCAACTGGCAAGTTCCTTGATACACACTTACAACAATTTGTCGTTAAAATGAACACCTATATTCGGGACACAACCGATTTTTTTAAGCAAAATCAACCAAGTTCAAATGCCAGAAAATGAGGAAATCTGGATGTGTACGATCGACGTCAAGTCGCTCTACACCTCCATACCGCACAACATGGGCATAGACGCAATTGAAGGAATTCTCCTAAATTCGGAATAAGATCATGATTTTCAAGTGTTCCTTATGGAATTACTGAACTTTACCCTCTATCAGAGTTACTTCGAATGGAATAAAGCTTTCTATCTACAACTAACAGGCACTTCAATAGGCAACTGTGCTGCGCCTTTGTATGCAAATATCTTCATGCACATATTCGAAAACAAATTCATTTTATCTCACGACACTTGGAAACAACATACCATAATGTTTCTGCGTTATATAGATGACATATTTGTTCTATGGAAAGGTTCAAAAACATCCCTCATATCAGCATTGAACAACCTCAAACTGATAAATGAATGTATCCAATTCACTTTTAACATACAAAGTACCACCATCGTGTATCTGGATGTACTGCTAAAGAGACAAAGAAATTCCTTGGAAACCACCATGTACAGAAAGACAACTGACATAAACAATATGTTACACTACCAAAGCTTTCATCAGCTTCCTTTGAAAAACCATCTACCTTTCTCGCAGCTACTAAGAGTAAAAAGAATTGTTTCTGACCCAACAGACTCACAAATTGAAATAGAAAACATGATACAACGATTCCAAGAATGAGATACCCCAGAAACATCTTGCAACAAGCCAAGACAAAAACTAACAACAAAACAAGAATGGAACTGCTACAACCCACTTTTAAAACAGATCAATCCCGCATGGTGGTAGTATCGAAATACTCCACCATGAGTTACCATTTCAAAAAATCTATAAAACTTCATTGATCCATCCTGTCACTAGAACCTGATTTCAACGCCATTTATGGAGATGCTCCCAGGTTTGCATACACCAGAGGAAAAAACATTCAAGAAATGATTAAGCAAATTCCCCTTGGGAATCCTTCAAAAATCATATACAAAGGCACCATCCCTTGTCATAATTGCAGTAACTGCAACAACCTCATCAAAGGTTCGAAAATCACACATCCCATAAGAGGAACTCCCATACAATTACGAGTGACAGCAACCTGCAACACTAACAACGTCATCTATTTGTTAAAGTACCCATGTGGCCTCGCATATGTAGGCAAGACAGAGAAAAAAATAAAAACTCGCATCCATGAGCACAAAAGCAGCATCCGCATGAAAAATTATAATTCAACAGTAGCCTCACATTTCAATGAAAACAACCACAACATCTCACAACTTAAATTTACCATCCTAGAAACAATTGAGAAAAAAAAGGGAGAGACAACAATAAATTCCTCCTACAAAGAGAAAATTACTGGATTTACTTCTTGGAATCAATGAAACCGAATGACCGAACGGAATTTGCGTGTTACCTATGAAGAATCATGTATAACTACCTTGTTATCATTTTGTGTAAACAACACTGAGAAATAGTTTAGAATCTCACCTACATTTACCATTATATAACATTCTTTAACTCATTTTCATAACTTAGTAAACATCATAGTACATCACACCCACTGAGAACCACTATTTCGCATCTTAACCCTTGTCTAAGATGTCACGAAGGACACAAACATCGGCTTAACTTTTTTCACACCGCAATCACTTAGCAAATACCGAGCACAGCAATCTTTTTGAACTCCGAGCACGAACCAGCACAACCCTCACAACTCAGTGTCTTTACAATCTTAATAGCACCACCTTTTTACCGCACAATCTTTATTTTGAAATATCTTCAGCCTACCGCTGCATGTTTACTAACTCACTTTGATCATTACTCTTCCGATACCAAGACACATCTCCAGCTTTCCAAGGTACTAACGAGTTCACCATAACAAACCACTCTAACAAACCAAAAGACAGTAGTTCACAGATAAAATCAATATTATTATAATAATAGACGCGTATCCTCATCGAACTAATTTCCGCCTACATTGATTTATGCTTAGATTTCCCATGATGAAGGGCTCATGCGAAGCCCGAAATGCATTGGGACATGTGAATGCAACAACGTTAGTTATATATCCAGGATGACGCTTCATGAATGAATGAAGTTGGGAAATTTTCTTTGCAAGAATAAATATAAAAACTGGTGGAAAACCACCCAAAAAGTCTAAACGTTTCGTATATGATTGGATAAACATGAGAAAATCGCGTTCAGCGATCAACTAAAACTGCGCCCAGAGGGACGTTCCCTAACTACAAGAGAACGCTTTCTTACAGTTAAACAAGAAAGAAGACATATCTGATTAAACATCTCTCTCAAAGAGTCATATTAAAACCACCTTTACCAATTATTTTCTCGCCTCACAACGGCTAATTATCACAAATGCCTTCCTAAAATGCATTAGAGGAAAATGTCATATTGCCTTTCCAGTGGAAAGAGCTTGCAGACAGCCAAAAATATGTCATATGCTGGAAGATGTAGGATCAGTAAGCCTAGATCTCTTATGATGGCATACAGTGGATCCCTGTACCAAAGCCAGTGATCACGGTCATGTTTCATCAAATGCCTAAGTTTCAAGCTCTTGTTAATTTGTGGGAGCACCTAAAAAAACAATATGCTCTTAACAAAGAAGGCATGGAAAAAACATTTTTTAAAAGAGATGCCCAAGCAATTCACTGCCTCTAAACTGAGATCATATGTCATACAATCATTGCATGATTCTACCTTTCCAAATAAAAGACAGCCAGCCTCTATGCCTTATTTCGAGGCATATTAATCGTCACTTCAACACCATTACACTATGGATGCAGACTGTGGTGTGCAACCTGCAGAATAGTGAGAACAAAATTGCTTGTACTGTACCCATGAGGAATAGAGCATCCAATTCCAGCATTCAAGAAGCAACATGCATAATTGCATTTGAATGAAAGAAATATACAGAAGGTCACTTACTTGCTGTGTTTCCATCTAGCAAGTATATGCTTTTGTGTGAAAAAGTCAAAAAGCATGTAAATTATTTAACTTTTTCCTTGAGAATGCATGCACTGCACCTGAGGCGTATTGTAGTGGTGCTTTCACTATACTAAGAAACATGTTTGGACTATTCACAAAGGTAAATTCAGTTGTTAACATAATTTTTCACCATGAATATATTTTTCATGCCTCCCAAAAATATACAAATGGGTTCCTGGCATGTATAAGCCTGCAGTGTTTGTGGATCTTTCAGCACCTGTAATTCTCACAAAAGGTAGAGTTGGTGTGCAATGGCATAGTTGGCCATGCAAGTTTGTGAACACCCACAAACATGTACCTCCATTGACATTCACAAGCTCCTTCTCTCCCACTCTGCTCACAGGAAATAATTAAACTTTTACATCAACCAAGGGTTTGCATAAATCACTGATGGGAAGTGGGATGGATCACCCCAGAGTTGCTGGGGGATTACTAAAAGTGTTTACTCCATGGGAAAAATATTTTCCCCATGAGGAAAAATGTGCATTCCTTCAGTGCATTTCCCCCTGTGTAGAGTCCTCCAAAGTCATTAGAGAGAGAACAGGGCCCTGTATGGAAAGTCACATGACCTTCCATAGATAAGCCTGAAAACCTGTGTTTTGGGCTGTGAGCTATCCAGGAATTGAGCCGACAGTTTCTGATGGTGTAGATGGACTCAGTCCCTGCATTTTGAAGTCCTATTGTCCTAATATGCAGCCCTACATTTTCTAGTGGGAAATATATAACATGGCATCACCAACATTCTTAGGTCAGGTACTTATTTAACAGGTCTCCTGAGTAGTTCTTTTGAGTGCCCACCTTACATGGAGACATCCATGGTGTAAGGGACAAATCCTCCTCAGCATTATAGGAAGCACCTATTTGTGTCTGACGGTTGTTCAAGCTTGAAACTTTAAAAGGATTCCCCACTATAGCTATTTGCTCTCTGAATAACATTCACTACAATGGCGAACCAAATGAATATTCCTGTTAACTGCAGAGCTGCTGTTATAGCACACTTAACATTACATGAGCTACAAAATGAGGGTGAAGATGTTACCCTTATGGTTGAGGCCCACTATGCTTATAGAACTAAGTAGTCCACTCATGGGTCATTTTTCCAGCAATATACGCTAGCGCACAAACATATTGCTATTATGGTGAAGCTGCCTTACCAGGCCAAGACTTAGAAATACCATTAACATATCAGGAACATCAAAATGGGCTCTAAGGCACCCTACCACATACATTAAACAACATCAGACTGGGTCCCCTTAGCAGTGACTGGGCTACATGGCTGCACTAGTCAGCTATACAGCATACCCAAATTTGGCACACCTTAATGATGGTGATCTACGTGCTCTCAATACCTGTCTAGTTAGACTATATAGATGCCTAACACAGTTTGTTATGTGTACACTAACAACTGCCCTAGCAAGGGCATTTCAAGCTACCCAACCAAAGTTAGCTGTGCCTGCAATTAGTCCTGTAACTATTAATGCTGTTATGGGTAAGATTCCCACCAGATGAGAGGAAATCCCATTCTAGATTGCATAAAAATCAAATCAGCTACTCGTAGTGTTCCCCTTATGGGACCCCATGATACACATAGAATTCTCAGAATATGCTTGCCACTTGAAATGGTTTCCACCATAGACGACTGTTCCACACGGGGTGCAGTTTTTCTGCAATATGTACCATAACTCATGGTACACCATCACTAGCTGTTTTGCCGGAAGAGATAAAACAGACTCAAAGTTAATAGGGGGTTGCTCTTTCCCTATATTTGAGTATTAAATTAAGTGCTAATTGTGCTACAGAAACCTCAATTATATTAATTAACATTAAAGGGGAAGCAGCAGCACTGGTGATATGCCAACGACTTTTGCAAGTTGCAGAAACAGCAGACCAGAAGCACTAGTTACCAAAAATTATTGCAGACATCTATACGTTGAGATAATTTCGGGGCCAAAAATATAAGCCACAGCTTAAGGGTAGTTTTGAGAAGGACAATACCAAGAATACATCAGAGTCTTCTAAAAAAACTTTGGAACTAACAAAAAATGAAGAAAAACTAAATCAAAGGGTGGCTCTCCGCAAAAGGAGACCTCTGATAGACATTACCATTTATGTAACTGTGTTCCAATTAAACAGCTTGATACAAATCAGTTCACTGATACACACCCTTCTCATTCCATTCAGGATTCATCGGCCAAAACATCAGATTGAGGGGGCCGTCAGAGCGCAGACAAAAAGTGTATATGAAATTGAAGAAGGACTCACAATGCTCATCTAACTTCAGCATAATGAAGAAAAAAAAATACCACAACAAAAACACCAATTCAAGAAAAAGAAGGTTGCAGGAATTTAGACAAAATATGCCACATATATTGAGAACTCTCCTTCAGAACAAGACGTGGGCAGTGAGTCTGCTAGATAGCGTGGCAGAGGTCACAATAGTTTGCCAGAATCTTCAAAGGTTTCTGGATACCAAAGCAACAGACAACTTTATAGAAGTCAAAAACCCAAATCAAAACATCAGCCCTCCAGACAAACTTTACAAATTAAACATTCAAATTGAATGCGACAAACAGCAATCCATTATGGTAATATTCTGGGAATATGTAACACTTAGGGGCCGATTTTGATGTCAGGTGGACTTGAGTACGTCCGACATCGATTAGGTACTGGGACCGACCGATCTCCTGTCGGCGGTCCCAACCCAGCAATTAGGATGCAACCGAACACTGTTCGGTCGCAGTTCTTTTCTTTCGCAATGGGAGCTTGCATTCTGATTGGAATGCATGATCCCACTGTAAAGAGAAGAGATGCAGTTCATCCCTTCACCTGTGGCAGGCACCTCCCATAGGGTGCAGGGATCAACAGGGGGCACCATAGGTGCCACCTAAGCTGCCATTCGTAGCCCTTGCACCCATGGGGGCCTGCTATGGGCCCCCAAAGTCAACTTCCAACAGCCTTTCTGTGTCAGAAAGGCCAGCACAGAAAGGCTGTCGGAATTCAACATTGTAATCTCTCTGGCAGAAAGAGCCGCCTTTGGAAGAAAAGGAGGCTTTCCGAATGGCAGACGGGCACTCTGAGCCCGTCGGAAGCCTTTCAGAAATCCAGTTTGGATTCATTCCTGACCAACTTCATCCAAATGGGTCGGTCGGAATTGAATCCAAACTGCTGATTACGATGCCGTAGGCGATTGGAACCCTTTCCTGCAGCATTATAATCGTCCCTTAGTTGTGACATTCTCTGAGCGAAGGTTGATTGGCCACCAGAGTTTATAAAAACATCCCCACAAGGAGAGGAGGTAACTTTATCAACTTTTTTAGTGCTTGTCCATGAAGAGTTAAACAAGCATATTTGCAGAATGTGCTTTTGCACAAGCCCTGGCATTATGCCACAACCATGTTGGCTGGGATAAGGAGCCGCCTTATCACATTATACTCATAAAGTCCAGCCCACAAGTGGAAACACAATATCCAATTGAAAATGAAGTGAAAACAACTTGGGGAATTATTGAACCCTGCATATCTCCTGTGAATAATCCCTTATATCTGGTTTCTAAACCAGATCATTCCTACCAAATCGTCTTACACTGCAGACATTTAAACAGTCATACACGCACATTTGCATTACAAAATTTACACAGTACAGCTCTGATGTCCGCAAAAAATACAAAGCACTCTTGGATATTTCCAACAGCTTTTTCTGCCAAAACATAGTGCCTAAAAGCAGAGATTTCTACAGTGTTCCCTGCACTCAGCTCCTCAACATTGCTTATGATAACTCCCTCAAGGGTATAAGATAGTCCTGGACTGTTTGCTGCATGAGCAATGTCAATTTTGCATGATATTGACACAGAAGCATCGGCCTATGTTGATGATATATATCTGATGGACGTTGACATAAACACACATTTAGCCAGGGTAGATCACATAGTATTAGGATTTGTTGAACATGGCTATAAATTCAATCTCAAGAAAGCTAAGTGTGAGATTCTTAAAATGCGAGCTGTCGAATGAGGGTTAGTGTCTGGTGCTGCATTTCCTAGGAAATTTGTGCCCTTTTACAACCACCAAACACACTTAAAAAATTGCAATCCTTCTTAGAATTTCTAATATTTGAAAGAACATACATATAAAATTATGCACAGCATATACATCCCTTATAAGATTTTCCAGTACACGTTGGACATATACTCAGAAGACTACAGACTGACATGCTTGCATGCTTGCATTTAGGCACCTACATATACATGTCAATAAAACAAACTTAGTCATCCATTTAATTGTGGGTTCCTTAGGCTTTACATATGTCACTTTCAATGAGGGTGACACAGTGCTGATTGCACATAAATTGCATCTATATTCAATTGCTGAGAAGCATTTTACGTTCACAGAAATAATACTGACTGCCGTTCAGATGACTGTCATTGAGGAAAGTTCACTGGCCCAAGGGAAACAAATAATTGTTGTTACTACCATCCCAGCCTTAGAGGTTGTCACAAAGGCAAGCATTCCTAACATAAAAGCCTTACATCTTAGATGGATACAATGGACCACTTTCCTGACGGCGACTGGCATAGACTATGTCTTTCACCCTACTTTACAAACTCAAGCATTTCTCCAATCTCAACATGACTCCCCATGCTCAGTAGCATTTTGTGTCTTGATCAATACAAACACATCATATACTATGTTGCTTCAGCACAGCCCACTACAGGAATCAAACACCAATACTTAGAGGCTTGCACTGCGGTAGACAGTATCATGTTGGATGGAAAGATATATCCTCAAAAACTTTCACACAGTCCCTAGGGGATTGCACTGCTCAACTGGCTGAACTCAAAGCCTTGATTCTGGCATTTGAGAATGCGGATCCTGAATTCCCCACACGCGTGGTGTGTGATTCATATTACTGTGTCCAGTATTTCAATGAAAGCTTACGTTATTGGCACCTGAATGGACTCAGAGACTCAAAGGGTAATACTATTTAGAAAAAATTGCTTTGGGGAAAGGTGGTACAACTTAAAGACAGTTTGCTAAGCGCTCAGTGATACACATATTGAGTCACTAGTGTTTTGGAATGCACGTTATAGGGAATTCATTGGCTGATGAAGCTGCCAAATCTGCAGTTAAGACTTCAACTGTAGCTGTCAGTACTCATTCTCACACAATAGTGGATGAAGATATCTTGCCTGTAGTCAATGCTTCATGCAATAGTCCCCCTTTACCTAAAAAATATCCAGCAAAATATTCCTACCACTTAAGTGCACAAAACATTTTTTTTGATACCCTCCCAGGAGTGGGTAGTCATGTGATTCCTAACCAAGACTGCAGGAGAAAATTATTCATAGCTGTCCATGAGGGTACAGCATCTGCCCATGCTGTTGTGGCAGAGACAATTTCGCTATTGCAAAAACGCTATTCGTGCCAATTTAATATAAGCAAATGAAACATTATGTCCTTAGTTGTGATATCTGTCAGCAAATTAAAAGCTCCTCCATTACACGTCCAAGGCAGACACCCCTCTTAGTTTTTAACAAACCGCTACAATCCATGTACCTAGACCATCTGCTGGATGGTGGGTTTACATTCTTTCTACTTGCTCTAGATTCATGCTCCAGATTTCTATGGGTTTGGCCACAACAATTGGCTGACGTTCACGCTATTATTTGAGATTTGCAAGCCTTGGTCTGCATATTTTCAAAATTGTAAGAAAAATCCTGACTTTACCATTAAATAGGGTATTTCATTGTAATTCCAAAGACACCAATTGGCATAGCCACCTGTTCCCAATTTGAGATTACAGCTTATTAAATGTAATAAGGGATCTCCAATGTTATCCTGAGTGGTGTAGGCCTCACAGTAGTAAAAAATGAATTTAGGAGTTTTTCACTACCAGAACATGTAAAGATTAAAAGCACACGTCCAAACTTTTCAGTACACTGCACCCTGCTACATGGGCTACTTAGGGCTTACAATAGTGGTGACTTATATGTGATAATAGGGGAGTTTAAGGGTTGGCAAGGAAGTTTCTCGCCAAGTCGACATGGCAGTTTAAAACTGCATTCAGGCTGCAATGGCAGACCTGGAACTAGTTTTAAGGTGCTACTTAAGTAGGCCCCGAATAGGTGATGCAGGCCCTGCAGTGGCATTTACTGTACAGGCCCTCAGTATCTGGTATATAATTTACAAGGGACTTAAATGTAAATCAAATAATCTTATTGGGTATAAATAAATATATCAGTGTTTAAGGGAATGTGCATAAGCACTTTAGCACTGGTTAGCAGTGGTAAAGTGCATAGGGCCTAAGCACAACAAAAATGAATTCAGCAAAATGTTTAGAGAAAAAGACATGACGTTTGGAGGTGACTGCAGAGAGGGTCAGGTTCTACATCGGTGGCAGTAGATCCTGCTGTTAATTAAGTCAGAAATGGCCCAGGGCTTTGAGTCCTTTTGCAAGCACCATTATCACCATATTTTATTAGTAGCCTAAAAGAGATTCGAACACCTGGGGTTGTTTAGAAGCCAGGAGGAGTGGAATTCCATTATGGAATTTCACTTTGCCTGATTCAAAGAGGTTTGATTTTTCCACACTCAATTTATCAAATGAGGGAGAACCAGGCCACTTTTTTTCTGGCTGGAAAACTAGATGAGGCTTTGGCTGCTGCAGTGGCCATCCTCACTTCCCCATTTTTCTGATGGAGGCATACAATGTCCCCCCTTTCCCTTCCCTTCCCCCTTCTCACCCCAGCCTACTAAAAGCTCCCTGCTTATATTTACCACCTGATCACAGAAAGTACTAAATGTATGTGTTAAACCCCACATAATTGGAAATAGAAAATCTGTGCAGCTTTAATCCTGGAAAAATTAGTCTTGCACGGCAATTTCCCATTCCAGGGAGTTTAACTCATATTAGCACAATACTTCGATACATTTACTGCAAGATATCATGATATAAAGATATAATGTTAAAATCGCATGCAATTTTACTGTGCTCCCCACACCGTAATGTGCAACTCGTTATCAGCCTCCTTGTAACAACAAGTTTACTACTGGTCACTGCTGCATCTCTATAATGTTTTTCGACACCATTTCAGTACCTGCAAACATTGGCTTTTATCAAGGTGTGGATTAGGGGTGGGCGGAATTTGCGAAATTCCCTTTCGCAAATTAACGTGAAAATTTTAAAAATCTCCGCAAACACGTGGAAATATCGCGAAGATGCGGATGTTTTTTCACGGTATTTTCTGTGTGGTCGCGGCTCGCCAACTTACCCATGCGGTTGCTCGCGGGCGCGGCCATCTTGTTTTCACTTGTCTCGCAATGCATGATCGCGAGAAGAAAGACGTGATCGTGCGACAAATGACGTTACTGCGGGCGCGAACTGTTGCGAGACAGCGCAAATGGCTACCAACAATCCAACATCTCGTGGAGAACGCGACCGGACCGGGAAAACTTGTCGGCGAACGCGGGGATTCAGGTAAGGCGATCGCGAGAATGTATTATTTTACAGCGCGAGCAAGCAAAAAATTTCCGGTAAAATGCGGATTGAGGAAATTTTGACATTTCCGCGCTCTCTGCGGAACGCGAAAATTTCAAATTATCGCAATTTCCGCGAGCGGTACGGAATTTTAGCCCAGGCCTAGTGTGGATTGATGGTGAACATTGGCAATGTAAAAATGAAGACAAGTAGTAAAAATGTCTAGCTGGACATTTGTACAGCTCCAACAACTTCTAGATTATTCTCAGTGTTTCTTTTAGTATAGACTATCCGAAATTTGATGATTGCTGCCAACGAAAACTAAATGTCTTTAAAATTCCTACATGAGAATGGCATTTTCACTATAACCTTCATGCTCCCCAACCCATTAATCGCCTTGCCAAGTAATGTCATAACAATATTTTACAGTTATTATCATTCAGTGTGATCCTGTATACGTTGCATAGTCTGATACATAAGCAGTGTAGGACACATATCCCTGCAAAATGGCCTCCTCTCTCCATTCACAAATGCATAGATACGTTTAAAGGGAAAATAGAAAAAACAACATTGACCATACCAGAAAAGCGGGATAAAGCGATGCGGCAATGTTAAATTTGGCAGGGGTGATATTACAGCTCTTTTATAGATTTGATTAGGTGGGATGCAAAATGTGCAGGCGTTTAATACCATCAGCATATTTTGTCTAAGTACAATGTTTTAAAACTGGCTTTTTTGCCTTGAGCAAATTTGTGTGCAGTTCATTAAAACGTTGCTCTTCGGAGTTCAAATTGTCATTTTTAGCCCGAGAATACCACAAATTAAGCACTAAAAACTCAAATTATTTAAATTATTTAAATGATTTGAGTTTCGGCATTGAACTAGTGAAGTGTGACTTTTTACGAACTGTACATATAAAACATCTCACTTAGCAAAAGAAGAACAAAACATATTTTAAATATGCATTGTGTCTCAGGGCTTATTTGCACTGACACAAACTGAGCTACACATGTACAATGTATCATAAGTATAAAACGTTGCACCACCAAGCTACCTTGCCCAGGCCATTTCAATATACCCATTAACTTAACAGTATTTATCTCCAGCCTGGCTATCTGCATATTTTTTTGTTAAAAAGCAGTCAGATGTTGCGTAATTAAACCTTAATTGGCTTTCTAATGCTTGCCACCATCTATTCGGGCAAGCAAATGTTTCTCAAGAACTGTCTTTTTTCTTAAGTTCAAGTAAACTCAAAGTGCCTAACAAAAATGAATGTGTCCTCATGAAACTTGTGTTCATGTAAAGCGCTCTGAAACCCGATGTCTGGGGTCTAGTTCGCGCTATAGAAAACTCAAAAAAAAAAAGTGATAATTGTTTTGTCACTAGGAAAGATGGATATCTTATTGGACCACCAGGAGGAGAAGGCGTTTGCTCTAATGCTTATGAGTTTAGAGGATTTCACACTTTCCATACCTGCTGAAAGTGCTCTCTTACAAATATGAAGGATATCTACTTCAAGGAGTCATCGTAATGAAAATATTGTATTCTAACTTGAGCAAATACTTCATCTACCAACTGAACTATTGGAAATTTGTTTCGGTGACTTTAAAAAATATGATCGTGTTAAGTCAAATTATTTAGCAGAAGACTCAGAAAATATATGAAGCAATATTGCCTTATAGAGTTTGCTGATAGTCAAGTTACTTTTTTACAATATCAGAAACAAAACAGTAAGCAGAATAGTGTCGTATTGCACCTAGGAAGTGTTCTGTTAATCATGAAGCCATATCTAAGTTTGTAGTCTGCTGACTAGAGACAAGCTCCACTCAGTGGTTTGTCAGAAGGTTAAAGAGAGCTTGACTCCAGGTTTCGGTCTGCTATCTCTCCAGATCGATAACGACCCAAAGTGATTGAGAACTGAAGGCGCTTCAGTGGTTTGCACAAAATGAGCTGGTGGCCCAAGTCACCTCCCAGTGGTAAGGCGGGACCAGGCTTAAAATCCATCACGAAAAATGACTGTCCAATTGGTCCTTTGCCGGAAACCTTGTATTAAGATCTTTCTTTGGGTTTCTATTTTCAGGCTAGTTGCTCCATAACTGCAGCCAAGTAGGATGAAATGACATCACTAGACTACGGAAATAGTATGTTGATACAGTTAATACAGCTGATGTGCTAGTCATAATGCTTTGTGATACAGCCAGTCGGCAGTGTGTAGCCAGGTTCTTGTACAGAACACCAATGTAGCATCTGCCACTT